>NC_138528.1:29073979-29816700 GCF_964234715.1 Podarcis melisellensis | reverse complement strand
GGAAATTCAACTGATAATGCAGCTATCCAGAAGTAAGCTTTTAAGAGAAAACTATTTACCCTTTATATGTTCCTTAAGTGAATTAGGATGGGGGTGGTGAAGCCACAGGACAGTGTTCAGGACCCGTTTCAAATCTACTGTGATGATGAAGTCCTATCTCTAGAGATGAATGAGGTGTCTGCTTAGGTGCTCCTAACCCTTCTAAAAACAGGAACCATGTCAGACAAACTAATGCCCAAACACAGGGCAGCAGTAATGACATTATTTGCAGCCTCTGCGGTGCAGATCCTGTCAGCTGATTGTGCATCTGTTGTGCAGCCAACCAACAGCATAATGCAGATTGTGCAGGTTGGTTACATGCTGGTGAGCATTTGATGTGCAGTGATCCTCAGATTTGCACTTGGGCAGAACACCCTAGACGGAGTGGTTCAGTCCCCTGAAGTTACATTGTTAAATAAAGAAACATGGCCTGCTTCCTATGGATATATGAGGCAAACTTATACTGAGCCAGAACACTGCTCCATCTAATCACGGATTGTCTATGCTGATTGGAAGAGTGATAGCATCTTTCCAAGGTCTCAGGCAAAGGACTTTCCCAGTCCTGCTATCTGGAATTTGAATATGGGCCCTGCCACTGAACTTCCTTATGTCATACTATTCATTTATTTATATCCCATCATTTTCTCCAAAGAGCTTAAGGTGGCATGCATGATTCTCCCCCTCATCACTTAATCATCTCAACAACCCTATGAGGGAGGTTAGGCTAACAGGCAGCGACTGGCCCAAGGCTACCCATTGAGTTTCATGGCCAAGTGGGGATAATAATATAATAATAATAATTTATTATTCATACCCCGCCCATCTGGCTGGCTTCCAACTGAATATTAAAAACAATACAGCATCAGACATTTTAAACTTCCCTAAACAGGGCCTCCTTCAGTTGTCTTTTAAAAGATAAATAGTTGTTCATTGCCTTGACATCTGCTGGGAGGGCATTCCACGGGGCAGGCGCCACTACTGAGAAGGCCCTCTGCCTGGTTCTCTGTAACCTCACTTCTCACAATGAGGGAACCTCCAGAAGGCCCTCAGTGCTGGACCTCAGTGTCTGGGCTTGATGATGGGGGTGGAGACACTCCTTCAGTTATACAGGACTGAGGCCGTTTAGGGCTTTAAAGGTCAGCACCAACACTTTGAATTGTGCTCGGAAACGTACAGGAGCCAATGAAGATCTGCACCCTGGTCTCTCGGGTCCTAGTCTGACACTAGTCCGACACTACACTACATTGGCTCTCTTAATGAATGTCCTATGAAAAACAATACAGTGGTACCTTGGGTTACATACGCTTCAGGTTACAGACTCTGCTAACCCAGAAATAGTGCTTCAGGTTAAGAACTTTGCTTCAGGATTAGAACAGAAATCGTGCTCCGGCGGTGTGGCGGCAGCAGGAGGCCCCATTAGCTAAAGTGGTGTTTCAGGTTAAGAATGGTTTCAGGTTAAGAATGGACCTCCAGAACGAATTAAGTACTTAACCCGAGGTACCACTGTAATCGAATCATAGAACTGTAGATGTCAGGCGTGAGGAATTCTCTCTCCCCCCCCCATGGCATCAAGAAGCAGTGAGGAAACAAGAAAGTTCTTACTTATGATGTATTTCAGTCATCACGGTGAAATACAAAGAAGTACGGTCATTCCTCAATGATGGCGTTGCTCGCACTGAGCTCCTCCCCCCTTGCCATTTAACAACAACACCTGCCTCTACGGTGTCCATCGGTGCACAACTGCCTCTGTACCCTTTGTTCTTGCACCCTTAACGAACACCACATTTTGGGAGAAGAGGGGTTGGTTATGCTGTCCAGTTACATGTCAGCTACCTGCTCTGCCTCCCCACCTCCTTCTCCAAACACCTCATAACTCTGCTGTTCACCTGTCTCTGAGCTGTTATCTTCCTCAAAGCCCTGCTGTAATTCGAGACTGCCTTCCTCTTCTCTGCAAGCTACAGGAGAAGGGGGGCCCTCCACCATTCCTCCTCCTCTTCAGTCCAGTCCCTGAGAGTAGAGTTGGAAGGCACCCCGAGGGTCATCTAGTCTAACCCATATTTCAAAGTCAAATGCAGATATTGAGTGGAGGCAGGGATCCTGTCAGGCAAAGGCACCAGGATGCCTCCAAGATTAAGCAGAGGAAGGCAGCCTGTGTTAGGCACCTGTGTTAGGAAGTCATTAAAGGTAATAGGACCCCTGACTGGTCCAGTCGTGACCGACTCTGGGGTTGCGGTGCTCCTCTCGCTTTATTGGCCGAGGGAGCCGGCGTACAGCTTGTCATGTGGTCATGTGGCCAGCATGACTAAGTCGCTTCTGGCGAACCAGAGCAGCGCACGGAAATGCCGTTTACCTTCCCGCTGGAGCGGTACCTATTTATCTACTTGCACTTTGAGGTGCTTTCTAACTGCTAGGTTGGCAGGAGCAGGAACCGAGCAACGGGAGCTCACCCCGTTGCGGGGATTCGACCCACCAACCTTCTGATCGGCAAGCCCTAGGCTCTGTGGTTTAACCCACAGCGCCACCTGCATCCCTATTTAATTTGTACATCACCCTTCAAATATACAGTAACAAATGTTCACACTGACAAAGCCTTGTCACAAAGTCACAGGTATGAGATGGAAATCGCAACTTGTGATTTTCTGTGAGTTGCACATAAAGGCAGGATTGCTGTATGAACACACAAACATAGACAGGGCCCTGCTGGATTCATCTCATCCAGCATTCTGTTTCCACAGTAGACAACCAACTGTTGTTCTCAGCAACATTCTATAGGAGCTTTTGCAAGAAGCTAGAGACTGAATTCATCTGCTAAAGAGATCCAGGAAATCATTGTCATTAGGGAGAGGCCATGAAATTAGTACATTTATTCATTTATTCATTTATTTTCCACCCTTCACGCAAAGGTCTCTATGTAGGTACAACAATTTAAAATACAGCATTAATAACAGTTTCAAATACTTACAATTACAAAACATTATATATTGCAAATATACATACTGAGTTGTCAAAAATCCAGGGTTAAGCTTTTTAATCTCATTTTAAAACAAGGGAGTTATTCTCAGTCTTGCCAGCATGAAGCCTTGTAAAAATAAATGTATTAAAAACAGACACCCTGCATCTCAAACTGAAGAAACATAAGAATGGTTTCATAAACTTGCTGAAAATAGTGTCGACACCTTAGGTAGCAAGCATAGGGATGAGGAAATGAATGAATAAGAAAATTGTCCTGTTGCAGCAGTCTTTAGTATGTAACCTCACAGCCAAATGCATTTCTCTACTATTAATTTTCCCAGTGCTTCCCCCGTCCCCCACGTTGCCTCTCATCATCATTGTATTTGTATTGCATTTTTAAATTACATGGGTAAAAAAAATGAATGGATGAATAGATGAGTTTTATATATACATATGTACTGTATATACAAATATAGATTTGCTCTGATTCAACTGAGTGTGTGAGCAAAGTGTTCTCTTCCAAACCCAGTAATTGCATAGTAAGTCATCTGTTTGGTGGGGAGGGAGGAACAGGAGGGAGAAAATCCAGCCCTCCAAACAGCACATAGCACCAGCTACTGGAATACAAATATGAACCACACACACATGGCACCGATTCACACATGCAGTTCCTCAGCCAGAGATTTAGATGGGGAAACACATGGCTCTGAGCTGCATCAGGGTAAAAAACACAATATATCTCAATTTATACTCGCTTACATCTCGGTTCTCTTCTACCTAGTAATACAAGTTATTAATATTTTAAAATAATATTTAAAATATAATGTCAGTGCAAAAAAGACACATGGGTACAATAGAAGGAAGGAATAGGTATAGGAAAAGGATAAGGGAGAATCAAAACCTGGATGATGGAGGTCTGGGGGTATTGTTTAAACTGGGAGTGGAGGATATTTTTCAGCTCCATGGCCAACCTTCCAGGGGCCACAGGCCAATGGAGGGCGGGGCCAGAGGCAAACATGGGTGGAGCAAGGGTTATGACTCTTACCTCTGCAGTAGGTCACATTTCAGCCATGCTGAAATCAAAGCTTTCATACGCACACTTTTTTATTATTTATTGGTAAAATTATTCATATACTGTTATTCATTTAAAAAAATCAGAGCAACCAAAGAAAATCTTTAATAAAAACAATTTTTAAAAAATCAGAGCAGGTTACAACAGTTGTACATACAACCATACAATAATTAAAAAATACACAGTTTTAAAAATCAGAAATCAACTACTACCGAATGATGTTTTTGACCGGTCCGGTTCTGTTCCACAGCAAAAGAATTCCTCGACTCGTAGCAGAGCAGGCACAGCGCATGCTTGACGTGTGAGTGAAGAGAGAGTCCACAAGCTGTAGTTCTTCTAAACTAGACAGCTTTAAACACTCTGTAAACACCAAACCTCACAGTTTTCTTACTCACCGGCATTAACTTGGTGGTATAGAAATGCTGAAGACAGGAGTGCCTGGCATGCTCTGGTCCATGGGGTCACGAAGAGTCAGACATGACTAAACAACAACAACAGAAATGCTTTCAAGAGATGCTGAAAGATTAAAACAGAAGGTATCTGCGGAATCTCTGTTGGCAGAGAATTCCACACGACTGGTCCAGTATCAGAAGCTCAGTTTCTTGTTGCTGTAAAAAAGAGCCTCACCAACTCTGGGGACAATCAGTTATGCTCCTGCAGATGATCTCAAGTGATCAAGCTGCAAATAATCCTTCTTCTAGGCAAGCAATAGGCTTCGTCACACTTCAAAGATGCATTCCAGCCAGGCAAAGTCAATGAGGAGAGTGTGGAGCAGAGCTGGTGAAGGGTACAGCCTGGTAAGAGTCCCAAAGTCCTGAGATAGAAAGTCCTGAGATTCCCCACCCATGGGATGCAGGAGCGGAGAACCTGTGGCTTTCCAGGTGCCATCAAATGGCAAGTCCCATCATCCCCAGCCAGCATGGCCATTGGTCAAAGATGATGGGAGCTTTAGTCCAATAACATCTGGAGGACCACAGGTTCCCCATCCCTGATTGAGTGCAGAGATTCAGGGTTGCCAACGCCATTTGCTCAGCAACATCTTTTGCTTCTCCTCAATTAAAAAGAAGTTCACCTTTAACTGCCCATTCCAGTAAATCAGATGTTCTCTATCACCAGTGTGCAATTCTTCATTCTTCTGGCACTCAGCACTTTTCCATATGTACCTCTCGGAAAAGCCATTTCATGTTTTGGCAATGCCCAGATATCAAGTAATTATCCACTTAACATACACGTCCCATTCCTTTTTAAGCCAAGAGTACTTGTTGCATCTACACGTAATATACAATGTCCAACTTCCTAGTTCTTTCTTTCATTGCCCTATGTTCTACGTGGATTACTCATTTCATTGAAAATATTGAAAATGTTACTTCTTTCATGTCATATATTTTCTTACATACAGCTTAAACTAGCAGATCCCTGCAGATGCTTGATTTATTAAGCTTAGGAGCAGTTGTGTCATAGAAATTCCCAATACTTACCATTCAGTTTCTGAAATTCATACTCTCTAGCTTGGCTTGAAGTTTGTTCCTTATTATGTGATCAGATTTTAAAGGAGCTCAACCAGTCCTTAAACTACAGGTTTTGGGAACTTGGGGGAACCTTAATGAAACCTTAACAAAATCTTCAAGCTTGACCTCTTCGCTCCCCCTCTCAATGTTAGCCAAATCACAATCTCACTATAGCCTGTTATGGTGGTGGGTGTCAGCCATCAACACCAAGGGAGACTTGGCAATCCTTCCAGACATCCTGCCAGCCAACACTAAAACCAATCAGGCCTTTAGTGTTGTGGTACCTGCCCTTTGTAATGCTCTCCCCTTAAATATTAGGCAGGTTCCACCTCTGTAGTCCTGTTGGCGCCTACTGAAGACTGTCATCTTCCAACAAGCCTTTTAAGCGTAGATTTTCCGCAGTCTGCACCTGCACTGGACTTGTTTTTAAGATGTTTCTTGCTTTATCTCTTGTTTGCCACCATGGGCTCCTTTGTGTCAGGAGCTCATCCTACACTCGAGTAGGACCCTGGCAGAGACACATGCCCGACTGGCATGTTCCCTCCCTCCTGGTCGATCGTTCGGGAGCTTCAAAAGCTTTCTTCTGCCCGAACACCACAGCGACCAATGCCAATAGACATCGGCACACTTAGGGATCCGCAAAGTCTTTGCAGCTTGCATGACAGACCTCAGCATTTTGGCTAATCTACTTTATTTACATATAAACACACATGGAGCACTGCAACATGGCTCCCTCTCTCTCTAGCATCAGACAGCAAAGAGAAAAAACAAAGGACAATAGTTCCACTTCACAGAACACAGTAACACAAACATCCTGTCTCCGTCACTTCCCACTTTGTGGAGTCAAAATATACACTGTCATGTGATAGACAAAAATCCCATGACTGCAATCATGGAGCGGGAATTCTAACACTTTGACAGGAAGGTCAGAATACAAATTTAACCAGTTAATAAAGGGAAAGTCTGGTGATGCAGTTGCTACTGTGCATGGACATCACCAAGGAGCAACATTGCTAACTTGCCCCCCCCCCAACATTACTGGAGCCAGCTGCATGGGAATTAACCACTGCGCTCAGCATCAACCACCCTGCTCCCAGGGGTCACAACAAGGTACCTTCATGATCTGGATCAGAGCCTGGGAGCCAAAGTGCTGCTTAATCAAAGAAAGGGGAGGATTGCAGGGGGTGGGGTGGTTTCAACCTGATCCCTTTAGCAAACGTCTGTTAAGTGAATGGGATCCCTGCTTATATAGTATAAACGTAACCCACTTCCAGCCTTCCTGGTGTGGAGGAGCATGTTCAAGCTGTCTTTCCACCCCCCCCCCCGCCTCCCCAAAACCCATGGCCTCTCCCTTTTGCCTGCCTGCTGTAGATATACAAGGCTAAGTTGATGAGCTGTTCAGCTTAGTGTGAAATGTGTTACATTTTCCCCCCAGCTGCTTCCTGATTGCAGTATTTACTTTTAATCTCCTCTGCCTCAATGCCCGATAAAAACTTTGTCACATTAGATGGTGACAGATGGGAAAGAGAAGGGGGGGATCACTGCAAGGGAACGTCCTGGCTTCCCAATAATTTTTCACAACGCCAATTATGTCCTTCAGTGCTTCCCGGCATGTGCACCCATGTCAGCAGAGAAGGAAATAGAAAGGCATAAATAAAGACAAAACCAGGCGCTGCGTGGGTTTAATCTGCAGAATAACATTTCTCATTTGGGTGAAATATCGTTGAATTCTCCCCCTGGACTACACACGAGGCACAGGCACAACCAGACTGGTTTGCCATCGGCCTGGAAAAGACCTAATCTGGCAAACGGCTCTTTGGCGCGATGGGTTTTAGAATATGCATGCGGCCTGCACTGCAGTTCTGAATATTTCCCTTTAGGGGATGCCATTTCCCCCAGGACACAAAACCAGCCGCTATCCATTGGCATGGGCCAAGTCATTAACTTTCATGTAAATTTAAAATTGGCCTTTGGACTATCATGGCCTTTGAGCTAAGGAGAAAACAGTTCAGAAAGATGCCCCCTTCCTCTCCCATGCCTCCAAAAACAAACAAACCCCCTTGGCCAAGTTACAATCCAATTTCCAGCTGAGTCAAATTCAACAAGTTCACACTGCCTCACCTTGATCTTAGCCAGGTTTACTTGGGGGAAAAGTGGCACTGGTTCAAGGTAAGTAAGTGCAGCCGTTATTTCTTTCAACTGTGTCATGGGTTGGAGAAGCCACAGATGCTCAGGCCTGACAAGGGTGAGGAGATGCAAAAAGCAGACAGGGCTCTTGCATCTTTAAATACAGAATACAGAATCTCAGCAGGTACGGCTTGGTGTGACAGGCTGCATCCACTCTCTCTTCTACAGCGCTATTAAAATTGTGGGGGACCTGTCTGCTTTTACACTGGGCCACTCTAGGCCTGACTGACTAGCCCTATGCAGAAGTTTAGTGGTGTGGAGTGCCATGTCCTGAATATGTAGGGGGAGTGGAATTATGATGGTAGGCCCCACCTTCATCCCATGCATGTTCAGTATACTTCAAATGCAACCTGAAATCTTACAAATAATTTTAGTAGCCATGACCGTGGTTTTATTGTATGTCTGTGCCCGATGATTTTTATGGCTGTTGTTGTTTGTTTGTTCTCCTTCTGAATGATGCCATGGCCTATGGCTAGTGCAATAAAAGTTTAATTGGAATTGGAACCTGAAATCTAAAGGGAAGACACTTTGAAGCCTCCCCCCAGAAGAGGAGAAGAAGTATAACTAAAATATACCCAGAAAGCTAAAAATGTGCTGTATACATTGTAGTATTAGTATTAATAATAATATTAACAATAATAATTTATTTATACCCCACTCATCTGGCTGGGTTTCCCCAGTCACTCTGGGTGGCTCCCAACAGAATTAAAAGCACAATAAAACATCAAACATTAAAAACCTCCCTAAACAGGGCTGCCTTCAGATGTCTTCTAAAAGTCAGATAGTTGTTTATTTCCTTGACATCTGATGGGAGGGCGTTCCACAGGGTGGGCACCACTACCGAGAAAGCTCTCTGCCTGGTTCCCTGTAGCTTCACTTCTCACAGGGAGGGAACTGCCAGCAGCCCCTCAGAGCTGGACCTCAGTGTCCAGGCTGAATGATGGGGGTGGAGACACTCCTTCAGGTATACTGATTACTGGAAAAGCCTGAAAATGGAACATCTTTACACTTAACATTCAAAACCCTGGGGAATGAAATTTACCTCATCACAGATATTGTAGAGAATGCCAAGCCCATGGAATGCTGAGACTTCAGTTGCATCACCAGGCCTAATTTGGGGAACAGATTGAGCCCCCCTGCCCCCCACCAATGCTTGCAGATGCTACAATATATAGATATCTGTTCTTGCTAAAGGTAAGCTTCATCAACTTGTATTTTTTAAAACTCTTGAAAACTTTGAATTAAGGAGAAAAGCAAAAAGACCCTTTCTCTTAATACTTTTGAGAAAACCATCCACTGAGAGCTTAGGACGGGGTCAGCAACCTTTTTCAGCCATGGGTCAGCAACCTTTTTCAGCTGTGGGCCGGTCCACCGTCCCTCAGATCTTGTGGGGAGCCAGACTATGTTTTTTTGGGGGAAATGAACAAATAACTATGCCCCACAAATAACCCAAAGATGCATTTTAAATAAAAGGACACATTCTACTCATGTAAAAACACTCTGATTCCCAGAGCACCCGCGGGCCAGATTGAGAAGGCGATTGGGCCGCATCCAGCCCCTTAGGTTGCTTTAGGTTGCCTACCCCTGGCTTAGGAAGTCTGGTTTATTCGCTTCCTGCTTTCTCTCGCTCTTGATGAAAGAAGCTGTAAAACTGACAACTTTACATTCATATGGTGTCTCCTTATTACTCAAGAGGGCTTTCCTGATGGAGGTGAATGTGTGTGGGGGGGGGGATGCTTTTCCTTTGACGCTGATCTACTTAAGCTCCAGCTAAAAGGAAGGGCAGGGCAACCTGCATACCTGAAAGAAAATATGCCTCTGCCATGTGTGTGTGTGTGTGTGTAAGCATGCGTAAGTGAGAGATGGTGGGGATCACACACCCTTTTGCTTAACCCATATTTTGATCATATTGTGTACCAATTAATTCCCCTGGGTCCGAGAGCTTTCTCCTTGTTCTGTTGCGATGCCTTCCAAATATCCGATCTTACCCACTGAACTGGAGCTGAGTTAAGCAAGATCTCTCTTTGGATTTTCCACACATCCAGTCAGATCCGATTCGGCAGGTAAGATCAGCAACAGCCCTTGAGAGCTTGGCCACGCTTGCTAGGGCTGGTGGGAGTTGTGGTTCAGTAACATCTGGAGGGTCAAAGATTCCCCACACTTATTACAGGCAGGTAGGCAGACGAAGCTGAGGTTCAGAAGACCAAGCCCTAAACAGTGAGCCTTTAGTTATTCTGTCATTCTGGACACATTAGCAATGTTCTGGAGCCAGATTTCCTTACATACACTAGCACCACATAAGCACAAGAAAGAGGTCTCAGCGAGGAGACTTGGTGGAACCTCAGGATATACAGAAGTTTGAAAAAATATGGGGGGCGCTGGAAATAAGGACACAAAAATTCAAAACAAACCCCCAAACAGCCCAATGACTCAATTTGCTTTTATTAATTGGAAATACACTTTTTCCAGAAGGTTCCACAATTTTGGCCACTAGTGTAGTCCTGTGTCCTTTTCTCCATATTGGCATGGGAGCAGCTGAGTAAGCATATGTGACCATAACCCAGCGGTGTAGTCCAGGCTTAGCATCCAGCGTAACTGCACATCTAATGCACCGTTGTCCTCCTTTGGTAGAACAATAGGCAGTAGCAGCCCAACGGAATTTTCCCCAGGGATTATATCATTAGCGGAGTTTAAAGGTAGGCAGTGCAATAGAAGTTATATGCCCCCTACATGTTTGGTTTGATGATTTTGTTTGTATGTTCCATTTAGGCCTATCTGTGTACAGTGGTAACTCTGGTTACAAACTTAATTCACTCTGGAGGTCCAATCTTAACCTGAGGTACAACTTTAGCTAATGGGGCCTCCCTCTGCCACCACTGCCACCACCGCCGCGTGATTTCTGTTCTCATCCTGAGGTAAAGTTCTTAACCTGAGGTACTACTTCCAGGTTAGTGGAGTCTGTAACCCGAAGTGTTTGTAACCCGAGGTGTTTGTAACCCGAGGTACCACTGTATTGTGTTTTTTTTCTAAACTAAAACCTCAGTATTCAGGTTAAATAGCCATGTTGGCACTTTGCGATCAATAAATGGGTTTGGGGTTGCAGTTTGGGCACTCAGTCTCTAAAAGGTCTGCCATCAGTGCAATAAGGTGACCAAAAGCTGAAAATCTGGTGGGAGGGTAGAAAACAATTGGGCCGGAATGGAGTGTCTTGGAAGGGAGTATTCCTGCCTGCCTGGCACCCTGAACAGGTCTCATTGTTGTGTATTTTCAATACAGTTTTGAATGTAATTTATAATGTAATATTGGGCCACTTTGAGCTCTGCCACCCCGTGCCACATGCTCACACTTAGAAAATACCTACATGGTGACTTGTGCTGCTGTTTACCTCTTTTTGCCAAAGCTGAAGATAGTACAAATGATTCAGTTCTGCCTGTAACCCTGGAGGTATGATGCCAACATTGGATTCCCTCACTTTGACTTTTTCTTCCTCTGCCTCTGCCTCCTCTGTGATTATGAAAGCCCTGCCTCTCGTTTTGCCTCGAGTCACAGTGGTCCCAGGATGGCAAGGAGGGAGTTACGACCCCTTTGAGCGCCATTGGCTCAGCTTATTCATGTCACACAGGAGGGGGCTATTGTTCTCTTGGGCAGCAGAGTGCTTAGGTACTAGGCAGTGGAAACTTTAAAATCTGTTCTCGTGATCAGTGAGCATCCTCTCTGAAATAAAACCTCTCATCCATGGCCACATACTGTGGACTTTCAAATGACCCCTTGTTTGATGCAGAGCAACTGAAAGGTCTCTTTCACCAAAAGAGGCAGGCAACATGCATTTATAAACAAATAAATCATTATGCCTAGGTCATACTGAGGTACCTTTATTCGGTTCTTTCTTACAAGATGGACAAACCACTTTCAGAAAATATTTTCAGAGCAGCTGAATAAATAATATCGCTAAAATCGAAATCAATAAAATACTATCCATACAAAATACGGCATTAAAATGGAATAACTGTATTAAAAAAGCTACTATTTTAAAACTACCAGATAACTACATGATAACTACATAAACTACATTTAGAACACATTATATATAAAAAAATTGAAGCTGCATACTGTACTTTTGTTTTAAATGTTTTAACATACATATGTCAAATTGTTTAAAATGTTCAATTGTCAAAAGTTGAAATGTTAAGGATGTTTAATTCTTTAAAAAATATTCAAAATGGTTTAATGTTGTTTTTTAAATTGTTGTGACCCCCACCAAGTCCTTAAAGTGAAGTCATAAATCAAAATGGTGATGGTAAGTACAAAAGCAGCTTCAGAGGAAGAGCGTGGGATAATTTAAAAGGACTTGGCACACTGCCAGCAACAGAACAAGGCAGGTGCCAGGCAAACTTCTTTGGGGACAGCATTCCACAACCAGGGCAGCACTTCTGAAAAGAGTCTCTTCCATTGGACTGCCATATGTCTGGGCAGAAAGGGTCCTGGGTCTTAGGCAAGTCAATCAAAAAATTGCAGGGTTTTCGATTTTTTTGCATTTTCCTTTAAAGAGCTCAACAATTTTGGGGTGTCCTGGTTTTTTCTTTTTGGAATATGGCAACCCTAATCTTCCATCAAAGGCTGGTTCAACCATTAAGCAAAATAAGCACCTGCTTAGGTTATCAAGGGAAGGGGAGCACCAAAGAAATTTTCCATTGTCAGATTTTTAACATTAATGGTCACAAATTGCTCGGCTGAGGGTTCATTTTCTCAGTTGAAGTATATTAAAAAGATCGTGAAGCTGAGGCTCCAATACTTTGGCCACCTCATGAGAAGAGAAGACTCCCTGGAAAAGACCCTGATGTTGGGAAAGATGGAGGGCACAAGGAGAAGGGGACGACAGAGGACGAGATGGTTGGACAGTGTTCTCGAAGCTACCAGCATGAGTCTGACCAAACTGCAGGAGGCAGTGGAAAACAGGAGTGCCTGGCGTGCTCTGGTCCATGGGGTCACAAAGAGTCGGACACGACTGAACGACTAAACAACAACAAAAAGCCTAACTAAGAACAACTATGAAGCAAGGCAGGCTGGATGCTTATCTCTACTAAGCATAGAAGCAGATGTGTTGAATAATATTAGTTTTTAGATCAAAATCTTTGCAATTAGAAATAGTAGTAGTGTCCCCCCCATATAAATAAAGTGGAAGTATACAAAAATAAACATTATTTTCCATTTTACTGTAGGTTTTCTTTCATTTTGAAAAATAAAATTTTATTTTATGGTTTATTATTGTTTTATATTTTGATTTAGATATTTATGGGGATACTAAAATCTTTTGAGTGCTTAGGGCCTCTAAAAGTCTTAAGCCAGCCCTGCTTCCATTGGTACAGATCTCATTTTCATATAGCAGGGGCACCTGGAAGATATTGCCATTATATAGTATAATCCCTAAGTAGCACAACTGGATTTAGTTTTATCTGGGTAGTCGGGAGTTTCCTGTGCCTGTTCTATCCTTGTTAGAGAGAGACAATAAAGTTCTTGTCTAGCTCCCTCGGCAGTGAGCCATCTGACACCTGCATGCCAAAGAAGGTTTGGGCAAGCTGAGATGGCGGCATGCTAATCCAATTGTTATTCTTTCCCAGAGAACCTTGGTAGGATTCCCATCTTGTGGTGGCCATGTCTCCTAGTTTATAAAGGACAGCCCTCTACTGGAAGGGCTGCCAAGTCCAAATCTGTTTTAAAGATAAAGAACCACAAGAAGAGAAGAAGAAGAAGAAGAAGAAGAAGAAGAAGAAGAAGAAGAAGAAGAAGAAGAAGAAGAAGAAGAAGAGTAGTAGTAGTAGTAGTAGTAGTTTGGATTTGATATCCTGCTTTATCACTACCCGAAGGAGTCTCAAAGCGGCTAACATTCTCCTTTCCCTTCCTCCCCCACAACAAAGGTGAGTGGGCCTGAGAGACTTCAAAGAAGTGTGACTAGCCCAAGGTCACCCAGCAGCTGCATGTGGAAGAGCGGGGAAGCGAACCCGGTTCACCAGATTACGAGACTACAGCTCTTAACCACTACACCACACTGGAGAGAGCAGGAGGGGGCCTTGAAGTTGTCTGTCAGCAATTCACACCTGGAGAACAGCCAGAAATCACCAAGGGTGGTACTCAAAGCAGCACAAGATGAGCTCTAATGGGGCAGCAACACTTCATGCCCTCCAACATTTCTCTGATGAAAATAGGAATGTCCTATTCCATTATTATTATTATTATTATTATTATTATTATTATTATTATTAGGCTTCCAACATATATGAAAACATAATAAAACTTTGACCCCATCAAAACTGGTGAAAATTAATTAAAAAATCAGTAGTAAGTGTTGGAGATGCAACCTTAAGGATGGGAATCTATTCCACATGTAGTGGACATGACCCAGAATTAAAGTATTCTGGGACATGATTTACGAAGAATTTTTTAAAAAAATGGTTAAGAACCACTTTGGAAAACAAACAAACCAGAGTTATTCTTACTAGGTATCTTCGCAACAGACATCCCAAAAGATAATAAAAGAGTCTTTCTATATGCAATAACAGCCGCTAGGATTGTGATTGCAAAATACTGGAAAAGAAACACAATTCCAACAAAAGAAGAATGGTTATTAAAATTAAGCAAGTATCTCAAAGTGGCAAAACTATCAGAATTAGTAAGAAGCCAACCAAGTGAAGAAATCAGGAGAGAATGGGATGTTTTTGCAAATTATATGAGGAAAGCAGGTTCCCCAAATTATGATTGGCTTAGCCTAGACTAAAAACTCCACAGGTAAACAAATTGTCAGCAATTAACAAAATGTATAAAATAATTACAGACAACCAAGATATGAGATATAGGAACCGTATAGTGGTCGAAGGAAGCCAGTCTTTTAATTTTATTTTCTCTCCCCCCCCCTTCTCTTTGATATATTCTTTTTCTTTACTTGTTCTATTTTTAGTTCTGTATTTTTGTATTTTTTGGCATTTTTGTTTCATAATGTATTTTTTGTATGTATGTAATATGTATATAACAAATAAAAAAATAATAGTAATAGTAATAATAATAAACAGTAAACAGTAAAAACTTCCCTATACAGGGCTGCCTTCTGGAGTCTTCTAAAAGTTGTATAGTTACTTATCTCCTTGGCTTGGGGGTTGCATAACTATGTATAAAAGCTGGTGCACATATCCAAAAACGGATGCTGCAAATATTGATAAGATTAGGCATTAGTGGGTGAAGTCCACTATGGCCAAGAGCTCTCAAGTTTCCTTCTTGCTTTCTGGTTACTCAAAATATGGATGTTTACATGCCTGTCTACTTCCAAGGCCACCAAGGAAGGCCTGTGGACACATTGCCCCTTCCATAACATTTTGGACCCCTTCCCAAAAATTTCAGCTTTTTAAAAAAGTCCTTAGGCTGAGAAAAAGTGAATTGCTCAAACCACACATTTTGTCTAAGGATGAGGTGGGGTTTGAGTCTGGGATATCAGTGTTTCCTTGTGGTATATAAGAAGCCTATGAGGAAAGCTTGAATCCCTTGGTCACAAAGCTCACGTTCAGGGATGAAATTGTGCTCAGGACCTAGTTTGTCCTGTCGTCATCATTTGCAAAGGAAGTTTCATCCACCATTGCTTTGTTTATAAGTACCTGAGAGATATCTAGAGTGTGCACTGAGGGGTGTGTGTGTGAGAGAGAGAGAGGGGTTAGTGGTGCAAGTGGGGCTTTGGTTTGTGAAGGGGGAGAAGGGGGTTCCAGAAAGATTACCTCACAGCTAGAAGTTGTTAATGAAAGAAATAAATTAGCCAGGCTCATTTTTCAGGGAATTCTTGTGTAAACTGGAAATTTTCCAGTCTGTGAGCCCCGTACAGGCCTACCCCATAAATCACAGCAAGCAGGTTGTCTGTATAGCAAGAGCAGCCTCGTTCAGAGATGGGGAGGGAAAGAACCCAGCATATGTTTGCGGAGAAAAGAAGCACAGAAGCAAAACGGAGAAGATGGATACCTCCCTCACTCGCTGCTAGGAAAGGGAAAGGATTGGCCCCGGGCACTGTGACATACGCCATTTCCAAAGAGCCCCTCCCCCCAAACCAGGGGAAGGCACCTGAAATGGGTCAGCTTTTAATTGAATACAATATTAATTACACCATGCACTATTAACGGTTTGTGGGATTTGACTAATTAATGTAATAGTTTCTGAGTCACGCTCATTAAATATGAAAATTACGCTGGCGAAAGGTATCGGTTTCATTATCAATCTTGTATGGACAGGAGGGGGGAGGGGGAGGTTGGGTTGAGGGGAGAAGATACCCACCTTGACTTATTGCGCAATTAGCTTCTCCCTCTCGGAGCTCACCTGCAGATGACGGGAACAGAGCTAAATTCAAAAGGGAAGCGGTGATGAAAGAAGGAAGGTGGACAAGGCCATGGAGAAAGAGAGAACATTGCACTGTGTAGGGTGGCCTAGGCAGATGGAGCTGTGGATTCTGTGGATATTATTGCCTGTTTGGAGATGCAAGACAGGGAAGCTAATTCGAGATGTGGCTTTGGGAATAAAAATTCCTGGAGTTTGCTCCCATTTCTGGGACAGAGGATTCGTACATTCACATACTGATCTGTCCCAGATGGTGGTCTCAGTCAGGTGACGGGTTCCATACAAGAGTTCAGTAGGCCAGCCAAGGCAAAGCTCAGTATAAAGGTAAAGGGACCCCTGACCATTAGGTCCCGTCGTGACCGACTCCGGGGTTGGGGCTCTCATCTGGCTTTATTGGCCGAGGGAGCTGGCGTACAGCTTCCGGGTCATGTGGCCAGCATGACTAAGCCGCTTCTGGCGAACCAGAGCAGTGCACGGAAAAGCCGTTTACGTTCCTGCTGGAGTGGTACCTATTTATCTACTTGCACTTTGACGTGCTTTTGAACTGCTAGGTTGGCAGGAGCAGGGACCGAGAAACGGGAGCTCACCCCGTCGTGGGGATTTGAACCGCCGACCTTCTGATCGGCAAGTCCTACACTCTGTGGTTTAACCCACAGCGCCACCTGCGTCCCAAAGCTCAGTATACTGTGAGGCCAAGTACAGTTTCCAGTAAGGTAAGGTAAAGTTCCAAGGGAGCACCTTGGACAGCTCCATGCAGAGCTCAGACTGTAAAGCTACATTTACTGATTCCTCAGCGACAGACAACCCCTGCCTGAGACCTAAGTAGGGTTTTCTGAGTGGTTAACCACCTCCACTGGGAATAATAATAATAATATAATATAATAATAAACATTTATTATTTATATCCCACCCATCTGGCTAGTTTTCCCCAGCCACTCTGGGTGGCTCCCAACAGATTAAAAACAGAATAAAACATCAGACATTAAAAACATGCCTAAACAGGGGTGCCTTCAGATGTCTTCAGAAGTCTTTTTTTTTTTTTTGCAATGTAACAATTAATAGTCTTACAATACATTACATATATATAGTACATCTCATAGAGTAAATTGAGATTTCAATCATACACACACACACACAAAACATATACTTTTCTTTTCTTACATAGTTATAAACCTTAAGCTTCAGCTGTGTTTATGCTACTTTTTATGTGGTTATTAACAAATATTATTAACAAACGTTATTAACAAAAAAATATCATAAAAACTTTGGACTCCCTGTCAATTCCCGTTGCATGCTTTTATTCTAATAGTGAATGTACCTACCATTATTAATCTATTCTTTATATATTCTCTAATATATTCTTACAACAATTTGTACCATTAATCTTATTTCTCCTATATTTCTTTATCCAAGGTCATTCAAATGCTGCCATAGACAAAAAAACCATTGGTATATTTTTGTACATATCTCTTGTATTTATCCCATTTTTGTGCAAATTCTTGTCTTGAACTGCCCCTTAGGCTGTTGGTCAATGGCGCCATTTCCACATATTCTTGTAACTTATTCTGCCAGACCATTATAGTCAGAACATTTTCCCCTTTCCAGTTCTTTGCTTCTAGTGTTCAGGCCACTGCCATAGCGTATAGAAATATTTCTCTTAAGTTTTTCAGGATATCTTTACCAACAATGCTTAACAAAAACACTTCTGGCTTTTTAAAAAATGTTGTTCAAAGATTTTTTTTCAGCTCATCATAGACGAGGCCCCAGAATTCTCTTATTTTCCTACACGTCCACCACATATGGTACATGTCTCCATTACTTTCCCCACACCTCCAATAGTTACTGCCGATATTTTTATGCATCCTGGAAAGCCTTGAAAGGGTAAAATACCATCTAAACTGCATCTTTAGCATGTTCTCTTTAATAGTGTAACACACCGTAAAATTCATAGTTATTTTCCAAAGGTTTTCCCATTCTGCCAACATAATGGGATGACCAATATCTTGTGCCCATCTGATGATGTCTTCTAAAAGTCAGATAGTTATTAAAGGGACTTTGCCTGCTTCAGCAGCAGTGGACTCATAGGAGACTGTGGCAGTGGAGCACTTCTTGGAATTGGGGGCCACCCGTATTCAGTGTTGATGCCTCTTTCCACTCTGAAACGTCTTCTAAAGTCACAGCCTCATTTCCTGAACCTGGGATGTCTGACCCTGGAATCATGACATGTACATATTTCCATGTCCCATCACCCAGTGATTTATCAGGCTTCTGGTTGGCCACTGTGAGAACAGGATGCCTGACTAGATGGGCTACTGGCCTGATCAAGCAGGCTCTTAGGTTGGGAGCTGTAGTCTGCAACATTTGTAGGATACCAAGATTTGTAGGCCATGCACTAGTACCATGGAGAGCTATGTTCAAACCCCTGTTCAACCATGAAGCTCATTGGGTGAGCTTCAGTCACTATCTCTCAGCCTAACCTTCCTTGCCCAGTTATTCTGGGAATAATGAAGGAGCAGAAAACCCCCACATACACAACACTCAGCTCCTCCAAGTACTATGGGGATATAGCTCCCCCCCTTTTTTTAAAAAATAGCCCTCCCTACACAGCTGGATTTGTTCATACATACCGGACAAAAGAGTGAGGGGCAGAAAATCTGTGAGATTCCAAGGTTCTCCCCACCACCACCACAAAGGGGAAATAATGAGGAAAATGTCTAGGTTGCTCACAGAGATTTAACAATGAAACTCATGACAGAAGGAGGCAACGGCTCGCGAGTGAGATAAAAGCCTAACATAACATAGAGGGAACATTTCCCAAGCACTGCAGAGGGACTAAGAGGCCCCATCCCTGTTAACAACAATGAATAAATGCTGCTCAGGGAGCCCTGGCAAAGCAGGAGGAGGGAGGGATAGTGCCAGCTCTATTATTTTTATTGCTGTCCTTTTGGCTGATTCCCGATGCACTTGGCGTGTTCTTAGTAGCAGTGGGGGGCGGTGGGGGGGTGAGGTGGCCTTATGCCAAAGCTGCAGGCCTAGGTACTTTCCATTGTAGGTGCTCTGCAGCTACAATATGGTGATAAATACACAGAAGGCCCAGGAAGGGTGGGTTATAGAAAGTATATGATCAGTCTTTAAAGAGACAAAGAGAAATGATCCGCAATTAACTTAACACACTCCGAAACTTGGAGGAAAACCAGATTTAAAAGAAATCTGATAATGAATGAGAAGAAAATACAGAAAGAGAGATGCCCATCGCTGGGTATCACAAATGGAAAGAGCGCTGTTGCAATCAGGTCCTCTTGCTTGTGGTCATCCCAGTGAGACATCTGGTTGACCACTGAAAGAAAAGGATGCTGGACTACATGGGCCTTTGGTCTGATCCAGCAGATCTCTTCCTATCTTCTTATGTGCTGCTGTGAGCTGTGGTCAGCTTGTGAGCACCCGCTTGTAGATCTTCAATAAAGTCCTGCCCACATTGGTCTGCATTCAATTATTGGCATGAGATTCAGAAAGGCTACAAAGTTTGCTGCTTTTGCCCTCAGTTCTAAAAACAGGAAAGCGGAGGCAGACAAGAATCTGGCACATAGAGGCAAATCAATCTCACGTGATCCTTCATTCTTAATTTCCATCTTGAATGGCAGCAAATGGATATGGTATGTCAGGGGCCCCAGCTCCACAGCCTAGGCTGGAGCGATGTTCAGGCAGGGCCCAGAATATGATTTGCAGTAGTCTGAACTTCCTGAGCTTATTTTCAAAATCTTTTGAGATAGTCCAGAGAAATAGGTGCTTTTCAAAATGAGCAAGGGGAAATTTGCCCATCTGTTATGACTATGCCCCAAAGTGACAGTGCAAGAGCCTTCAAAAACTGCCCTCTGGTGATGCCATGGGTAGGTAAATGGACCTGACTGAAGAAGTGAACTCAAAACTTCTTTTCCTCTTTGAAGAGGAAACAACACACCCGCTAAAGCCAGCCAAAGTTGGTAGCATAGAGGAAGTAATCTTCCCAGTGGCAACCATTTGACAAAGGGAACAGGATTTCTTTCACTGTATTCCATACTGCCTGCAGTTAGTTTAATGTTCCAAAGACCCTCTATTTAGAATAGTCCTGCGTCAAATCTTTGCCTCCACTTCCACATTTTGGGTTGAAAATAAATCTTGCAGGGAGAATGACAGTTCCTGAAACCCCTTGTTCATTGTCATTGCTCCCCCTCAATACGGATACCTTTTGCACTACTTAATGTCCTGGTTAGAGCTCCTTTCTCCTCCCTAGACCGATTCCAGCTAATCAGGGATGATGTCATGAACAAGATGACATTACAGCAGGATGTAGCCAATCAAATTTGGCTATGTGACAATATCACTGAGGACAAAGAAGCAATTTAGGAGTGAAGGTAACACTTCCTGCATAATCACAAGAGTTATGCCAGCCAGTCAGGTCACAGATTGCCCTCACTTTGATTGAGTTAAGTTTTTCAGCACCTTAAAAAATGAAAAATAACTCTTAAAGGGGAGGGAGACTTATTCACACTGCTGAGAATGTTTGTGGAAAGTGCTCCCCCTTTTAGATTGTCCTAATTTTGAATAGTTCTAGGTGGAGTATTTGAAAATATGTCAAGGTGTGTGTGTGTGTGTGTGTGTGTGTGTGTGTGTGTTCCAGTGTCCCACGCTTTTGTCTGTTGAGATGAAGCTGAACAACTAATGCTGTTACCATCTGACTCAATAAGTTTTTATTAATGGGCCTTTTGAAAGAGGTATATATATATATGCACTGCACTGAGGCCAACGAAATGGCAATTTGCCTAATAAACAAACAGTATACAAGCTATACGTTTATACGTCCGTTCTTCCTGTGCTTTTGGCAGCTTTCCTGGCCGTGTGCTGCTCATTCAGCAGCCCTGCTCCAGCACGAGAGCATTAAGTAGATTGGTATCACTTTCAATGGTTTTCTCAGTCACTGACGTTGAAAGTTTAAGGTGCTGAGTTCATTGAGGAAATCTTTACTGTTACATCTATGCCTCAAGGAAAGCCAAAATGCGACAGGAAGAGGTTATAATAAAGCTGGTGGCAGCACTTTACGCAGAACTGCAGCTCAAGTTTCCCTTTGTATTTCTTTCCAAAATGCTGAAAGGTGACAGGAGACCTACCAATGTGCTCTGTTCGTTACTTCTCTATTGCACGTATAGTCCTGAAGTGCTCCTAGGCTCCTGTCCCTGCAGAATACATGGCTCACTATATTAAAAGCAATTAGTCAATCACGTAGAGATTTGTGTCTTTGTCACAGGTTCGTCCACCTCTGGACACTCGGCATAATCGCAATTCTACTGTTTATCCTGTCACTTATTCCTAAGGTGGAGCAAAGGTGAGCCCTCAACTATTGAGACGCTCTCTACCTCCCTCTTTCATCTTGCTTCAGGTTGATTCTGCAAAGTGAATAAGGGGTTTCTTAATATGCAGATTACTGATTGTGTGTACTATGGTTTGTGTGTGATTGTATGCATTGTGGTTTCTCAGGGCTGAGTCACACATGCTTGTAAGTTACTCGATGATGTATTAGCATTCAATGAATCACAAATGACTCTGTTGAAAAGATGGATTATTGATATACTAAGAATCAATGGTGCAGCGGAGGCGGGACTGTAATGGAGTGCAGCTCTGGAACTTTTCTTTTTCAGAGCAGGAATGTTGATGTCATCTGCTGGAGCACAAAGTTAATTAATGGAGCTTCCTCCCTCTGGCAAGTGAATGCGGAGCTACTGAGTTTTTTGCTTGTGACCGATTACCATAGAGGAATTCAGAGAACGAGGAAAACAATCAAGCAGAGGCCAGATGCATCTTTCTGTTTCTTGGATGGGGTTCCTACTTCATGCTGACAGTTTAGATGGAAGCATTTCTTTGCAGGGCTGCTCACATCTGCTGAAGGCTGCAGATCTTTCAAGTGCCATGTGCTCTAAAAGCTGAACTTGTGCAGTCAGAAATTCAACGTAGCTCACCTGAGGAACTATATCTAGGTTGCAGTCATGCAGACTGTAATCACTTCAGAATTATGCTATGTACTGACGCAGTTTGGAGGGTATTTCTGTATTTCTGTATATATGATGGATCCATACAGCTGGCTGTATTTTTGGACTCTTCAGGGGTAGTGGTGATTATGGGGCTGTCATGTTAGTGCCTTTACTGACCACAATTCCCCAACTAAGGATATACTGATGGTAGCCAGTGAGAGTCTTTATTTCTTTAGTAATTGTCTTTCATTGTTTTGGGTATTCTACTTTTTATTGTCTATAGTTTTATATTTCTTTTAAAATCCTAAGGCAAAATATAGCATCTGAGGTAGAATGAAATCTTTGTCGGTGCGGGTTTATCCTGCAACGATTGTCCAACAGTCATCAACTATTGTCTCCCAGGTACAATAGTTTGTGGGTGAGAGAATGATATGGGTCCCATGCAGCATATTCCTATCACCCAAATGACAATTTCCAAGAATTGGGGAAACCACAGAAGTTAAATTAGTTACTTATTTGTTTAAAACATTTACCGTATTTTTCACTCTATAAGACGCACCAGACCACAAGACGCACCTAGTTTTTGGAGGAGGAAAACAAGAAAAAAAATATTCTGAATCTCAGAAGCCAGAACAGCAAGAGGGATCACTGCGCAGCGAAAGGAGTTATCTCTCTTGCTGTTCTGGCTTCTGGGATAGCTGCGCAGCCTGCATTCACTCCATAAGACGCACACACATTTCCCCTTACTTTTTAGGAGGGAAAAAGTGAGTCTTATAGAGCAAAAAATCCGGTATATACTGCTTAATTATTTGCATTGCTAAGTGGCAGACATAAAAACAATCCACAGGAAATTGATCAATGTTGCTATGAAGAACATCAATAACTTTGATGTTGTCACTGAGCGATGAGCAGACTCGTAAGTTCAGCCCTTGGCTATTGCCTTTACTATATAAGGATGCTTCCAGAATGGTAGTTCCTCCTGATATCCAGGCACCACTCTTCCACGATAAGGTACAAACAGAATCACAATTATACCTTTCCACACTTAGGAGGTTATTGTACTTCTCTGTGCTTGCATCACAGTGGGTTAGCTCAGTTGGTTAGAGCATGATGCTGATAACGGCAAGGTTGCGGGTTCAATCCCTGTATGGGACAGCTGCATATTCCTGCATTGCAGGGGGTCAGACCTGATGCTCCTTGGGGTCCCTTCCTACGCTAAAGGTAAAAGGTAAAGGGTAAAGGATGGTTAAGTCCAGACAAAGGTGACTATGGGGTTGCAGCACTCATCTCACTTTCAGGCCCCCTGCAATCCTATGATTCTATGCTTTGTACACAGTAGTCAGTGTGTGACACAGCAGGGAAAGGCCAATTCTGAGCATGCCATTTCTAATACAAAATTTTAAAGTAAAACGTTTGATCAATTCCCCCCGCCCCCATATGTGCTAAATCACATTTTCTAATTAGCCACTGTTCGTCCTCACTTGAAAGGTTCACTTAAAGCATGTTTGCTAAAAAGTATCAGCTATAAAAAGGGCTCAAACCAATCTTTGAACCTTTAGTGAGTGATATTCATAGAATCATAGAATCATAGAATCATAGAGTTGTAAGAGACCACAAGGGTCATCGAGTCCAACCCCCTGCCAAGCAGGAAACACCATCAGAGCACTCCTGACATATGGTTGTCAAGCCTCTGCTTAAAGACCTCCAAAGAGGGAGACTCCACCACACTCCTTGGCAGCAAATTCCACTGTCGAACAGCTCTTACTGTCAGGAAGTTCTTCCTAATGTTTAGGTGGAATATTCTTTCTTGTACATCAGTCAAGAAATTCAACATCAGTCGGAGCAGACTCGCTGAAACTAGTGGGACATAGAATCGTAGAACTGTAGATTTTGAAGGGACCCTGAGTGTCATCTAGTCCAACCCCTGCAATGCAGGAATCTCAACTAGATCATACATGACAGATAGCCATCCAACCTCTGCTTAAAAACTTCCAAGGAAGAAGAGCTCACCACCTCTCATGGGAGTCTGACCCATTGTCAAACAGCTCATGAGTTCATTGATTTCAGTGAGTCTACTCATATTTTGATTAATGTTGGATATCATCCACTAGGTGATATCACCCACTAGGGGTTGCCACTAAATGAATCTTCAAAAGTCCATTCCCCACCCTCAGACCATACTAATCCTTTCTGCCACTTCCCAAAGAAAGAAACAAGATCAGATCCATGAAAACAAGATACTACATGAAACAGTTGCTGAGTTCCTAGCCAATCATAAACTGAACTTAAACAAGCCACGGGTGTTTCCATTCAAAACATACCTTGAAAATCCCCCTGGTTCTCAAAATATGCTATCAATAAAGACTGCCGAATAAGTACATTACTGTTTTTACACAGCCGTTTAGATTCTCTCCCTCTCGCTGGCCTGGGGGAGTTATAAACCCGTAATTTTATGGGCAAAGCAAAGTTTCTTACGTGAAGGTTGCTGTTGACTGACTGACACAGCCCTTTCAGAAGGAGGCCCTGGGGAGACAGACGTTTCTATGCCAACACAGGATTGGCTCAGCATGTACTGTGGTGGCTTATCAGACAAGATGTGCACAATTATATAAAACGTAGCCTGCACATTTTGAAGGACAAATTCAGCAAACTTCCTTTGCCACATTCATACTTGACCTCCGCTTTCATTTTGCTTTAATTGCAGCATTCCCACAACAATCCATTCTACCAAATGTGTGCATTCGTCACATGCCGTGTGCAAGTTCCTGGATCTCATGATTCCTTGCATATTTCTAAGCACCAAATGTGTTTGAGGTGAAAAGCTCCCAAATCATCCAGCCTGCAATTTTTCAGGGCCTTGAAAGGATTATTATTCTCAGAGGTGCCTGGTAGCCCTGCTCTAACATTAAGCTGAAGCTGTCTTGGCAGTTTGATTCCTTCTGGACATCTCCTGGGGAGGAAAAGGTTCACAGCCAGCTTAGCCCTCGCTGAATTCTGGCATCTCCACAGTGTACCTCTCCATTTGTCAATTTTAAGTGATAATTTCTATTCCATCAGATACATACTATAAGAATATAAACAAATGCCTCCTCCTGTATCAGCTCTGCGATCACTTTCCTTTATAGCCATCATTTGTTACACATGGACAGAAGGTCCTTCTGTGGAATTCCAAAGAGGCTATCACCTGGATGATCACCAGGAAGCAGGGGTGCATTTACTTTCCAACCAAAGAGGCAGCAGAAGAAAGCCTATGATTTATGCCAAAACTTCAACACGCTCCAAAATTTCTTCCCACTCCAGTCCCATCAGTGCAACTGGAAGACAAACAAATCAAAGTGGTTCGACAGCAACTGGGAACAGGAAAGTTCCATTCAGGTGATTATTTGTTTTTAAGCTGTTTCCTCTTCTCTTTCATTTTTCTTTCTTTCACATTTGCTTCTTAGGGCTGGGGACTACCGTTGCGTGAACGTGATACCTGTACCCTTAAATGTTTGTTTATTTAAGGGTCCGTAAACCACTTCCCGATGAATGTTTCCAAAGCAGTGTGAAGGGGACAGGGGACCCATACACAGTAAAAATCAAATCTTTTTTTTTAAAGTGTGTTTTTGTACTTTGGCTGCTGGCAATGGCACCAGCCAGCTCAGGGCAACGTGTAACTGGTTGCACAGTTCAGTGCTATGGTGGAGCAACACTTCCTATGCTGCACCCCAGTGTGAAGTACGAGTTCGAGTGTGGGACTAGGACTAGGGCAGGGGTCTGCAACCTTTAAGACAAAAAGAGCCACTTGGACCCGTTTCCGAAGGGAAAAAAAACTGGGAGCTGCAAAACTCGTCATTATAAAAATAACTTTTTTGTCACTTTTTAAAATTATTTCTTTGTTTGACCCCTCAGAATTACTCCTCCTCATAGAAATAAACGTTAAATTAACAAGTTACCTTTTTGTGTGTGTGTGTGTGTGTTCTTCACTCCCCTTCAAAACAGTGACCAGCGTACATGCCCCCTTTCAATGCAGTGACCATAGCACATGCCCCTTACAATGTAGCGGGCGGGCGGGCGGGTGGGAAGGTGACGTTGGGAGGGAGTGTGACTAACGCACGCACCGCCCCCATGCGACGTCACAGCCAGTACAGCGCCCGCCACAGTGGGGAGTGTCGGGGCACACAATGCGCCTCCTCCCCTTGCTAGTATCCGCCCCGGAGCCGCGGCAAAGGTGTAAAAGAGCCACATGCGGCTCCAGAGCCGCGGGTTGCAGACCCCTGGACTAGGGAAACCCAGACTGGTATCTCCCCTTATTCACAAAGCTCACTGTGTGGCCGTGGGCCAGTAATGATCTTTCAGCCTAACACCACTGGGTTGTTTGACAGAGAAAATGTGGGCAGGAATCATGACTGCTCCTTTGAGCTCCTTTGGCAGGATATAAATGTATTAATAAAGAAGAACTGCTGGGTTGCATCTGCCCTCAGAGCCCAACCTTCTTTCTCCCATAGCTGTCAACCATATGCCTCTAGAAGCTCAGAAGCAGATCATGGAGGTAGTGATGACCCTTCTCCTTTTATTTGTCCCCAGCATCTAGTGTTCAGAAGTATACTGAAAGGTGTCCGACTGCACCTTTTTGTGCATTGCCATAGCAAAAGAGATGTTTGGCCACCTGCCTTGCTTCCATCCCACCCTGGCTTTTGCTAATGCCACGCAGCAATGGACCATCTCTCATTGCTGGGGAATGGGTGGCCACAGGGAACATCTAGGTGTAATTAACCTAACTACTGGAAGGAACCTGACTGTAATTAGCCTAATTAGTCCTGGTAATTGACTAACAGAGGTGGCGTTACTAGGTGGTGATGCATGGAATCCACATTCTCTCTGGGCTGCTTTGAATGCTCATGGCGTTTTCTTTTCACTTATATTTTGTGATGCTGAAAAAACATAAACGTGGAGTTTAAAACAAAAAACAACAACATAAACATGTGCGCTTATTTGCTTTTCTGCATAGGGCGGGGACTATCCTAAAGTGAACATAAATGGAGGGACATGTACATGGAATAAGTTCTCTCTGGTCACCAATTATTAGTACTGAATGCATTCTTTGCCAGCCTGGTGCCCTTGAGATATTTCAGACTCCCATCAGCCCCCGACGGGGGTTAGGGCTGATGGGAGTTGTAGTCCCAAACATCTGGTCTCTTTTCCTCTCAAGCAAGCAGCATGCTGGCTCAAACATTCGCTTAGTTTAAGGAAGAAAGAGATCATGGAAAGAAGCATCTTCTACAGATATGCTGGCCAAAAAAAAGGCTCCTGTGTATCAGCATCAGGATGCTTTAGGGCTTGTCTGGATGATCAAAAATATAGATGACTCCAACCACATGATTTTAGCCTTTGTACAATAAGCGATACTGTGATGTTCATCCAGGTTACCGAAGTGTGGAAGGGAGGGGGAGAGCAGTGCTGCAGGGATAGCTTGATTCCTGTTGCCCTCTCTTTAAATGAAAAACCGGGGAAGATGTGTACTGAAGAGGGGAAATTAGACTAGCCTTACCATGTTGAAGTAGTACAGGGCCTACAACTTTCACAATCCCTGCCTAATGGCCCTGGTGGGAGTTGTAGTCCAGAACATGTGGAGGGCACCAGGTTGGGGGAGGCTGTGATGGGGGCAAAGAGATGAGGTCCTTCCATCATATGTCCCAAACTGAAGGATACTTCCAAATGGCCTAGACTATGGAGGCTGGGAGCACTATCTCCATGCAGAACTTCCTCAACGAAATGCCTGAACCTGAGCCACTGTGGGAAAGGGCTTGGGTTGTCTTTGGGCACTTCCTGTATTTGGCTGTTATAGGAAGAAGAGGAGAAGGAGGAGGAGGAGGAGGAGTTTGGATTTGATATCCGGCTTTATCACTACCCTAAGGAGTCTCAAAGCAGCTAACAATCTCCTTTCCCTTCCTCCCCAACAACAAACACTCTGTGAGGTGAGTGGGGCTGAGAGACTTCAGAGAAGTTTGACTGGCCCAAGGTCACCCAGCAGCTGCATGTGGAGGAGCGGAGACGCGAACCCGGTTCCCCAGATTACGAGTCTACCGCTCTTATCCACTACACCACGCTGGCTCTCTCCCAGGCAGAATGGGAATCTGAACATGACTGAGGGCCAAAAGAGATATTATTTGTGAAAGTACAGATCCCAATGTTAATATAGGAACAGCATGGGTGAAATGGCTACTGGCCATGTGGGCTGCATTCTACCTCCACTGTCAGTTGTTTTTCCTCTGAATAACACTTGCTGGGAATCTCAGGTGGGCAGAGGGCTGTTGTGCTGATGTTCAGCTCACAGGCTTCCCAGAGGCATCTGGTTGGCTGCTGTGGGAACAGGATGCTAGACTGAGTGGACCATTGGCCTGATCCAACAGGCTCACTTCATGTTCTTATGTTATTAATGTAGCAGGCTGTATCCCTCCTTTTTCCTCTCCAAAATCCTTTCTTAGGCAAAATATGCATGAGGGAGAAGTGGAAAGGATGGGGTGTACACACTGCATTCAGAAGCCCGGGTGTAATTTTTAATGGACTGAGACGTAAATGCAACATGATTCACTTTGAACAGGGCACCTGGAATAGATGGGAGTTAATTAAAACAATCCCTCATTTCTCACCGAGCTTAAAACTTCTGAAGACTGTCTAGAGGAGGAGTAAGAGGAGGGCTTTTTTTTATTACTCCTAGATGGTATTCAGAAGGCCCATAAATACATCTCATATAGCTGTGATCCCATTCATCTTGCTGCCTCTCCTACTCTTCTTTGCCAACAATCAGATCCCAGTAAACAACCTCAAGTGAAATTTGCAACTGTCAGATAAACATTAAAAATGCTTCCCTTGTCCTTTGCCACTGATAGTCCCATTAATATTGTAATGGAAGAAAAAGTTATGAAAATGAATGCACACCAGTTTGGGAAGTGGATGATGTGTACTGCTGCCAGGAAATACATAAACACACACACACACACACACATGTTTAGCATGGGAACATAGGAGTCTTCTTACTGGATCAGACTGGAGGTCCATCAGGTCAGAGCTGTTGTCAAACTTGTTTCTCATGCACTGCTTGGGGTCTCAATGGACCACTGAAGAACCTTTTCATTTGTTTGTTCTGCATTTGTACAAGAAATACTTATTTTGCTTCTGGATTAAAAATGTGATGGTGATGATGATGATGATGATGATGATGATGATGATTTATTGGAGTCCAACAGCATCTAGAGAGCCATGGGTCCCCCATCACTGCTCTACTGCACAACTTGACAGGTTGGTCCAATAATTTTCTGCAAAACTTCCAGCAACGATTCAGTTAAAATCCCAAGAAGATAAAAATGACAAAGAAACAAAACAAGACATCTCTATGAACTCAATGTTTTCCCTTCCTTTCTGCTCTCTGAGATTCCAGAACAAATCCAGAGAATGTTATTCTTTGATGCTGTTTCTGTTCATTTGGGAGCAGAAAGCAAAGAGAACTAAAACCTTAATGAGGTGAAATGTCAACCAAGAGGGTTTTTTTCTTTTAAAGGAAGAAAAATAAAAGGAAATGGATATTTTAACTTTTATCTCTGAGTAAGTTAATTTTCACACTTAACTGCTGAACTGGCTAAATTCTTTTCTTTTCTTAAAGACCTTTATAAATTTCATCATTAATAAAATCAGACATTCAATTAGCAGAGAATTTCTGATTGCTTACTGTGATTTTCACCAACTCCTTTTCATTTCCCCCATTCTTTCATTCCAGTCCTCCCTTCCACAGTTCTCTCTGCTCCTGCACCCCATGCCCGAAAAATCAGGGGAAAGTGAAAATTGATCCCATTAACCTCTGTCATTACCTAAATCCATCTCTTAATTAGTATGAGTTAATATGATTAATCAAAATAATGAGACAAACCTATTAAATTAGGGTGTTTAAATTACAAATGGAAGTGGTAAAGGCAAAGGGGCTGATAACAAATAGCTGCAGTTGGTGGTAGTTTTTCAAATGATATGTGACAATCAGCCCAATGGAAACCAACCTTATCCGTGAGAAAGAAACACCCAACACACCCAGAATAATTTCGTCAGGCTATTACTGTTGTATAAGAACCCGTAATAGGATAGCACTCCACAGAGTCCTGTCATAATAATGTTTACCGTTTTGATGGTGCATTTCTAGTACCCAAAGCACTTTTTGTTGCTATTTTGGATTGTTTATTCAGCTTCTTTCTTCTTCTTCTTCTTCTTCTTCTTCTTCTTCTTCTTCTTCTTCTTCTTCTTCTTCCTCCTCCTCCTCCTCCTCCTCCTCCTCCTCCTCCTCCTCCTCCTCCTTCTTTGGTGATCACTCGTAGCCAAGTAAGATTGTCTTCCATAAACATGGTTTAAACAGTGGGTCCGTAAGTGACTGTGGAGGCCAATTCTGGATCCACATGTCCTTCCACAGTGGGGACATACGTTTCTGTGCAGGGGTTGATCATGGTGAGGGTTCACCAAGCGTGCCTTCCTCTTAGCACTTTCTCCCTTTTGTGCTGAGTTTGGGCGTCTCCAAAGCCCATTACAACTTTGGTGAAGGCTATTCTCCAACTGGAGCGCTTGCAGGTCAGAGCTTCTAACAAGAGTGGTCACTTCAGCATCACCAAGATGAAATTTGAACTGGGAACTATTTAGCTCAGGTGACCAGCCACTAGGTTAAATGGTGGCCCTGTGGCCCTTTAGGCAAGTATCTCCCCACCTGGTGCCCTCCAGCTATTTTGGATTAGGCTAATCCCATCCTCCCTCACCATTTGCCATTCTAGCTGAGACTGATGGGAGTTGTAGCCCAAGACCTCTGGAGGACACCAGGTTGGGAAAGGCTGTTTTGTGAAGGATACTGAATAATATCCATAAAATGCTGTTGTCTCATTTCTCATTCCTCTCCACCCTCTTCATACACCCAAGGGCATCTGGTTGGCCACCATGAGAACAGGATGCTGAATTACCATATTTTTCACTCTATAAGACGCACCAGACCATAAGACGCACCTAGTTTTTAGAGGAGGAAAACAAGAAAAACAGCAAGAGGGGTCTGGCTTCTGGGATAGCCTCTGGCTGTTCTGGCTTCTGGGGTAGCCGGGCAAAGCCTCTTCAGGGCAGCGGGATGAAAGCTCACCCTGCCCTCAAGAGGCTTCACATGACTAAGCCAGAAGCCAGGACAACAGACGAAGCCTCCCCCAAGATCCGCGCTCCCTTTAAAGAGTGTGCGGAGCATGTGTGCTCCGTGCGCTCTTTAAAGGGAGTGCTGAGCAGAGCCTCCCACCTGCATTTGCTCCATAAGACGCACACACATTTCCCCTTATTTTTTAGGAGGGAAAAAGTGCATCTTATAGAATGAAAAATACGGTAACTGAGCCTTCGGCCTGATTTTGCATGCTCCTCTCATATTCTTACTGCAGGATGTCACTTTCAGGATTTTCCCTCTCTTTTTCTTTTTGTTGCATTCCTGCACAGACCCTTTGTAGTTGTGAATTTACCATCCTTATCACTACTGAGCCACCAAAGGGCTTTGCCCATTCGTACAACTATGCACCATCACATGACAGGAAGTCCCGCCTACAATATATATCTGCACCTCTGCAAAACCAACTTTTAAAAATCTCTCACTTTTGACTCCTACATTTTCAGAACTTTAATTTTACCCAATGAGTCATTAAAACTCAGCTCTGGTGTGCTCCAGAGGTAATGTCAAACCTTTATTGAGAAGAGGGCTAGTGCTCACAATTCTGCATGTAACAGGTCTTAAGCACAAAATATTAATGAATAATGATACTTCTGTGATACTGCTAAATAAATCATACCAAATTAGAAAAGGGTGTCTCCAAATGGCCCAACCAAGATGATGGCTTTTAAGATACATGTCAAAATTTGACTTCACTGGCCATAGATCCACATTCCAACACCTTTTAATTTTGGTCATACTGAATATGGTGTTCTTATAATAAAGTATATCATAGCAACTGTTGGGTATGTCTAAGAAATATATAAATTCCCAGAGGCTCAGATTAAACACTCTCTCTCTCTCTCTCTCTCTCTCTCTCTCTCTCACACACACACACACACACACACACACACACACACACTGTCCAGTGAACCAGTGTGGTATAAAGGATTGTGCCATTGGAACCTGTGTCCAAATCTTTGCTCAACCATGACACTCAGAGAGTGTGCCAAGTCCCACAGGCTAACCTAACTCACTGAGTTATTGTGAAGCCAAAACAGAATAGTTCCATGTATACTAGAAGAGGGATCAGACACAAATGTGATAAATAAATTTTGAACCCTTTCTAGCTAAGCAATGGACTATAAATTAAAGTTCTATACTTTGGCTCTGACACTGAATGTTTCTATGGACTTGGGCAAGTCTCTCATCGTTTCTTGTCTGAAATTTCATAAATGAACTCAATAGCACATGCAGCATAATGGAATTTAATTCTTACTGACCAACAATCTTAAAATGTGATACCCTCATTCATTATAAGAGGGCAGGGGTAATATTCCAAAGCTGACCCTCGCACTTTTCATCAGAGGTCAACCAAAGGTTAGACATTCTTATTGGATTTCAATCATTCAAATGTCCTTTTGAGCTACAGTCAAGAAATTTGGTTCTTTCATTTGTTATGGGCCACTGATTAAAGGAGAAAGTGGGAAACAGATTTGACATTTCTGGCACAGGTCACCAAAAGGCCATCAGTTTAACAATTAACAAAAGCTACATTAATTTGTTTCAGGGGATAGCTCTATGGTAGAATTGAAGTATACAGTTTGGGGACAAAAAAATCACCAGGAGTACTTCACTAGGAATGGAGGGGAAATTCAGTTTGATTCAAACTTTAATGAGAACCATCCTAATTCACATTTTTCAAAAGAATATGCAAACCAAACCGCAATAATAATCAAAATTCACACTTCTCCAAATTTTGAAGTACAGGTCTCCAACCAAATAATGTGTACAAAAATGTGTATTTATTAAAATACAATGCATTTATTAGTGAAAATAACTTATAAGTGTGCATCATATTGGGGCAAATTGCTTGCAAAATTGTGTATATTAAGAGAAATTTGCACTGAAATGCTTATGAAATTTCATGAGGACTTAAAAAAGAAATTACGAAGTGAAGCAGAAATGTGGAGAACAAGAATGGAGAAAAAATGATTACTCTCTATCAGTAAACAAACAAACAAACAATCCAAAAGAGACACACCCACATAACTAGATCTCATTTTGAAAGCCACACCTCCTTGCATGGTTGGCATCCATCTACCTTGGGAGACAAAGAAAGAGTGTGCTTTCGGGGAGGTAAAGTAGCATATTATTGTCTGAATGTCCATGTAAGCGGGTGGGGTTGTGACATTCACCAGTTTTAAGCACAGGTGAGGCAAGAGGTTGTGGTGTCTCAGGTAAGTTCTTTTGCCAATCCATCTTCTGTCTAGCAGGGCAGAACATACCTGCAGGTCCTCCAACTTTCACAGGCAAACATGTTCATTGCCTGTACAATGTCCTCCCCCTTTGTGAAGGAGGGTGACACCTTGCTGCAGCATCAACTCCACAAGGCATCATTTATTCTATACAATTCTTTATATGAGGGGTATTTAAGCAGGGAGGGAATTCCACAAAACTGGTGCCACCAGTAAAAATAATAATTAAAAAAGCCTACCTATGTGTTACCACAAGCCAATAATTTTCAGTCCGTGCCAAAACCAATTGGGTTCAATTAGCTGACCATATTGCCCTTACCAGGCAGCAAAGGGGAAGGTGTTTTTTCAGGTAACCTGGTCCAGAGTTATTTAGTAGCAGAACCTGAAAAGTGGCTCAGTGGCTAGTGGGTAGCCAGTGTAGATCCTTCGGAGCTGGTGTGATATGTGGCTAGTATGGAGCATCACTCTCCACTCAGTCCCCAGCTGTCAGGTTTAGCACTTCTCTCTCACAAGACCCAAAATGCTGGCAGTTTAACTAGGTAAAGGTAAAGGGACCCCTGACCGTTAAGTCCAGTCGTGGGCGACTCTGGGGTTGCGGCGCTCATCTCGCTTTAGTGGCTGAGGGAGCTGGCGTTTCTCCGCAGACAGCTTCCGGGCCATGTGGCCAGCATGACTAAGCCACTTCTGGCAAACCAGAGCAGCACATGGAAACGCTGTTTACCTTCCCGCCGGAGTGGTACCTACTATATTTATCTACTTGCACTTCATGCTTTCAAACTGCAAGGTGGGCAGGAGCTGAACAACGGGAGCTCGCCCCATCACGAGGATTCGAACCGCCGACCTTCTAATCAGCAAGCCCTAGGCTCTGTGGTTTAGACCACAGCTCCACCCACATCCTGGCAGTTTAACTAGTTGAGGTTTATTAGAAATAACAGGCTTCCAGCAATCCAAGCTTCCCGCAACTCATTCCTCACCGTCGGAGTCAGTTGACTCGACTAGCTTCCTGCCCTTCCCAAGGCCAGATATACTCCAGGCCTGCCCCCACTTCCTGCTGGTCCTCCTTTGTTCTAATCGCTTGCCCTGCCTCCTACTTCTTGGAGACTCAGGTGTGGCCAATTCCTCCTCCTCAGGAATTGAATCCAACTTCCTCCTACCACTGCATCCTGCTCCTTCATCTCTGTGCTGCTGTGAAAACTTACAGGCAGCATTCCAGAGCGAGAAGGGCTTACCTCACTTTCGTTGTGTGAAAGAACCAAGTTTCTATTTTCCTCTGCAGAGTCCTCTCTGCTGGCCATGTCTCTGACACCCGCATTCTGTACCAGCTTCATCCTCTGAACCAGCTGCATGTGAAGGCCGAAATAAAGCACCCTATGAGAGTCCACACCTGACATTATCAGCGCATGAATCTCTGTGACCAACTTATTCCTGTCTAGTAGGACTGTACACAGCCCCCAGCCCATCTGCCCTATGGCCCCAATCCATGGGGGAATTGGGTTGACCCTCCTGAACCAAATAAGTTCAGGAGTGGGACTGATGTGGGTCATTAAAACCTCAGTTAAACACATATTAAGTGACTTGTACGGACAGAAATTTGGAAACGTTTCGCTGACAGTGGAAATAACCACAGTTGCTTGGACTGTCCATCTCTTGAGTCTGATTATAAAATAGATCTTCTCCAATAAGCTCTACATAAGAGGAGTTCACTGCATTCTTACAGTCTGCTTCACTGTACTCATGGGAGCATCATTAAAATGTCTTCATTACGAGCAGAATTTGTGAAAAATATTTATGCAAGCCATATCAAAAGCAGAACCTTCAGGGTGTGTTATTATCTGCTGTATAAAAATTCAGTCCAGGAGCTGAAAACATACCTTTTGACCAGGCAAAGAGACATGCACTGGTGGGGGAGAAACAGCAATAATAAATCTGAACTATTTGACTAATAATGAATCATGATTACCAGGTTCTTTTCTCTGCACATTCAAAGATGAATCAAGAATGGTTCCTCTCCCCAAAGTTACCACCAAAACCACGTACAGTACAGTGGTACCTCGGTTTAAGAACAGTCCGGTTTAAGAACAATTTGGTTTACAAACTCCGTAAAATCAGAAAGTGTCTTGGTTTGAGAAATCTGCCTCAGTCTAAGAATGGAATTCGAATGATGAAGGGCACCAGCAGTGGGAGGCCTCATTAGGGAAAGCACGCCTCAGTTTAAGAACAGTTTTGGTTTAAGAACAGACTTCCGGAACGGATTAAATTTGTAAACCAAGGTACAGTACCACTGTATAGTGTTGATTTGTCACATTTCAGCTTTATTATCAGTGCCCTTAATCTGAAAACTGAGACGTGTGTCTTCTGGAACTGTGCTGCTACGTGAGTCAGCCAGCTCACAATGAAGCATGGCACCCAAAGATGGGCAAGTCAGCTGGCCGTCTCCCCTGCTGCTCCCCCTACCTGGCAGCTGCTGGCTCCCTTCCCTCCTCTCTCGCTTCCTTCACCTGCACTGCACCTCACGCCGTCAAGGCAGCAGCAGCGGCTTTGGCGATGGCAGAAAGGGGCTGGCAAGAGTGTTGCACACATCTGCCACCTCCACTCTGGCGGAGAACAACCTTCCCTGCACACAAGGGTTCCACTTCAGGAGGGTTCCATTGCTCAGTACAAGTGCTGGCTGCAAGCACCGGTTCGTCCTCTTCAGTGGCGGCACTGGAAGGCTTCTGTAATTCCATTAATGTCCCAGGAAATAAGGACAGTTGACAGGTATGGTGTGAATGTGGCCTTATCCACCCATCAAATATGTGTGTGGAGGGGGAAATAATTCAAAAAGGCTGTAAACCTCAGCACAAAATTGACAGGTGTGCCCCTTCTGACCAGTACATTAGCTATAAAGTAGCAAAGCTAGCATTAGATTTGCCAGACATTAAGGACGCGTCTGCCAGATTAGCCAAGAGGACTCACTGAGGATGAAAGGTAGAGACACTTGGGTGTTCCGCTAACATACTAAGCAGGATGCAGCTCAAGACGGTCCCTCTACAGAGCTAAGGGGAATAAATAATGATGGAGCTGTATTTCCAGATCATCCTCCAACTGCCTGGAGGCAGTTAGAGGATGGATGGCGGCTAACAGATTGAGGTTGAATCCTGACAAGACAGAAGTACTGTTTTGGGGGGACAGGGGGCGGGCGGGTGTGGGGGACTCCCTGGTCCTGAATGGGGTAACTGTACCCCTGAAGGACCAGGTGTGCAGCCTTGGAGTCATTTTGGACTCACAGCTGTCCATGGAGGCGCAGGTAAGTCTGTGTCCAGGGCGGCTGTCTACCAGCTCCACCTGGTACGCAGGCTGAGACCCTACCTACCCGTGGACTGTCTCACCAGAGTGGTGCATGCTCTAGTTATCTCCCGCTTGGACGACTGCAATGCACTCTGTGTGGGGCTACCTTTGAAGGTGACCCGGAAACTGCAATTAATCCAGAATGCGGCAGCTAGACTGGTGACTGGGAGTGGCCGCCGGGACCACATAACACCGGTCCTGCATTGGCTCCCAGTACGTTTCCGAGCACAATTCAAAGTGTTGGTGCTGACCTTTAAAGCCCTAAATAGCCTTGGTCCTGTATACCTGAAGGAGTGTCTCCACCCCCATCGTTCAGCCTGGACACTGAGATCCAGCACCAAGGGCCTTCTGATGGTTCCTTCATTGCGAGAAGTGCGGTTACAGGGAACCATACAGAGGGCCGTCTCGGTAGTGGCACCCACCCTGTGGAACACCCTCCCTTCAGATGTGAAGGAAATAAGCAGTTATCCTATATTTAAAAGACATCTGAAGGCAGCCCTGTTTAGGGAAGTTTTTAATATTTAATGCTGTACTGCTTTTAACATTTGATTGGGAGCCGCCCAGAGTGGTTGGGGAGACTCAGCCAGATGGGCGGGGTATAAATTATTATTATTATTATTATTATTAGATGTGGCCAAGGCACCCACAGCACATTTTGAACCACTTTGCCTGCCCATTCTACCTATGCGCTGTTCTGACAGCCTCCAGTCCTAAAGATTTAGAAGCCTGAGGAACAGATCAAAGCAAGCTTTTTAAAACACACACAAGCCATTAAATTGGGACTAGTATTATTAAAAGGGGGAAGGGCAAAGGGCATGAGAGGAGTCACAAGGTCAGTGACCCCAGCCAATGGCTGATCAACCTTTGTTATAGGAATGGAAGGCTGCAGCTAAGAAGGCATTGCTGATAGCCTAATGGGGGACAACTGTGCCCTGTATATCAGCTGAAATGCCCTGGGCCAAATATGCCACCTATGTCACCACACACACACACACATGCATGAACACACAGCGCAAATTGTACTCCTTCTCTCAGTGCTGAGGATGCTCACCTGTACATCCTCCTTTCGGCACTGATGTAAGGTAGAAAGAAGCAGCAGTGAGGAAGCTCTGATTCCACCATCTGGAATCCCTGATGGTGTATTGGTTCTCCAATGAGAGGAAAGAGGTGGCTCAAAGTGGGTGGAGCTGTGGTCTAAACCATTGAGCCTAGGTCTTGCCGATCGAGAGGTCAGCGGTTCGAATCCCCACGATGGGGTGAGCTCCCATTGCTCTGTCCCAGCTCCTGCCAACCTAGCAGGTGTCATGGACTCTGAAGACACTCAAACTCAGGACGAAAGGCTGAAACGTGCTAAGAGAAAGGCACATTTGGCAAACCCTCACCATGATCAACTCCTGCTTGGAAACCTATGTCTCCACTCTGGAAGGACATCTGGATCCAGAATTGGCCTTCACAGTCACCTACGGACTCACTGTTAAGACCGTGTTCATGGAAGATAATCTTACTCAGCTATGAGTGATTGCCGAAGAAGAAGAAGAAGAAGAAGAAGAAGAAGAAGAAGAAGAAGAAGAAGAAGAAGAAGAAGAAGGGTATTAACCTTTTTCTGTTTAATTTAAGTTGGTAAATTAGCTTGACTTATTTATTTTTGGAGAGGCATTATAAATAATTTTTATTATTTTTGTAGAAGACAAGAATATAGAACATTTTAAAAAATGAGATCAATCTCCAGAATTACAACCAAGGTAACACACACACACACACACACACACACACACACACACACTAACTGGTGTTCAGTCTAATTATCCTGTTTCTCTTCCCAGGTTCCTCAGTGTGTATCAGAGAGTTCCAAAGATACTGCTCACTGATCTCCAGAGTAAAGTCTTTTGGCTGTTAAGAGTTCCACAAACTCACATATCGTGCTGGTGCATTAGGGACCCTGCTCCCTCATTTATGACCAGATAAAAAGCATCTTTTTAAAGCAACCCTCCTTGTAATTATACAGTGTTATAAAGGTTTTTTGTACATACTGAAGTGATATCAAAACAGTGGCATTCAATTGTCTTTAGATGGTGTTTTCCCCTCAACGCCCATCCTCACTGTTGCATTATATGGCAGAAGTACTATAACTATGCTAAATGAAGTTCTATGACCCTCATGCAGGCCTTTATTAAGAGAGAACCCAATGACTCTTATAAAGTCTTCCCAGATGATTGTTTGATTGTTGCTTTCCATTTGAAGGAAATCAACTGCTGAACCTGTGAAAGGATGATTATAATGAGTATGAAATTCTTATTCTTATTATTAAAGGTAAAGGGGCCCCTGACCGTTAGGTCCAGTTGCGAACGATTCTGAGGTTGCGGTGCTCATCTCACTTTACTGGCCAAGCGAGCCAGCATACAGCTTCCGGGTCATGTGGCCAGCATGACTAAGCCGCTTCTGGCAAACCAGAGCAGCTCACGGAAACACCGTTTACCTTTCCGTCAGAGCGGTACCTATTTATCTACTTGCACTTTGATGTGCTTTTGAACTTCTAGGTTGGCAGGAGCAGAGACCGAGCAATGGGAGTTCACCCCTTCGCCGGGATTCAAACCGCCGACCTTCTGATTAGCAAGCCCTAGGCTCTGTGATTTAGACCACAGCGCCACCTGCGTCTCTCATTCTTATTTATTACTATTTATGAACTACCTTCTAAACCACTGCCTGAAGACAATTTACATGTAAGATAATTAAGAACAGTTAAAAATACAAAAAAACCCCAAATACATTTAAAACAAGACTAAAACATTAACAAGTGGATATTCATGGTAAAGACCTATCTATCCAGCTGGGAAAGCCTGTCAGAACAAAAATATATTCACTTGTTTCCAGAAAGTGCCAGTAGTGAGTTCCCTGTCATATCTTGACAGGAATTTAGTTCCATAGAACTGGGGCAGCCACACTAAAACCATTAGTGAGGATTGGATTCTGAGATCTTTGGAACTGGCAGGAGAAACTCTCACACAGACTGTGGCAATCTACTTTGTGTGTAAGGGATAAAGTGGTTGCTCAAATAATGATTTTCTGTACTGAAGCTACCTCTGTAATTGTTTAGCTTCCATAGCTAACATGTCCATTAATTAGAAGTCTGGTGTGAGTATCTTCTCCAATACAGACCAGAAAGCAGAAAATATAGCATCATACTCCCTGTAAACAGGTTCCTCCAGACTTGCTTTTTATTACATGCCCTCCAACATTTCCCCAATGAAAATAGGGACGTCCCAAATTCCATATTGATAATTTTACTATTTATACCCCACACATCTTACTGGATTGCCCCAGACACTCTGGGCAGCTTCCAACACATATAAAAATAAAACATTAAACATTTTTTTAAAAACAACAACAACCCTTGCCTATACAGGATTGCCTTCAGACGGCTCAGGAGTCGGGTAATTCTGCACCCTCCAACATTTCTCCAATGAAAATAGGGACATCCTAAGGAAAAGTATGACATTCTGGGATCAAATCAGAAACCGGGATGGTTTCTCTAAATTTGGGACGTCCCTGGAAAACAAGGACACTTGGAGGGTCTGTTATTACACATTCATGTTTCATGCCCATGATGCTTCCAGTACTGTTTGCAGTTGCAAAGGTTTTGAGGCAACCACGCAGCTTAATTTCCAGTCAGTGCATGTCCTGTAACTTCTGAAACCCCCTAACTTTTTGTACCACCAACCATTGTTCTGGCTTATTTTTGTCCCACTTTCGTTGTGCTGTAGCCCTCCCGGACAGCAGTAATGTGGCCATGCTGCAGAACAACTAATAAAGCAGAATAAATCCACCACAAATGCACTATTATTATTATTATGAACGAAGAGCAGGTGCTTCCTCCTTTTTCATGCATGCTGAATGGTGAAGTGGGGAGTCTAACCTGTGATAATAAGGGCTGTGAGCATGGAACAAAGGAATGGCAGTAATTCAGGATTAAGTACTGTTGTTGACTAACCAAAGTGAAGATTTATAGAAACTTGGCTCAGGCTGAAAAAGTAGGCTTTTGGTGCCCCCACGTGGCCAATGGGTTACAGAGTAGCTCATTTGGGGGTCACAAAGCTGTGGAGGAACTAGGCATAAAAGACAGCCAGCAGAGGTTGAGTTTTAGCCTTCAGGTCATAACCTAGGCTGCCTTTCAGGAGTTAGATAGCAAAGCAGTTTTAAAACCTGAGTTCGTAGAAGATCCCGTTCTAAGTCGTTTCATAATGAAGACCTATATGAAGAATCAGGATAGCTAAGAGCTATAAAGCTTACAGGCCAGAATAGGGATAAAGCATTAAAATATGGATTCAGGGCACTTCTGGGTTGTTGCTATTTGGGGGTGGGACTCAATCACAAGTTGATTTGAAACTCCCCCTCCAAAACAGATCCCAGCTTTTTCCCAATAAGTGACATGAAAAAGCACGGGAAAGTGTGGGAAAACTTGACCCAACATCATCTTCCATCATCACAAACATGTCAGAATAAACCCTCGGGAAATTTTTAATGTCTGGTGTTTTACAATTTTGTATATGTGCTGTAGGCCACCCATAGTTGCTGGGGAAACCCAGCCAGGTAGGCAGTGTGTAAATAATAAAATTTATTATTATTATTCAATAAATAGCAACCATTGTCTAACCTCCCTGCAAAAAAATGTACAATCAAATCAGGGGAAATCTACTGTATATTTTGAAAAGTTTTCTGCTCGTTAATCATTCGGACACTTCTTAAGGTGTCTTAATAATTGTTATTGTTTTTAATAATATGAATTTTACATGATGGTTCCTGAGTTCAAGGAGCAGGTTTTTGTCTGTTTTGGGGTACAACTGCATGCCATACTGAATCAAGATGGTGGACCGAACCTTTCAAAATCACTGATATCAAAACTGCACTGTTTTTTCTTTCTGTTTCTTAGAATTCCTGAACAATGCTGGCTACAAAGCTGCTAATGTTTAATAATCAGGCCTTCTGGAAGTGACCTCAGTAACAGGGCTGATGAAATACACAGGATGTTGTTGTTGTTGTTAAAATTTGTATACTGTCCTATACCCACAGGTCTCAGGGCGGATCACAAGATAAAATCGCAATATAAGAACACAAACACAAACAACACAGTGCCGCTGCCCCCAACACATTTTTTAAGGGCATAGGATGTCAATCAGGCAAAGGCCTAGTTAAAGAGGAACGTTTTTGCCTGGCACTGAAAGGTGTATAATGAAGGCGCCAACTGAACCTCCCTGGGGAGTGCATTCCACAGACAGGGAGCCGCTGCAGAAAAGGCCCATTCTTGTGTTGCCACCCTCCAAACCTCTCGTGGAGGAGCCACACGGAGAAGGGCCTTGGAAGATGATCTCAGGGTTCAGATAGGTTATTATGGAAAGAGATGGTCCTTGAGGTATTGCGGTTCTGAGCCGTCTAAGGTTTTATAGTCAAAGCCAACACTTTGAATTGGGCTCGGAAACTAATTGGTATCTAGTGCAGTCAGGCCAAGATTGGTGTAATATGCTCAAACAATCTTGCTCAGACATTTCTGAGGGAAATGCTTTGGAAAGTGTGGGATGAATGAATGACTAATGAGAAGACATAACAAGCAAATCAAGATGAATGTTCGTTACTATATGATCTCCCTGTAAGCTAATCAGAACCAATGCTCAGTAAAGACTGGGTATAATCTAACCTCCATGCAAGCTTTGTGCAAGCAAGTCAGGATGAATGTGCAAGACATACGGTAGGTCTTCTGGAGGAGCCCAAAGAGAAGCAGAATCCCACACAGGTGTGGTCATAATTTGCCACTCCATATGTGCAGCATCTCCTGCAGTCACGCTGGTGCCAAACACATTGCTCTGCTTACCTTTGGACCACATCCGTGAGGCTGCGAGTGGGGTGGGCAGCCCAGGACCTCCATACACACTGCCTAGGTTTGTGCCCCAGGGACTTCACCCCTGGAGGAGCACTCCATCGTCTCTCAAGACAGACAGAAGGCAACAATGGACAAGTGAAGCTTTGTAGCTTTGAGTCCCATCACCATTGGAAGGTACACAGTCTACAACAAAAGCATGAGTGTCACTTTTGTGTTTTGAGTGGCACTGATCTGCACTGAGCCATCAAGAAATGTGTGGCCTTTTACAGAGAATATTACCACTTTGACAAATGAGAAAAGCAAGGCTGTGCAATCAATATTTTGAAAGGCAAAGTGTTGTGGACACCCTTCTCTTCCTAAGACATCCTAAAACTATGAGCGCAGATCAGCTTCCCTTGTGATCCTAGCTTGAAGCCCCATGCTTCTGAGCACTTAGCGGCCAACATGGACTACATTACAAATCTATTTAAAATGATGTATTTGCAACTGGGCTCTAGCTTCTGATCTCTCCGGAAGCTAGATTAAACCTCTATGCAATTCAAAGAGCAGAGATCCCAGCCTCTCAGGTCGTACAAATTCCCCACCCTCCCACTTTGATTACTGATAACTTGGCATCATAAATCACATAAGAAAAAAACATGTATTTTATCCACTCCCCCCCACCCCAAGATAAGGGATTGGATCTTGCAAACCATCTCACTAAGGCGAATTATAAGATGTTCAGGTAAATCAGGGTAAGGGAACCTGTGGCCTTTCAGATGCTGTTGGATTCCGACACCCCTCAGTCCCAGCCGGCATGACCAATAGTCAGGGATGGCAGGACTTGTAGGTCAACAGCATCTGAAGGACCACAGCTTCCTCGTCCCTTATCCCTACAGTCAGTGGTGCAGCATGGGGAACCACAGGGGTGATTGCCCCAGGCGCAAAATTGTTAGAAGGCACAAAATTTCAACACCCAATCCTGCTTCAATACAGCTGCATGCTCCTGTTGCTGATCTCCATTGAAAATGGCTTCTCCATGCAAACCAGGAAGTGATCTCTCCAGACAATGGAATGACTCTTCTTTTCTTATCTCTGTGGCTGCGATCTCCTGGGTGATGTGGATGCCATTAGGCGGTTGAATGCGTACATGTTCTCTGTTCATTTCCCTCCCTCCCACCCACCACCTCTGTGCAGCCCCAGGCGCTGGCATCCCACGCTATGCCACTGACTGTAGGGGTTAAGCAAGATTCAAGCTTCAAGCTGATGTTAAGGGATGGTTCCCTTTGAATAATACATGTCTTAGGGGAGTTAGGTGAATTCATTTAAGACGGATCTGTAGGTCCAGTGCCAAATGATTTTGCCTTTAGTTTAGCCAGTGTATGTGCATTAGAACTTTCTCATTCCCACCTACCAACGCCACCTGATTTAGAGAAATATCTGATGATAGGTATATACATCAGGAATGTATCAGTACGCAGTGTTCAGCAAGGACCAAGAGCCAGTTCTCATCAAGAAAATAACAGAGAGAGATAGAGAGAGAGACCTTTTGCATTTTATTTATTTTTTAAAAAATCATCTCTCTAGAAAACTGGCCTTTTGTGTGATGGCCCCTACTCTCTGGAACTTTTCCTCTCCTTCCCACTTTGATTACATGTCAGAAAGGTGTCATCTCTATTTTCAGTGCCTCTTTGTGGTCTTCCTTTTTCAACAAGACTTTTAAGCAGAAAACTGAATCTGAATTGGATTTGAAATTGCTTTTACATATGGAATTGTTTTTTTACAAATGTTTTGTTTTTATTATAAAACCACTTCCATATGTTTTATGGAAACCAATTCATAAATGAATTCAAATGAATAAAGGTAAAGGTAAAGGTACCCCTGCCCGTACGGGCCAGTCTTGACAGACTCTAGGGTTGTGCGCTCATCTCACTCTATAGGCCGGGAGCCAGCGCTGTCCGCAGATACCTCCGGGTCACGTGGTCAGCGTGACGAGCTGCATCTGGCGAGCCAGCGCAGCACACGGAACGCCGTTTACCTTCCTGCTGGTAAGCGGTCCCTATTTATCTACTTGCACCCGGGGGTGCTTTCGAACTGCTAGGTTGGCAGGCGCTGGGACCGAACGACGGGAGCGCACCCCACCGCGGGGATTCTAACCGCATAAGTAGGTGCTATTGAGGAGGTGCAGATATTTAGTGTACTTGCAATATGCAGGCCTTCCCCCTGCCATCCTGACTGACACCGGCACATCTACTCAGAAGTAAGACACTGGCGGAGTTCAAGGGAAGTTATTCCCAAGAAAGCATGCATCAGACTGCGATATTACTTTTTTTAGTACTGTGCAACCATTCAATTCCCCCCTCTTAATCATCCGTCTACTGAAGGATACAAGCCACAATATGTATGTTCTCCCTGTGCTGTCGGAGGGAACATGCCTCTAAATGTCAGATTTTGTTGGCTTTCAAGTCCCATCAGTCCCGCGGCCGGTGCATATCGTCCAACATTTCTCCAACAAAAATAGGGACACCCTATTCCATAATAATAATAATTTTCTTATTTATACCCCACCCATCTGACTGGGTTTCCCCAGCCACTCTGGGTAGCTTCTAACATATATATATAAATAATAATGAAACAATCAGCATTAAAAAACTTTCTTCAGATGTCTTCTAAAAGTTACATAGCTACTTATCTCCTTGGCTTGTGGGTTGCATAACTTTATGTTGTTGTTGTTTAGTCGTTTAGTCATGTCCGACTCTTCGTGACCCCATGGACCAGAGCACGCCAGGCACTCCTGTCTTCCACTGCCTCCTGCAGTTTGGTCAAACTCATGCTGGTAGCTTCGAGAACACTGTCCAACCATCGTGTCCTCTGTCATCCCCTTCTCCTTGAGCCCTCCATCTTTCCCAACATCAGGGAGTCTTCTCTTCTCATGAGGTGGCCAAAGTATTGAAGCCTCAGCTTCACGATCTGTCCTTCCAGTGAGCACTCAGGGCTGATTTCCTTAAGAATTGAGAGGTTTGATCTTCTTGCAGTCCATGGGACTCTCAAGAGTCTCCTCCAGCACCATAATTCAAAAGCACCAATTCTTCGGCGATCAGCCTTCTTTATGGTCCAGCTCTCACTTCCATACATCACTACTGGGAAAACCATAACTCTATACCCACCAATATTTCTCCAATTAGGCATGTCCTCAGGAAGAAGTGGGATATTCCAGGATCAAATCAGAAACTGGGATGGCTTCTGTAAATCTGGGACTGTCCTTGGAAAATAGGGACACTTGGGAGGTCTGCCAGTGGTCAGAGATGATGGTAGCTGGAGTCCAACAATGTTTGGAAGACACCAGGTTCCCCCACCCCTGGTTTAAACCATGTAAGTATGTACGGTCCATCCCTTATTATGATGTACACTCCAGGAATTCTACCTGGAGCAGACTGTCCAGATACATGAAGTCTCAGAATCTCCCATGGGTCTATCTTTTAGGGAGCAAGGAAGGAACATGTAGCAACACTACATCGCCAGCTTTCCTTTATTTGTCCCTGTGAAACGCAATCAATATCTTCAGATTGATTAAGTGCATTTGCAAACTCCTTGTTCTTGAATGTGGCCTGGGACACGCCGTTTAGTATTCCCGGAAGACAGTGTCCCACCGAGAGCGAAAAATCAATGACCACAACCTTCATGGCCTTTGAGGATATTTACTTATTTGCATGCTACGTTTTAAATTTTTCATTTCATAGTGAAGTGAAGTCCATTTTTAAAATGGTTTTCTGGGGAGCAGTCTTATGGGCTAAATGTTTGCTTTTGTCAGCTTCTCCCGAGAGCAGTTGGAGTTGAGCGACTGTATTCTTCATCATTTATCACATTCAGACTCAATATTTATCAACAAAGATTTTCCGTGGCTGGAGACCGTATTCCCCATTGCATTCCTCGTACTTTATGTTTCATATAGTTTTTACATTCTGCTTCAACCCTGAAATAAATACTTAATTATATAGATATGAATATAAGTAAATGTTTGACTAGATCCGAACCTTGACACCCAGCCCCAGTGAGAGCTGCAGCGCTAAAGGGACAAGATCAGGACCAGAGGGAGAACTGGTTGACGTCCTTGTAGGCTCAGACCTTTGCTGCTGTGAGTAGCTGCAGCTTTGTGAGATCAGTACAGTGGTACTTCGGGTTAAGTACTTAATTCGTTCTGGAGGTCTGTTCTTAGCCTGAAACTGTTCTTAACCTGAAGCACCACTTTAGCTAATGGGGCCTCCTGCTGCTGCTGCACCGCCAGAGCACGATTTCTGTTCTCATCCTGAAGCAAAGTTCTTAACCCGAGGTAATATTTCTGGGTTAGCGGAGTCTGTAACCTGAAGCATATGTAACCTGAAGCGAATGTAACCTGAGGTGCCACTGTAACCCAAGATTCTTTTAATAAATAAATAAAAACTATTTTAAAAGCCCCATGCATTGTGCTCCCACACCTCACCATTTTTCATGAATGGAAAGGGAGCACTCTGCAACGCATGCATGGCCTCTTCACTGGGGCCAATGAGGAGCGGCGGCTGTAGGCCAATGTTGTGGTCGTGTGGGCATTTGTAGTTGCGGCGCCCGCAGCTCTGCTCCAGCAAACTCTTGCCTTTCTCAAGCCTTTCGCTCTTCTAAAGCTACTGATGTAAAGCACTAAAGATGAGACTAGCAACAACTTTTCCTCCTTCTCTTTCTCCTTCTTCTGTTCCCCCTTCACCAGAAGGCCCTAGGGCAGATTACAGCCATATACAACAGCAGGTGGCGCTGTGGGTTAAATCACAGAGCCTAGGACTTGCCAATCAGAATCCCCGCAACGGGGTGAGCTCTCATTGCTCGGTCCCTGCTCCTGCCAACCTAGCAGTTCGAAAGCACGTCAAAGTGCAAGTAGATAAAAAGGTACCACTCTGGGGGGAAGGTAAACAGCATTTCCGTGCGCTGCTCTGATTCGCCAGAAGCAGCTTAGTCATGCTGGCCACATGACCCGGAAGCTGTACGCAGGCTCCCTTGGCCAATAAAGCGAGATGAGCGCCGCAACCCCAGAGTCGGTCACAACTGGACCTAATGGTCAGGCGTACCTTTACCTTTACCTTTACAACATTAAAAACCATTTAAAACAAATTACAGTCACAGCTGTATGGGACACAGGTGGCGCTGTGGGTTAAAGCCTCAGCGCCTAGGACTTGCCGATCGGAAGGTCGGCGGTTCGAATCCCCGCGGCGGGGTGCGCTCCCGCTGCTCGGTCCCAGCGCCTGCCAACCTAGCAGTTCGAAAGCACCCTCGGGTGCAAGTAGATAAATAGGGACCGCTTAGCAGCGGGAAGGTAAACGGCGTTTCCGTGTGCAGCTCTGGCTCGCCAGAGCAGCGATGTCACACTGGCCATGTGACCCGGAAGTGTCTCCGGACAGCGCTGGCCCCTGGCCTCTTAAGTGAGATGGGCGCACAACCCCAGAGTCTGTCAAGACTGGCCCGTACGGGCAGGGGTACCTTTACCTTTACCTTTACAGTCACAGCTGGAGTGGGTCCTAAACATATAGATCTCAGGATGAAGAGGTGTGTTGTTGGCATTCAACAAAACCGTATAAGGAAGGTGCTAGATACAAAGCCCTAATTTATTCCATTGCCCTGTACAAAATGTGCTTTTCCTGTGGCCACTCATGCACATTCTATCACCACACCTGAAGACCAGCTTGAGAACCACTGCTTTACCAGAGTCCTTGTGCTCATCAGAGGTGCCAACTTGAATGAAATATTGTAGGGCGTGGCAGGTAAGCACCACCCTGCACAATCAATCACATGGTGCTGCGTGCGCACACCATTCGAATGGCAATGCCCATCAATTGGGGGGAGGGGAGGCAAAGGGACCTTGGCCACTAGGGGTTGGCTAGTATGGTGCTCATAATGGCTTTGTACTGATATGAGAATGTGGTGCACAGCACACTCTTTTGGGTATAGAAGGGCCTCTTCCATTTATGGAAAAGACTGAGATCCAGCAGACGCCACATTCACACTATACAGTTAAAGCACTATGACACCACTTTAAACAGCCATGGTTTCCCCCAAGGAATTCTGGGAGTTGTAGTTCATTCAGGTTTGCTTAGAGTTGTTCCGCTCCCAGAGATACAATTACCAGAGTACCCTGAGAGGAGGGATTGATGGTTAAACCACTCTGGGAACTGTGTCAGTGTGCTTTAAATGTATGGTGTGAATGTGGACAGAGACAGATCAGAAGAAGAGAGAGAGGCTTTTCAACAATTCTCCCTCCCCTACAGCCCTTTTGCACCATCTCCCAGGTTGTGCCAGAAAGTGCCTCAACCCCCTAAGTGCAGATTTGGGAGTAGGGCAGGGGTCTTCAGGGGGGAGGAGGAACTGACAAAAATCAGCTTCCCACCCACCTGTGCTCCGGCAGGAGTGTCCAGACACAGGAACTCTGGATCTGTCCCTATATACATCGCCACCACTTCAGCTGTCTAAACTTTTGCAATCTCTATGCAAGGCTCAGTGTCATTGCTTTTATACTATCTGTGGCAGTCACCTTCCTGTTATCAGTTCCTACTAATTAAAAGATCAGGAGATCTGGAAGGTCACCCTGAGGGACAGGTTGCTCTTTGCTTGGCGAAGAGCTAAGTAGCCCAGGCCCTCGTCCAGAGACATGGGGAACCTCACAACTCCATCTGAAATGCAAAGGTATTGCCTGTGTGCTTTGTAACAAGGGTGGCATTGCCCTAATGAACATGAATTTTTTCCCCCAGGTGGAACAGCTATTTTTAAAATTTTACAAACATCAAATAAGAAAATAAAATACAAAGCAAAGCACATGGATTTTTATTTTGGAAAAGCGTTATGGGAAATCAGAAGGAAGGACACCCAAACACAAACAAACAAGAAGATCACTAATGAAAGGGAAACAGAAGCTAACTGGTCACAGTCCTTGGTATTATCATAGGTAAGCTTCTGGGGCAATCCAAGCAAAATCAGCCAAGGAGGTGCTACCTAACTAGAGAGAAAGTTATGGGATTGTAGTCATAAAGCAATGAGTTGTAACCAATATTACTCATACTCAGAGTTTAGCCATTGGAATGAACGTTACTGAGTTTGTAACTCATCACAGTCTCCCAGTTTGTATCAATCCATTGCTGTTAAGAAGGTTGCTTGGGAAAGGTAAAAAAGGTAAAAGGGAAAGGATCCCTGACAGTTATGTCCAGTCGTAGACAACTCTGGGGTTGCGACATTCATTTCGCTTTACAGGCCAAGGGAGCTGGCATTTGTCCACAGACAGTTTTTCCGGGTCATGTGGCCAGCATGACCAAGCCACTTCTGGTGCAATGGAACACCAAAAACAGAGCAGCGCATGGACATGCCGTTTACCTTCCTGCCAGAGTAGTAACTATTTATCTAGTTGCACTTTTGGGTGTGCTTTCAAACTGCTAGGTCGGCAGGAGTTGGGACCGAGCAATGGGAGCTTACCCCGTCACAGGGATTCGAACCGCCGACCTTCTGATCAGCAAGCCCAAGAGGCTCAGTGGTTTAGACCACAGCAGCATTTTTAATTGAGCCTAGAAACTAACTGGCAGCCTGTGCAGTCATGCCAGAATTGGTTTTATATGCACTGACCATCTTGCCCTAGTCATCAATCTGGCTGCTGAACTCTGCCCAGTCACAGCTTCCAAACTACCTTCAGAAGCTGCCCTACATATAACCCACAGTGGTAATCTAACCTAGAGGTCACCAGGGAGCAGAAGTTAGGCTGCCACTGTTAGAGAGGGGTGAAGCTGATGTTTTGCACCGACAAAGCTGATGGAGCTTCAAATGACAGTAATGGTACCCCCAAGCTCTGCACCTGCTTCTTTAGAAGGAGTGTAACCCCATCCACAGCAGGTCTTGCCCCACTCATCTGGTCTGTCACATATGAGATTAATTTATTTTAGTGTTTTACTTTCTTTAAATTTTTATAGTGCACATCTTTATCTAATTTTCAAAGAAACTCAACGTGGCTCACACTCCAAAACACAAAACAACAATAACAGATTGTTGCATCACAAAAAAAATTCCTTCCAGTAGCACCTTAAAGACCAACTAAGTCAGTTCTTGGTATGAGCTTTCGTGTGCATGCACACTTCTTCAGATACACTGAAACAGAAGTTTCCAGACCCTTCTATATAGTGAGAAGGTGGGGAGGGGTATTACTCAGAAGGGTGGTGGGAATGGGTGATTGGCAGATAGCTGTGATGAGCCTGTTGACGACTCTTAACGACTGCAATAGGTCTTACAGGAAAAAGCAAGGGGTGAGAAGGTGAAAAATGGCATGCACGCGAAAGCTCATACCAAGAACTAACTTAGTTGGTCTTTAACTATACAATCTCAAAAGATCTTACTCCCCCATTAGGTTTCCAGGAGAGCCCAAAGTTTTGGGTCCAGCACACAGCAGGCATACCTCAGCCTCCAAATTTGCCCATACATGCCCATTGTTCTTCTTCTTAGGATGCCATGGCATCCAGCCCAGTCAAGTGGGAAAACGCTCACCCATTTGTCTCTATGGCAACCTCTATGGCAACAGGTGCAAGTACCTGTAATCAGTGGTACTTAACTGGCTAGGGCCATTACCTTAATAAAGGAATTGGTTTGGCTGGCATCCACTTATGCATTCTAACCCCATATGCACAGGCTTGCAGGTTTGAACAGGATCCATAGGCATCACCCTGACTGATCCCCACAAACCCATAACAGTATGTCACAATCCCCATTAAAGTCTACCTAGCATGCGCATTGCAAGCTAATTCCTACATGGTGTGTTTTTCCATGCTGGAATGTCAGGACAGGAAATGTGGCTGCTAAGGCTTTCCAGGCTCAGTGCTGCTTTCAACAAGCTAAGATGGAACATGTTAATGTGTGGATACAAGGCAACTGAGAAGGTTGTGCTGGTCCTGGAAAGCTGTACCTCGGTCATTGGCTAAAATGAAGTTTTCTTCCATATCCCTCCTATTGTATATCGCAATCCACTCTTTGTGCCGTGTGATGGCACCCGAGCCCTGCCCTGAGCCTATATTGGCATTCTGAGGTGAGGGGAGGCTTCTGTCCACAGCAGGCTGAAAGGAAAGACACACTACCTTCGGGGGAATTTCTGAGCACAAAATGAATGTCATCCTTCCAGGGCTCTTGTTCTTCCACTCCCTCCTCAGCTTGTGAAAAACAAGTGCTTGTTATCTAACAGGGAGAGGGGATGAATTAACATAACCACTTCTCCACACAGCAATTAGTAAATGAAATCAAAACAAGGGAAATGTCCTCCATTTATCTCTTCCTGCCAAGGAGCACCTGACTGCCATATAATCCACAGCAATTAGCCAAATAATAGGACAGTAGGAGATTTATCATGATGCAGGAATTAGGGAGGGCTCGATTAATGTAATGTACATGAGCCGACAGAGCACAGCTACAGGGGGGAAAGAGAGAAATTTGGTAACGTGGCGTTGAATGCCTTGAGCTAATGCTTTTGTCGAAAGTCATATTTTGAAAGAAGGGGAGTTTGCATGCACTTGAGGGCCAAACTAGAAGCCCATGTTTGTTTCCATTGAAATACTAATGCAAACACTAAACACTAAAACTAATGCAAACACTAAAAAGGTAAAGGACCCCTGACAGTTAAGCCCAATTGTGAACGACTCTGGGGTTGCAGCGCTCATCTTGCTTTACTGGCCGAGGGAGCCGACGTTTGTCCGCAGACATTTTTCCGGGTCATGTGGCCAGCATGACTAAGCTGCTTCTGGCGAAACCAGAGCAGCACACAGAAACGCCGTTTACCTTCCCGCCGGAGCGGTACCTATTTATCTACTTGCACTTTGATGTGCTTTCAAACTGCTAGGTTGGCAGGAGCTGGGACTGAGCAACGGGAGCTCACCCCGTCACGGGGATTCAAACTGCCGACCTTCTGATCGGCAAGTCCTAGGCTCAGTGGTTTAGATCACAGCACCACCTGCATCTCAAATGCAAGACTGGAAGGAGACATTTGCAGGCAAGGACAGGGATTGAACCTCCCACCACCTGCTAATTCTACATATTTCATTTTTACTTTAAAATATTCATCTGCTCTCTCTCAATGTGGCTTACATTGCAATAGCTTATGATGTTATTACAGAGGCTTCCTGCTTCTACTGCTGGAAGCAATGTACTAGTTGCTGGGGGATCTCAAATGGGGAGAGTGCTCTTGCAGTCAGCTCCTGCTAGCAGGCCTTTTCCATAGGCTGACCACTGTGAGAACAGGATGGTGGGCTAGATAAACCATTGGTCTGATCTAGCAGGCTTTTCTTATCAGGTCTGGGGAGGCCAGATTGCTAGGATGAGGGGCACATTTGACCTCCAGCTCTCAGTTTCCCTATCCTTGGCTGAAAGACGCTTCATTATAATTTGTTTATTTCGCATATCTCTGATCCTATCCCACAAAGTCCTCTTCTGCAAAGTCCTAGCATTGGAAATGTGTTCCAGCCCAGGCTAAGCAGGAGGCCTGCCTCAAATAAAGCCATCCTCTGGAGACTTCTAAAGTTCAATGGATTGAGCCGCTTCTTCTCATTCCAGCAGTGAGGCAAAAAGAAAGGGAGGGAACTATGGAACTACATCAGGCAGACCCAAATGCTTCTGAAATCTCAGTTATAGAGAGAGAGCAAGACTGGTAATTACATACTGCTCAACAGCCTCATTTTAAGCAGGACACCCCAGAATTACAGAAGCCATCCTGGCTTCTGTTTGGATCTTTGAATATCCTGCCTTTTGTTTTGACACACTGATATTTGTTTTTTGGTTATATGCTCTGACGGGAGTCAGTTGGCTCGTGCCAGAGCGGTTGACCAAAAAACGAGTGTCCCAATTTGGATTCCCTCCAGAGGTTGGAGGGTATGTAATTAATACATTTGTAATTATTTCATGGCAAGTTCTTAAAGAAATGGGAGTGCCTGATCACCTCATCTGTCTCCTGAGAAATCTCAGGGACAAGAAGCTACAGTTAGAACTGGATATGGAACAACTGATTGGTTCAAAATTGGGAAAGGAGTACGGCAAGGCTGTATATTGTCTCCCTGCTTATTTAACTTATATGCAGAATTCATCATGCGAAAGGCTGGGCTGGATGAATCCCAAGCCGGAATTAAGATCGCCGGAAGAAATATCAACAACCTCAGATATGCAGATGACACAACCTTGATGGCAGAAAGTAAGGAGGAATTAAAGAACCTTTTAATGAGGGTGAAAGAGGAGAGCGCAAAATATGGTCTGAAGCTCAACATCAAAAAAACGAAGATCATGGCCACTGGTCCCATCACCTCCTGGCAAATAGAAGGGGAAGAAATGGAAGCAGTGACAGATTTTACTTTCTTGGGCTCCATGATCACTGCAGATGGTGACAGCAGTCACGAAATTAAAAGACGCCTGCTCCTTGGGAGAAAGGCGATGGCAAGCCTAGACAGCATCTTAAAAAGCAGAGACAACACCTTACCAACAAAGGTCCGTATAGTTAAAGCCATGGTTTTCCCAGTAGTGATGTATGGAAGTGAGAGCTGGACCACAAAGAAGGCTGATCACCGAAGAATTGATGCTTTTGAATTATGGTGCTGGAGGAGACTCTTGAGAGTCCCATGGACTGCAAGAAGATCAAACCTCTCCATTCTGAAGGAAATCAGCCCTGAGTGCTCACTGGAAGGACAGATCCTGAAGCTGAGGCTCCAATACTTTGGCCACCTCATGAGAAGAGAAGACTCCCTGGAAAAGACCCTGATGTTGGGAAAGATGGAGGGCACAAGAAGAAGGGGACAACAGAGGACGAGATGGTTGGGCAGTGTTCTCGAAGCTACAAACATGAGTCTGACCAAACTGTGGGAGGCAGTGGAAGACAGGAGTGCCTGGCATGCTCTGGTCCATGGGGTCACGAAGAGTCGGACACAACTAAATGACTAAACAACAAAAATTATTTCATACAGATACCAAATTATGCTGAACCATAAATATTGAGCATTGCAAACACCTAGAGGGGTACCAGCATTGGTGAATTCAGCTTACCATGTAAATAAAAGATGTGGCATAGGTGATGTGATTGCAATTGTTAAGCTACCTAAGGAACTGTGTGCTCTGCCCCCTCGGCAGTGCGAAAGGGGATCTGCCTTCTAGTGGGGTGGGGGAGCTGGGGGAAAGAAAAAAAGGGAAAGAGTTGTCAAAACAGCAGGGAACTAAAATGGTCTGTGGATGGGGGCTGGGAGGGAGGATGCAATAGGACTGAGTTGTGTTGCAGCATCTATACTGCCACAGGCACAAAATAAACAAGGTGCTTCTGAGACTGTTGCAAAGCAATTTGTTCACAACAGGCATGCTAGTGAAAAGGGAGAAATGCAAAATCCCACACAAGCCCCATTCAGATATTCCTACCCCACAGGTAATGTGAATGTTTGTATGGAGAAGAGACGTCGTGACAATAAACCTTGTTCCCTAAGCATGCACACTCACTGGCAGATCTGCATGATGGCTGTATATTCATGCCTCCAGACTGTATACATGTAGGCCCGTAAGCACAGTCGGTGGCGATGCTATTTGAAGAGTTTTTGACTCAGCATATCAGCCTGTTCACAGAACTTTTGGTACACATATAGGCACATTGCAGATGGGCAAATGAATGTGACATCAGTTCCACTTCCCCTTGTGCACATTCACTGCGCACACATAGGAATAGTGCTTCTGTAATACTAAATTCTGGGGCTTGTGTATTTCCCTCTTCTGAGCTTGACCTAAAATGCCCTTCATTACACAAACCAGAGACTGATTTTCATATTTGTAGTGAAATGTTGTAATAGAAAAGCGATAACCAGCTGTTGAACTTGTTAACAGAGTTAAGGCTCAGGCAGAAGATGCATGAGAAGAGCACATGGATATTTTGAAGAGCTTTGTTCAAAATCTTAAACCCATTTAAAAAGCACACACAAAACCTCAAAAGGAAAAATCTTGAAAGGTCTGGCAGTAAAATCTCGACGTCTGGCAGTAATGGCAAAAACCCTGCAATATACACTGTAGTCTCCCGTGGGCACCACTGTGATATTTCAAACAGGACTGTCATCTTCCACCAATATGCCCCTGCACCCAGAGTGCCCCATTCAACCAAGCAATTCAGCCCTCTTTGCCCTAGTGTAAATGAAATGCTCCAAAGCATTTTCAGAAAGCAGATACTTTTCAATATCTGTTGATGCATTCCAAATACATCAAAGTTTGGGCTCATCCACAATTCTGTTTGTAAATGTCCTATGAAGACATCTGAAGGCAGCCCTGTTTAGGGAAGTTTTTAACGCCTGATGTTTTAATGTATTTTTAATCTTTTGTTAGAAGTTGCCCAGAGTGGCTGGGGAAACCAAGTCAAATGGGCAGGGTATAAATATTATTATTATTATTATTATTATTATTATTATTATAAAGCATGAGTCCAAGTGGCTTTCTATGCACAGGAATGAGTGGTTTCCCCCTTGCCTCACTATTTTCCCAGGGGAAACCCATACTTTAGCTCTAAATCAGAGCAAACGTCAATCTGAAGAAAGTCCAAATTGCTGTTTGCTCCAATTGAGCACTAAAGAGTGGATTCCCCCAGGGAAAAGCAGTAAAACAAGAGTCAGTGTGGATAAGCATCAAGAGAGTACCAAATTCTCAGCAGAACTGCAAAGGCTGAAATTCTGCTGTGAAGGTGTCAGAAGTGCAACAGCAGGGATCATCCAGTTGGTCACCTAAGGGTTAATTCTGCTCCTGTTTGGACAGCCAGCAAAAGGTGGAGGTGTTGCCTAGCAACCACTCAAAATGGGATGATCTTTCTGAGGTGACTCAAGTTCTGATTGGCTGTGTGATTCTGAAGGTTTCTTTCTTTTTTTACATAGACCTTTCCTAACTAAGGCCTTGTCCACATTACCAGCTTAAAAGGCTGCTAGGTTGTTCTTTTTCACAATTCGGATAAAAGGTGGTTTGGGAGAAGAAACACATCGAAACACAGTATTTCATAAGAAAAGCCAGGTTAGATATGGATCGCAGCTAACATCATGAGTTTATCACTTCCCAAACCAGCAATGGGAGTGCACTGGATGCAGATTAAGCAGGAGGAAGCCTGGGAAAGACAAAGCTCTTTGTTCCTTTCTCCTCAAGTTATACCCTGTTCTTGTTCAGTTTACCTCAGGAAAGTATTATCAGTTTCTTTTTTCTCTGGACTCCATCTGCCTTATTCCAGTCATTCTGCCAACAGAAAGTTGTGCCCATTCCAAATGTGCATTAGGAACTGGGGAGTGAGAAGGGTGCTTCAACACAGAGACAGATGGATTTCTAAAGCAACCAAGACAAGAACCAGGTAAACACCTAGAAACAGATAACAACGTGAAAAAAATGAGCCAAGAGCAGCCCTGCTGGGCACAGGGTGGGAAGCTGAACTTGCAGCTATGAGGAGACTGACTTTAAGTTCGACCTTCAGTGGAACTCCTTAGCAGTGTATGCCAGGCAATCGCTGGTAAATCTTTATTAATTTTAATTGGCGGCGCCCATTTATAAGAACCATTAAAAAGGATAAATTGAGCCCATCCGGCGTAATGTCTTTTGTTAATTAGTTTGTCAGCACTGTTTTAATATCCCCTAATGACTTCATATTTCAGGCCTGACATTAAAGGAGACGCTGTGAGAAAGGAAATGGTCTTATCACTGTGTACCTTTTCTCTTTTTTTGAACAAAAAGTGTCCTTCCAGGGACTGACCAAGGTTAGGTGTCATTAACTCAGACGCAGGTACTGTGGGACTTGGAGGGACACTCCTACTTGAGCCAAATGTCTCCTGTCACTCCCAGGTCAGGGTGTCGGATGTATCTCCCCATGAAGTTCTCTCTCACAACTCTGTCTGCTTGGAGTCTAGAAAACAGAGTTGCCAGAGAGAATCCATTTTGAAATGCTGGAGGCCTTAATCCTCATTTGTCACATAGAATACTTACCTTCCAGCCCTTCTGGTCAATGGGATGCCTTTACACACACATCCTTGGAATGAAATTTCCTCCGAAAAACATGTTTTTCTTCTCAGAGGGAAAGCTCCAAAGACAGTTTGGCTAGTCTAGGGCAAGGGTGGGCAGACTTCAAGCTTGTCAGGTCTATTTATTTGCTTTTACCAGACAGTATTTCTCTTGCTCTTGGCTCTGGTTGATTGACTAAATCAGAGGCAGATGCAAAAGAGTTACGGGCTGTGTCCACACGCCCATTTATTGTGTATTCTCTACATTTTCAGTCGCGTGTTTCTAAATGCATATTGTTGTTGGTAGGAGGGAATCTATTGCAGATATTAATATTGTGCAGTTTGAAGCATAAAAACTGACTCCCTTTAGAATAAAACAATGTTCAAGCTTACCAACCAGACCTTCTTGGAAAAAAGGTGCAAAAGTAATCAATGAGGCACTCAAATTATTCCATGACATTTGCCTGTCCAAGGCATAGGTTCATCTTTGAAATAAAGGAACTTATAACCAGAGCTGATAAACAGACCTCTCTCATACATGGGCTCGATTAGTCTGCTTTTCAGCCCAAGGATGTTGAGCTCTTTGGAGCGAGTCATTTGCACATCCTTCTCTCACAGAGCCTGGGAACAAAGAAAGGCAGCCACCACCCTTCCAAAATGACAAATTTGCAACTGAATACTTTCATCACATGATCTAAAGTTAAATACTCAGTTTAAGAGCAGAGAACACCACAGTTAATTATCAACTAGTCAGAGCTTAGAGAGCTCTCAATATGCTGGCTGGGAAAATCCGCTATTTTAGCAACACACATTACGGCATTCTCTATTTCAGTGTCAATTAATTAAGTATACTTAACAGGCTCAGTCTAGTGATGCTCTGAGTTCCTTCCAATTCTTGGGGTCCTGTACCTAGGCATGGTTAGAACCTAACAGAGGAGTTTGCTGAACTGGTAAGACAAGTTTCTTTCTAAGACAACGGCCCTAGCTGGCCATTGATGTGGCCTCATCAGCATTCCAAAAGAATGAGCTATGTTGTGAGTGCTACAAATAGGTGATGGTGCCTAACTGGCTAATGGGTGGGTTTCTCCTCCATCCTCCTCGCCTAGCTGCTGGGTGCATGGTGTGATTTACTGCTGGCTCGCTCCTGTCACTAATTTAATTGGGGGAAGTCAAAAAGCCTTGGCTATTTACTGCAAACCAGCCAGATATCTGACCGTAGATCTTGATCTATCTGACTTCTGCCCACACTAATGTAGGGGAGAGCTCAGAAGCCAATTATTTTCTGTGAGAAGCAGAAAACAATGCTAACTAGTCAAAGCAAACCCTGCTTGAATCTGTTCTTTAAGAAAAGCTGTTCTTTTCTTTTGAGAACTATAGGGACAGAACTACCTAAAATGTATAAAAACTTATTATGTATGCTACTAGAGCGGCTAGAATGTCACTCGCCCCAAAATGGAAAGAAGCAGAAGTCCCAGCGAGGGAAGAATAGACCCAAAAACTTATGGAATACGCAGAAATAGAGAAACTTACCGGAAGAATATGAAATCAAGATAAGCAACCTTTTTTTTAATGGAAATGGTTTATTGAATATTTACAGATAAATTGTAAACAGATAAGATCATTGGCAGGATTATTGTAATAACCTGCAGTTTTATAAGAGCATATATTTAAAGTAGATGAATAAATGAGCAAATTAAGTTAATTTGGATATGCAGAGGATATTAAAAATAAATTTAAGGAACCTCAGAAAGAGGGGGAAGGAAGTCAAATTCTGAAATGTTGAAATGATTGTAAAATTAGTGAAATGTATAAACTTGAAAAGTATAAATAAAATTTGAAAAACTGGGGGGGATTTGTTCTTTAAGAAGAAAATTGATGGTTCCTATACTACTGTAATAAAGAAGAAAAGGGATCAAATTTCTTCAGATATTTATTGTCACTTTTACTGCTAGTCATACAATTGCTTATTTGTATAGCACTATCAAGATGCCTGGCACTGTAGAGATTTCCTGGACCTTCTGTGAGAGAAGTTCAAAATCACAAATCAATACAGTCATACCTCGGGTTAAATATGCTTCGGGATGAATATTTTCGGGTTGCGCTCTATGGTGAGCCCGAAGTAACGGTGCGCATTACTTCCGGGTTTTGCCACTTGCGCACGTGCAGACGCTCAAAATGACGTCACGTGCATGCGCGGAAGCGGCGAATCATGACCCACAGATGCGGGTTGCGTTCGCTTCAGGATGCGAACAGGGCTCCGGAACGGATCCCGTTCGCATCCAGAGGTACCACTGTATAAAAGCCGATGCAAGTGTTGTTGTTGTTGTTGTTGTTGTTGTTGTTGTTGTTAAATACATTTCTATCTTTCACACATGCACAGCAACAGATCAGGAGAGATGTTCTTTAAAACGAAATCTTAGCAAAATAGCTAGGCTAGGGAAACTTTTATGGCTTTCCACTAGGTGGCAAAGTAAGATCTTGTTACTACGGCATAAATCAGGTACAGGTGAAAGTGTGTCTAGTCTAGAGCCCAGCTCCTTGAAAGAAAGAAAAAACAAATAAGAAAATAAGAATCATAGAATTTCAGAGCTGGAAGGAATCTCTGAGGGTCATCTAGCCTAACCCCAGAATGTTTTCAAACTCTTGTTTCATTTTTTAGAATGCAAGCATCTGTGCACAGCTTTGTTCTTTTAAATTCCATACAATGCTCATTATACTGTAAAAGGGGTGGCAAACCTGAGGACCTCCAAAAGCTGCTAAACTAGGGCTGCCATATGTCCGGAATTTCTTGGACATAGCTGGGATTTAGCCATCAAAAACATGGGAAGAAATCGCTGAAATGTCCAGGAAAATCCAGATGTATGCCAACCCATGTCGGAAGTATAGATCAACAATGTTTGTGTCCGGATTTTCACTTTTTGAAATATGGCAAGCCTAGCTAAACCCTAACTCCCATTATCCCTAGTTATTGGAGATACTGACTGGGACTGGTGGCAGCCGTCATTCAACAGCACCTGGAGGCTAGCCCAGGTTAGTCGCCGCCGCTGTAAAATCTGTGACAAAACTATTTCACTTTTTTGCCCTTCACTCATTTGGTACTAATTGTTTCTCATTCTATCACCTCCGAAGTCGTCACCACCTCCAACCATCATATAAACAAAATACAGTGGTACCTCGGGTTACATACGCTTCAGGTTACATACGCTTCAGGTTACACACTCCACTAACCCTCAAATAGTGCTTCAGGTTAAGAACTTTGTTTCAGGATAAGAACAGAAATCGGGCTCTGGCGGTGTGGCAGCAGCAGGAGGCCCCATTAGCTAAAGTGGTGCTTCAGGTGAAGAACAGTTTCAGGTTAAGAACAGACCTCCGGAATGAATTGAGTACTTAACCTGAGGTACCACTGTACAGTACTATCTTCTACAGGTTTCCCTTTTCATCTTGGCTCTTAATATTTTAATTTATTTCAAGATTCAAAGTGAGACATTATCACTCAACAATTATAATCCTATTCTACAATACTAATGATTTTCCGCCCACCCAACCTCGATGTTTATAATTATGATTACATACAATTGCATTTTTAAAAATCCCATCCTATCCAGTTTCATCTTTAACAAATTTCTTACGGTGCTCTGCTGTTTTTTTTCCTTAGACTTCAAACCCCACTGTGGACTTCACATATGTATAGTTACTTTTCAAGGTTTCCAGTTCTCCTTGAAAGATTCTAAACTTGTATCTTCTACAGGTTTCAATGGCCTTATCACAGGATCACTTTGTGTCTCTCTTGTCTGCCTCAGAAAGATCCACCTCTGTGTTTCAAGAAGCAATTCTGCCAAACATGGATGTTTCAGAGTGGCTCCACCATCTTATTTCTTCAAAGACTTTGACAAATATGTGCCGAGACATTATTTAAAATGTTCGAATTTCATCAGGAAGCGGTAACACAGTGACTGGCATCTCCTGCTGTTAACATAATCACAAAGGAAATGTTGATTAATGCCAGTTCAGCCAGCTCCTAGAACAGCCCAAGAGAATGTGGCATAAGATGTATTAAATAATTTGTGGGAATCAAATCCACTCCCATTCATTACAATGACTGTTTGGCGAATATTATTCAATCTGTTCTAATCAATGACAAAACGCACTCGCAGGGCTGAGGCTCTGTGCCACTGCCACCAGCTAGGCAGACCCAGCAAAGCAAGAACAATAAACTGTTTTGTAAATTGGAACTCCACCTAATTAAATGGAAGCACTTTGCTACAGCCTAAGCAAGCACATTATTTAAAGATATATTTGAAGGGGGGAATGAACAAGTCGCTTTCTTCCCTTTCAAAAGTTAAATGGTGTTCTAGATGACTGAGCTGCCCCCAAAGCCTTTCACAGACTTTTCTCTTAAAACCACAAATGCAATTTTATTTTATTTTCTTAACAAGTTATGTAGCACAAGGACAGACTGGAGGGAGGACGGACAGTTAAAGGGTCGATCAACGTATGGGATTCATTTAACTATTATTCAATTGCATTCTATTAAAAATGGATTTGTTCTCAGTGCTAAATATCAGGTCTGGAAAGAACTGTGCATATTATGCCTAAAAGACTTAATTTCCAAGTGTCCAGCTTTAGTTTGTTCTTGAGGACTGGTCTGTCTGCTGCAACAGAGAAGCCTCGAAGTAACCAGCCAGATCTCTGGTCCACGGGATAACTGGATAGGGTAGGGAAAGATGGAGAGAGCTCTAATATTGTCATTCTTATGAAGGCTGGTGACATAAAAACCCCAAGAAGCAGAGGCTCATGACTTATATGGGAAGAGATTGATTTGTCAGTCAAATCCACACCATAAATTTAAAACATTCTTATACTGTACCACTTTGGAAATGAAGGCTTTGCCCAAATAATCATGGGAACTGCAGTTTGTTAAGGGTGCTGAGGGTTGTAAATTCCATAGAACTACAAATTCCATAGAACTACCATAGAACTACAATTCCCAGCACCCTTAACAAACTACAGTTCCCAGGATCCTTTGTGGGAAGCCATTACTGTTCAAGCGGTTTAAGAGTGCTTTAAATGTATGGTGTGGATGTGAACCCTGGAAGGCATGTTATATAATGATGATGATGATGATGATGATGATAATAATAATAATAATAATAATAATAATAATAATAATAATAATTTATTTATACCCCACCTATCTGGCTGGGTTTTCCCAGCCACTCTGGGCGGCTTCCAACAAAACACTAAAAGAGAAGATGTATCGGTCAAACTTGGGAACATGCCGAATCTAACTGGGAGAAACTCTTAGTGAAATCCCTTGGCAAGCAGCACCAGGTGATCTCATCGCGCATGGTTGAAAGCCAAAGTCTGAGTCAGGCAAGACTGACAACATCTGTGCAACAATGGCTTTTCCCTTGAAACTTTTAGTTGGGGTTGGGAATGCTTTTTGTTGGGGGGGGGGCAGAACCAAGTTATCTGTGATGTAAGTGGTCAGTTAGTTAAGTATTTTTATTTATTTACTTGATTTGGGGGGGGGCAGCTGCCCCAACCCACCCCCTGACTATATGCCCTTGGTGTACCTCCCCTCTGTCATCACTGTTGACGGCTGCATCCAGACTGCAAACCTCTTTACTGTGTCTTGTGACTTTGCTAGCCCTCAAACACACTGCTTCTAGCACTTCCCAGCTCGTCTCCTCCTCTGAGGTGTGGCCAGTTTCCCACCACCCGTCCCCAGGTTCGAAATCCTCTTCCTTTGCGCCTCCCCTGGGGTGCTCTTGGTTGGACAGATTCCTAGAGTCTGGGCTGTTGCCAGTCTGGGCTGAATTGACAAATAGCAGCCCAGTCACTACCACTCTGAGCTAGATGCCCTGGTATAAGGCAACTTCCTATCCTCACAGCTTGGGTGAGAGATCTCCAGGGAACCCTCTTTATGCCACCTTGACTTCTGTTGAAGAACTGGTGGGTGTGACATAAATAGATAAGTATCATCCACTGTCATATAAATCTTACACTCGCACTCACAAGTTTTTTGGCTGCAATAACCATAATGAGTCTCTGTGGGACTGTTTTCATAAGAACAGATACACTTTATCATGGGGATCATTTCCAGTTAGCTGTGTTAGAGTTCTGCTCAAGCAAGCATTCCTGCGGGAATCAAAGGGGGTCTGTTGTGTATTGTGTGCCTATTGTGTATTGTGTTTCCTTAGAATGAAGGTAAATGAAGACTGTGGTGTCTTTCGGATATATGGTTTATTTACACATATATACAACCTGAGCTCAGGATGGAAAGGTTCGCAGAATTAACACCCCAGCAAATCTTGCTTCTTCATTAGGTTCCCAGGCAGATTCCCAATACATAGCTTAGGGCCCAGCACAGAGCAAGAAAAGCCTCTGTGTCTCCAGCTAATTCCCACGAGCCCCAGTCAGGATTGCAAGGGATGATGGGAGCTCGCCTATATTAAGTTAAGGTGAAACAATATAATCTGTGCCAAGGAGGGCAAGACAAGCATCTCATGAGACTATGTACTGCAGCTATTATGCATGCTCATCTATACAGTACATAAGAAAAGGCTAAAAGAAATGTATGGTTTTGAAAATGAAGTCTGATATTTTTCTAGTCCTTTATAATGTTATGGGATTGGGGTTCAGCTGGATGTCCTCTTGGGATCCCTCCCAATAAGGTTAGGCACTACATGATGGTAGGACCACTTGAATGGCAAAACCTAACAAAGAGATCTGACTCTATTAAGTATAATATTTGGCCAAGTACAAGTGATTTGTTGCCAAGGGTGATTTCGTAGATCTGTAGGCTGGGAGTGTGTTGTAGACTGTATTGTCCCATGGACTGCAAGAAGATCAAACCTATCCATTCTTAAGGAAATCAGCCCTGAGTGCTCACTGGAAGGACAGATCCTGAAGCTGAGGCTCCAATACTTTGGCCACCTCATGAGAAGAGAAGACTCCCTGGAAAAGACCCTGGTGTTGGGGAAGATGGAGGGCACAAGGAGAAGGGGGCGACAGAGGACAAGATGGTTGGACAGTGTTCTCGAAGCCACAAACATGAGTCTGGCCAAACTGCGGGAGGCAGTGGAAGACAAGAGTGCCTGGCGTGCTCTGGTCCATGGGGTCACGAAGAGTCGGACATGACTAAACAACTAAACAACAACAACAACAATAGTGTGTAAAATAAGATGGTGGGTATCCACCGTGGGTGGGAGCAGCATTGCCAACCAGACATTGCTTTAATGCCACTCAGAGGCCCAGCAAGGAAGACAATAAGCAGTGTTGCTGCCTCCACATGGGCATTGGCAGCAGAAGAAAAATATGTAGCCACAGTTGGGTGCATGTGTTGCAGGGTGCATTAGCAACATCATGCCAGGGGTCTCCTGAAGTCTGGTGCAGGGCCTGATTCAATATCTATATTGATCCAATACAGGCTAGAATAATGCATCTTCATATCAAGTCGTTGCATGACTGAAATGTGCCCCCATGCTCAGAAAATGCAGCAGTCAAACCTTGTATTGATTCCTCCTTAAAAATCTCTCCAGTAGCCACAAGATGGCCCCAGAGGCAGCCATGAATGAATATCAGGACATCTCTGGTGTTTATTAATTTTTTAAAATGGCAATCATTTTTGGCAACTGCTTTCTAAATGTTCTTAAAATCAAGAAACCAGAAGGCAGTTCTTCCAATAAGCAGTTCGAGAATTACGGGCAATGAAGCTATCCTTCTGGGAAGCTTGTGAACAAATGACTCAGACACTATCATTTGTTTCCCTCTCTGTGCCCAATGTCTTCGATGGGAAATGTCTGTCACTTCACAAGTGAGATGACACCAGACGGAAGTCCCCTCTAAACAGCTGGAAAAAACACCATGATAGCTGAATAGAGAAACAATTTTCTAGCCTAGATTTTGAATTTGCGACTTCACAGTTTGCAGTATGAACGTTTTAAAAAATTGTGTGATGATTCACAATTTAAGGCTGCAGTGCTAGACCACCTTAACAGCTGGAAGTCTCTTTGAAATCAATGGAATTTACATCTGATTAGATATGTATAGGATTGGCAGTCTACAGTTAGAGGTTGTCCCCCTCCCAGCTCCAGTGATTCATAATGAGTTGTCAGCATCCTGGAGTGCTGAAGTCTTCCACTGAGTATTTGCCTCTTATGCAGTTAAAGGTGTGTGGTCATCTTGATGCATGGAGTTTGTCAGATTTTGAATTCTTATGATAATTCATTTCATCACTAGTTGTAACTGGGTTGCCAACTGTTCTTTTTGCTTATTGCCAGTGCTTTTTTCTGGGGGGGGGGGGAGCGCAGGGGTAGGGGTACCCCTAAACATTTTGTGAATCTAAGTTTGGCCTCATTGAGGGGCAGTATTTCAAATATGAATAGGAAAATGAGAGTAGCCCTAAACGTGTGTTGTTTTTTTAAGAAGCACTGCTTATTGCTTAGTTTTGTGGCCATCTATCAATCAATCTAGCTAGCTACTGATGCCAAAAGTTGCCAATTTTTTACTAGCCTCTCCTCCTCTGCCAAGAATAGCTCACCGTACAGCTTATTAGCAGGTAATAATGCCTGTGTCCATGGCATAAAAAGCTTCCATTGCCAATTTATGCTAGTGAAGCTGCTAATAAAAACCTATTAAGAGGAGAGGGCATTTTTTGGTTAGTTGGCAACCTTATATTTAACCCTCCCTTTCACGTCTGCTGCAACCGCACCATCACCAAAGTGCCTTCCATTGACTCCAACGAGGAGTGGATTTCAAACCTAATTGCCATGCAAAGGGTCATTTTTTGGAGCTGGCAATAACATTCCCTGCACTGTGACCTCCCCAATCAAAAACCACATGCAAACTCTCTCACACACATCACACAGTGCAGGAATTAGGCAACAACTTCCAAAGGGCGGTTGGTGGGAGGCGTAGCTAGTAGGAGCACCAGGGCAGCATCACTGGCTTCATCACATCTCAGGTTGCATGAATCCCCCTAGTTTCATGCAGAGAAGTGGAGGAGATGGTCAGTGCTTCCCAATCTATGGACTGTGAAGCCTGTGCAAGTGTAACCAAAAATCAAAAAAGACTAAAATCTTACATTTTAACACTTGGGAATGACAGCTGGCCACAAAGTGCTCATATAACCGTATAAACACCGGTCCTGAAAGACCTACATTGGCTCCCAGTACGTTTCCGAGCACAATTCAAAGTGTTGGTGCTGAACTTTAAAGCCCTAAACAGCCTTGGCCCAGTATACCTGAAGAAGCGTCTCCACCCTCATCATTCTGCTCCAAGGGTCTTCTGGCGGTTCCCTCACTGCAAGAAGTGAGGTTACAGGGAACCAGGCAGAAGGCCTTCTGGGTAGTGGCGCCCACTCTGTGGAATGCCCTCCCACCAGATGTCAAGGAAATAAGCAGCTATCTTATCTTTAAAAGACATCTGAAGGCAGTCCTGTTTAGGGAAGGTTTAAATGTTTGATCTTTTATTGTGTTTTTAGTGTACTGTAGGGAGCCGCCCAGAGTGGCTGGGGAAACCCAGCCAGATGGGCAGGGTATAAATAATAAATTATTATTAATAATTATTATCATCATCATCATCATCATCATCATCATCATTATAGGGAGTTGTTTTAAGTGACTTTTACAGCTTGCTTGCACATCAGAGGAGAGCTGTAATAGTCACTCCAAATAACTCACCAGGGTGAGTTAAGAGTTTAACCAAGGGTGATTTGAAGTTTTCTTAGTCAAGACTTGTCCACCTCTTTTCTGCGAAAGAAGCAGAGAAGTTTGAGCAGATGCAAAACTCAATTGCAGCAGTTGCCTGTGCAAAAAGAACAACAAATCATTAATCATTGAACTGCCATGTGAAAGGACCCTCAAATATGCATTTTTGGAAGCGACGTTTATCTGATTTTAGCTTCACATCACCAAAATTACTCAGTTACTACTTACTATCTTGAACTTGCTAATGAAGCAGTAGCTGTGGCTGATGTCATTTGGCAATACATATTGTTACAGGTTTGTGGGTGCCCTGGAACACTCTGGATTATTCCTGGACCCTGGGGTTTTATTGGTGCTTTGAGAATTAAGATGAGCTGACAGATGTTGGATTCAGCAATGTAAAGAGGCTGGCTAACCTTGTTTTTCTGGACCAGGGCATTTCCGAACAAAGGCCAGTCATCAACCTGTGATGTTGTATGTTGGTTAGTTGGTTAGAGCATGGTGCTGATAATGCCAAAGGTTCAATCCCCATAAAGGATATTCCTGCCTTGTGGACTAGAGGATCCAGCTCTATTACTCTATTATTCAACTCACTGGGGAAGCCATCAGTCGGGCAAAGCCTGTGCAAGACAGGCAGAGGTGGGGCTCCTTTTCCAGCAGTGTGCAGTAGTGGACAGGGAAAGAAAAGGTTTAGGGTTTCAGCTTGGATGACATAGGCTGAAAGAAAATTGTGGTCTTTTGCAAAAGGTTTGAAAAGCAGGGTAGAAGGTGGAGCCAGCAGAAGTCTTGGCAGGCTAGCTGGGACAAACCATTTTTCAAAGAGACCCACAGAAGCTGTTTAGCTGCCTTTGAAACCAATGTTGCTCTTCTGTAGAAAGCAAGCCCCTCTTGAGTTGTAACTGCTGGAGATGCCTCCTCAGTAGACTCAGGTTGTCAAATTCACATTAACTGCGGTGTTAAGTAAATTTTTGCTTGAATGCCTCAAGTAATGATTATAAAATAGGCAAACTTTGCAATTAAATGCATGCAGCTGGTTGTCAATGAATACTAGAAGAAGAAGGAGGAGGAGGAGGAGGAGGAGGAGGAGGAGAAGAAGAAGAAGAAGAAGAAGAAGAAGAAGAAGAAGAATAGTAGTAGTAGTAGTAGTAGTAGTAGTAGTAGTAGTAGTAGTTTGGATTTAATATCCCGCCTTTCACTCCCTTTAAGGAGTCTCAAAGTGGCTAACAATCTCCTTTCCCTTCCTCCCCCACAACAAACACTCTGTGAGGTGAGTGGGGCTGAGAGACTTCAGAGAAGTGTGACTAGCCCAAGGTCACCCAGCAGCTGCATGTGGAGGAGCGGAGACGCGAACCCGGTTCCCCAGATTACAAGATTACCACTCTTAACCACTACACCACACTGGCTCTCATAATTATACTCCAAAACTAATGGGACAATAAATCAATGGGTCACCAAAGCAAGTAAATTTGGCCTTGTGATTTTAAAGGGAATGGCCAACTCTTTGAATTGCACCCAGAGCTGAATTGCACCCAGCAGAGCTGACCAAGACATTATGGTGCCAGAGGACAAGCATCAAATGGCTCCTTCTCTCAATCTACATATTTATTTATTAAATTTATATACCACCCTTCATCCAATCATCATAGGGCAGTTTACAGTATAAAAACATAAATATTTGTAACATAATAACAAACAGAACAATAGTCGTCATCGTTGTCGTCCTCCCACACAGTTTAAAAGGCCACCAAATGAAGGTGTGTAGTCCTTGAGGTCAAGGCTGGTCAAGTTTTTTCTGCCAATTTCTGCCGATTTTCTGCCAATTTATTTTCTGAGGCAAAATAAATAAATTCCCCAAGCACCTCTTTCCCTCCGTGGCTGTGAAGATGCATTGATAAATTGAACTGAACAATTTGCTGCCCTTTTGTGACACCCACATTCAGCTGCCTCTGCCTAAAGTAGCTGTTGTGTACCTAATGGTAGGGCTGGCCCTGTAGACTAGCAGATAGAGAATCACAGATAGAGAATCATGTCAGAGTCCAGGGGATCCAAAGGTTTTTCTCTTAGACAACTGTGCCATCACTTTTATTAGCAAAGAGTCCATGCCCTGCTTCTTAAGTGTCTCACAAGCGCTTTTTGTGTAGAGTACAGGAATTTTTAGAATGCCCTTTGGACATTTGCAACTCTCAGATTATTTCACAGGCCTAAAAAAACCGCTGCTGCCCATTAAATAACAAAGCAGAGTCTCTTCTCTGGGATGCTTATAGCTCCATTTTGTGAGGAGGAGACAAGCAGCTGTTCTGCCCAAGCAAATCTGTGACTGATTTTGTTACATTGCATATTTGCTCAGGAATGCATAACATAATAACCTCTGTCTTGTCCCATATATATTCTTACTAAACCAAAAAAACTCTCAAACATTCTAACCTTTCCTCATAGGGGAAATCCTTCAACCCCCTGATTCTGGTTACTTTTTTCTACAGCTTTTCCAGATCCTGACTTTTCCATTTACATCAACAATATGAACATATAGAAATGCATATTAATCATCCGTGTTCATAACGCTGTTCAGGCTACCACAGAAATTTCACTTTACATACAATATGGGGAAAGGGAATACACTGAGTTGAAGTGGCATAGTGGGGGGGGCAGAGGGGTGGTTGCCTTGGGTGCAAAATTGTTAGGGGTGCAAAATTTCAACACCCGGTGCTGCCTCAAGGCAGCTGTGTGCTTCTGATGCTAGGCTCCATAGAAAACGGCTTCACCATGTGAACCAGGAAGTAACCTCTCCAGAGAAGGGGAAAAAATCCTCTTATCTCTGTGGCTGCAATGACACGAACACCATTAGGCAGTTGAATGCACTTGCGTACTGCGTCAGTTTCCCTCCCTCTCACTCACCCAGCCCCGGGCACTAGCAACCCATGCTACACCACTGGAGCATTGGGTCCATCTAGCTCAGTCATTTTTGGATTGACCATCAGTGACAGTTCTGCAGGGTTTCAGGCAGAGGCCTCGCCCAGCCCTACCTCCTGGAGATGTTGGGGGTTGAACCCAGGACTTCCTGCGTGCAAAGCAGATGCTCTGTCCCTGAGCTACAGCCCTTCCCTATCCAGAAGAACCTTGCACAAGGCTGAGCTGCCCCCTGTTTGTAAGGCCAGTCCTGAACTCCATGCCTGGGAGCGATAAGCCAACTTCAGATTGCTTTATTTGTGTGGACCAGGGAATTCCCTACACACACACCCTTGCAGCATGGTCACTAGTCACATGCAGTTGTGTATCATTTTCCAGCTGGGTGGGGGGAAACCCATTCAGTTATTGGTTGGGAATCTGAACTGAAACACAAGCATTAATATGTATTTGTACAATACTGTAGCTCTTATCTTTTTTTTCAGTTAACAAAATTTATATACTGCTTGTCAGAAAACCCTCTAAGCAGTGAACAAAAATATAAAACATTACAATTTTTGATTATAAAATTAAAATTAAAAACTGGTGTCTATAACATTTCAGCGCTGGTTAAAACCAACGTTACCTAAAAAGGAGATAAAACACATGTAATTTCTACATGTCTGGATAGGCGTGCCTGAACTAAAATGTTTTAAGCAGATACAGAAAAGAATAATTCATTCATTCATTCATTCATTGGAAGATCACAGGACAGTTTACAATATAAAAATACAATTCTATATAGAACAATAACGAACAAAAACAATGCCCGCCCCAATCCAGAAGCCTGTCCTCAAAGCCAGAGAGCTCCGCCCTGGAGCAAGCGAAGTAAAAACTGAAGACAATTGCCTCTGAGCATGTACAGAGTGCAACTGTAACAACAATCCGTTCCCAAAATCCGGGGCTAAGAATACGCAGCAGAGCGCGCGTCTTGCATACAGCTTTAGAAAGGGAAGGCAAGAAGGGGGCTTTGGGCTGAGAGACACCCCTCCCTCTCTCCTCGGCCGCTCTGGCTACATACAACCAAACTCGCAGCAGCCTGCCTGATTTGGGGCGGGGGGTGTCACTGTCCCTTTAACTAGCCGCGGCCGCCAGGAAGAAACGCATGCGCAGGGCGAGTTTGGCTTCAGGGGTGGGTGGGATGGAGGGAGGGAGACCCAGCGGCGGCCGCCCCCCGGTGTCGCCCTCGGGCGCTTGAGCTAGTTCTTATCTATTTTTTGCGCGAGCGCCTGGGCCCGAAGCGCCGCCTGCAGGTTCCGCAGACCGCGGCCCTTGCGCGCAGGAGGAGCAGCTGCAGCAGCATCTGCCCCGCCGGCTCCTCCTCCTCCTCTTCCTCCTTGTCGTCCAGCGGGCAAAGAGAGCCGCTGCCTCAGAGCGGGCGGGCGGGCCTTTGTCCCTCCGGCTCAGCCGCGCACACGGCTAGCGGGTCTGGCCGAGAGTAAGCGAGCGAGCGCGCGCGCGCCCCTTCCCCGGCTTCCCTCCGGCGCGCGCCCGCCTCGCCCCGCAGCCGCGCTCTTGGCATTGTGACAGGAGCTGAGCTCACCTGCCTCGCAGCCGGCCGGCTTTGGGCTGCGCCTCAGAAGGACCCCGAGAGGGGGAGGAGGAGAACCACCCCCGCCTCCCTCTCCCTCCCTCCCTCTCTCCCCTTCTGCAGCCAGCAGAAGAACGGCTCCTCCGCTCGCCTGCGCCTGACTCCCGCCGCCGCCTTTTGTTTAGCTTCTCTCAGCCGCCGGGCGGGCGGCGAGTCTCTCCGTTGGGGCTCCCTTGGGATGGTTTCGTGGACTTGCTGCTCTACCGGCTGGCGATGCCCTGCTAGGTGAGTGAGGCATTTCAGACTGAATAAGAATTAGGAACATTTTTTTTGAAGTATGCATTTCTCCCACCCCCCAAAAAACCCCTAAATCCGCATCATTGCTGCGCCCCTGCATGTGAACGGAGAGCGATTTCGTGCAATCGCTTCGGGGCTCCTCCGCCCTCCTGGGTTGGCGGGCGAGTTTGGCCCTGGGCTCCCCGGGCGCTGCGGGCTCCGGGCGTGAATGAGCCACACCCTCTTTGTCTCGTCTGTCTTCAAGGGCCTCGGCTCGCTAACTGCCATGTCTCCAGCAGCGGCCAGCTCGGGCCCCAGCAAGCGCCAGAGGCCGGGCGGCGCGGCGGCGCCCTAAGCGAGCGGGACGCCGAGCCGGTGGATGCGGCCGCCGGCATGTCGGGCGGCAGAGTGGACGGCGGCGGGAGCGGCGCGGCCGCGCATCGGAGGTCCGAGGCCAGCGAAGGGGTGGCGCAGAGAGACGAGGAGCAGGAAGAAGATGCGGAGGAAGATCTCCGAGATGGAGGGGTCCCTTTCTTCGTCAACCGAGGCGGGCTGCCCGTCAACGAGGCCACCTGGGAGAGGATGTGGAAGCACGTGGCCAAGATCCACCCCGAGGGAGAAAGGGTGGCCCTGAGGATCCGGGGAGCCAGTGACCTGCCCAAGGTGAGAGGGAGTTCTTTTCTGCAGGCGTGAGCTGAATCTCGGAGTTACAGGCTAGCGAATGAATGAAATGGGAAGATGGAGGGGGGAGGGGGAATCTGGGATTGAAACCCGGCAATGTCAAGATTCTACAATGTCAAGAAACTACAAGAAAGAAGATTCCACCTAAACATTCGGAAGAACTTCCTGACAGTAAGAGCTGTTCGACAGTGGAATTTGCTGCCAAGGAGTGTGGTGGAGTCTCCTTCTTTGGAGGTCTTTAAGCAGAGGCTTGACAACCATATGTCAGGAGTGCTCTGATGGTGTTTCCTGCTTGGCAGGGGGTTGGACTCGATGGCCCTTGTGGTCTCTTCCAACTCTATGATTCTATGATTCTATTCTATGATTCTATGATTCTAATTCATAGTGAGGAAGGAGGTGAACTGCAGAGTGAGCATGCAAACTGCTGGGGTTCTGCCTTTGCATACCTGAGATGGTATCAACAGGTCTTTGATGTTTTTGTGTCGTCTACATTAGCGACTTCTTGTTCGTTAATGGAGTCAGGATCTTCCATAGCAGCACAAGGGAATGCAGAATTCTTGGAACAATCTTTGGGAATGCTGCCTGTTTTGATGAGGAGTGTGCTCAGATTGGCTCCAGAAGTGCCCTTTGTGTGCATGAGTGATTGAGGTAACTCAAGTAGCCTCTGATAGCACTATCCGGCTTTTGAACAACTTTGTTGAAATATTAATGCTGAAAGCATATGAGGTTGGGACCTGTGCTGGGATAAAGTAACTGAATAACATGCACAACATCATCCAAGACTGTATAACTGTGTGTTGAGAACTGACTTGCAAAAGGGCTACAGAATAGGCATACTGCAACTAATTTGGGCTAGAAAAGGAACCGTTTTGAGGAAGAGGCGCTATTAGGAAAAGCTTTGCCATAATTTTTATACTGGATGGATGAGGCTAGTATACTACTCTTGATGCTTACAGTATGATATGAAAAGGTCTCAAAGTCTCCCTTGTCCTGTCACCAGGCACGCAACATTGCAACAGTTTCATTTATTGAAACAGGAGTGTTACACCATTTGATTCCACTGGAGACATTGTGGTTTTTAAAGGGCAACATATAGATACTACATTTTGTTAAAGGGCAATGCACAAAATAGAAAAGCTTCAAATCTGTTGACCTGCCACCATAAGACGTCAGATAATACGGCTTTTAGTGGGAAAAGTTTATAGCCATTGCAACATTAAGCCGATCAAAGCTTTGGGATTTTGATAAACTCTGGGGATTATTATTATTTTTAAATGCAGTGGAGGAAGCCAACTCCTTTCCAGTTGTGTTCAAGTACAGAGGAGAAAGAGTTATTGGTTGCTGTTTCCACCTGTGTTTTTTAAAGGGCACAATCACTTATTGGAGGCTATTTCTGCCCTTCCTTTTAAAGAATAAAATATTAGTGAAACCTATGTGACTCTCCAAAGATTGAAGAATCAGTATACTGGTATATATTGGGGGGAGTGGGGCTAAAGCATGATCTTTGAGGTAGTCCAGGACACCGAATGGGTTGGGTATTTCTCAGATGAATCTCCATGAAAGTGTGGAGGAGTGGCTACACGAGTTAAGCCCCAAAACATCATAAAACCTTCCCCAACAGGAGGTTCCCAGGGAAGGCGCTCTCAGCTTCCACACAAGAAATGCTTCAGAATGCATTGTAAAACGTACGACTACTTATAACGGTTCTAACCAAAAGGTGCTTTCAGAACACCAAGAGAGCAGTATGCCACCTGTATGAAGGCAACAAAGTGTGTACACAGACCAGAAGATGCATTTGCAGACGGGAAGGCAGCAAATGCACTTTACCGTTGTATGTGTGTACACACCCACAGACTAAGGATTGCTCTTACTTGCTGTGTGCTGAAGGTGTCTCTGAAATGAACCAACGTAAGAAACCAAATTCCAGATCAGAGCAGCCATCTTATTATGTTGTGGCAAAAATGACTAGTAGCCATCAACATTTATCGTGGTCTGAGCTTAGTCAAGGTGCCTGAAGTGATCTAGACACTAAGTGCATAGGGAAGATTCAGGGAAAAGAGTTGCAAAAGAGTTGTAGGTGCCGACTTGTATCAGATCAAGTAGTGTAACATTTAATGGAGGCAGACAAAATGTGAATGCCACAAATCTTAACAGTCTCAGCCCTTAGTCCAGTGGGCTTGGGCGGCTGGGGTTTTTAATAGAATCCTGCAGTCCAAATCCTGAGGTGCAGAGAATGGGTTCGGGGTGGACCAGATACCTCTAAGCACGTGCTCAGCCCAGGAATTTGTGGCCAGTACCAGAATCTGGCACACAAGTTCTTTCACAAAAACATTAACCCCACCTCAAGCATTCCCGCCCCCCCACCACCACCACCAGAACAAAATTGGAGGTAGGAGAGCTTTCAGAGTGTTCCTAGTGTTAGACAGTTGGCAGTCAGAAGCTCTTGCTGATCTACTGGAAATTGGGATGCTGACAAATTCCAACTAAAATAGAAACAGGAACAGAAATGGCCAAAGTTCACTTATTCACCCCATGTGCAAAGTAGAAATCAATCCAGTGAATACAATCAATATTCACTGCTGTGGTTTCTTTTCGTCCACATACAATATGTATTGTGTTTCCTTTGCACTGAAATGAATGAGGCGCAATAACACAATGACAACATAACTTGAATAATTTACTGTGTAAATTATGTAGCAGTTTTTGGAAGAAGGCAAACTGCAGTGGAATGGAAACAGTGCTGCGTGCAACTGATATGGGGCAGGCTGGGAAGCAATGCCTTTGTACATCCTTAACTGCCAGTCACCTGGAGAGCTACCCATACATCTTCAGCTACGTTCTCCACACCCTTGATCTAGGGAGATTCCTCAGTAGCATGTGACGGGATCCCTGTTGTGCACCAACAGCGGGGGGAAAAGCTTCCAGGGGTTTGCAATGGTAGCAAGCAGTTAAAGGTGCCAAAACCAGAAGGTTTGCCACATGGCTGCATTTTCAAGTAGCTTCCATGCTGAGGACTACATGCATGAGTGGGACCTTGGCTGCTGTTACCATGTATGGCAGATGGTTAGCATGTTTGCCTCAGACAAAACAGCTGTTAATAGCAAGTGCAAGCAGTATTAAGCAGAGTCCACTCTACTTCTCCATTTCAAGAGTGCTGGCTTTCCATCTGTCCTTGCTCTCCCCAGACTGCTGTCTCCCTTGGCTCACCCAACTCAGCCAGCTGGCATTGCAATGCACCCAATGCTGTCTTTCCCTTCCTCATGCTCTTTAGTAAGGTTGGGTAGCTTTCCATAATTTATTTATTATAAAAAATCCAATACACAATTCTCTGGGTGATGTGTAGGAAGTTTTTGGACAAGTTTTTAAAGAAGAAGAAGAACAAAATAGATAAAAGACCATCCAAATGCCACCATATCATCCATAATGAGCACAGAGAGCAAAATCTAATAGCAGCCACAGCCACTTGTATCAAGTGGTCTTGATCTCAGAAAACTAAAAACAGCCCAGCTGCAAAAGGTTAAAAAAAGTATAAATTGTTCAATGTAATTAATATTAAAATGTTATTTTAAAATGGGAGAGTGTTAAATAGTTGTGGGAGAACAAAACGTTGTGGTGTGCAGAAAGGCCAATTAAGTAGGTGCCATGGAGGTGTTCCTCAGTAGGGTCATGGCTGCATCCATGGAGTAACTCTCTGTGCTTGAGCTTGAAGGAACACTTTAAAAAGGGGCCTCCATTGATTATATTAAGGTACAGAGAGGTCCATAAGGGGAGATTTGGGAATATGGTTACAGAAGATCCAGAAGGACTTGTTTATTATGAAAGAAGTGAACAAAAGTGCATCTCAGAGTTAGTACTGGGCTATATTATGTACCACCTAAGACCACATTAAAGGTACATAATACTTTATCATTGTATATTATTGCCAAATGTTTTCCCTCAATGCTTTGAGATTTAATGCTAGAACACACTAGACCTGCCAAATCTCCACAGTTCCAAAGCATCTCTTTAATACTTTTTTCTGTAGCCTTCATATCTGGATGAGATCCAGTCCCAAGTTCTCAGAGTCAAACATGGGTGGCTGGCAAGTCTAGCAGTTCAATGCCAGGAATTCACACTTAGATTTATGGGTTTTGTCTGTATTGCAAAATGCAACGAGAGTATTTTGTGTGGGAGCGGTTGCAAACTAACAATGGTGTTCACTGTCCTGCCTCTGAGGAAATATATATGCTTTGCAAATCTTCTACAATGTAGACTCTCCTGCAAAGCATTGTCTTGGTTGGGGCCCCTCTAAACCTTGACGACTTTAATGTTGCATTAGGTGCCCAGTTATCTCTGTTGGTATCCTACAGTGATTGCACACTGCCAGCCCACGTGGGGACCATCTTATTACATGCAAACCTTTCTGCTTCCTTTCAGATATTCCCCTGAATGTGGTGAAACAATTCCTAAACATGTTAACTGGCTCAGGAATCAAACTTAAGAACAGGCTTTCAATCCTTGAAAAAAATCCAAAATGTCTAAGACCAAACAGCCATGCATTTAAGGGGGGGGAGGAGGACATCATGTGGACACCCCTACATTAAAGGGGAGAAAGGCAGGTGCAAATCCACATTTTTCTCTGATGTGGACAAGCACACTGTCTCTTCTTGGCTGTGTTGCTGACTTCACCGAGTAGCCATGAGCATGACACTCTGCTTTTCAAAGCTCTTCAGAAAGGGCTAGCAGCCACAGATTTATGTTTCCTTTTAGCAGTTGCTTGGATCAATTAAAGCTTTTGCTTGGACATATTTTGAGTGGAAAGCAGCAGGGCAGTGTCCCAACAAAGCATTAACACAGCTTATCAGTTAGCTCTGAGATAAAAGGGACAGATTACTGTCTCTCATTCTGCCCTCCCTCCCTTTCACTAAGTGAAGACTAGGATCCTGGATAAAGAGGAAACCTTAACCTAGTCTGGGCTCCAGGCCCAGGTTTGTGTAGAGTATACTGAATTCCTCATCAGTTTAATTGCCTAAGTGAAGGACTAGTTATAGGTATTAGGAGATTCTTCTGCACTTTTAATTGGTTTCAGTTACACTGGGAATATTTCATATGCGCTTGGTAAAGCAGATGGGGAGAAGCAGCAACAGCAACTTCTGCTTCTTCCAGCAGAGGAGGAAGCAACTAAGAGTACTGTTTTTTAACACAGCTGCAATTTAGATAAGGCACAACTTCTGTATGGATTAGGTTAACTAGCAACTCTTCTAGTATTTGGAAGGTTGTGTGTGGAGGTTTGCTTGTTTTTAGGTTTTTGTGCCTTGTTATCTGTAGCTTAGCTCCTTGGCTTAAGGAGTGTGTTGTTGTTTTTAAAAAAGAAAAAAATCTGGAATCTCCAAGGCAGTTCTCTGCTGTACAGCTCTTACACCTTAAAAATGCCCAAGTGCCTGCACTGCATTTCTGGAAGCCCATCTAGCATTATGACTTTGCTTGGCAAGTACATTTCAGCTCTCCGTTTTCTCTTTCTCCGGTGCACACCCTTTCTGGAGAAACTAATAACTGCTAAATGTTGCACCCACCTGAAGTCATAGACCTTTAATGGCTCTGCCTAAGGGCTGGTCTTGGTGCATTTAGCATGCTTAGCTTTCAGACCACAGCTCATCATCTTCAATAGTAACAAGCTCTTACAGCACTAGGAGTGGCTGTAGGTTCTCTAATTCCTACCCCTCATTTTAATCACCTTCTGCCAAGAGTGACTGCATGATACTGCTAGCTGGGACTCCTGCGCTGTTGTTCCCTAAGAGATGTGAAATGTGTTCCTCATTCACAGGAACAATCTGTCCATTTCACCTGCATCTACTTGCTGCTGCTACTTGTTAATGTTGGCATAACACTCCTTAAGTCTGTGATGCACATTTTTTATTTCGGCTGCAACTGCTTTCCAAATCACTTTGTGGTATCCTCCCAGCTCATCCTGCTCTTTCCTTTTTTGAGAATTTCTTGAATTTCTTTTAGCTTATCTGAAAATGGAATAATTCTCTCTTGCTTTCTTGCTCTGCATTACTAACCTCAGGTGACCGGTAATAAAAATGAGCTATTCCGTGTGGTTCTGTGGAACAATGATTCAATGTGCCTTCAGTGCTGTGTCTGGGTGTGGGCTGTGTCTGTAAGTTGATGTCTGTTTGGTGATCTCATACCTTGCCTCCACCCTCCCCCTCTTATGCACAGATTCCCATACCAAGTGTGCCTACGCTCCAGCCGTCCACTCTTATCCCTGAGCGCCTGGAAGCTGTACAGCGTTATATCAGGGAGCTTCAGTATCCTTTTAACCTCAGCCACATTGCCAAGGAATGAAAAGGGAAGCCGGGCAAGTTCCCTGCTTTGACCACAAAAAAGAATTTCTGCCTGCTTGGCACTTTAGACCAACTGGGGAAAGAAGCCCAGTCCCCTCCCAAAAGAAAACTGCTGTTTGTGGTTTTGCCATCTAAAACTAGCTTCCTTTTGTTTGTTCCCTTGACATCTCAGCATCCTCTGTGTAAGCAAGATGAAGTTAATCCATTGCAGGCTTCTGGTATGAGAAATGCATTCTACTTGATGCCCATTGTGCAATCCAAAAGGAGGAACTCTGCATTTAATTCTTTGAGGAAGGTCAGGGACAGGAGATAATGTGCTGCTCTCCTCTGCCTAGCTTTGGTAAGGAAGAGGGATTTAACATATTGCTGAAGGCTCTTGGCTATGCTAAAAGCCAACTGTGTAGGTGCCCATAACTGCAACTGGCACCAGTGGGAGCTTTTCTGTGGCTGCAGGGCCAGAGAGGGGTTAGAATTTCATTAGTATTGTGGCCAGAGGGAGAAGGGTTAAACTTCTCCATGCACAACTGCAGCCCTGATGAAAATTGGGAGCTATGGACTTGCTATTAAATCATAAAAGCAACAGCCTTGGCATGGTTTCTAATTATGCATTTAGCATTACATCTGGTTTGTCCCAGAGCACCCAATTTCTCTTTTTGTTGTTTTTGTGCTCCTAGCTAGGAGTTTTGTGATTGTAGCAACTTTCCCTCCTTCCGTCACCTCTTCCAAGCTGTGTGGCCCTTAATTCCTTGTTCCCAGGTACAATCACACTGGGACACAGTTCTTTGAAATCAAGAAAAGCAGGCCTTTGACTGGGTAAGTACTATCACTCTGAAGTCATCCCTGTTGGATCTTACCTTCTCTGAAGACTCTACTGAGGCTGGCCAAAAGGCCCAGGCTGAGCTCTTTGTTGGCTGAAGTCTCAATGACTTGCCTCCCAGGGGAGGCACAGCACAAAAACTGAACTCTTTAAGTTGGATGCAGCTGCTGGGAGTTTTGTCTTCTTGCCCAAACTACAGTACAAGAGCACAGTACTCTTCCAGATGCTGAGGACCCATTAATCAGGGTCCTGGAAAGTATGCATAATAGTCTGTAAAGAGCAAAGTTCTGTCTTTATTTTCTGGATTTATAAGCCTTACACAGTCCATATACTCCCTGCTTCAGTATCCCTGAACTCCATGCAGCATAGTATCTCGGAACCTCTGTCATTATTGATGTCTTGCTTACATAAAGACATTTAACGAACACTGGAGCTGCACATTCCTGATTACGCATGGCTTTTTGCAGACTTCCGTTCCACCTTGCACGTGTTCCTCCTACCTTGGGACATTGAATAACAGAAGAGGAACACCACGGGTTTGATCAAAATAGAAATTAATCCAAATATATGTGCAGGATGCAGTCTGGCTTGGAAGATGAATTGTCACTGAATTATTGAAGGGAAACTGTGTGTCATCAGTGAGGGAGAGGGATGTGGTGAGGAACTGAGTCTGAACCAAGCAAAGGGCTTTCCCTCTGTTCTTGTGTGACCAGACCATTCTGTCTTCTCCCAAACCATTCTCTCTACCTATGTTCTGCTTGACACTAGCTCCCCCCCTTAATTCTCTTGCTCCTCCTGTTGTCCTGTTCCATAGGCTGATGGATCTGGCCAAAGAAATGACAAAAGAGGCTCTGCCAATCAAGTGTCTGGAAGCTGTCATCCTGGGAATGTATCCTTTTCTCTCAGGAGAGTGTGTGCATATCAGTTCAAGCACAGTAATTTCAACAGGATGGCTTTAATACTGTACCATTTGAAGCCCACCATGTAATGTCCTGTCAAACCAGCTAGCAAAATACATCTGGTATTACCAAGCATTCTATTTGGGGGAACAAATTCTTACCATAATAATAAAAAAATATTCAGGAGGTGACAAAAGACCGACATCAAGGAAGGGCATGGTGAGTTTCCTCAGGCAGGGAGTTCTCTTGTGTCTCAATCAAGAAGAACCAAATGAGCTTTGTACCAAATAGCCTTTTTGGTCCGCTGATGCTTCAGGACTATGCCCAAGTACATGGCTGCATGTGGATATCACCTAGAGGAGAAGGTCCCTCCAAAGCAGACAGGTCTGTTCAGCTTGTATCTTCAGGTGAGATCAATGGGGTTTGCTATCTAGATCTACCTATTTGCGTAGTCCTAAGAGTAGGACATAATCAACCAAGGTGGCTAAGATATTGTTGGAGATGTGGGGAAGGGCCCTTACTATATTCTTCTTTCTGTTGTACCACCTGTTTCCTGAATACTTCACCATTCACAGTTACCTCACCAACAACATGCCAACCCTGGAGCGTTTCCCCATCAGCTTCAAAACCTACTTCTCAGGGAACTACTTCCGCCATATTGTGCTGGGAGTGAACTTTGGGGGCCGCTACGGTGCCCTGGGCATTAGTCGGCGTGAGGATCTCATGTACAAAGCGCCCACCTTCCGCACACTGAGCGAACTGATCTTTGACTATGAGGAGGCCTACCGGCGCTGTTGGCACACCCTAAAAAAGGTGAAGCTTGGCCAGTGTGTGTCCCATGACCCACATAGTGTGGAGCAGATTGAGTGGAAGCACTCCATCTTGGATGTGGAGAAGCTGGGCCGTGAGGACTTCCGCAAGGAGCTCGAGAGGCATTCCCGTGACATGAGGCTGAAGGTGAGAGGGTGGGAGGTGGTGTTACCTTGCGAGTAGTTTATTAACGCTGAGTTCTGTTTGCTGGGGTCAAGCCTTAAAGCCAAAAGCCCTCGGTTGAGTTTGTCTAGTTCAGGGGTAGCCAACATGTTTCCCTCCAGCAGTGGCGTAGCGTGGGGGGTGCAGGGGGGCCGGTCACACCGGGCGCAACATCTGGGGGCTAGGGTTAGGGGGCGCAAATCCACGGGTTAGGGGGCACAAATCCACGGGTTAGGGGGCACAAATTACTTGCCTTGCCCCGGGTGCTGACAAAACACGCTACGCCACTGCCCTCCAGAGGTTGTTGGACAATTACTATCATGACCATTATCATCATCATTCATTAAATTTGTATACTGCTCTTCATCCGTTGATCTCAGGGGTGGTTCACAGCATAAAAATACAAGGTAAAAACGCAAAATGCATAATAAGAAAAAGAACAAACCAAACCAAACCAAACCAAACACCTCCTCTCCCCTCCTACAATTAGCTCCAATCATGCCTGACCATTGGCCATGCTGACAAGGTCTGATGGGATTTGTGGAGGACACCGTGTTTGCTGTCCTTGAATCCTCTTACTTGGATGCCTGTTAATGAATTTTATATGCCATGCTTTAGGGCAAAGTCTTTAAGAGTCTCTTGAGTGCTAGGCAGAAGTGGGCTAAGGAATGGAAAGGAGAGGAGAATTGTTTGCTTCTCCATTGATCCAGGTCTCAGATCTGTCTGTTTACTCAATTTTTATATTGTGTTTTTATTAACAAACTGATAGCCGCAGTATCTCGTTTATTCTGTAGATGTACCTAGGATTCCATCAGGCTGCAGCAGACGGAGCCAGGGCTACTCTCTCTGTGAGAGAGCAGCTTGCTTTGGTTCCTCCTCTCCCTGAACTGTTTTATATTCCAGTTGGTCATTACACAATAGCTACTATATTTCTGTAAGAATTGGTGTGTAATTTGCTTTCCCATGCCCCCCCTTCCTTCCTATCTCCTTTTTGTGTGGTGTCTTTTTAGATTGTAAGCATCTGGGCAGAGACCAGTTTTACTGATCATACCTAAGCCACTCTGGGAGACTTTCTAGTGGAAAAGCAAGGGAAAAAATGCTTTAAATTAATAAGGCGTTGATGTTAGATGATGCAAGACAGCTCACACTGTAGTAAAATGCATGCAGAACCACCAAGAGTTGGCACAGTAAAATGGCCAAGAATATGAGCTGGGCCATCCCTGATTCAAATCCTACTCCGCCATGCTCTGCAGCTGCAGAAGTCCCATCGGATGTTCGGCTTCCAAAAATAGTTTGCAAACCAGAACAGTCACTTCCAAGTTTGCGGCATTCGGGAGCCGAAACATTTGAGACCTAAGCTGTTTGAAAACCAAGGTATGAATGTAAAACTTGGCTCTCCCCATCCTGGTGCATTCCTGTTTGGGCCTATATCTCCAATCAGCCCCAGCCAGCGTGACCAATGGTCCTAGATGGTGAGAGTTGTAGTCCCAAACATCTGGAGATTTGCAAGTTGAAGAAGGTTGATTAATGCAACATATTGGTTATGTGCTTTGAACATTTCAGAAGGAGCTATACATAGATGCTTAGTGTTAGCATTCTCTGCCGCAACCTCCTTCTCCTTGCTCGTAATGTTTACTGCACTTGTCGGATGTGAATTTACATGGCTGCTGTGGGAAGAACATAATGGCTTCTTCTGCTCATTGTCACTTTCCTCCTCCTAGATCAGCAAAGGAGCAGGGCCACCATCGCCCACCAAGGATAGGAAGAAGGATGTGTCATCCCCACAGCGAAGCCAATCCAGTCCACATCGTCGCAACAGCCGGACAGAACGGCGGTGAGCACAAAGGATGTTGATTCTATGTAGATGACCAGTCCTGATGTGGGATTTTTATCCCCATCTCTCTCCTCATTTATTCTTATTCATTTCACTAATGAATCACTTCCCCTGAGACACTCCACAGCAATTTGCAATATAATAAAAATGTATTTGAAGCAGTTGCCTATATAAAAGCAGTTAAAGCAATTGCATATAGAAAATGATTTATATGAAACAGCAATAGCATATACAGTGGTACCTCAGGTTAAGTACTTAATTCGTTCCAGAGGTCCGTTCTTAACCTGAAACTGTTCTTAACCTGAAGCACCACTTTAGCTAACGGGGCCTCCTGCTGCCGCTGCACCGCCGGAGCACGATTTCTGTTCTCATCCTGAAGCAAAGTTCTTAACCCGAGGTAATATTTCTGGGTTAGCGGAGTCTGTAACCTGAAGCATATGTAACCCGAAGTACCACTGTACATACTATTAATTAAAATCCAATAGCTGTAACAACTTATTGTAGTTTAAGCATGCAAACACATCTGCAGTGCACACTTTTTGAAACCTCATAGGTGGTTGTGAGCTGAGGCACATGTCACAAAAATTTACTTGCATCTTTTGGGTGCATACAGCCTCTGATTGCTACTTCAGCAACACCTCACTTTCCATCTCTTTGGATGTTGTGAAGTTGATCATAGCACCCACCAGCAACTTTGTTACATTTATTTCTTTGCTATCTTTGAACTTTTAAGTGCAGCTCCTCAGTGGAGCCCTCCGTTCTACAGAGCAATTCTGCAGATGTTTATTTAGGCAAAAGCCCAACTATGTTCAGTAGAGGTGTGGGGAATCTTTGGTCCTCCAGATGTTGCTGAACTATAGTTCTGCTCATCCCTGGCTATTGGCCATGCTTGCTGATGCTGATGGGAGTTGTAGTCCAGCAACATCTGCCAGGTCAAAGGATCCCCACCTCTTCCCTAGCAAGCATGTGTTAGGATGGCAGCTTCAGTGTTCCACAGGGTTGGGGCAGACATCTGACCTGCTTCTAAGTCAAGGAGGTCTTCTCTCCCTGATATGCACAGCAGAAAATAAATCCATGCCATCTGCAACCTCACCCACTCCCCTCTGGCTTGGCCAGATCACCATGGGGAAGCTTAGCAAGAAGCTAGCACTACTTCCAGCCTTCCCCAAAGCTGCCACCATCTCTCCAGAGGTCCCCCAAGCATAAAGCAGATGGATAGTTGGGGACTGAAAATGTGGCTGGCCAAGCCAAGACTTGGACCTCTGCCTGAACTTACTCTTTGAACATTCAGCATGTCCAGCTGGCTGAAAATCCCTCCCATCACTGTAGTAGCTGGGTGGGGCATTGAGAGGTGCATATTCAACCCTCTCTTTAACAGTTGGGAAAGGTTCTGCATGACAATATTCCATTTCACTTGTGTTCCTCCCTTTCCCCCTTTCTCTCCCCTACCCTTTAGACCATCTGGAGAGAAGAAGCCTACAGAGCCCAAAGCTATGCCGGATCTCAATGGTTACCAAATCAGAGTATAAAGAAGTCTTCTCGCCATTCAAGGATTGTTTTCTGGACACTTATTTGGACCGAGTCTGCCCACAAGGGGCGCAATGTGTGGGGAAGGGGGCACAGGGGCATGAAGTGCTGGTTTCCTCCGAGGTATTTCCTGCAATGCTGACCGCCCCCCAGAGCACTATTCTGTGGGGTACATGGCATTCTGGGAGTTCTCTTCTCTGACTTTTAAAGGGGTGATTTCCTCCCCCTTTATATATATATATTGTAATCCAGCAGCTAAACAAACTGCACAAGCAGTGGACTCTGCCAGACAGTGTTGCAGTGTTGTACAGTATTGGTAAGAAAAGTTGTCTTTTTGGCTGAGTTGATGGCGAGACCCTTGTGTTCGCCAGCCCAACGGGAACTGAACTTCTTTTAATCCCTTTAGAAGGGCATATTTTCCACCCTTATTTCTGAAAGAATCAAGCTGGTATGAGGCCTCAGAGAAGGAGAAGTAGGGTCTGGAAACAAAAAGCTGAATCCTGCGGAAGAATTTTTGAATTTGTACCTTCTGAGAATTTTAATATTTTTATCGAGTTGGAGTGTGGAGAAAGCAAGCACCGTCTTTGCATATGCCCTGAAACCACCATCTTGTACTTCTGTTTCAAATGATGGAGTGCCTTGTATGATGAGAACAATGCTCTCCTGCAGTTCCTGCAGCAAGGTGAAGGTGGCCGGTTTGATGTCCCAGGAAGTGAGCCTTCATAGCAGGCAGATCAGGAGACATTTCTTGCATGCAGAAGCCAAATGAAGGATAGTAGCATCTTAACCGGCCTAATCGTGGCCCTCAGCCACTGTGATGCATTCAAGAGATTGGTTGGAGACCAGTTTTCCATCTCTTTGCTTTCTGGTGCTATTCTGGTGTCTCGAGTGCATTGGCAGAGCATCATAGCCTTTCAAGGTGGGAGTGTGATGTGGATGCAAACAGCAGATCCATATGACTTGACTTCATGAGTATTTCTCCCTTTTAAAGAAAAAAGGATGTTTTGCGCTCCCTCTCTTTTAGCAGCACAACCCTTGCTCGTTCTCTTTATCAGGGTGTTGATTTGTTGTCATTTAAAGATCACACACTGATTATTCTTAAGGTATACCCATGCCTTTTCTTTTATGCAGATATTAACATATAACTGGGGTACCAGCCACATCACGTCCTGTGCATCTGTCACTGTTTGTGCCCTCTTTTCTGGTCCGTCCGTGTGCCCACCACCTCTGCCAATCATATTCTAGATAATGAAAAGTGTGGGGTTTTCTATGTCTGTCCTTGACTGAAGCCTTGTGTTGCCCTTCTGTCTGCCATGTTTTTAGCAGAAAATCTGTGCCAGTGCACCTGTAAATCCTTAAAAAAAAACTTAAGTCACCTTGTTAATTAAATGTGGTAGCACGTCTCAGTGCTCCAGCCATGTCCCTTTCTCAAAAAACATGGATGGATAGGTGGGCTAGTGGCTGTGGGTGCAGTCGGAACAATTTCAGCACTTGACTTAAAGGGGGGGGGCTCTGCATCTGGAATGGTCATTGCAGATAGTGTGTATGCAGAAGACATGCCCTGGGATGATAAAGGATGATAAACTGAAATGTGGGGAGGACTAGTATGGCCACAACCTTAAAAGAAGCCTGCTCTGCAAACAGGGCTGAGATGTCCCTCCCCAGCAGCAAGTGAATCTGAGATGCTGCTGCGACAAATGATACTCGCTCGTCACTCATCCCTGTTGATTAGCTGATGGCCTCCTTGGGCTCAATTGGCTTTCAGAGCAGTGTGAACTCGTCAGTAGCTGAGAGAGGGGACAGTTCACAAAAGGGCTCATGTATTATGTAAGGGACACAGCTTAAAGCAGTGAGGGGAAACCTGATGCTCTCCAGATGGTCTTCTGACTCTCTCTATTCCTAGCCAGCATGGTCAATGGCCAGGGATAATGGGAGTTGCAGCCCAATAACATCTGGAGGGTTGCAAATTCCCCATCCCTGCTTCAAGAGTGCAAAGCACTTGCTCCACAGTATCATGTTTCCTAGTTCTCTTGTTCCATAGGATCTGTTCTGGCTGTGGATTTTCCATCATCTTTTTCAGGAAGTCTGATTGCCTTTTACTACTCTTCCACCCCCCTAACAGACAGTATTTTCCAGATTTTTACTTAAAGAAAAACAACAACTCTTTTTACTTAACTGCCTTTCTGTAGCAGGATTGAGCTGGTCTTCCTCTTGACTAGTGAGCTGCTGCAAAGTAATTAAACATTTCAGAAGATGGTGTGCTGTGGGTGTCTCTAGCTATAGGGCCAGGGAGTGTTGTCTGTGATCGGTATTTTATTTGTGAGTTGTGGACGGAGGAAGAGGCAATATGGCGTGGGGCTGTAGGTCCCAAAGACGAGGTGAGATCTACAGTATGTTAACATAATTGGGGTGGGGGGGGCGTGGGAGTTCACACGTGGAATATTTAACATGTCTTACTACAATACAGAATGTGTACAGACACTTATGAGCCAAATGCAAACATATCATGTTAGAAAATGTTCACAGATTTAAAAAACAAAAACAAAACACACTTTTGGAGCATTGTTTAAGGAACCATCCAACATGCTTGTTGCCTGTCTCCTTTTGTGTCTCTACAATTAAGAAGAAAAAGATTTTAAATATGACTGGATCATATTTATATTTAAAGATGGATGTTCTTTTTGTAGTTCACATTGAGCCTAATTTTAGGTAATAAATAGTGAAATTCTACTGAAAACGAAGCCCGTATTAATCCATTAGCAGCTGCCTGTGTTGAAATGTCTGAAACATATTCCTTTTTAGAATAGTGGGTCCTGTCATCAAACGCCAACTATCCCTTGTTTTTTCTCTTCTCTAGCATGTTAACTGCCAAGTTTATCTGCAAAAGAAATGCATAATGAAAGGGGGGGGGGAGGGATCACATTCATTACTGGGGCCATGAACCTTTGGTGGCTGAGAGATGAGCCTTAATGTTTAGACATCCTCCAGAGCTGGAGAAGTTGAGCCAAGTTTCAAGATTAGATGTAAAGGAGGTTGGCATCCATCATGTGGTCCTTGAGCTGAACTGATGGCGATATCTCTGCAGGAAGGCCCTTATAAAGAAGCAATCTAAGTTTGGTGGGTTGCATTGTTTATGAAACTTGCAACTAATGAGAAAGTAAACATTACACACAATTGGAACAAGTGTTCTTTTGCAAAGCCATGTAGCAGTCTCTGCCTGTTTTCGTTTTCTTAAAAATTTTTAAAAGACTGGCTGTAAACAGAGAGAATGCTTTAGTTGGCAAGCTGGAACAGACTCTGAGGAAAGCTGCAACCAGCAATTCAGCTGTGGCAGAGGTGAGAACTGGGTATATTTGCAACAAAAAGGCACAAGGGGAAAACAGTTTTGGTGATCTTGAGAGGAAGAAGCTGTTTGCTGTGTCTGCTGAGCTTTATAATTACAGCAAAGGGGGCTGTGACAGAAGGTTAGGAAAGAACTCATCAGTTGTCACCAGACTCGTGGGTGTGAGTGTTTTGAACCAGGATGTCAAAAATGTCAGAATGACCAGTTCTAGTGCTTTGGTAAAAGAACGGTATTGACTTATAGCAGTTGAGCCTGCTAGGTCTCCCTGCCTTTACAGACATTGGACGAACATTGCAGCAAGGAGATGTCTTCCCCACACCCAAGCAAACATTCATGCCTTCTTTCTACACAGAGCAGCATACGTCACTCTGGCCAGGACTTCCCATCACTCCACCTGCCCAGATGAGGGCATAGGTGGCAAATGCCCAAATCTTACAGATAGTTCCCCTTTCTAGGCTCAGAGCCCACTGTCCCAAGCTCACAGATAAGGGTAGCATCAAAGCAAGCCAATTAGCCTATATCAAAGCAAGTGATTATAAATATATATGAGCTCAGGGTTACAACAACTACCAATTAATTGTGGGGTTACCTTGCTCCCCAGTTCAGGGGAACAACAGGTTGACTTAAAGTGGTTCTGATCTCTACCTGGAGGAAACACAAGGCACCTGTTGGAGAACCTCTGCATGTTGCAGGCACCCCGGAACAGGTCTGGAACCAGTTTGTACAACTGAGAAGCTGCTGTTCCCCTTGATGAACAGAGCCTGTGCCTCCAAACAAGCACCACCCAGCTGCCTATTGCAGAATATGATGCATAGTGGAAGGAAAGCTTGTTTGCTATTTCTGATTTCTACACTGGGGAACCTTTGACTAACCTTTGGGCTCCTGGCATCACTGCATCAAAATCAACTGCCTTTGAAGGATGGCCAGTAAACAAATCACTGCATATCTCTTCTGACCCAAACGTATGTGTCTACACTTGTCTTCTGCTTGTGGAATGTTCTTCCCAGGCAGGTCCTTATTACATATCTTGAGGCACCAAGCAAAAAAAGTTAATATTCCCCAGGCCTTTGTATAATTCTAATCGATAGCCTTTTAAACTATGGAGGGGGTATTGTTTGTTTGTTACAATGGTAATGTTGAGTTTTTATATTATAAACTACCCTGTGGTTCTCAGATGAAGGGCGGTATAGGTAATTAATTAATTAGTACTAAATAATACACTTTCCTGCTCTAAGATGTATGAAATGAACTTGTAATTTAGTGCCTTGTTAATTGACTGCTGTTCCTGCCCTTTTAACAGGCCAGAAAGTCAGATATGCTGGGCTCCTTGGGGAATCCTAAAACGAAGCATGATGTCAGTAGCAGATGTCCTGCATCTCACCAAACCCCTCTTCCCACTTGACATGGTGTGCTGACCACCTGCTTCAGACAACTGTGACTCCCTGTAAGCTGAGCAGAGCCTGGTGTGTCAGAAATAAGATGATGTTCATGGCACCTTGGGGGTTTGCTTTGACACAATCAGTATGACTTACCCGGTTTTAGCAGCTAGGTTTTGTTTTCAGAGCTGTTGTCATAACAGCGCATAACTGAAGCAGATGGTTTGCTTTCTTCCGTGACTATTGTGTGCACTCGGTATGGAAAACTAACACCATTTGTGGGATCTTAAGTAGATAACACAGAACCTCCTTAGGTCTTGCCTCTCAGTTCTGGTATTTCTTCCCAAAGTTCTTTTCTCCACCATTTGCGCCGTGTAAGGGAACAAAAAGAGTATAAATCTCTCCCATCTCATACATTTAAAGCACATAGCTTCCCTGCAGAATCCTGGCAACTTTCACTTAAGCCTTATGGAGCTACACTTCCCAGCCCCCTTTACAAACTCCAGGACTCTGTGGCAGAAGCTATGTGCTTTAAATATAAGTTGTGGGTTTGGCCTTGCAGGCAGTGATGGCCACCTGCATGGATGACTTTAAGAGAGGAATGGACAAAATCATGGGAGGATAAGGCTATCCATGATGGCTATGCCAACAGAGGCAGTCTCCTAGGAATTGTGCGCTCCCGTCGCTCAGTCCCAGCGCCTGCCAACCTAGCAGTTCGAAAGCACCCCCGGGTGCAAGTAGATAAATAGGGACCGCTACCTAGCGGGAAGGTAAACAGCGTTCCGTGTGCTGCGCTGGCTCGCCAGATGCAGCTTGTCACGCTGGCCACGTGACCCAGAAGTGTCTGCGGACAGTGCTGGCTCCCGGCCTCTAGAGTGAGATGAACGCACAACCCTAGTCTGTCAAGACTGGCCCGTACGGGCAGGGGTACCTTACCTTTAAGCATCGCTCTAAGTTTCTGGCTCTTTGCACTGCAATTAAGTAGTCACTTCTATGTCCAAGAAGTTTCCTCATTATTTATGCACCCTCCCCTTCAGGAAGCCTTTTCACCATGCAATCCTAAAAACGACCACCACCACTTCTTTGCAGGAAGATTAAATAAATGAAGGCAGAACTTTTCTCCAGTTGGGGTAAAAAAATGGGGCAACATGTGCCCCTTCTCACAGAAATCCCAGAGAGCTCACTAGAAGTTACTTCCATGTAAGCGTACATAGGATTGCAGACCAAGTCTCTTCTGCTTCTAAGGTGAGTATACTCATATCTAGTGCTGTATGTGTATACTTAACCCGCACCGCACCCCAATAAAACCTTAACCATATGTAACCCAAACTCTGCAACTTGTATGGATTAAGCAACTTTGTTTGCACCTGCTTAATTTTGCTTCTGAAAAATTGTGAAAGGAAGGAGAGCAACAAGGGAGGGACACACTGTGCTGAATACCCCTCTCCCCACCCTTGAAGTCTTACTAGGCCTTCCACACTCCATTCTGACACCTGAGGCAGAAGCCTTCTCGGTAGTGGCGCCTGCCTTGTGGAATGCCCTCACATCAGATATCAAGGAAATAAACAACTATCTTACTTTTAGAAGACATCTGAAGGCAACCCTGATTAGGGAAGTTTTTGATGTTTGTTGTTTTACTGTATTTTTTATATTTTGTTGGGAGTCTCCCAGAGTGGCTGGGGAAACCCAGCCAGAAGGGTGGGGTATAAATAAATTATTATTATTATTATTATTATTATTATTATTATTATTATTAAGCATTCAACAAGGCATGGCCCAGTGCCCACACACTTCCAAGCCTACTTTCATATCTGTAAGAGCTAGAACGTTGCATTTCTATAAAATGAAAAGCCCTATTGGCCAAATTCTACAGAAAGCTCCTAAGAGCTGTTATACTCAGGTAATCACTCCAGAGAGGGTCAGTGTGCATAATATTAAACTGGATTTCAGGATTTGCAGGCACCACACAGCAGGGTGCATCTTCAGCAGCAGTTCCCACTGTGTTCACCAGAGGGCTACACACAAAGTGCTCTCACAAAGCATCCTGCTCAGTTTCACCCACGCCATTCCAACCAACTGAATTTACAACTTTTCTGAAATTATAAAATTTTATTTCATTTTTCCAAATTTTAAGAAAACATTAAAAATACTGACAACTCTGAATGCGTTCCCTCCCCCCACAAAATAAAGTTGTGCCATGGCCCACACAAAGCTGAAGTTGATCCTGTGGATTCCATGTATCAAGGAAAGGATGTGGGTTATTTAGAGGCTGGCCTTAACTCTGCAGCTGCACGCTCCTGTCACAATTCATTGGTGATAAAGGAAAAAATGAGCAGCAACTGCCAGGACCAGTTGAGGTACCCAGTACTGTGGCTTACAAGCTGGAACAAAGAACAAAGCAGCGCTCATTTGGGTTTTTGCCACTTTTAGTCCATCATTTTCTTCCCTGAAGTGCCACCAGAGGCAACAAAAATGTCACAAGTTGATGGGAGAGAGAAAAGAGCCTTCTCAATAACCTGAGCATAAACTCCAAGCGGGCTCTTAGAGCAGAGATAAAAGTCTGTTACAGTATGAGCAGGCGGCTTCCAAATGTTCATGCAGGAGAGCTGAATTTTGGCAAGGTGACCTCCACAGGGTACGGTTAGTTGACACAGGTTGATTTGATGCTACTTCCAAGCAGATAAGAGAAAGAACATTTCAGTCAACAAGCACCCACCATTGGAGGTTATGAGCAGTACCAGCACTTCAAAAATGCCCTATGTTTTGCACACTTGCAAAAATCAGCAGCAGCATTCTGGCCTAGGTGCAACAGAAGCAGTAATGTATGGGCCAACTGCTGCTTTGGATGAAAAGAAAAAAGAATGAAGCCAGATTAGACTCCGGCTCAAATCATCTCTAGTCCTGCTAAGGTCTTTGTGGTGCACAAAGACATGCTCTGCTGACTTCTAAGCAATGGTGGCCAAGCATACTTGCCAAGCGGACAGAAATCTGCTAATTTGCTGGCAGGATACACTTTGTTAAAAGAGAAAAAAAGCTGGTGCAGCAGCCATAAACTGGCAGTGAAGCACTGTAGCATTCTGGGTGAACTCAGGTTATTTCCTCATGAAAAAAGAAGTGTGGGAGAAACGAACAAGGACATCTCAAAAAGGGGAGGGGTGAGGGTGGGGAAGATAAATAGCTTTTGCTTTTTTTTTTTAAAGATAGCTAATGTAAACTTCAACGGCATGATTTTTCCCATTCAGACCAACTCTTGCGAGAGTCCTAGAGATCTGGCACATGATCAGAAGTCAGAGATCTGTAGGCCAAAGCTGGCCAGCAGACAAAGATGATCAGATGAACAGAAAGGGTTTGGCAAGCCATTTGCTGACCAAAGGATGTCTTCAGAGAGGAGGGAGAGGTGGCCAAGCAGCTTTAGGGCTCCATCTTGGTACATCCTGCGACCTGAAAATGAATCACAGTTGCAATAAGAGGAGCACGGAGCATGCACACTCATTCCCCATGTGGAGTGGGGGAAGCATAAGCTCAACCACAGAAAGACTGCAATGGAAGTGTCAAAAAGTAAAAATACTGATATTAGCAAGTGTCATGGGCACGCACACGCACGCACACGCACCACACACACACACAAAAACCACTGTTTTCAATAACTAAATGCACTAACCCAGACACACTTATACAGCCTCTCAAAATCATAACCAATTAGTTTTCTCATTCTACTACCATCCTTCCCTGACTGCAATATCCTATATGTGTATTCAGCTCATATTCCCAAATCTTTCAGCATTCAATAAAATATGAACCAGGGAAACAGGAAAATGGCAATTTTGAAGCTGCCTTATACCAATTGTCTGCCTCAGTAATGTCTGCACTCACTGGCAGGGGCTTTCCATAGACAGGGGTCTCCCAGCCCTACCTGGAGATTCCAGGGATTGTACCTGAGACCTTCTGCATCTTAAAGCACATGCTCTACCAGTGAGAGAACATGTTGCCAATACATGTTGCAGTCATCATGCAAGTGATCACTAGCTTGGTAAGTATAAGCTTCATTTCAGGTTTTACCCTCTCAAATGACTCTCTCAGGCTTCAGACCTCAAATTAAAGTGGGGGAACAACACAATGTAGATATTCAGTACAGTATCTCCCTGTGACAAATTGTGGACAGCACTGGACATTGACATTAGGATACTTTTCTTGAGAGCTTTCAGGAGCCAGATCAGAGATGTGAGCATAGATCCTGCTGAAGAAGCGTTTGTGGGAGGCAAGGGGCATAGGTCAGAGCTAAAGTACAATAAGAAGGAAGAACTTATGGCAAAACAACAGGAAGTCAGCACTCTAGTCTGTTCCAATCACAATTAAAGGAACAGCCGTAAGAAGCAAAGCACTTACATGATCACCACTGCAACTCACTGCAGAGTAATAGCCAGATGAAAAACAGGGGGAGTTATGCATTTTATGACTACATAAACTGCCATCCTCAGTGGCTCACTGAAGGGCTGAGGCTGAGACAGACAGGCAGTCCATCACAAAAGCTCTGATGAAATACACGAAGTATAGCCATACAGGAGATTTAAGTTCTGTAACACTCACATTCTTCATTATCACTCTTGACAGGCTTTGCTGAATAGAAGATGTAATCAACTGTGGCCCCGACACCCATTGGCATGGTTGTAATCTCAGGGCAACCTCTCTCAGGCAGGAAGTGGCTGTAGGCAGAAGTCAGGTTGAGGCCATGCTGGATACTGCCTGGATACCTGTACAGGAGAAACAGCTCCCCATTCCCAAAACATGGGGAAGAGGAGAAGAAACTCAATTAATGCAAGAAAAGCACTTTAAAAGTACTACTATTCAACTACTCAACTCTGCCTTCCACAGACATTTGCTTTACTATTACTGTCTGATCCTAGGGAAACTCCCTTAAATTTGATTACAACACTCTATTTGATAAATGACTATTTTCAAGGGGAGTCTGCTCAGAGCTCTAAATCTTGCTAAGGTGGGACCAAGCTAGTGTAGCCTTTATAACTGTTGCACTATCCTGGCATATATCTAATCTTATACAGTGGTACCTCGGGTTACATACGCTTCAGGTTACAGACTCTGATAACCCAGAAATATTACCTTGGGTTAAGAACTTTGCTTCAGGATGAGAACAGAAATTGTGCAGCAGCAGCGCAGTGGCAGCAGGAGGCCCCATTAGCTAAAGTGGTGCTTCAGGTTAAGAACAGACCTCTAGAACGAATTAAGTTCTTAACCCAAGGTACCACTGTACCTCCATTTGAGTTTCAAGAAAGATTCTCACTTGGCCCACCCATGGTTGGTTTCAATTTATTTCATTGAAACAAATGAAAAGAAAAACTCCCTCCTGTGACCCAGAGAGCAACTGCAGTATGAAGATTAACTTGCTCTTGCAAACACAACCCCCTTTCCTTGGAGAAAACCTTGACTCTAACATAGGCTTTGTGACAAGGATCATACAATCCCCTTCAACCAAAGGTGACTCCACTATGCTGTCAAGATAACAATCCTGGCCATGGAACTGTCTCATTCATGGGACCCAACACCCTTCCCCTTCAAGTTACCTTGAGTAACACAGATCTGGATCAGAGTTGTTCACTACAGTGAGCTCCTTAGGCCAATGTGCAGGACGGTCTGCAATGCACCAAAGAAAATCCAGATCAGATACACCACTGAACGTACAATTTTTGGCTTAAACTCACAATCAGTAACCCCATCCAAACTGCTGCTTCAACAATCTACATTGTCAAGACCAAGTGGCAAAATGGGAGAGAGTGGGGAACAGGTAAAGGTTTCAGCATTCAATGAAATATATTGGTGCATAAAGAGATTGGGAGGTGAGAACATCTACCACAGTTAGAAATGGGCCCCTCCTGCTTTCTCACCTCCAGAACTGGATTAAGCAGTTCATACGCAAACAGGAACAAGATAAAACCAAGACAAGGCTCAGGTGATGAGTAAAGGTGCTGCTCTTTTAAGTAATAGATTTTGCCCAAGATTGAAAGAACCACTTTAGAAATGCCCAAGAGTAATTGTAGACTTTTTCGTAAAACAGCAAACCTGCATGACATACACAAGCTGCCTTTGTATCTGTCCTAAATTTCAAAATAAATAAATTTCCAACAGGATCAAAATAAATTTTCCACATGGCCTGGAAGGCTGATTGCTATTTGAAAAATACAAGCCTCAGTGCTTATGTTTTGTGATCCTTGGACTTAACTTACTGTTGGCACATAATGGACTACCATTACCAAACCGCAAGAGGGTGTCCTCTGGAGAGGATGAGAATAATCCACAAATATATTTTAATCAGAAGATTGCATGAGGCAGACTTCAAAGATTGGGGGAAACGTAATCTAATTTGACACTCTTTTCAGAATGCAAGGTTTGCTACAAAGTCCTCAAAAGAGCCACAGGGAACCAAGAGAAGTATGCGGCGATGCTTCAGCCCACCAACGAACACCTTCAGCAGCATGGGCATAGCCAAGGGGGGCAGCTGCCCCTGCCCAATCAATAAAATTCAATAAAAATACATAGCAAACTGAGGTTCTGACCCCTTATAAAAGGCCTGCCCCCGACAAAAATCCTGGCTACGCCCATGTTCAGCAGTGCCTCAAACCATTCAGTATTATTATTATTAAAAAATAATTTCTAATAAATTTTACAATTTTATATTCAACACAATCAATATTATCACAAAAAGAACGTATAAATCTCTACCTCCCTCACCCCACCTCCAGTGACTTCCCACAACTTCCTCTTCTGGTTCATTAATTATTTACTTCTCCTCCTGTTTTTTCCTAACTTTAATTTTAATTAATTAAATGTTGTTATAATCTTATAATTTTTGTACCATAATTTCACATTAAATCTTACCCTATGTTATTTCCCCATTATTGCATCTTGACCTTTATACTTGTTTTCTTAATTGTAAGTGTTTACTCAAACCCTGCTAGTGAGTCCAAGCCATTAAGTATTAAAAGATCTGTTCCAACTAGGTGTATCATAGTTGCAGAATGAAGCGGTGGGAAATTTTGGATACCTGGCGTGGCATCCGTCACACCTTCCAACAGGATCAGATCTGCAGGTCGCTCACATGCAACATCACAATAACGGAACTGAAGCAGGAAGTCACGGCTGTATTTGCGCCTGTCTACAGGGAGAAAAGCAGATCAAAGGAGGGAAATAAAACCAAGCATTTAAGTTGATTTTGATTATTTCCACAACCTAGTGTTGTTATTTGAATGAAGTGCAGGTACAAGTCCACACTGCACCCATACAACCATTAAAATGCAATTTCAAAACTCAAATGCTGGTTAAAGCGAAGGAGGGGGACCCTAACCTATAATTATGGATGTCGGGAATACACACTTTTATGAATAAACATTACTTATAGGATAGTAACATTATATGTGGTTAGGCTCTGATGGTTTTAGAGTGTAAAAAACTAGCAACTTTCAGACAGTACATTAATGGCAGAGAACAAGTCTCTGCAACACTTGTCCTCATTTCCACCATGAAGCTCACCTGACTTCTTGCTTTGGCATAGACTGACATACTGGCAGCTGTCTGTAATCCCCAGAGAGCTGGGCCACAGGGGAGTCAGCAGTTTCCGCTGGTGTGGGTTCTGACAGAAGTCTTCCTGTCCAGACACCTACAGGGGCAGAACACAAGCACACACAAAGGTGTTTTGAAACACACAATCTTCTCAAATACAGCAAAATTTATAGTAGGTGCAGCCACACACACAAGCTTAAAAACTGGCACCTACATCTACAGATTTGTGACTATGCTAGGAATTTACAAGCAAAGGAATTTGTCACTTAGTCAAAAGAAAGAAAACCCAATGAAGGGTGTGTATTATGGGGTCAAGACTGCTGTTGCATGCAAGTTTTTGAAGCACCCGTACAGTGCTGCTATCATCAGAATGCCAGCATGTATCTCCCACCACTCCAATTTAATCTGAAGTTATGCTTTCCAAAAATAATACAGCAAGTTAAGGAAGCCTGTTGCTAAGGACCCTTTTATAATACTCTGCCTCTGTCTGGAAGAACCCAGTCTAGACTATTCCCAGGTAATCAAGAATGTTAGAAATCTAGCCTATAGCAGATGGGGGTATAACAGCAAACATGTGATTGTCTCAAGGAGAGAAAAAGGTTTAGAATCCAGTAATTTTAAACTGGTATATGCATGACAGTTTTCAATGTGCATCCAAAGCACACCCTTATCTAGCAGCCCACATATGCTGGTAGCTTCAGTTTATTCTGCTCCCATCTGACCATTCGGCAAAACCAGCATAGTTTGTGCCATTTGCATAACAGATTTCACATTTTCAGTATAGAATATTACACCCATTTGACTTTCTGCTTTTCATAAAGTTTATTATTTTCAAATGAATAAAATAGAATACATTGGGGGCAGCTAGAATGAGGGGGAATAGTTTCTATCTGTTCTAAATTGAATGTATCATAATATCTGTTTGAACATTTAATTTAACGTAGAAAAGTTTTGTTCTCAATACCTTCCTGTTTCTGTGCCTGCTTTGTCCACCGCCCCAGCTTCATGTTTTGTGCTAATATACTAAAGCAGCGGGAAGTGGGTGGTGCTGTGGGTTAAACCACAGAGCCTAGGACTTACCGATCAGAAGATCAGCGGTTCGAATCCCCGTTCTCGCTCCTGCCAACCTAGCAGCTCGAAAGCACATCAAAGTGCAAGTAGATAAATAGGTACTGCTCCGGCGGGAAGGCAAACGGCGTTTCCATGTGCTGCTCTGGTTTGCCAGAAGCGGCTTAGTCATGTTGGCGACATGACTGTACGCCGGCTCCCTCAGTCAATAAAGCGAGATGAGCGCTGCAAGCCCAGAGTTGGCCACGACTGGACCTAATGGTCAGGGGTCCCTTTACCTTTACTAAAGCAGCAATGCAGGAAGCTGTCATGCAGATAGCCTAAGTTTACATAGATTCTAGCATGGACTTCTTCCTGTAGCACCTATGACCCAAATACAATAATGGCCTTTTTATCATAAGAGAAATTAAATCATTCAATTTCTCTTAGTGAACTAACCAAAGCCACAAAAAAGGTGGTACAATGGTAGAAAATCTCAGAAGCCGCTAAGTCTACAGAGGAAAGGCATGATGCATTTTAAGCTGAGTCAAGAGATGTTGCCATCTATCCCCTTTCTCTGCTTACCTTCCAGGCTGGCATTCCATGGTAGTACAACTGGCCATTCCGAATGAACTTGTATAGCGGTGAGTCAGGCACAGAGTTCAGGTCCCCACATAAGATAATAGGGCAGTAATTGCCATCAGCCATTTTTGCAGTCTTGTCTACCTCGGCTAGGAGCAGAGCCATCTGAGCCAGTTTGATATCGCCCCGACGGGGATTATACAACACATGAGTGTTTGCCACACACAAGGGGCTGACTGATTTGTCTCCCAAGCTTTCTGGGAGTAAAGGTTGTAACAACAATACCAGACCCACATTGTCCCTGTTGAGGATGTCCAAGCCAGGCCGAAAGTATTCAACAGGACTAGCACTTATCAACTGAAACTTGCTTTGCTTGTAGCAGATTGCACAACCATCTGTCTTCCTGCCTGTCCTCCGCTTGTAGATGCAGGCGAAGCCTAGCCAAACAACAAAAGGCTTCATCAGATCAATTTAAACAACCAAGAACTTAAGGCTGCAACTCTAACATACATAAGCCTCACTGAACTATAAGTAAATCTGCATAGGATTAGGCTGCAAGTCTCTGTAGGCAAGGTGAAATTATATCGAGATCTTATACTTCTGTTTTTACAGTGTCCAGCCAACAAATCTTCCTCCTGTTCATATTGTGAAACCATGCCAAGCCAAACACATCCAACTGTCACAGGAGTTGGAGCAGATTCAGGAAAGCAGGGAACCATGTCTGGGGTGAAAGTTCCCTACCAACCTAAAAGTCAGGACCAACCTAAAAGTCAGACGTTCTAAACCTGGCATGATTTTATTCACAAAGCTCAACTAGAGGTTACAGTGGTGCCCCGCAAGACAAACACCTCGCAAGACGAAAAACCCGCTAGACGAAAGGGTTTTCCGTTTTGGAGGCGCTTCGCAAAACGAATTCCCCTATGGGGTTGCTTCGCAAGACAAAAAAAATCTTGCATCCCCCCGCAGGTTTTTTTCGCTTTTTCCACCCTTTTCTTAAGCCGCTAAGCCGCTTATCAGCTGTTCCACTGATAAGCTGCTTAACAGCTGATCGCTGGAAGCTGCTTGACAGCTGATCGCTGGAAGCTGCTTGACAGCTGTAGCGCTAATCCGCTGAGCTGTCAATGGACTTGCTTCGCAAGACGAAAAAACCGCTATACGAAGAGCCTCACAGAACGGATTAATTTCGTCTTGCGAGGCACCACTGTATGGAGGAGATGCATACAACTGTCTCCTGATACAATTTTTCCTTGTTAAACTGAAAAGATGCTACAGGAGCTCCCAAGTTTGCGCAAAGGAATGTCAAAGTCTGCTTAATCCTTTTTGATCCTGGATGTTTCCCTGCACAAAATCAGTTTCCCCAACTTGCTTTTCCACTAGCGGGGAGAAGGGTTGCTGGGATCCATATCCTGACTCGCAGGAAAAGCAGCTTGCAGGTAGGAGCAGGATTTTGAGTGAGAAGACAGCAGGAGGGAGAGAAGTTAAGCAGCTCCTCCTGCATCAACCTCCTGTTCCTAACTGCAGCCTCCCATGGCTGCTTCTCATTTTTTATTTTTTATTTTAAAAGGAATGTTGACTTTAATCCCCAGCATGAGGCTACAACCCCACTACGAAAATCATGGGAGAGACAGACCAAGCCTCTTACTAAATGATGATATCCTAGTGTGACATTAAAGATAGCAGAGAAGCTCCAACTTCCCCACAACCATTCCTTCTATCAAACTCAGGGGGTAAAGCAAATCATCCCAGAAAAATTGTGGCCACTAAAACTGTGTAGAAAAAGCAGTGCTTGGAGGAGTATTCCTCATAGGAGTATTCTTGAGCTAGTCTCCATTGCAAAAGCTACTTATACCCATCAGCCTAAGTGTTGGTTCCAGCTGTTCCCAATAGTGATTCTCCTGAACTTCTTGGAGACAAAGAATCTGGAAAGCAACAGAGAACATACTTAGCAGCAGCTCTCCCAAGGCAGCACAACAGATTAAGTTCCCTCACGATAACTAGTTCTGACTGAATATCTTCCCTATACCTATTTCCCCTACTACAGAGTGGGAAAATACAGCATCCTTTGGGACTACAAGCAATTACATATTCAAAAAACTACTTAAAATAAGGAGAGGAGGTGCAAAGAGTTCAAGGAGTGGGAGACTGAAAGTGAAAGTGCTTACAGATTCACAGCCACTGAATAGTGCTACCTAAAGCCAGAAAGTTCTCAGTGACCCTTGGTAGGAATCTACAGACAATCCAAACTAAAAGACAGGTTTACAGTCATGTGAGCTATGTGCGAGAAGGACCCAAATTCCAGTTGCTGAAAGTGAGGACTCTGGGGGCCATATTATCAGACACTAGCTAAGAGCAATATACTTAGGATTTCCCTCTCCTCTCTAACTAATATAGTGCCTAATGCAAATGTTACACTCACTTCAGGATCCCAGTGCTGGATCTCCTGTAAGAGATTTGTAAAGCGATAGCTCCAGTTCATAATGTCTGGATGGCAATGCATATAAAGATGAGGGCTCTGTTCTATCAGGTCCTGGGCCAGAATGTTATACGACATGACTCTGAATTCAAATAAAGACCCAGCCTCTGAGCTCAACGCTGGGATGCAAGCCTGGGCAGAAAGATCTTCCCAGTCCCTCCACAGAATTTCTGCATAATGACAAAGAAAGGAAGACAAATGTTAGAAATATGGGAGTGGGGGATGAGGGAATAGGCAGAGGAAACTGCATGAGGGAAAAGGCTTAAACCCCCTTCCAGAACCCCAATCCATTCCAAAAGTTCAAACAGGTGCTTTTAATTTAAAAACACAGTGGGAGATCCTGATCACAGATCTCCAGCATCACAAATAGTTTGACCCTATGGACCAAATCAAATGTGATGTTAAATGCACCCTTATGTTTCACATGCATTGTTTTAAAAACTGCAAATAGCACCAATCTGCCTCCCCCACAATGCAATTAGAAGTGATTTTCACCAGGACCAAAGCAGGGGATGAAAGAGTTAAATCCTCTCTAGCTGTGATCCTCATAATTACAATCTTTTAGAAGTTACTACTTACTTTAAAAGGTACTTGTTAAATGCAAAGACACATTTACTATCTTTACAGTTTGGCCCTAAGTTACCTCTGCTATGTGGGAAATGAAGGATTAATCATTCACCAGTTGCTTGAAGAATTTGAACTATGATATAATCGTTCAGAAAGATTATTCAGATTGTAAAAGTACTCCACTGGCAGAGATGGATAAATGTATTTAAAAGCAACAAAGTTAGCATGGTGGCATCTTGAAGATTAATAGAGTGTGGTATTTTATAGGCCTACTTCACATGATGAAATTTTACAGCAACAGACTAAGAAAGCTAGTCTTCCAGACTTAAATGTATTGAAGAAGAAAGATTCTGCAATGCTCACATGTTTCAAACAAGCACTAGATTCATTTCCTTGCAACTGTACTCTGAAACGTCATCTGCTTCACAGATAGTAATACACTTCGAATAACTCCTTTCACTACTTTGCCAGGCAATTCTGATGGCAACTATTCACAAAACCTTCTGCCTATGCTTTTTGGGCTGTAATTTTGGTCATACTACATTAAACTAGTAATAACATATCCAAACATGAAAGGAGTCCAGCAATGGACTATGCTTCCGAGGCAAAACTTTGAAGGAGTCTACGGAAAGATAATACTGGTGTTTTTCAGCTCTGTTGCAGCCTTACACATGGCAAAGATCATACAGTCATATTATATTGAAAAGTTTTGCTCTATGAAAGCAGAGCCAAAATCAGAAGATAAAATACATTCATTATACTCACCATGATAAGGTATCTCTAATGGGAGTGGCTGAAACTGACCAGCATTCTGAAAAGGCCACACTGCTCCCTCTGTTGGTGCCACATCTGTCTCCTGGGCAGGACTCCAGGCTAACACTGCAGGGTCTTCAATCCACACTTCTGTAGACAGAGGAGCAGCTTCAACCATCTGAGGATCAGCCTGTGTCCTTACTGCTGCCCATATAGCATTGTCCCCTAAGGCCTCCCTTTCTTCTGCGGGTAAACTTCCTGTCACTTCTACAAATTCCTGTAGTCCAGGAGACGTCTCAGTCTGGACCCCACTTGGCAGCTGCTCCTGGCCACCAGATTGTGGTGATACATTCAGGTCGCTTAAGCTTGTCATCAGCAGCTCTGGGCCTTCCAGCCACTCAGCATTTGATATCGTGGGCACCTTCTCTGGTTTTGAAGCACTCTCACTGGCATGGACCTCACCAGCACCTTCCTCCAGCCACTGCTGCAGCAGGGCTTGCTGCTCCTCTGAGACAGGCTTCCCACTGATGGGAGCAGATAGGCCGTCTATATGGGTGGTCGTGCTCTTCGCCAGAAGCATGTTCTTTCGACATGTAAAGAAAGCATCTGCCAAAATAAGCCAACAGCAGGTGCTGATTAAAACAACACGTTTCCAAAGGGTAGCAAAATTAGGTGCCACAAAATTATTAGAACTCAACAGTTTATAATACGAGGACAATTCAGAAGGATCAGCAAAAGGTTGGCACAGTAGGGCACACCTGCTTTTACCAATCCTGAGAAGGTGGGCAAGAAAGTAGTCCATGCCACTGTCTAAAGCAGTCCTACATTGTTGCAGGTTCATGATTTTGAACATTAGGGTTTAGCAATATCAAGACTTCCTTGATCACTTTGGCTGATCTCAAAGTCTCAATGATTTTCTATTATTGATTTGAGTGCAAATAGAAGTAACCATTAACAGACATTCATTTCCAAAATATTCTTACCAGATCAGGAGGCATTGTTAAAACAGATATAAAAGTTAAACAAGTGATATTGGATTACTTCATGAACTGGAACAGAATGAAGTAGTACAGAATGTAAAGGTTTTAGCTATGTTATCTGGCTGGTATATGTATTTAGGAAACAGTAGTTTCAGATTGGAAGGGAGCAAGAAAACAGGGCAGGAGAAGAGGTTTAAATATCTCCCCCAAAGTCATGATCCCAATCAAACAAACCAGACAGATCTCCCGCATCGGATCTAGCTTGGCTATTAGATGAATCCTCTTCTCTGGGTTAGAATGCTAATCCTTGTTCCCTCACATTTGTCTTTTAGTCACCTGACATTACATGGTAGCAAAATATTTGTCATCATGATGGGTGGAGTGTGTTGCAGGATGATAACTTTATTATACAAGAAAATAGGGTCAGGGGTCGCAGAGAAAGACTAACCCTTAAGAGTACTTTCCAGTGTGCCGGAGCCCTGAAAATTGATACATTTACAGTTCAAAGTGTTGAATTGTTAGAAAATTCTGAAATGGGACCTCTGTAGCCCCCTTCTTCAAAAGGGGGAGGGGGAGAGAATGTATTCAAAGCATACCTCAAAAAAGGTACTTCCAAAGCCACATAGAAAATGAAAATTGGGCACCTATCTAGCCCCTAACACTCTGATTATTAGAGAGTCATACAAGGAGACAAGGTACTGCTAGGCTACTTAGAAAACATTCTCACTCACTCACGCTCAGTGTAACAGCGACCTAACTTAAAAGGATTACAACACAAATCTGAAGTGTTTTGAACAGTTCAAAAGGCCTTTATGTTTCATTTATTATGATAACCACAAATACACGCGTTTGCCTACTCTTCCTACGCTCCCACACACACTTCGCTCCAAACCACCTGCCTCCTTAATCTCTTTCCCACTGCCATCATCCAGCCAAACCATAATTACTGCATCTAACGTACAGCAACATTTGGCAGGGAACCCGGGGCGGGAGGGGGGGGGTTGGAGACAAACGCAGCTTCCCAGTCTTCTTCGTCTGGCCTTTTGTGTTATTCCCCCCCACACACCCCGGACGCGTGCGCACGCACCCACGCACACCTTAAAACACACCCTCGTTGAGCGTGCGTGCGTTTTCGTTCCGCGCGGCTGCGGGATAGAGAAACAGCACGGGTAGAAGAAACCAGCCGACGGTACAAAGGCTCTGTTTTGCATTCATTGCCCCGCCCACTTCTGCGTCGGGTCCCGCCCACAACTGGCACGCCTGTTCTGCTCCCCCCCGCCCCTCCCCTCACTTGCCCATATGGGAAAGTGGCCGTCTGGTTTTAAAATAACACAGCCCCCCCACTGATGTTAAGCATTTTATTACACTGAAATAAAGCACCGGCGACAGATAATGTCGTCCCCGTGAATGTAGGGGCAGAACTGTTAACAACAACCACCACCACGTCCTTCGAGGGGGGGGGGCGGACTTCGCAAAAAGGGGTCCCTGAGGCGGGGAGAAGGGGAGGCTTCCAGGCTGCCAACTGAGCGTCGTCCGGCCAGGCCTGGTGGAGAAGCGCGGAGGGGCAGCGGGGATTCCTGTCAGCTTTGGGCCTCGGCTGACAGAAGCCCTCGCGTCGTGTGAGGAGCCGCCGAAGCCGCCTCTTCTTTCTGAGGAGGCTTGGGGGGGGCAGGGAAACAGGAGGAGCCGGAAAAAAGGAGGGACGGCGGCGCGGGGAGGGGGGTTTACCTCGGAAAGCCCGCAGGAGCCGCGCCACGGGCAGCAGCACGTAACAGAGCACGGTCCCGATCATGCCGCCCGCGCCTCCCCTCCCAGCTGTGGGCCACGCGCGAGGCCGACTCCGCCTCAGCGAGGCTCGAGCGGGCTGATTGGGAGCGGCGCGCGGGCGGGATGAGCCGTTGGGCGTCGCGGCGGCCCGAGGGCCTTCCTTGCTTTGGGAAGGCTGGCGGGCCCGGAGGAGCTTCCCCAAGCGAGCGGGGCTGGCGCGAGAGGCTTCGGGAGGACGCGGCTCCGTCTCCGCCGCCCGCTTGACGGAGGCTGCGAAGGGGGGACGGAGCACCTGTACAGATCCCGCGGCTGGATCTCCCCGGTGCCTGCTGCTAAATGCGGAATATTCCAAACAGGCGCTTCTGTGGGAAACTCTGGAAGCCATCCCCCCCCCTCAGCCCATGTTCATTTATTTATCTTAGTTCATAAAATGTATACACCCGCTTGATTTTAGGGCACACTCAAAGTTGAAAAAAAGACAAAACAATAAAATTATCCCCGAAAAGTTTGCAGCCATCATTTAAGAACATGCGGATAGATAAAAACACACTACTATAGGATAGACTGAAGCCAAATTTAAAATCGTGCACGCTTTCTAAACATCTGGGCAGCTTGTCTAAATAAGACAGCCAATAACCAGGCCTTTTGTTGATCTGATTTACATTCTATGCCCTTTTAAAAGGCTTTTTTTGGAGGAGGGGTATTGGGTGGTTGTTTTTATTTTTATTATGTATTTTGTGGTTTTATATCCCGATTTTATTCTGGGAACCGCCCTGAGATCCCCCAGGTATAGGTCGGTATATAAATCCAATTAATAATAATAATAAAGGGTGACTTTCAGCGGGTCGCTCTCTCCCGCAGGCCTAACTTTACCTCAGAGCTTGGACGAAGCCAGGAATTTTTGGGGGGACAGAACCTCTGATTTGCATTAATTTTGATTGATTTATGGGGGCCAGCTGCCCCCCCATGCCCCAGAGGGTTATTGTGAGGTTGAAAGGGGAGTCTTTTGACAGTGGAACCATCTCCCTCAGCAGGTTGTGGACTCTCCTTCCTTTGAGGTTTTTAAGCAGAGGTTGGATGGCCATTTCTCATGGATGCTTTAGCTGAGATTTCTGCATTGCAGGGGGTTGGACTAGATGACCCTTGGGGTCCGTTCCTTAGTACTCTTATGATGCCGTGATCAAATGTCGGCTACCTGTGGCTTCTTAAGAGGAAAGGCACAATACAGATGTAAAAAATAAATTGTTGGGCCTTCCCAAATTTTCTAAGCGGGGAGGGGTGGGTACTGCAATGAAGCAACGGAATTGTGTTGGGAGACAATTCAGGTGCCCTGCGCTCAGCGCACATCTCACTGCTTTGTGGTTGTGCAAATCAGCATAGCAGCCTGTTAGGTGCACACCTTAGAAATCTCCTTCTGGAATATCACACACACACACACACACCACTTCAGCACATCCTTGTGGTTTATGAGGATTTTAATAATAGCATTAGCAGCACAGAATCAAAGCTAATAATTATTATTGATGAATCCAAAACTGGACTGTGTGGTTTGTGAAGCATTCAGGAGCTCTGAATTAGTGCAGGCCATCAAATCTTCCCAGAATTAAAGAAACATGAGACTTGTTTATTAGTGTTTTTTAAAAAGTAAAATATAATTTGGAAGGGAAGGAGTTTCCTTCTGGTGTCTCATACTTAAAAAGTCAGCTTCCATTTCCCCCCACAATCCAAAGGCTTCTTTGAAAATGAAAACAGTTCATCAGATTTTAACTCCATTATTTTAAATTACCTAATTTAAGAAAGTCCTAAAAATAATAGTACTGCCAGCTGCTCTGATTAATTCCTCTCTTTTTTCATTATCTTTTTTGCCTTTTCCTGTCATGTAAGGCCTGGGCCGTTTACTTGAACCATGTGGGTTGGTTTTACTAAATTTACCCCATGCTTGTCTGTAAGATCACTCCCAAAATAACCCTATCACCAGCTCCAGTCTTGGATTTATTTACATGCTCATGGAATAAATCAGAGGTCACATTAGGTGATAATTAGAAGCCTTTCTTCTTGTCTAACAGTTATGACTAGTGCAGCTGTCACTGAAAACAAGAAAACAGTCTCTGTTTGCTAATTAGAATTGTAAGCAGCTCACAACTTGCAGCAAGAAAACAAAGACTTGACAGGCACCCAAAATAGAAAGCAAGAGTGGGTGTTAATGGCCCAATCCAATACAAATTTAAGCATGTCTAAACATCAGTTCTCTTTACCTTGTCCATTGAAATTCAATATATAATTTTTATGAGCCACCCTAATAATTGTATTTATTAATTACTGTAGCCAGTTCAAGGACCTTATGGTGAAGGGCAGGTAAGAAATCAAATAAATAAATAAATAAATAAATAAATAAATAAATAAATAAATAAAGATCCCAATGAACCATCTTTTCAACAACTTGGTGGCGGGAAAGATGTCACTACCACATTCAGCTTGGTTTCCTTCTGTATTGTATGCTACTTTTGGATGGCAACAGATTTTACCATTTTTGCTGTCCGTTAAGAAAGGTTATTATTATGAAGACTCTTGCTCAGCACTACCTTACCAGCGTTCATGCCTATACAGTGGTACATCAGTTTACAGATGCTTCAGGTTACATACGCTTCAGGTTACAGACTCCGCTAACCCAGAAATAATACCTCGGCTTAAGAACTTTGCTTCAGGATGAGAACAGAAATCGCTTGGCGGCAGCGTAGCAGCTGCGGGAGGCCCCATTAGCTAAAGTGGTGCTTCAGGTTAAGAACAGTTTCAGGTTAAGAACGGACCTCTGGAATGAATGAAGTATGTAACCAGAGGTACCATTGTATTATGCAATATTTTAAAGCTAAAATTAATAAAAATTATGGTTAAAAAATTACACCTCGCTTTCAGATGTCTGCTATTTATGAAGGAGTCAGATAGGAGTGTCATACAGATGGTACACATCTAAATGTTGTGATTGGGAAGAATTCTCACAAAGGGGTCACCTGTGTCCTGAATTGTTGTGATCTGGCTAATTTAATAGGCTTTAGGGTGACAAATCCATATGCTGACTGTTGTAAAAAAAATCACCACATTTAAAGAGAGGGAGCTGAACTAGGGTTATGAAAAGTAGCAGCATTAGTACCCAGAACCATACATTATTTCTTAGAACCTCAACAGGTTTAGCTGCCCCTTAAGCTAAGGTTACCAGACGTCCCCAATCCCCGGGGACTGTCCCCGGATTTACACATCATTCCCCATACAAAATCCATTGAAGTTGTAAAGTGTCCCCGGATCCATTGAAAAAAATCTGGTAACCTTACCTTAAGCAATCAACAGCATCACTTTCTGAAACAAAATCTCTCACCTGAATTCTGATCCATTTTGATCCAGCTCAGCAAAGAAGACCCGATGCAAGTCTGAGCTATGTGACCATAGGAGATACTATATATCTTGAGTCACAATGTCTAGATGAGGTCATGGAATACTTGAGATGAAATTAAAGTGACCTGAACTCAAGAGGAGGCAAACAGCATGCACAACACTCAGACAGTCCCAGTGACTAGGAAATGTCTTCCTAATCAGAAACAATCCCATCTGGGATTCCACATCACCAGCTGACACCTTAGGTCATGGAAATGTTTCTGTGATGTAAAAAATTGTTATGGTTGGGTAACTCCAGTAAAGATTCTGTTTCGAAAAAATCTGAAATAGCACAATAAATTACATATAACACTATAAGGGAAGAATCCACAAGCAGACCGCCTGGTTCCTTAACAACACCATGGACTTTTTGAACTTTGACTTTGAGGAGGATGAAGGTGAGAGTGTTGTATGTGTTTTGTTTAAAACAGCAATCACCAAATGAATGCCCTTAGAGCTTTAGCAGAAATCACAATTATCTGTGTATGTATAAGAGCCAAAAATGGAAAGCAGGGCATTGGTGTCTTATGAAACTCTGAAGTATTCAGGGTTAAGTGAGTCCAGAAACCAACTCTCCTTCCCCACAGCAATCTTTTTCACAAAAAGAAACTAGGAAGTGATGCTCACATGTGCCAGGAATTATAAAGAATCTCAGGTTGATGAAACAGGCAACAACAGTGAGGCTGAGGTAGAAGAACCAACCACTAGTATCACTAAATAGGGTTACACACTACCACAACAGAAAGGTTGTCTGGACTAGTAGGACTGGGGGGAGGGAGCAGAATTAGGGAAGAACATCTGTGCAAGGCTGGCACAGTAAAGCAATTGCCTTGGGCAGCAGATGCTATGTAGAGGCAGTGGCAGCTTCTCAGTCATTCCACCTAGGCCTCCTACCTGTTTGGTTTTGCCACATGGCTTGTCTTGCATCCCTTCACTTGCCTGCTGCCGTCTGGTACAGTGAGGGGACATCCCTAGTGTTGAAGCACCATTCAGCTGCCCATCCAGCTGGCTTCTGAATATGGAACCGGGGAAGGAGCTCACTACCTTATCCTTTGCTGCAAAAATTATTGGACCAACCCTGCTTGGGTGGCCCATTTCGCTTTTCAAAATAAGGGGTTGACCTTAGATGGCTTTTTTGGATCCTTTATTCTATATTATTTTATTTCATCCATTCCCAGCACCCACCAGAATCTTTGACTGTAAGTCAAGACAGTGTTGAAGCCCAGTTCATTCTGAATTGTGGTTATCAGTTTTGTTATTTATTATCATTGTTGTTTATTAAATTTGTATACTGCCCTCCATCTGTAGACCTCAGGGCAGTTCACAACTCAAAAACGCAAGATAGAAACACAAAATACATAATACAAGAACAAGAAAGAAAGAAAAAACAAACCAATAAACCCAACACACACCTGTCAATGGCCTCAACTAGCACTCTTTTTTTCCACCCATATCAATACCTGAATGGCTGAACTGGGGATCATTCATGTCGAGCTTAAATATTGAATAACACTCAAGAAGGTTGCAGAAGTGCAGCTCAGTAACCCAGTAAGTGGAAGGAAGAGGTTGAACACCCTGTGCAAAAAAAGAGATTGAATAAAGAGTAACACATTTTTTTTTCTTTCCTTCATTTGGCTGGACGAGGTATAGCAACAAATCCCTTGTACAGTTTGAGTTGTCTTAAGGGGCAGTTTTCCAATGCTGTTTCTGCCTAATTGTAAAATAAATTATGAATTGGAGGTGAGAGAGGTGGAATCACATCTAATAGCATCTAGTTACAAATCTTGCTTCCAGTGCCTGTGCAGAGTGGCATTCAAACCATTTCATCTTATTAGAGAACAGCACAATCCCCACCCCCAACCTCCAGAGCCTTCTCTGCCTGATACAAAACACAGCCGGTGTGTCTTCCAAGTTAGCAACACAAGAAAGAGATGAAAGCAGTTGTCATCATTTTAGGTGGTGGGGTCAACAAAATGTGGGGAGCCCAGTCACGGTAAGTGATTGTAGGTGTGAGAAATGACAAAGGTGTGAGAAAGGAGGAGAACCTCATTTGAAATGATCAACACACCCACTGCAAGGCGAACATCACAAGACAGCTAGTGGTGGACTTTTCTGGATCTCACAGCAGAAAGCAACCATCAACCTCTGACGGCTTTTGGGTGAGTGTCATGCACACTGGAGAGAAGGGCAAAGATCCATGGATGGGGAAGGAGAGAGAAAGCTCTTTAAGGCGCTTGGGTTCATGAATGGCTTCACTGATGGGCAACGAGGGCTTCTTGTGTAGTATACTAGGCATAGCAAGGTGCTTGTATTCCTACTGCAGAATGTGTGCAATTAATCTCATTCCAGATGAGTATGGCGAGATGTCGGAAGGCAGCACGTCTGCAGAGATCCTGTCTGTTACTGACACCACTGACAAAACAGAAGAGAAGTCAAGGGATGAAAATTCTGACACAGACCTTGAGATAGAAGGTGGACTGTTTAGTATCTTGTCTTCCAGCCAAACCTTTCCCCTCAGCCTCATAATAACCTTGTAGGATAGTAGTGACTTTGTCAAGGACACTCAGTAGTCATGGGCAGAGCCGGGGGGGGGAGTTGCCCCCCCCAATCAAGCAAATCAATAAAAATAAACTAACTGAGGTTCTGCCCCCCCAACATAAATCTTGGCTACACCCATGTCAGTAGTTGTCTGTTTAAAAGTATGGGTTCTGTTGCTAAACTGAGGAATGCCTCTATAACCTTCATTCTGGTTCATCAAGGCAAAACAAAACATGGATCAGCCACAAATATCAGTGTCGAAGTTATTTGACAATAGTAGGCCTTGTCAATCTTATTTAACTGAAGGCTAACGCAAGTTGCTAGCCACAGTGGCTAAGCTCTTGCTCCGCAATCAAAGGCAGTAATGCTTCAGAATTCCATTTGCTGCAAGCCTAAGGGGAATGGGGAATGTTTCTCTGTTCAGATCCTGCTTGCAGGTTTCCCATAGACAGCTGGTTAGCCACTGTGAGAACAGGATACTGGACTAGATGGGCCATTGACCTGATCCGAAAGGCTCTTCTTATGTTCTTAGCCTCAAAATGTTATACAGGAACCACAATCTACTGTATTTTTTGCTCTATGAGACTCACTTTTTCCCTCCTAAAAAGTAAGGGGGAATGTGTGTGCGTCTTATGGAGCGCATGCAGGCTGCGCAGCTATCACAGAAGCCAGAACAGCAAGAGGGATTGCTGCTTTCACTGCGCAGCGATCCCTCTTGCTGTTCTGGCTTCTGAGATTCACAATTTTTTTTCTTGTTTTCCTCCTCCAAAAACTAGGTGCATCTTGTGGTCTGGTGCGTCTTATAGAGCGAAAAATATGGTAGTTCTATTTGCACTTACTTGTATATGACCAGTAGCCCAGCCAGTGAATGTACAGAGACATCTGTATCAGGAAACCATCAAATAAAATGTGGACCAGCCATGTACAAGAATGTGCACCTACATCAACCCTGCAAATGGATTTTCTTTGTTGTATTGGTTTACCTGGTTGATATTGTCTTGAACATAAATAGGATTGATTTAACTACAGCATATTGCAGTGCAGGCTTGGCATAAATGGAAGGATAGAGATATTTGTGATCTTATGATTTTTTTTCCTGGACTCAGCGTGGATTTTGCACATTTGCAAGGCATAAGGGAGAACTTCAGAGGTGTTCAGTTGCCTAATATTTTAGGGGCCATCAATTTAAACCTTTCCTTAGCGACTGTGCTACTGAAGTCTAGGTCAGGACACGTCTGTTTTCTTTGTAGTGATCACAGGGGAAATGCTATGCCAATCAGACTAGTTTGCTTTTCCAGATGTTGACCGATCATTTGCAACCATAAAGGGTGCAGAACTCTACATAGAGGCTTGCAAGCTGGTAGGAGTGGTTCCTGTCTCGTACTTCATTCGTAACATGGAAGAGCCCGTCATGAACCTTAACCATCATGGGCTTGGACCCAAGGGAACGAAAGCCATTGCCATTGCTCTGGTTGTAAGTACTTCAAAATAATAGTCCACACTATTTCACATCAAGTTGATAGGGGAGAAAGAAGATTATTCTTAAATGTAGGAAGAAAGAGGACACTGTCTTATCACTAGATCTGGTTAACTGTACTGTGTAGATGGCAACTTCCCTGTCCCCATATTTCCCCTTCACATTTGGAGCTTTAACCAGAATTGCAATTGTATTGATGTTCTTTGTTTACACTCTGCAACTTGGTCCCACACTGTTTTCCCCATCAGAATCACATTTCCCAGCTCCTACTAGCCCTGCTAGGGGAAAGGTTGGTACCTGTATTATTAATTTTGTAAACCTAAGAGGTTCTATTTACAGCCAAGATGTAAACAAACAAACAAACAAACAAAAAACAGCCTGTCTTCCTCCCATGGTAACTACTGCCTTCAGGGTGTGGGTGTGTGATTTTGATCAGAGAATTTAAAAAGGTAAAGGGACCACTAACTATTAGCTCCAGTCGTGACCGACTCTGGGGTTGCAGCGCTCATCTCGCTTTATTGGCGGAGGGAGCCGGGGTCTAAAGAGGAAACTACCCCCCCTCCACACACACACACACAACTATCCCAATATAATTCATCTGTCTCCTGTTTGTAAATTCTCCCTCTCCCAAAGCTGTTTTTCATCTAGGAGTAAAGATCCCATTGGTGTCCTAATCTGCTCCTCTGCCTAGCTGCTGTTTAAACTTTAAAAACAAAGCCCATTAGCTGCATTCATCCAATTAACGTTAACTCCAGTGTTAGCTGTCTGGGCTTACAGTTTTTTGTGGTTTTGTGATGTCGAGCTGCGAAAACTAATATTTTGGGCAAACAGAGAACTTTTTAAAAGGCCTTTTCTGTCAGTCAGTTCTGCTGATTTCCTGTAGTTCTCTATCCCTCTTTGCATTCTTTAGTCCAACACAACCATCACCCACTTAGAGCTAGAAGATAACTGGATTCTGGGCGAAGGAGCCACATACCTGGTACAGATGCTGCGGGAGAACTGCTACATCCAGGAGATGGTACCCAATCTTTCCCTGTATGGAGGGTGAAGGGAGTTCAATTACTTGACGAATTCATTCCTTTTTTTGGTATTGATTGTTATTGCTATTATTGATGTGCAAAGTCTTTTACAACCTTTTTCTTGTTTATCTCTGGAAACTGTTCACTGGCCTTCTCATTTCACAGTAATCGCTTACATGTTTTCAATGTATGAAGTCCCATGTTCAGCCCACACCCCTTCAATATGTTCTCGGATACAGGGGCTAGGAAGGACTTAGGTCTGGAACCCTAGAAAACCATCAGAATCCTAGTAGTGGATTGATCAGCTTCAGGATTTTGGGAGTCCCTGAGCAAGAGATTGTTGATATACCTCCTTATCTGGTGGTGAGAGCCTGGAGACCATCCAGGGCCCTCTGCAGAAATGCCATGTGCAGCAGAGCTAAGCCCCACATCAAATTATTTTCAAAGCTAAATTTATCTTTCTATATGTACCATTGCCCATATCAGTATTGCCTGTAAGTAGCATCTTCACACAGTCTTTTGAGATCCATGCGTAAGTTCATCCTTTGAATTCTGCATTGGCCCCTAGAATAACATCATGCTCTGGGCCCATATTCACACAAATCTGAAAAACAGGCAGCTTATCCATAGATGTGCATTGAAATTGTAAGGAGAGGAGAAAATGTCACATTTTCTTGCCATCCTGTTTTTGAATACAACAAGTCAGGGCCCAAATACACATGACTTTAAATAAATTAATGCACTCAACATGCAGGTTGTTTCAAATGCAAATAGGATCTAGAAGGAGGGTATAGTATAGTAGGGAACTGCAGAGTGTGGAGAGTATAAACCTTTCCCTTCTGCCAAGGTCTCGCCAAAAGTGCTGCCCCCAACAAATACTCACTGCTGCTTGCACCAGGAGAGACACTTGCATCATAAACAATGAAAACCCCCCTCCTTGTGCAAATAGCAGGTGGGGATGGATTTTCGCCTGGGCCAGTGCAGCAGGGTAAAGGTTAAGTTCTCCTTTCACGCATCTTACTATTTCAATGCTGCTCTCTCCTGCTTCAGATGAAAAATATGCACATTAAATATGCATTTTTGGTGCAATTAACATTGACATACATATTTATACTTTCTCTCTGTATTTTATTTAATAATACATTTAAATGCATATTTTGAGATGTTCAAACTGCAGAGAAGTGCATCACAGCATTTGGAGAACAGAAACATCAGCTAAGTTTTAATCCTCACCAGAGGTGCCGAGTTCTGCACCACAATGGGGGGGGGACCTTCATTGTGTGCAAGATTGGGGGGGCTCAGCTCTGTCCCCCCACATGGGGGGAGGCTAAACTGTCCTCAGCCCCATACAGTTGGCGTCTGTGATCCTCACATGAATCTGAGCGGTGTGTACCAGTTCATTTTGTATCTTTGCAAAGGTCCGACTCCACTTTCCTCAACTTGGTGCCCTCCAGATGTTTTGGATGGCAATGCCAATCAGCCAGTTTGGCCAGTGGTAAGGGGTTATTACAGATGTAGTGCAATGACATCTGGATAGTACCATGTTGGGGGTAAGTGGTCACATTCCTCAAATGCCTCTTTATTCAGAACAACTTCATCCTTTTCAGATGTTCGTCCTCTTTCCTTGCCTTATCCCCTCCCCATGCATTTCAGAATATTTCCAATAATCATCTCAACACAGACGGAGCTGAAGCTATCTGCAGGATGTTCTACAATAATATTTCGAATATCCGGGCTGTTCAGCTTTCAGGTATGGTTTCTACCTCTGTAGACACAAGTGGAATGATGCAGCAACACTGATATTTCTGAATACTGTACACAGGAACACATGAAAGTAGCCTTCCTCAACCTGGAGTCCTTCAAATGTTCTGGACTGAAGCTCCTTTCATCCCTCCCTGACCACTGACCATGCTGGCTGGGGCTGATGAATGTTGGAAGTCCAAAACCATCTGGAGGGCACCAAGCTGGGGAGGGATGTTAGACAACAAGGCTGGGAAGACCTGTGCCTGAATTCTTGGCTACTTCTGACATATACTGGGGCTAGAAGAAGAAGTGAACCTGCAGATTTTCATGTTTTTGTTATAGATGAGTGAGGGTCAAGTGGGACCTGCAACAAAATGTTGCAGTGTGGAGTGCTTCCTATTCATGATGCCAGCCAACCATACCGTTTTCTAAGGGCCTGTCCACATTTCAGCAGTATTTAGCTGTTAGTCCACTTTTACCCCATTTCAATTAGACTGTAGTCTCGACCTGTACATATTTGAAATTGTGTATGAGGAAGAATTTTGGTCTTTGCCGTTAATACCAGTAGAAGTTCCCTTTTGTCTCCACCTTCTAATGTTCTGATTCTATTATGTGTGCATGAATGTGAATGCCATGCATTACATCTGAGCCAAGTAGGAAGTCTGTAAGCCCTTTGGAAAGAGCCATGAATAGGGATGGAGAAAGGAGGGAAGGAAATGAGAGAAACATTCTTAAACCTCTGCTTTGTTCTGCATTGTTTTGACGTGTGACGTTTGTAATACACAATCCATGTCTGGGGAACACATCACACAAGTCAATCTCTACAAAGGAAAACTGCATGTAATGTACTGAGCAACAAGTTCATAGCAACAAGCTATGGTCAGTGCTTTTTTTCTGGGGGTACACAGGGGTAAGCACACCCCTCAACATTTTTTAGAAAAGAAAAGAAAAAGCACTGCCTATGGTACATTTAACAGGAGGACTCCAGCTCCAAATGCAGCTGTTTCAGTCATGCACAACAGATATATGTACTTTGCATGTGTTGTCTGTGTGATTTTCCTACATGGAAGTGAGGTCAATGCAGGTAATTGACTCGTGTGAAACAGCCCTCTGTTAGCATCCTCTTTCCCTCTTCAGGAAACAACTTTAGGGAAGAGACAGCACCATATTTTTCGGAATCATTAATGGTGAGTAACTTGTGAGCTGGGGAAACTCTGGGAGTCTGTGCAAAAGGCTGTAAATGAAAGGTTATGATGCACTCTTCAAAGTGAGGGATGGCAATGACCTGTGGCAGTGGGAAGAGAAGATACTTCATGCCTTGTCTGCTCAAAATCGTTCTTGCCAAACTTTGTTTATTCATGCAGCAGGTGGGAGATGGGATAGAAAAACTGCTGTCTGTAGAAAAGTATGAACAGGCGAATGGCAGGAAGGGAAGAGCCTCTCACTCTGCCCACCTAGTGGTCACCTGATTTTCTTTCTTTTTAAAATTGTCATAAGAGAGCCTAATGGAACTGCTTCTCATGTTTAATTTAGCCCTGAGAGGAAATGTGGGTTGCCCGGAAGGTGCTGTGGTAAGAGGTACCATTATATTCCATGCACTGGAGTACTGGGGAGGGAGTATCAGAGAATCAGAGAATAAGAGACCAGAAGAAAAGAGGAAGGGGAATATTGACAATGTTCTTCTCAAGTAAATGTACTCAGTACTGTGAGTAAAAAGGAAGAAATAGCAGCACACTGTTGTTGAGCACGATTTGTTTCATCCTCCCTGCCCCCAATGCTCCACTACAGGGAATGAATTCCTTTGTGCTTGTTGACTTCCTCTTGGGTGAAATATTATTGCTGCTGAAGTTTCTGTTGTTTTTTTGGTTGGGTTTTTTGATGGGTCACTGTATTGAAATTTGAAATGTTGAAATCTTAATCAGAGGCAGAACTTTGGGGTAAGGTGTGCATTGAACCAGACACTGAGAGTATGCCAACTTATAAAAATACCTGCTGTGATGCTTCAGAATACCAGCTGCTTGAAACTGCAGGAGGAGATTGTTCTTGCGCTCAAATCCTTCTTGTGACTTTCCCACAAGCATCTGAGAACAGGATGCTGAACTATATGGGACAGTGGCATGATTCATCAGGCTCTTACTTATGTTCTTTTGTCATCACTGTCAGTATCTTGGTGGACTAGGTTGATGCACACCACAAATGGGTGTTTATGTGCACAGGAAGCAATGATCATTAGATACTACAAATTAGGAAAACGGGATGTCTAGGTCCAGTGCTTGGTCTGAAGGCTGCAACTGAGCTTGTAGGTCTGTGCACCATTTCTCTCCACAGGTCAATTACAGAGTGATAGAGCTGGACCTCAGCCACAATGAGTTTGCCGACAAGGGAGGAGAGCAGCTGGGACAGATGCTGGGTAACCGTCTTCATTATTTCTACATGGCTACCAGTGGAACCAAAGAGTTACGTGCTCCCTGCTTCCACAAGCAGGAAGAAGTTCCAAGAGGCAACACTACCTGTTTGGTTTCCTTTTGGAGGAGAGACAGACCCTCCTAGTGTCCCTATTTTCCAGGGACGTCCCTGATTTACAGAAGCCATCCCAGTTTCTGATTTGATCCCGGAATGTCCCACCTTTCCTTAGGATGTCCCTATTTTCATTGGAGAGTATGGGGGTTTGTGACCCCCAAGGCAATTCTGTATAGGGAAGGGTTTTTTATGTTTAATGTTTTATTATGTTTTTATATTTGTTGGAAGCTGCCCAGAGTGCTGGGGCAACCTAATAAGATGTGTGGGGTATAAATAGTAAAATTATCATTATATAATGGGATGTCCCTATTTTCATTGGAGAAATGTTGGAGGGTATGGAGAGATCGCTGGAGTCTTCTGCTGCTTTTGTAACAGTTGGCTTATTTGCAAATATATAAATATAGCACAGGTGGAAACTAGCACATTAAGCATTCTTAGCAGGCAGCAGATCCACTAACCCATTCATCATTTATTCTGCAAAAAGCCTATTGTGCAATGGCTCCTTCTGAAGCAGTGCATTGGTAAATTTATTTGTTTAAAATGTAAGAATTAAAGAAGACTTTGGGAAAGCTAATATAGCATGCATGTATTTTAATGTTGGTACTTTGCCTTCCAAATACAGTATGATTCCTGACCATTTATAATATCTCTTGACTGTGTAATCCTAGTTTCACCCTTGCCAAACTAGTTCCCAACACCCATAACAAATTACAGTTTCCAGGATTTCTTGGGGGAAGCCAGGTGCTTTCAGTGCTTTAGATGTATGGCGGACTGCCAAAACAAAGAAAGCTAATCAGAAGGAGTTTCTTGTGTAAAGATTGCGAGCTCACTTCAGTTCTTGTACTGAAAACAAATTTCTCGGCTCATAATGTGCTCAGAGGCATTCTGTGCCATTTGTTAACTGGCTCTGGTTGATAAATCTTTGAGTTCTAATTTTAAAAAACTTGGAGTGTGTCTGACAAACCTGAAGTCTGCTAACTCCTGCTCTGGAGGCAGAAATGCAAAATAAATAAGCAGCCTCATCATTTCATGGATTTGAGACCATGTTGTGGCCAGGAAGCATTCCATAGGTGCCAAGTCTAGCACCCACAATGCGGGGCTCTGACGCGACTTCCGGTTACCTGACGAGACTTCTGGTGGAAACTGGAAGTTGCTTTTGGAGGTCTTGCAAGGTCTCGGATGTAATCTCTGAAGCCTCGGAAGAGCCGCTGACCTGCCGACCCAAAGTGACATCATGACGTCAAGTTACATTACAGGTGCCATTGGGCAGCCATAACCTGGGGCCCAAGTCAGTGCCTCTGAGGCATTCGGTTTACTTCTGGAATAGTGGGTAGCTTTGCCCTTCCCTGTTGTGAAAGGAAAAGAAGGCTGCCCTTACCATGAAACATTCAAGCAGTAGTTTCCAAGGGTGACCCTGTCAACTTGCTTTAGTCTTCTTTCTATCAGATATACAGTGGTACCTCGGGTTACAGATGCTTCAGGTTACAGACGCTTCAGGTTACAGACTCCGCTAACCCAGCAATAGTACCTCGGGTTAAGAATTTTACTTCAGGATGAGAACAGAAATTGTGTGGCGGCAGCGGGAGGCCCCATTAGCTAAAGTGGTACCTCCGGTTAAGAACAGTTTCAGGTTAAGATCGGACCTCCAGAACGAATTAAGTTCTTAACCCGAGGTACCACTGTACAACATAATTTTGATTTTTCACTTATTGGACAAATAAGCTTCTAATACTCTTCCTGGGAATAACACCCCAAACTTTTAGAGCATTTCCATTGCACACAAACAACACACATTTTTTGGTGTTAAAATGGATGTCAGATATATGATTTCTAACCAGATAAGAGTTTCCTTGAAATTAGTCTGGAGCTTACCCCCTTAGCAGAAATAGCATTTTCACAGAACCAATTCAGCATTGTTAATGTTATTAATCCAGCGTGAAGGTCAGCGCATGCCTGCAAGAGGCAGATAAATCCATCATTATGATGAGAGCCAAAGGGGGTGGTGGATAGATAGCTTGATATGCTTATGCCTCCGTCAAAATCTGGCTTGGAAACGAAGGCTTGCTTCTAAAAAAAGGATGTGCCATTCCAGCAGCTGTGAGGTGGTGCCCTCCACATGTTGCTGAATTCCAACTCCCAGCAGCCCCAGCCACTACGGTGGGAGCTGTAATCCAGCAACATCTGAGGGACACCAAATTGGCGACTTCTGTGAACCAAGAGGGAAAGCTTCTGGGAATGTGTAGGAATCCAACTGTTTTCTCAGATCTCTTTCCACCACAGCTCCGCAGAGGCACAATTGGGTCCCAGAATTAGAATCACCTCAGAAACTCTTGACTGATTATGTTTCAGTGTATCTGTGTGTGTGTGTGTGCGCGCCCGCGGTATACACACACACACACACACACACATAGTGGTACCTCTGGATGCGAACGGGATCTGTTCCGGAGCCCAGTTTACACCCTGAAGCAAACACAACCCTCGTCTGCACATCTGCACATGCGCGGGTCGCGATTCGCCACTTCTGTGCATGCACGTGACGTCATTTTGAGCATCTGTGCATGCTTGAGCAGCGAAGCCTGGAAGTAACATGATCCATTACTTCCGGGTCGCCGCGGAGCGCAACCCGAAAATGCTTAGCCTGAAGCTACTTCAACCCGAGGTATGACTGTACTGGTTGCCCCTTAGAAGTCTGCCCCTTCAGAAGGTTGCCCCTTAGAAGTTTGGCCATGTTGAATAGTGGGTAGACATGGCAGACGACACAGCGATTTCTCCAAAGCAGCTCTTTATTTTGTAAGCTGGAACAGAAAACTGAACAGCAAACAGCTCAGCCGGCCTGCTTTTATAGGCAGCCGGCTATCAACATTGTAGCAACAACAACCCAGGGTTTCCCGCCTAAAATAACTGACGTGGACCTGAGTGAAAACTATCTACAGTATCCCCCTGCTGGCCCAGGGTGAGAACTTCAGTACATAACAGGCCACATCCTTGGGAAAGAACCGTCACTGTTAACAACTGTATGTCATGACTGTATCATTGCTGCTGAGGCATTTGCAGGGAGTGGGGAAGGCAGAAGGTTGAAGGGGCAGGAAGGTTTTATTGTGAAAGGCAAAGAAAAACCCTCAGCCACTTCATATTTAATGGCAAGAACACACTCCCCCAACAAAAAAAAAATCTTGTGAAAAGCAAAGAAAAGCCCTCAGCCATTTCATATTTAATATCAAGAACCGACCTGCCCCCAAATATGAACCCCACCACCCCTGAAATGTACAAAAATCCCAGGGCCGTCCTAATTATGTCAATGCGAGTCTGGGATCATCACAGACCCAACTCCAGAGAGCCATTTATCTTCACCCACCCCAATCTTTTGCATCCTCAGCAAGTTTTTTTTCTTTTCTTTTTTTCTTTCTCCTCAGCCAACAATGAATCGCTGGAGGTTCTGAACCTGAGTTGGAATCACCTGCGCATGAAAGGGGCTGTAGCCCTGAGTGCAGGCCTCAGGGTAAGACTCCGTTGGGCCTCGCCTTTGCGGATCCTGGGGAGAGGATCCCGGGAGCAAGGCGAGGCTGGAGACCAATTCAGGAATAATGCCTGAACAGGGCCGGCATGTGGGGATGAAGAGGCAATGGTGGAAAGAGGCCTGTGGTGATTAAGAGCAGCAAACAGGGTGCCCTTGCTGCTGAAAGTACCTTTTACTGCCCCATCTCATAGATGGTTGGGGTGGCGAGGAGAGTGCTGTTGCCCTCAGGTCCCTCTTTCTGGTTTCCATCTGCTTAACCGCTGTGAGAATAGGATGCCGGAGTAGATCCACTATTGGCTTCATCCAGCAGGATTGTCTTATGCTCAGTGTGGCAGCAAAACGGGCATGCATTGGGAGTTGGCACATGTGCTTTTTTCCTGGGGGGGGCGCAGGGGTATGCATACCTCTAAACATTTTGTGAATCTAACGGGAGAAGAAACTCAAAATGTTAAAATTTTTAGTTTCTTCTTTAGCACGGTGAATTGTCAGTTCCATTGAATAGCACGTTGATTGGTCAGTTTCGTTGTTACCACCTCCTATGGCAGCTTCATTTCCTGTCATGATGTTTCCTGAGTCTCAGACGGAAGCGAGCGTTTAATGTGTGAAGCAGTGTGGAATGTGGATGTGTGTTGTTTTACTGATGAAAATTTGCCCTCATTGAGGGGCAGTATTTCAATACGAGTCGGAAAACAACTGTGAGCTGTCAGCTGTGTAATATGAGACAATGTATGTTCTTCGTACTTTTGTCCATTTACTGTATTTATTTTTCCCGGTTTGAACTATAAAATAGTGATTCACTTGAGTCAAAATGAGAGTACCCTTAAATATTTTTTTTAGGGGATAAAAGCACCTGGCAAGGCAGTACCATACCCACACCATCCAACTTTTTCAGATAAAAAAACGGGATGAGCGACATTCAGGACGCGCTCCTGGGCAAGTCACGTCACCTGTGCCACTATCTTGCACCAAAAAAGCTTTTTTTGGGGGGACAAGGTAGCGTGTGATATTGTGGCACCCAAAAGAGCCACTGTGGTCTTGCTTGAAAAAACAGGATCCCCCCCCTTTCCCTCCTGGGACACTTCGTGGGTATGCCGTACCTACCTAGCTGCACACTCCAGGTGAGGCCCCTCTAAGTCAACCCACATTCCAGTATGGGCCAAAGTCCAAATTGGGCACTATTATTTATTATTTCCAAACACTTTTATACCCCGCCAGTTTATATTTTAGAAGATTTCAAAGCAATGTACAGCAGTGATTTTTTTTAAAAGCATAACTAAAACCACAACCCACGAGCTTGGAATATAAACTAGCCCTGTGAGGAAAATTTTGGCTGGTGGGTTATAAGCTGGCATAATTGCCTGGCACCACTAAAAGGATTAAAAATAATAATAAAATCACTGGTGTTTGGGCAGGCACCAAGAGGAAATCGAGTTACTTTATTGTTTGGTGGTGCTATTAAGGGTACAAGCTAGATACCATTATGTGAAAACTGGCACTGAAGGAGCAGACAGGATTTTGTGACCTGCAGCTGATCCTAAAGGAATTTTGGAAGAGCCATTCACATTGTAATTAAACTGGACTTTAACCAACAGAGAGCTTTACAGTGCCATCCTCAGCATGTCTTCTTGGAAGTAAGCCCCTCAGTTGGTACCCATCTGTCTCGGGAGACAATGGAGGAGTGTGCCTTGGTGGGGGGAAAGGTGTGTAAAGTCAAACCTTTGGGAGTTACAGCACCTGCTGTGGCTATAGGTAGTGATATGGGAGAGACATGGTTTGTTGCAGTTGGGCAGATGAAGGTGTCCGTTTGCACTCCCTTGGCGTTCCTTGTCTCTGTGATCCTCCTGAAGAGTTCTATTTTTATTATTTCTATTATGTCTCCAGAACTGGTTCCAGGGTGATTTACAGGGTTAAAAAGAACATATACATGAAACCACAAATAAATGTTAATTTCTCCTCTCTCTTTTTCTCTTTCTCTTTCTGGAGGCCAATGGAGCATTGAAGGTACTGGACCTTTCATGGAACGGTTTTGGGAATGAGGGTGCTCTGGCCCTTGGGGAAGCCCTCAAGGTCAACAATGTGCTAAATGAGCTGGACATCAGTAGCAACCATATCAACAATGAAGGGACGTTAAAGTTGTGCAAGGGGTTAGAAGTTAATGGTACCCTTAGAATCCTGAAGGTAGGATTTTATTTTCTGAGCTGGTTTGGAGTTTGGCAGCATGTGGTATATGAAAGATGTTTTGTTTTTGTAAATTGTTTAGTCAAAAGTATTCCCAAGCCACGTAATTTTTTTTTAAAGTCTAAGTGTTCAACAACCCTACAAGTGAACTTAAAGAAACTAGAACAATATCATAAAAGCAGAAGTCAAATGGTACAAAGTCCAGCCTATTGATCAGGGAAAGCCAGCAGAGAAAGATACGTCTTTACAAGATGTTGGGAGCAAATAATTGATGATGCTTCAGGTATAGCTGAAGGAAGGGCATTCCAAACTGGAGGAAACGTGTTAAACCAAAAGGTTTTTTTGTTGTTTGTTAGCGGAAAGGCTATGTCTACATCTACAGTTCTCTAATCAGGCGGACATGAAATTAAAAATGAGAAACTCAGTGGAAAAAGTAAAGAAGAAATATCTCTGCCCCTCCCCCACATTATATAGTGATTAGGCTTTGCCCTGACTAAATTATTATTGTTCACTTTAAAGATCTGCTTATATTTACAGTACTGTTATGATGTAGTAGATATAATTGGGACAAGTTATTTATTTATGAATGGACTTTCATAAAAATATATAGCAAAGTGCAAACTATAAGAATAAAATCAATAAAAACATCAATAAAACATCAATAAATATACGGTAAATACAGTACATACTGATTTGTTAAAATTTTCAGTCAGTCCAATGTGCCACCTCCCAGTCAGCACACCATGGATGGCAATAGATAAGCAGTGCGTTCCACTGCCCTTAGTCCTGTCACTATAATTCCCATTTCTCAGATCAAGAACTGAGGTAAAGCGTTTATGTATTGCCACACAATATCCATGTCAGAACTGGAACCATCCCAGACCTTTCAACTCAGTTCTTTAACCTTAGGACTACTGATGTTGCATTCCTTTCAAGCAAGTGAAATCTTTCCTGTCTTCAGATCATCTCTGATTTCCTTTCCTTATAGATGTCCCACAATCCCATTACAGTAGAAGGCGCCATTGCTCTCGTCTCATGTGTCAGAAAGAACACAAGCACCAAAATGGAAGAAATCAATATTTCGGTAAGAGGATGCTAAGGGAGAGTTCAGTAGCCCTCATAATTCATAATGTTGAAATCCTGCCTAGGCACAAATGCAGACAATTCCAGCAAGAAAGAAAAGCGTGAGACATCTGAAGAAAGTGGTGTGGCTGCATAAGGAGCTTACAGATGAGCTGAGATTTAAGAAGGGCATCTATTAAAAAATGGAAGAAAGGGGAAATCATGAAGGAGGAGTATACACGAGTAGCCAACAGTTGCAGGGAAACGGTCAGGTGGGCCAAAGCTCAGAATGAACTCAGGCTTGCAAGAGAGGTTAAAAATAATTTTAAAAGGTTTCTTCAGCTATGTTTGAAGCAAGAGGAAGAGCAAACAAGTAGTAGGTCCTCTGCATGGAGAAGACGGTGAAATGCTAGGAGGTGATAGAGATAAGGCGGAACTCCTCACCACCTACTTTGCCTCTATCTTCACCCAAGAGGAAAGTGCCCAATCTGGTGATAACAGAATAAACAATGCAAGGAGGCAGCAGGAGCCCAAGATAGGAAAAGAGGTAGTAAGGGAACAACCTAGCTACTTTAAAAGAATTCAGATCTCCAGGGCCTGGTGAGCTTCACCCAAAAGTACCAAAGGAGCTTGTGGCTGTAATCTCAGAGCCTCTGTGTATAATCTTTGAGAATTCTTGGAGAACAGATGAGGTCACTGCAGACTGAGGGCAGGTAAATGTTGTCCCCATCTTCACAAAGGAGTGGAAAGAAGACCCGGGTTACTACCAACAAGTGAGCTTGACATCAATACCAGGAAAGGTCTTGGAACAGATAATTAAACAGTCAGTCTGTGAACACTTAGAAAAGGATGCAGTGATTACTAACACCCAGCATGGCTTTCTCAAAAACAAGTCATGATAGACAAATCTCATTTCTTTTTTGATAGAGTTACCAATTTGATGGATCAAGGGAATGCTGTGGACATAGGGTATCTTGATTTCAGTAAGGCTTTTAACCAAGTCCCCCATGATATTCTTCTGGGAAAGTTGGTACAATGTTGGTTGGATGAGATAACTGTTAGATGGATTTGTAACTGGTTGGCTGACCAAACCCAAAGAGTGCTCACTAAGGTTCTTTGTCATCCTGGAAAAGTGACAAATGAGAAGCCACAGGGTGTTGTCCTGGGTTCAATCCATTTTCCATTTGTGCTGCATCTTTTTAGATTATAAACCTGAGGACAGGGGCTGTTTTTAGTGATTGGCAAATCACACTGGAGGCCTTTTTTGGATAAATAGCAGAGTGTGTGTGTGTGTGTGTGTGTGTGTGTGTGTGTGTGTAAATACCAAAGTAAACAAAAAGTTAGAAGGGGGCAGAATCAATTATGCAAAATGAGAGCATTTGTTCTATTCATAGAATTCAATTTTTGGATTGCCTGGGCCCCAAATTTTGATTGAGATGGATTGCATAAGGTACACTCGGCCTATCCCCTCAACATTGAAACCAACCAGAGAGGCTCCAGGGTTGTAATCCCATTGTAACCGATTACAGTGGAACCTCGGTTGTTGAACATAATGCATTCCAGAAGCCCGTTTGGCTTCTGAAACATTCAAAAACCGAGGCTCAATGGGGCAGTCAGCAAGCCCCATTGAGAAAAAAGGAAAAAGAGAAGCCATTCAGCTTCTGAGGCACATTCAAAAATGGAACCATTCACTTCCGGTTCGTTGGAGTTTGGGAGCTGAAACATTTGGCTTCTGAGACGTTTGGCTTCCAATGTTCCACTGTATATGGAAATGGGATCTAGCCTGTCTGCCCTAAATCCAATCTGCTCTGCTTTAGAATGTGCTGGTGAATGAAGGCTTCATCAGGTTGCTAGATGTAGTCTGTGACATACGGCCTGAACTAGATGTCGTCTATGGAGGAGTTGGAGGCCACGTTGCCCATAAGATTCCACCACGGCCAGATGCAATGAAGCTGATTCAGGTGAGGTCCTCTTCTCGCATTTTTGTCATGTCAAAGAGAGAGAGAGAGTTTGCTTCTCTTTGGGTAGCCGTGGAGAACCCGTGGCATTCCAACAATGATTAGGCTCCCATCAAATGGAGTTCAGTAACTGACAGGCCACAGGCTTCCCATTCCTTTCTTAGTGGCCTTGTTGCACAGTCCGGCTTTTCAAACAGTGCATCCACCACTGGTTATTTACAGACTGCACATCTTATCTCAAGGCTGCACTTGTACTACAGGAACACTGCATTACCGGAGAGAGCACACCCCTTAAAAGCCATGCTTTTGCTGCTCATCAAAATGAGGTTACTTAGGGTTGCCATAGGTCTGGTTAATCCCAGACATGTTCTCTTTTGGGGGGCCAACATGCCCATCCATGGGGAATTTTTACATTTTAAAGGAAATGTACAGGGGTTTTCATTTGTTTTTGGCACGGGTGCAAGCCACGGCTGCTGTTACCCCGAGCTTGCTTCCCTCATCTCTCCTCTGGAGCAATGTTATGAAGTGTGTAGTTTGCATGCAAGCTTGCAGTTCTGACATGTAACCTGATTCTCAGTTCTAGGGAATTTTTGATGTTGGAACCTGGATGTACTCAAGAGTTGGGCACCCCCAAAATTAACAGACAACAGAGATACATCAAAAGGGATTCGGCTTATTGTCTCAAAAAAGAGAATTAGCACTAAAATATTGTTAAACATCAGAAAACAGCACACTTACACTAGCCTTGGTTTAAAGGTAAAGGTAAAGGGACCCCTGACCATTAGGTCCAGTCGTGGCTGACTCTGGGGTTGCAGCGCTCATCTTGCTTTATTGGCCGAGGGAGCTGGCGTACAGCTTCCGGGTCATGTGGCCAGTATGACTTAGCTGCTTCTGGCGAACCAGAGCAGCGCACGGAAACGCCATTTACCTTCCCGCTGGAGCGGTACCTATTTATCTACTTGCACTTTGATGTGCTTTCAACTGCTAGGTTGGCAGGAGCAGGGACCGAGGAACGGGAGCTCACCCTGTCGCGGGGATTCAAACCGCCAACCTTCTGATCAGCAAGTCCTAGGCTCTGTGGTTTAACTCACAGTGCCACCCGCATCCCTTAGCCTTGTTTTAGAAGAGTTTAAAACCAAAATGCCTTTTTGACATAACCCTTCACTGCCCAGAGTGGCTGCAGCAACCCAGTCAGATGGAGGGAGTGCAAATAATAAAAATACTATTATTAAAGGTACAAGAGACCTTTAATAATAATCTGGCCATGCTACACATAAACCAGCTTCCTAGTCGACTCCTGTTTTCAAAAGCATGCATTCTCTACAAGACTCAGTAGATGGTGCTATTGAATGGGGAAATAACATTACAGTACTTCTGGAGAGAAAGCAATTACTCTCCAACCTGACCTACCGTAATCCGTAAGAGTGGCATACTCCAGGTGTTAGGGACTACAACTCCCATCATCTCTGATCATTGACCACACTGGCTGAGCCTGATGGGAGTCCATCAGCTTTGGGAGGGTACCACATTGGCTATCACTCCCCTACATGTTGAGGGCATAAACTGCTGTGCTGGGACAGAGGTTCACAGGAGCCAATATAAGAGTCTCCTCCTAGCAATATGAAGACCCAGGCCTGGAGTCAGCCCAAATCTTCATTCCACAATTCTGAAATATAAACACCTTAAAATTTGACTAGATTACTCACAGCTTAGTTGCATTGTCTTCGATAGTGCTTGCTCCCAAGTACCGGTAAATGTGTATTGGGTTGCAGGCTAAATTGCATGTGGCAGTGTATCAAGTTGCGAGAGACCTCTTCCAGTATCTTTTGATTTTGCAATTTATTACCAGGCCTTTTGAGTCGATAGCAAACATTTCAATAATAAATCCCATGGTGATAAAATAATCCAAGAGAATAAAACAGCGCAAAAATAATCTTAACTTCTTCCTCAGCACTGACATATTTATAAAAATCAACACTGTTCTTAACTGCTTAAAAGAGAAAATAGAGCTGGCCTGATGAACATCTCTGGGGAGGGTATTCCATTAAGTGAGTGCCACAACTAAGAAGCATGTACAGTAGTACCTCGCAAAACGAAATTAATTCGTTCTGCGAGTTTCTTCGTCTTGCGAATTTTTCGTCTTGCCAAGCACGGATTCCCTGGGTATTAACGGTTTTAAGAAAAAGGAAACAAACTTGCAAGACGTTTTCGTCTTGCGAAGCAAGCCCATAGGGAAATTCGTCTTGCAAAGCAACTCAAAAAACGAAAAACTCTTTCGTCTTGTGAGTTTTTCGTCTTACGAGGCATTCGTCTTGTGAGGTACCACTGTACTAATCTTAGGGTCCATCTGTACCATCCAAAATCCTGTTTAATGCCTTGAATATTCCTGCAATGGGTAGATTTAAGTAAATGGATGATATTTTCAGTTCATAAAGAGCACCCAATAACATATTTGTATTGTAAAAGCTTAAAGATAAACAGGAAGGAAGCAAAAGAATAAGCAGAATCGCTTCAAGAGTGGTTCTATCTAGTGGTTTTGAGCAACAGAAAATGTAGCCTCTGCATCAGAAGTCCAAGATGTAGATATAATCTGAACATATAAGAAAAACAGTAAATTCTATCCAGGGGAGAGGGATCAGACTTCTGGTCTCACATAGGTTTCTTCTATTTTCTATTCCTAGAACTATTTAGATGAACACAAGTTGAGGCTCTGGGACTTCTTTAGGAATATGGACAAATATGGCAACATGAAGATTCCCGTGGCGGAGTTTCGAAGAACCATGATGCTGGTATGTCCCAGAGGCCGACTATACTAGAATTTTAAAGAGATTTGATTGGTTTAAATTATCACGGATTCTCTCAAAGACCCCTGGGTCTTGCAAGTTCACTGGGGTGTCGGCAATATTGGCTGGGAGGACTTCAGCCCTTTCCCAGAACTGCAGTTCCCATGTTTTCCATTGTTGGAAAATGAAACAGTCAAGCAAGTGTGGAAGCAATTTAAATGTTTAGTGTAGACAGATGAAAACAAGACTCATTTTCTCACATTGGTACATCTCTAGCTACTCCAAGTACCTACCACAAACCCTGTGGTTTATTGTTACAATATTTCATTTTCATCCCCGTAAGTATTGCTGGTACAGAGAAGCAGATGGGAAGAGAGACAACTGGCTCATCAAACAGTCAGGAAAAGCTGTGACATTTGTTGGCAGAGGTCGTGGCTGTTTAGAGAACGAGACGAGTTGCAGAGATTGAGCCATCTGAACACATAACTCAAACAAATCAGTGTGGATGCGCTGAAACATTATTGGCCAAAGTCTAGATGTGAGATTGGCAATGGGCAGGGGTGGGTGCTTAAATTAAAATTCAGAATTGGTAATGGACATAAATATTGGAAGTGGTGAGCGAGGGTCATGAGAGTTGGGTTTTCCACCTTGTGTTTCAGGCCAGGAGTGCCAGCTTGGCTCCCGGGGCCGTGGGTGCCATGCAGTGTGCATGGCCATGGCACCGAAATTTGTGGGTTCCCAGCCCCTTCATGGGAAATTTTGTGGGTGCTTGGGCATCCGGGGCCCAGGGAGTTGGCACCTATGTTTCCGGCAGTTTGAGGTGTATTATTATAAACAGGATGTGTTTAGAGGTGTTGAGTTAGGATGAATCAGTAGGCTCCGTCTGTTGCATGGTCCCTTTCTCAGCAGATAAGATAGGGAAGAGAGGGAGGTGGGCACTATTACCTTACAGCCACCCAACAGAGGAAGGAATATATCAGGAGGGCGGAACTTCTGTCCCTCCAGATGTTACTCGACTCCAGCTCTGGCAAAGCCAGTGGCCAGGCATGACGGCAGTTGTCGTCCATCCACATCTGAAGGATCACAGGTTCCCCATCTCTGGAATATGTAACTGTACTCCATTTCAATAATGTTATTCTTCTTGTATCACAAGCAAAAAAAGATCCCCTTGGACCGGGTACAGGTTGTGGAGCTGGTGCGTAAGCTAGACCAAAGCAGGACGGGGTACGTGGACTACAGGTGAGTAAACGGTAGCCAGATTTGGCCTGTTACTCTATTCTCTTCTCAATTTCTGGTTTTCCCTCAAGAGATCAAATAGATCTCTCAACCAGGCCACAGGTCTGCATTTTCCTATGGCATGACTTCCAAAATTGTTCACCTATTACAAATCTGCTTGGAAAAGGGTCACACACTGACCTCCATGGTGTTCTTTTTAGTTAGGAGGAGTCAGCAGGCTCTGTCTGGACAACAAGGAAGGACAACAAGGAGGGAGCCAGTCTAGCTTCTCTAGGGAGGGAATTCCAAAGTCTGGGAGCAGCCACTAAGAAGGTCTGAAGGTGCTAAGGATGGTCTCTTAGGGGTGGGACGCGGGTGGCGCTGTGGGTTAAACCACAGAGTCTAGGACTTGCCGATCAGAAGGTCGGCGGTTCGAATCCCCGGGACGGGGTGAGCTCCCGTTGCTCGGTCCCTGCTCCTGCCAACCTAGCAGTTCGAAAGCACATCAAAGTGCAAGTAGATAAATTGGTACCGCTCCAGTGGGAAGGTAAACAGCGTTTCCGTTCGCTGCTCTGGTCCACCAGAAGCGGCTTGGTCATGCTGGCCACATGACCCGGAAGGTGTCTAAGGACAAACGCCGGCTCCCTTGGCCAATAAAGCGAGATGAGCGCCGCAACCCCAGAGTCAGTCATGAGTGGACCTATGGTCAGGGCTCTCTTTACCTTTACCTTTAAGGGGTGGGCAATCTTGTATGCTTCTTCCTTGTTCTTTCCTTTGTAAATTCAGTCTCTTCGTTGTTGTTGTTGGTGGTGGTGGTGGTGTTAAAATTATTACCTTCCCTTCAGTAGCATGTCCCAGGATGGGTTACAACAATTTTAAATGTCAGAATTAAAAACAGTTAATATACTGCCTTTGGCCTCAACTCTTCCTAAGAGCCTGAATGTAGATTCATTTCTAAAGTGATAATAGAACTGTTTTAGTGATAATGCTATATGCTAAGGTTTCCCAAACTTGGGCCTCTATCTGTTTTTGGACTACAGTTCCCATCATTCCTGACCACTGGTCCTGCTAGCTAGGGATGATAGGAGTTGTAGTCCAAAAACAGCTGGAGAACCCTGCTATCGGGTTTATTGTTCGGGCAGCTCGCAACTTAATGGCCAGCGCATATTGCTTCCAGCCTCTGGCAGGCTGGTTATGTGCCTTCAGCATCATGTGCAGGACTGAGCCTTTGGCACACAGCCACACAGGGGGTAATTATGTGCCCGAAGCCGATTTCTACATGTGATGCGGTGGATAGATCTGACTATGGGTTTGAAAGCAGCACACATGCAAAAATACTCTTGCTTTGTTTGTTCTGTGCCCAGTGCTAAGTTCTTTTCAAAGGTCTGTTGGGGGATGAGGGAGAAAAAAATCAGGTATGCATCCCATATCGCGTGAGCAAAAGGTAGCCTGTGCAAGGCTCTGTTCTCCAATTTTGGGCAATTTCTCCCTCCCACTGCAGGCCTATATGACATAGCTCACCATGTTTGGTAGGCCCCCCGGCCTCCTGAGATGCTTTTCAGGGGGTAAAGGGATCAGCATGGGCTGGGGGTGGAGAGAGTGGAAGGGAAAGGAAAGATCCATTGTGCAACATGCTGCTTCTGCAAGACTGGATAGAACTCTCTTTTTTCAAAAAACAAATCCTCACTGGTTTTTTTCCTTCGCCTTTCAAATTAGTAATTATAAAGTTGAGGAGCCAGAAAAGAAGCCTGAGGAGGTGGAAGAGGAAGAAGGCTAATCAGGTCCAGGAGTGAGGTCAGCCAGTGAAGGATGGAAGGATAAGTTGTGTCAGGAAGCTAAGAAACATGTCCTGTGGGCTGAGGGAGATGTACTGGAAGTGGGGAAATAATCAAAAGTCTTGACTTGAGATCGTAAAATATACTGAAATATCAACTGATTTCCAAAAGAAAGAAATACAGAATCTAGAAAACACAGTACAACCCCCCCAAGCAGTGCATTTATGATTATTATTATCTTTACATTCCCATGTGGAACTGTGTGTGTCATGGTCACCAGTTAGACATTCCTGTCATGATTCTCCCACCTAGGCTCATGCCATTTTGCGAAATCCTTTTCGTTTCAGACATCATCATCTAATATGCTTTATATTTATAGTGTGGCAGAAGCAGTTTTAGTGCTTTCTAGATCAGGAGGTGAAGAGCCTCCAGGTGTTGATGGACTCCAGTTCCCATCAGCCCCAGCCAGCATTGTCAATGGTCAGAGATGGGGGGAGTTGTAGTCCATCGGGAGTGCGCTGGTTCCCCATCTCTGCTTGAAACAAAGACACATTTTTGCTGTTTCTGAAGCAAGCTCTTTTAAAAATTAGTCTGGCAAGTGAGGAATAACACACACACTTCTCCCATTGTGTGATTTGTTTATATTTCAACCCTTCAGCAGCCATGTACTTTCCTGCCATACAGCTCTGATGTGGAAGTAAATCCATATTGACAGTCAAATGGAATCTACACCCATTAAAAACCCGTTGTGAAATGTTTTTTTAAATTGTTTTTTTTGGGGGGGGAAATATATTGAATTTGCCATAGCTCACCTTCCCCATCTAGTGTCACATTTGTATATTGCACTTTACAATACAGCTGAGGCCTGAGAATGGGCAATGCTGAGCTTGGTAGACAAATAGTCTGACTTGGCATAAGGCAGGCACTGATGTACTTATGCTCCTAAATATTTGTATTCATTAAGATAGTATGCATAATTGTAGACTAAAAGCGAAAACATTAAGATACTTCAAATTGCTGTGATTTAAGGATGAAGAGTAAGCGTAAAAGTTCCAATCAGTCTGCCTTCCTTGCATACTGAGTTCCTGTTTCTTTCAGAAGAGTGAATTTTAGCAGGTACAATATTTGCTTTACCTGCATAAATTTCCACTCCTACATGACTATGGGCTGTTTGTCCCACACTTTCCCCTGGAAAAACCCACACTTTAGTGCTGAATCGGAACAAATGGCAACCGGGTTTTTTGCAGATTGCCCATTTGTTCCGATTTAGCACTAAAGAGGGAGTTTCTGGTGGGAAGTGGTGAGGCAAAGGCAAAACCCATGCTCAGAATCATGCTTTCTAGACACAGGACAGGCAGAAGTGGGGATAAGCCCTAAGAAAGATTTGGAGGTTGTCTTTTGTGCTTCAGATTACTCCAGTCAGCACATTTTGAGGCATGCCTGTGGGATCTGGACAAATTTCTCAAAACAGCTGAGGCTTCCTAAGGAATTTTGCTCTTCTTCAAGAGCTGAGATCCTTCTCTTGCTTCACTGCGTGACAAAGGAGATTAGCTGCATTGCAAATTGCAAGGCACTGTTGTTTTGCAAAGTAGCAACACTGGGCTGTGTGATCTGCAGTGCCTCCCTTCTCAGTATTTTGCAGGAGGAATTATCAGAATGTTAAGTTTGCACAAATAAAGTGGATTAAAGTGCTCTTTTAAAGTGCAACAAATCCCCCTCTTTTTTAAAAAAACAAAAAAACACACCACTTACTTTTTGTAGTTTTGAAAGAAACAGAGAAATACATGGAAAACTCTGAAATGAATGAATGGTTCATTACAAGATGTGCAAACACTCCACAACAGTATTAGGATGAATGCAGAATGAATGCTCATTGTCATATAACCACCCTATAAACAAAGCAGAGGAAATGTGCAATAAAGACCAAACATAGTCTAACCACCTTGTAAGCTTTGTGTAAGCAAATCAGGTTGAAATGCTGCATAAACAGGTCATCTGGATGAGCCCTTAGCTAGAGATACAGAGAACCGTTGAGCGGCTGGGTCACCATGTCAAAAGTTTAAAGGTGAGTAAACTGAGTTCAGGGATGCGAGTGGCACTGTGGGTTAAACCACAGAGCCTAGGGCTTGCTGATCAGAAGGTCGGCGGTTTGAATCCCCACAATGCTCCCATTGATCGGTCCCTGCTCCTGCAACCTAGCAGTTCGAAAGCACATCGAGTGCAAGTAGATAAATAGGTACCGCTCTGGCGGGAAGGTAAACGGCGTTTCCGTGTGCTGCTCTGGTTCGCCAGAAGCGGCTTAGTCATGCTGGCCACATGACCCGGAAGCTGTACGCCGGCTACCTCGGTCAGTAAAGCAAGATGAGCGCCGCAACCCCAGAGTCGGCCACGACTGGACCCAATGGTCAGGGGTCCTTTAAACTGAGTTCATATGTGGCTGTTTTAGAGGAGCCCAAGATGCTTCTTGTGCAGATCCAGCCTTTAGATGAGATTTACCATAGTTTTCCGTGTATAAGACAATTTTTTTGTTATAAAATAATGTTAGAAATTGGGGGTCATCTTATACACTTATAGTATAGAGGGGGGGTCGGGCGATTGGTTGCAGCTGTGAGCAGGAGATTGTCAGCAGCGATTTGGCGGGTGATTGGTGGCTGTGACAAAGCCTGTTGATGATTGGCTGCCACTGTGGCAACTGGGCAAGCGGTTTTTGGCAAGCACCCCCCCCCCCACACACACAAAAAGCTGAACAACTCTGGGCAATCTCCCTCCATTTTCTTAATTTGGTGTCCCCCAAAATAGGGGTCATCTTATACATGGGAAAATATGGTATGACTAAGTTCCATAGCAGTAGTTAATCCAGTAAAAGGCAGATCTGTAACAGATATATGATTCTGTGAGTCTATGAAATTTGTGCAACCATTTCTTTCTTAATACAGGGTACTTTGAATCTTACCATTGCCCCTCTTCAGGAATATGATATTATACAAGTTTGATAATAAGAAATGTGGCACACTGATAGTTCACAGTCTTTGAGTAAGCTAAGGCAAAAGAAGAGTCTTAAATCATTGAAAATATTTTTATTCGGTGGGTTGGGGGGAAGCAAATGCAAAATAAGCTCAGGCATATAAGAAAATACACACCAAAATAGCATGCCGACTTAGCTAAAACTCTGACTTAGCTAGAGGATGAAAAATGCTTTGTCAGGACTAGATAATAAGTTTCCATAGTTATAAAAGAAGTTGCTGTTCCGTTTGCAGGTTGGCTTCTTAATGGCAGAGAACGAAGCGAGCCCAGGAGGACTGTATATTGTACTTATTTCAAACATCTGCATTGGCTCTTGGTTTCCCGGGTTCAAGGATGACGATCCAATCAAAGGGCTGTTCTTTCTTTAAAGGCTTTATCCAGCCTCTGTAGATGGAGAGAAAAAAGGGCAGGAATGGAATAAAATTGATGCATTGGCTAACTCTCCTGGGAAACCGAACTTCTTTTAAAATCCTAATATGAAATGTTATGTGCAGCAGACTGCATTATTCCTCTGTTCTGCATCCTGTTTGTTTGCACATGTAAAAGCATTCTCTAAAAGCTTTCACTTTGGCCAAAAGGAGTCTCAGAGCTGCTTAGAAGCTCAGTAGGGAGACAGTCCCTACCCTGCCCTCAGGCTTACAATCTGAAAGAGATGACACACTTAAAGAAAAATAAATGGGGAGGGAAGAGGGGAATGCAAGCTTAGGCAAGCAAGTTAGAGTTCTGTCCACCAGCTAGGACAGAAAGTCAGGTCTCTGTTTGTGCCCTCCAGATTCAAGTACATACTAGTATTTTAGGTTTGCACCGTTGTTGTTGTTTAGTCGTTTAGTCGTGTCCGACTCTTCGTTACTCCATGGACCAGAGCACTCCAGGCACTTCTGTCTTCCACTGTCTCCCGCAGTTTGGTCAGACTCATGTTTGTAGCTTCGAAGACACTATCCAACCATCTCGTCCTCTGTCATCCCCTTCTCCTTGTGCCCTCCATCTTTCCCAACATCAGGGTCTTTTCCAGGGAGTCTTCTCTTCTCATGAGGTGGTCAAAGTATTGGAGACTCAGCTTCAGGATCTGTCCTTCCAGTGAGCACTCAGGGCTGATTTTCTTAAGAATAGATAGGTTTGATCTTCTTGCAGTCCATGGGACTCTCAAGAGTCTCCTCCAGCACCATAATTCAAAAGCATCAATTCTTTGGCGATCAGCCTTCTTTATGGTCCAGCTCTCACTTCCATACATCACTACTGGGAAAACCATAGCTTTTACTATACGGACCTTTGTTGGCAAGGTGATGTCTCTACTGTTTGCACCGTTAAAGTGCATCAAAACACCCTGTTGCCTGAGTGCAACAAATCCACTTTAAAAACAATGCACAGACTTTTTGCAGTTTGGAAAGAGACAGGGAAATGCATTGAAAAGTGTCAGATGAACAAATGATTGATGGGAGGGCTAGAGATGGGAAGGCCTGGGAAAAACCCGGAAAAATTGGGAAAAACCCAGGTTTTTCCAAAGCTGATTTTCCCCCCAGGAAAATGGTGTGTGTGTGTGGAATATTAAAACTATATCAAACTGTTTTTTTCAATTTTTCTTGAAAAAATGGCAGTGGGAAAAATGGGGGGAAATAACTGGTTCCCCCCCCAAAAAATTCCGGTTTTTTTCCAGGCCTCCCCATTTCTAGGGAGGGTGTGTAGACACACCACAAGCAAATCAGAATAAATGTTCCTTGTTATGTAACCACCCCATAAACAAATCATAACAAATGTTCAGTAAAGAGTGCACATCATCCAGCTGCTACATAAGGAAATCAAGAAGAATGCTGAATAAACATGTCCCCTGGAAGAATGATGTGCCTGTTTCACACTCATTTCCAGGACTGCCAGTCTATTGCTGTCTTACACACCAATGATACCACTTTTCCCAGGGAGGTGGGATGTGAACACCTGATTACCAGATGACTCTCTGCTTCCAGAAGGCCCCATCTATCGATAGAAATCTTCTTTGCAACAGTTGCATGGTTGACTACTTTGCCAGTGCCATCAGGATGATCTCCAGCAGTCCTGCTGGTTCTATCACCACTCTCCTGAGCAAACCTTAGTTTTGCAGTTATAGACAGGACTGGGAGTGAGCTCATCCAGACTAACCCCCCAACTGCAAAATAGTATCCTAGTAAAAATACTAGACAGGTTGGTAACTCAGAAGAGAAGCACCTGAAGCACAGGGATGATCAAAGCACCCTCAAGGAAGTAATAAAAGAGAAGAAACCCATGCAACAGGACAAAGCAATGCTATGTGCTGCGTGCTAAGGCAGGGCCTTCAAGGTGGTGGTCCTGCTACATTGCTGAGTGCACCAGTGAATGGACTTCTCACCTGGAAGCATCCTTTGCCTACATCCACCCAGCCTTGCAGCTTACTCACACAAGGCTCCTCTGTATAACAGAAACAGGAAGACTTGCAGGATCTGTTTTATTTTTTTACTGGAAGGTTGAGGTCCACCAACTGGAGCCACGATGAAAGACAGACAATTAGAATAAAACAATTCTGAGCCCAGGAATTTGGTCCAAGTACCAAAACTGAAGGGACGTGGGTGGCGCTGTGGGTTAAACCACACAGCCTAGGATTTGCCGATCAGAAGGTCGGCGGTTTGAATCCCCGCAACGGGATGAGCTCCCGTTGCTCAGTCCCTGCTCCTGCCAACCTAGCGACTCAAAAGCACGTAAAAGTGCAAGTAGATAAATAGGTACCACTCCAGCGGGAAGGTAAACGGCGTTTCCATGTGCTGCTCTGGTTCATCAGAAGCAGCTTAGTCATGCTGGCCACATGACCCGGAAGCTGTACGCCGGCTCCCTTGGCCAATAAAGTGAGATGAGCGCCGCAACCCCAGAGTCAGCCACGACTGGGCCTAATGGTCAGGGGTCCCTTTACCCTTTACCTTTACCAAAACTGAACTGATTGTACAATCTTTCCACACACACAAAATACCTCCAGTTATTCCACCCTCTGTATCAGAAATGGGGAACCTCAAGCAGCTCTCCAGACTTCCCTCTCTGGCCCTTGCAACTCTTCCTAGGCCACACCCCTTACTGGGGCCCTGACCCACATCCTCCAGTACTTTTGCCTGGGTGGAATAGATCCTTGAGCTGTGATTGTGGTGTGTATCCAACTCAGGCTGGCCCTTGGATCTGTAAAAATTCCTCTTCCCTGCTTTACAGCTTTTTTCCTTTTCAGCAGTGTAATTGGTGTGTGTGTTGCTTTGTTGTTGCCATTGATAAACAAATGGGAGGAGTCAGAAATCTTTGCCGATGCACTGCATATCACCCAGAGGCTTATCTGCCAGTACAACCTTCTGTCCATCCCTGCAGTGTATGGAAATCATTGTACCTTCAGCTCTCTCATTCCTGCTTTTAAAAAAAACCCTCTCCTACCTACCCTCCCTGTTGCTTCACAGAGGCCTGGTGGACACACGGAATCAGATGGTGCGTGACCAGCGGCGTCAGCTCAGGCTGGAGGAGTCGCAGAAGAAGAAAGAGAAGCACAAGAATGAGCGTGTGCTGCAGACATTCAGGAGTGCCGTGGAAGTGGCCACACCGCACAGCTCGATGGTGATCTCTCCCAGCCAGAAGTCAGTGGTGCAGGCGGAGCCTGATAGTCCTCCGCCCACCCGTTCCTCAGCCACCCCTCTGAGCTCATGGTATCACCCAGCGGCGGCGACAGGAGTGTCCACCAGCAGCCAACATTCTGCTGGCCAAGCGCCCTCTTCCAGCAACCCGCTCTCCCAGAGCGAACCACATTCTGCCTCAAGGGGCATGCCAGCCTCCAGTCTGGAAGTGAAATTCTACTCTGAGCCCAACCTAAGTTGCTCGGAAGCCCCCGTTCGTTCCCATTACAACATGGCCACCTCAGAACTAGAAGTGGAGTCCAATATCCAACCCAGCGACATGGCTAAGTCCTACAGAGTCATGCCTGTGGGGAACAAACATATTCCCCACAGACACCACTACCAATGGGCCCAAGAGCATAACACTGTTGCCAAGATGCAGCAAAGACTCAGACTGAAAATTGCAAAGAAGAACAGATAATTAAGTCTTTAGGGAGTTACTCTCGTCCCCTCAGTCGTTGAGCAGGAAATCTCCGAAGGAGATTTAGCACAGGGCAAATCAGTCTGGTTTGATTTCCACACCCTACAACACAGTGCAGTGTAAAAACTTCCTTAAGCGCACATGGCTTTTGGAGAGGATATTTTACTACGACAGAATACTTTGGAATCATAATACGACAACACTAAACATACTAAAGAAAAGTTTCTTCTCCATGATTAAGAAAGTCAACCAGCTTCCAAAATTCTCAGGTCTCACAGCAAGATGGGATGAAATCACTGTGAACACATGAGGAGTAATGAGACACAAACTTATCGCTCAGGTTCACTAGAAGGCAAGGAAAATTCATTGGGATCAGATACTTTGCTATGTGTCAGGTCAGGACCATTTTGTACAGAAAATAAGACTGCCGGAGGAAGTTAGAACCCTTTGCTTTAATATCTATTTATAAATTATAAAGAAGTTTCTGTATACATCATGTATAGGATGTAGCTAAGCTTGTTAGTAATGTCCTGGTCTAGGGATGGGAGAGAATTTTGATTCAGTCTGTGTGTAAAGGCAAACCTACCTAATTTGCAGTTTCTGAAACAATACGCAAATTGAAGCCCAGCCATCCTTCGAAATTCTAACTTCAAACTTTGCAATGCAGTCCTCTAGCCAAATAATGTGTGCAAAAATGCATATACTTGGGTAAAATGTGCATTAAAATGCACGTGTTGGTGAAAATAATATACATAAAAATGCATTGGGCTAGGCAGAATTGCATACAAAAGTGCAGATATTAGGAGAAATCTGCACTAAAATGTTATTGAATTTTCATGAGAACTTCAAAAAAAGGTCACAAACTGATGTGAAAATGTGGATAACCAAACTTAAGACTGGAAATCTTAGAAACTGAGAGAAATAAAAACTGACAGATTTGCCCATCCCTACCCAGGTGTGTCCCCAGTTTAAGGTTATGTCCTATTGTGAAATGGGGATGCCTTTTAATGGAGAGCTGCCTGATAGGTTGCTTGAAAAAAATGGGTCCTTTAGCTAGAGAGTGGAGACCACAGCTCAGTGATAGAGCACAGGTGTTGTGTGCAGATGGGCCCAAGTTTAACCCTGGCGTAATAAGGTTATCAGAGAGCAGGACTGGGAAAGATCTCTACTGGAGACCTTGACAATCGACTGCTAGTGAATGTAGAATGTATGGGGCTAAACATAGCTGTCAACGTTTCCCATTTTTTAAGGGAAATTCCCTTATTCCAAATAGGATTCCTCACAAGAAAAGGGAAAAGTTGACAGCTATGGGGCTAAATGGACGGTGCCTTAACTCAGTATATGGCAGCTTCTTGAGCTTATATGTCATGTCTCAGGAAGCAATGGAAAATAATTGGGAATATTTTATGACAGTTGCCTTACTAGTGGCATCCTTTGTAGCAGTAGAAAAAATGCCAGCTGCGAGCAGTCAAGAATTATCAGCAATGGGCCCAAATGGGAAGATGAGAGAAGATTCTGACAACAGGATGGAAATGATTGGATCTCTTGATTGTCAGGATTCAGTTCTTCACACTGCAATCTTGCATACAATTTCTTGGAAGTAAATCCCAAGCAAGTCCGTGGAAATGTTAAAAGTTGGAGTGATTTAGTCCTTTATCATGAAATATTGATGCCACAGAACTTCATTCCTCAGTTTGTTGCGAGATCTTGCTTTAGTGAGGTTATAAAATTTCTGTGTAAAACAAGTGCAAGACATAAGCTCATGTACCGGAAACAGCTATTAGCACCGCACAACCAGATTCATAAAATAACTTAAGTTGTACTTTGTGTCAGGGACCCATCTGTGCTATTCCGCTGAAAAGGAGAGACTTCCTGTAGCAAAGCGGTGAAACCAAAAATTCTGCAGCTTTCATGTTGAAACGAGGCTTATTTTCCCATGAAGCTTTGCCCTCAAAATAAAGAGAATTTGTAAAACTGATAAAGTTTCCACATCAGCTTCATTCACCAAACATGAAGTAGCAGCAATACAGAGCGCACTGCCAAATGATTCCCTTTTTGTTTTGCCCTTCCTGTCTACCAGCTCCATCTGGTACGCAGGCTGAGACCCTGCCTGCCTGCAGTCTGTCTCACCAGAGTGGTGCATGCTCTGGTTATCTCCCGCTTGGACTACTGCAATGCGCTCTACGTGGGGCTACCTTTGAAGGTGACCCGGAAACTACAACTAATCCAGAATGCAGCAGCTAGACCGGTGACTGGGAGTGGCCGCCGAGACCATATAACACTGGTCCTAAAGAATCTTCACTGGTTCCCAGTATGTTTCTGAACACAATTCAAAGTCTTGGTACTGACTTTTAAAGCCCTAAACGGCCTCAGCCCTGTATACCTGAAGAAGTATCTCCACCCCCATCATTCAGCCTGGACACTGAGGTCCACTTCTGAGAGTCTTCTGGCAGTTCCCTCACTACGAAAAGTGAAGTTACCGGGCCTTCTTTTTCGGTAACGCCCTCCCAGTGGAATGCCGTACCATCAGATGTCAAGGAGATGAAGAACCACACAATTTTTAGAAGACATCTGAAGGCAGCCCTGTATCAGGAAGTTTTTAATGTTTGACTATGTTTTTATATTCTGCTGGAAGCCGCCCAGAGTGGCTGGGGAAACCCAGCCAGTTGGGCAGGGTATAAATTATAATAATTATAATAATTATTAATAATAATTATTATTATAATAATAGAGGCAATAATAGAGGCCGTGATGGGCAAACTAGCACTTGTGGTTTATTTCTTCCAAACAGCAATGAGGAAAGCTTGCAACAATTGGAGCTGTTTAGTTTAGAGAGAAAGGAAGGTGTGGGTAGAATGTTTTCCTCCCTCTCATAATACTTCAACGTGGGGTCATCCAGTGAAGCTGAAGAGTGGGAGATTAGGGCAGATAAAGCAAGCACGTCTTCACACAGAGCATGAAATGACCACCTCAAGGCTCAGTGATGCCCCTGACCTAACTTAGATGGCTTTCAAAGGAGACGAGATGTACTCAAGGAGGGTGGGGCTATCAATGGCTACTGGTCATGGTGGCTGTGTGCCAGAATCGGAGGCAGCAGGCCTCTGAAAATCAGTAACTAGGAATGACAGTGGGAGAAAGCTAATGCCCTCATGTCCCACTGATGTGGGCTTCGAAGTGGACTGTATGAGAAGTAGAGGAAGCTCCCTAAATGCAACAGATGTGATAGACAGCGCTTTCTTTTTCTGGGACTATGCAGGGGTATGCATACCCCTAAACATTTTGTGAATCTTTCTGCTTTTGTCCATTTACTGTATTTATTTTTCCCAATTGGAACTATAAAATGGTGATTTTCTTGAGTTGAAATGAGAGTACCCCTAAACATTTTTTAGAAAAAAACAAAACACTGGAGGTAGAAATGAACAGACTAGGACTCATCCATACATCCCTGCAGTTTACAATGGTACCTCAGGTTACATACACTTCAAGTTACATACGCTTCAGGTTACAGACTCCGCTAACCTAGAAAGAGCACCTCAGGTTAAGAACTTTGCTTCAGGATAAGAACAGAAATTGTGGTCCGGCGGCGCGGCGGCAGCAGGAGGCCCCATTAGCTAAAGTGGTGCTTCATGTTAAGAACAGTTTCAGGTTAAGAACGGACCTCCAGAACGAATTAAGTACTTAACCCGAGGTACCACTGTATTCTGTTTGTCCCATGATTTCCAGGTACGGGCCCAAGAGGTTTTTCTTTTGTCCCGCCACATTCCCCAAGAAAACCCGTGGTTTACTACTACAGTAATTGGAACAAGCGTCATTCCACAGTTAACCTGGTTGATGTTTGTTCCTGGTTAAAGCGACAGGGCAAAAGAAAAACCTCTCAAACCAACAGATATGTGCTATACAGGTAGATGAGCATCCTTGATTTTGCTTATGCAACTACTTGGCCACTAGGTGTCAGCAAAGATCCAAAATTAAAGGAAGTCTAGTCTCTCCATGTCACCTTACCTTTCTAAGGAGAAACTCACCCATGATGTTACCAACAATTGCCTGCTGAGTGAATCCATGGAAACAAGCTTCCAGCTGTTTTTATTTGTAGGCCTTAGCACATTATTCCACCATCCTTAAATTTCCTTGCTGGTTGTTGTCGTTATAACTTTATTTATGTGTCGTATTATGCCCAAAGGCCTAAACACAACTTACATAGTAAAGAAATAAATATTAAAAAATATACAACAATAAATAAAATTGAACACACTCAAAAATTCCTGCAAGTACACATTTCCCACCATAAATTTATCACCAGGGATTCCTTTAAAACACCAAGCAGCTCAAAACCATCCATGGAATGAGTGAAAGATAGATAACAATATTGAAATACTTGGGTGCATTAAAATGTCTTAACCTGGCCCCACAAAATATGTTCAACTTAGCTCCAGATTCACCTGACTTTCTGTCAGGTAAATTTGCCCAATTGCTTCTACAAAACACTTTAGTTCTTCTGGTCCTGAGGAGGACAACTTGAGACAATAATCACATGTCCCTTGTAGATATCCGAAAATATGTTTTAACCCTTTCCAAGCCACTTCAGTAGGATTACTTTCAAGCCTACTCAATATCCCAACAGAATAACTGATATCTGGCCTACTCCATTGAGAAACGTACATCAGACTTCCAACAGTAGAATGATACAATTCAGAATCTATTTGCTTTGAACGTTCCCCCTCAGGAAAGCATCAGGAATGGACAGTTACGAAGGCATCTGGAGGAGCCCAGGGCCAAAAACAACTCTGCGTCCATTCTCTTCTTCCATATATCTGGCTGCACACAAACAGGCTAACACCTTCCTGTTTTTATAACAGCAGCCACAAGTTTTACTTCGCCTTCCTTTACATCTTCGTTGCCCCGCATCCCACCCACCCAGAAGCCAGAGAGTTTTCCTGGCTTGTTCTATCAAGGGCCGTATCTTCCATCCAATTGTGCTGTGAAAATCCATAGAGAAGGATAATGCAGTTTGCTACTTAAGTCCAAAAGGTAGGCAAATTCCAAGACGAGATTGGAAATGTACATGGAAAGAACAAGAAGTAAACGTTTCCCATGCTTAAGGCAATTACTGGCTTGTAGGAATCGCGAGAAGTCTTGCCTGTTTTGTGCTCGCCTGCTGGCACATGTGTTTGCAATTGGGTGTGCATGCGGAAAGCAAAAGTCAGTTTATCCACCTTCCATTCATTGCCTAGTTGATTGCATAGTTTATTGCCCCATCCTTTCCCATACCATCAGACGCAGAAGGCTGGAGGGGTCACAGCAGTTATTGCGCTTCTTGTTTCTGTTAAATATGGCAAGGAATTCCACGAATGTGTCCATCATATGGAAACTGTCCCTACTGAAGTGAGAGCATTGTATCTCAAATTAGGCCAGCTACATTGGGCAGAGCTTCAGATAACAGAAATATGGAAGAGGCCTGGGTATCATGTTGCAGAAAGAATCTTCTAAGAACATCAAAAAAACAGGATAGCTATCAATAAAGCAGCCTGTTTTTAGTATCACAATGCATTGCTTTGATTGCATAAAAGCACATTTCAGTGGTCTCTGATAATTGCTGGAGATGAAATGTGCCCCTCTTTTTGTATTCCAGGGAATTATTGCAGCTTTTAACCCACCCACCCCAAATTTTGCAGATATCTATGCAGGAGCAGACTCCTTATTAGCCAGGAGCCAAGTACACAAGCCACATATTTTGTTTAGGTGAATTACAGGTGAACAACCAGAGCTACTTCCTCCAGTTGATCTAGCTGATAGTTGAGCCTTAGGCTAGGCAAGACTCTCTTCAGATGATCAGCTGATTGCTGGTGCTTGCAAGTCTGCCGACGAATAGGACTTCAAAGCATCCTGCAAATGCCTTCCTGATTCAATCACAACCTGTGCCCACCCCATTCAGACGTCAGGTGTAGGGTAAGTTGTGTGGCTTTGCTCAGATGTCCTAGCAAGCCAAATATTTCCTCATTTCTTTGATTTATAGCCTGCACTTTGCTCGGAGGAGTCCAAGGCGGGAATGGGGAGGCCTGACTCGGCCCACCGCCCAGAGTTTCTCCACCCCTGCCTCAGAGAGCCCAAAGAAGGAAAGTTTGCAAGGACAAATGTGACCGCTTCCAGCACTGCAGATTATCTGGGCCATGCGATTGATGCTAATGTTCTTCGCAAGACAGCAGGAAAGGTCAAAGCCATAACGGATATCTCTGATAGTGTATAAATCAGTCGAGTTCTTCTATTACAGATGACTCATTCCTCTTCTGGCTACAGTCCTAAAGCTTCTCCGTGATTTTGTAAGTCAAGGAATATCCTGAACAAGGAAAAGCTTTCTGAAAGTCATGTACCTGGAACTAGTGCCTTGGAAAAATCTCTGCTGGTAGTTTTTCATTACATATTTGTTCTCTGAGTTGCGGGGAGCATGACCTAGAAAACAGCTGCTGTGCACTTATTCCTGGTGGTAGGAGACCTCCCTGTTGGCAGATTTTCATGCCAAGTGTCATTCCATTTGCCCTGCAATGCTGTCCCTCTCCCAGAAACCAGAACCCCCAGCAACCAAGAGACTGACATACTACTGTATTGGGCTGTGGTTTTCATTGGGGCAATAACTTTATGTGTAAATTGGAAAATGGACTTTAGCACTCACAGAAGCTTGAGCCCTTTATGTAAGGTAAAGGTAAAGGTACCCCTGCCCATACAGGCCAGTCTTGCCAGACTCTAGGGTTGTGCGCTCATCTCACTCTATAGGCCGGGAGCCAGCGCTGTCCACAGACACTTCCGGGTCACGTGGCCAGCGTGACAAGCTGCATCTGGCGAGCCAGCGCAGCACACGGAACGCCGTTTACCTTCCCGCTGGTAAGCGGTCCCTATTTATCTACTTGCACCCGGGGGTGCTTTCGAACTGCTAGGTTGGCAGGTGCTGGGACCGAACGACGGGAGCGCACCCCGCCGTGGGGATTCGAACCGCCAACCATGCGATCGGCAAGTCCTAGGTGCTGAGGTTTTAGCCACAGCGCCACCCGCATCCCTTGAGCCCTTTATGAGTGCTTGCAAAAGAATTGAAAGGACCTGTAGGAGCTGCCGCTGACACCCAGCTCTACTGTCTCCACCTTCCCTTGCCCCAGCCTAATCCTGAACAGTTTCCTGTAGAGCTCTGGGAAGCAGGGGTGGAGTGGAGCAGAGTCAGGCTGTGTCGTGAGCCCTGATGTGATTGAGCTTGTGATGGCAGGCTCCAATGCGAGAGAGGAAGAAATGGAAGTGGTGGGAACTTGGGTTGGAGGAGCAGGGCTCTCCGCTTTCCAGCCTGACTTCTATCACTTTGGAAGGGGAAGCAGGGATACTGGCTCCCCCCTCTGACCTTCCTCTGGAACAGAGAACCTCATTGGAGGCTGAGGAGGGCTTTGATCAGCTATGAGGAGGGGAGCCTCAACAGGAGTCTGAACAATGGAATACCTTTGCAGATGGAGCATGCAGTTTCAACCTAGACATTCCTTTAAGGCCACACCTCATCTTTCAAAGCTGGTCGAAGGGGTGGTGAAACTTGTTGGGACAGCCTCATAACATTTGTCCAGTTCTAAGCTGCCTGCCCTGCCCCTGATCTCTTGATCCGTGACTCCTCGGCACTGTGTCTGCTGCCGAGCCTGTACCTTCACTTTCCTGAACAAGGATCTCTTCCTTACTTACAAGAGCCTATGTCTGCGTGTGTTGGGCAGAAGGCAGGAACAAAGCGACACCACTTTTTTCAGAACAGATGAAGGACTATAATGTCATCTGCCGGTGCGCTATTTTCTGATCCGCTGCATGCCAAATAAGCCAAGTGGAGGAAGAGGCAGGTTAAAACACATAGCAAAGGTTTAGAGTGCCACTTTTATCTGGACAGCTTTCAGCATTTTTAGTGTGTCCAAAATGTCACGGAATAGTGAGTAAAGTTTCCAACTCACCAGAACTTTTCATCTGGCTGTATGTGAAGCAATATATGGGAGGCAGCAGGTGAGCACTGGGAGAGGGGGAGCGGGCTTAATATTGAAGTCATAATGTGTTGAAAATTTGGATGCAACACAGGTTACACAAAAGCAAATTGAGCTGCACCCAATCTTCCAACACCCCTTCAATACTTGAGCACCTGGATAGCTCACTATTCACAGGATGCAACCTAAGGTGTATTAGTCTAAGGTTCACAGGATAGAGAGGTTACCATAGAGGTGCAAGGTACAGGCATAGTATACAAATCTGGAAGTCCTTTATTTTGTCTCTTTTAACTCCATGCGAATGGCTTTCTGCAATCTGAGTAGCACCCAAACTTACAATGTAAACTCTGCATTGGTCAAAAGTCAATAGGGCCATGCCTTCTATGGGATGTCCATTCAACACTCTGCAATCCCGTAGCCAATGCTTGTTTGGGTTCACGTGTCTCTTTACAGCCACCAGAGAGCGCTCTGTTCTCACACATATCATTGGCAGCCTTAAGTCAGCAGTAGAGTTGAATGGCCAAATTTCGGAGTGTGTCTGTCTGTCTGTGTATCCCTCTCTCTCCCAGCCCTGCATACACATGCCTCAGACGAACTCTGCTCTTGGAAAGTTTCTTAAGCCTCTGGAAGTCCTGGCAGACAAACAGCTTATGAGCCAAAGAAGGAGCATGACTCTCCACATCACCATCCTGCCAGCAATCTGCAAAGCTGTCTTAATGTATCACTGTCTGGTGCCAAGCAGGGATACCCACCCACTCTCACCTGCCCACAGTCCCCAAAGGGATCATGGGGAGCCATGTCCCTAAAGCTTAAGAGGCATTGTTTTTACTGTGCTGGAGAGAAGCAAACCTCTCTCTGGGAGGGCTGGAGACAAGTTGAAATGGAGCCATGGCTCAGATTCTTGAACCTACTGTGTCCTTTTTCCATTGAGAGGAACATACTTGTGCCCCTTCCAGCCTGGCTTTTCATTCCCTCCTTTAAGCTGTAGTGAACTTTTCCCATCTTCCCCCGAAGGCCTGCTGCTTATCACAGGCTCTGAGGAGGAACAAGGAAGAAATTGATTCAGTTCACGGTTAAAGGGGATTCTCTCAAACCCACACCTTCTGAAACAATATGAGCACCAAAACACAGCCATTTATTTTTAAAACGGATGAAAATTAACCCACGTTTTAGTGTGGATTTAGAGTGAATATCTCCTAATAAACACATTTTTGAATGCAGTTTTGACAAATGTACACGTTTTGCAAGCAAGCAATTGCATTGCAAGCAATGTCCCCTAATGTGTGTGTGGGGGGGGAGCATTGTGTTTGGCAACTGAAGAGGGATCTGTCAGTTGGTAGAACATGAGTCTCTTAATCTCAGAGTTGTGGGTTCAAGCCCCACATTGGGCAAAAGATTCCTGCATTGCAGGGGGTTGGACTAGATGATCCCTGTGGTCCCTCCCAACTCTATACCATACTATGATTCTATGGTTGTTCAAAATTCACACTTACCCACATTTTGCAATGCAGTTTTCCAACCAAACCATGAATTTATCTGAATCCCATTGATGATTATTTTATGCATTTCTAAAAGAAAAGGTTTTGTGGATTTTAGCTGTTTTGTTGATAATTTTATCATGCATATAGCTTAGAGGGGCTTGTGCTTAAAAGAAGGGGAATATATTTAGGGAGTGGCTTTGGGGCACCTCCAGATATCCAGCAATGGGGAGGAAAGTCATTCTAAACCAGGCACCTCATGAGTATCATAGAACTGTAGAGTTGGAAGAGATCATGAGGGTCTTAGAGTTCAAAAACAGGAAGGAGGGATACGTCTTGTTTTCTGAGCCTCTCTAGGGGCTCCTGCAGACATCCTTTTTTGGGGGGGGTGTATGTATGATTTGTGCTCATGATACAAAGGACTTGAGGCAAACATGCTGCTTTGTTTCCAATTGGTCCATGTCCCATAACTTCCTACTGGAATCCTGTCACCACAAAGTTTCTGGCAGGGGGCTAGAGTCGTGCTTTCGTTGCAGCATGGCTCAAGAGTGCCCCATCAGACAGCAAAAATGTGGGGGAGCATCACAGAACGAATAAAGCAGAATGACATGTGGATGGCCCAATATAAGATCACTACCAATGCACTGTTATTGCTTCAATGGCATGTTGCAGAATACAACCACTGGTATGGAGAGGCCCTTAGACCAAGTCAAATTGTGCCCATTTAGCTTAGTATCATAGTGAGGGCCACCAACTTGGACAATTATAAAAGGTGATTAGGGGATTATGCTATTAATAGCTGCCAGTCATGATGGCCATATATTTCCTCTGTTATCAGAGGCAAGACACTATTTTGAATGTGTAGCTCCGGTGCTGAGATAACAACATAGTAACAAGCACGGCAATACATCCTTCAACACATATCATTTGTTGTGATTCCCTTTCCCTCTACACTTTAACTTTCTAGATCGCTTAAACGAAGGCCGTGTTTCTGATCCACTTCATTGACACCTTGTAGGTGGCAACATACTGATATCTACTATATTGTATGAATGCAGCCACATAGCCTCCAACATTTCTCAGATGAAACTAGAGACGTCCCCTCCAACATTTATCCAATGAAAATAGGGACATCCTAAGGAAAAGTGGGACATTCCGGGATCAAATCAGAAACCAGGACAGCTTCTCTAAATCAGGGACGTCCCTGGAAGATAGGGACACTTGGAGGGTCTGACACAGGGTCTGGCTGTGGTTGCCAGAATGGTGACTGTGGGTACCATCAGGCCCTCTGGGGCTTCCCATGGTGCCCAGAAAGGCTTTCTGCCCGTTCTGCACTCCCTGCCAACTATGCTATCACGTGGCAAAAATTCCCTTCACTTGAAAAACGCATAAAGCTGAGAGAGGAAGGGTTTTGCTCTTTCACACTTCAGCTCTATGTGCTTTTCAAGGCTGAGATTGACACCTGAAAGGTGGGTCATAAATTTAATCATCTTCATCACTGGACCCTCACCCTGGCACTCTCTTCCTGCTTCCTTCTTTGGCATCTCTGGAATGAATGTATCCTTTTATAGATCTTGTTCATGTCTCCCCTTCCCCCTTTTCTCTCCTTTCTAAATTAAATGACCACAAATGTTGTGGTAAAAGATGGTAGGGCCCCCTGATCATTTTGGTAAATGGAAAGGAGCATCCTCGCATGTGGGAAATGTGTGGTGTCAGATTACATGATCGAGTAGGTGGATCAGCACATCAAAGGATCAGTACACTAGGTCATAAATCTCATGAATTGGGGCGGCAAACTGCATCAGCCATGCTGAGAGCATACTGCAGAATAATTGCCTATGTATATTACATGACAATGTCAGCGACATCATCCCAAATGCAGAGCAACATTTCCAATCTAGCTCTGAACAAATCTCAAAACCATTGTTCCCTTCTTAGCAATGGCAAAAAATGAATGTGAGCATTTGTTGGCTAGGTTTAGCTCAGCTCTATTGAAAAGTCATTTCCTGGAAATATTATGAGTTTTATTTCTGAAAATGTCTCCTGCTAAACATGGACAGCATAGAAAATATTTGCATTCTCCACTAAATCCCATGTTTGAGGAACTTGTGTTTTGCATTACTTCTCTCCTGGAGGAGCACATCCATGGCAGAAATCTCACTCTCCAGAGCCAGGCAGCTCTACAGGAGAGCTGGAAATAAAATCCTCACAAGAGAACATAAGAAGAGCCTGCTGGATCAGGCCAATGGTCCATCGAGTCCAGCATCCTGTTATCACGGTGGCCAACTAGATGTCTGTGGGAAACCATTAAAGAATTCAAGCTCAAGAGGCCTCTCCCCTCCTGTGGTTTCCAGCAGCTGGTATTCAGCACATTGCGGTCTCCCAACATGGAGGCAGAGCATAGCCAGCATGGCTAGTAGCCATCAATGGCCCTCTCCTCCATGATTTTGTCTAATGCGCTTTTAAAGAATGGTGTGCCATGCTTAAGTTTACTTTAAAAAGTTCACTTTAAAAAACCTTTACAATCAGTGATAAAGACAGGTCAGAATGGAAATTGCAGCCTTTTCAGGGACATGGGTGGTGCTATGGGTTAAACCACAGAGCCTAGGACTTGCCGCTCAGAAGGTCGGTGGTTCAAATCCCCACAACGGGGTGAGCTCCTGTTGCTCGGTCCCTGCTCCTGCCAACCTAGCAGTTCGAAAGCACATCAAAGTGCAAGTAGATAAACAGGTACCACTCTGGCAGGAAGGTAAACGGCTCTGGTTCGCCAGAAGCAGCTTAGTCATGCTGGCCACATGACCCGGAAGCTGTACGCCGGATCCCTTGGCCGATAAAGCGAGATGGGCACCGCAACCCCAGAGTCAGTCACGACTGGACCTAATGGTCAGGGGTCCTTTTACCTTTACCTTTTATGTCCCTCGTGGGGGAGAAGTCTGCCTTGTTACAGATGCAGTAGGCTGAAATTCATCAGGTCTAACAAGTGATAGGGAAATTGCTGCAATAAACATTTGGCCGGACTTAGGTGAGGGAAAGGCGCCATTTTGTCTTCCATCTCATGCAGGAAGATGGCTTTGGGCTGGCCCTGCACAGTTTGAAAACTGCTCCTTAAATAATGGAACCATGAGGAGACATGTCACAGACTAAGGGAAGATCCAGATCAGAGAAGTCCTTAAAAGGAAGTCTGCCCTGTTGTGCTTCTCAAAGAGTTTTTTCTTTGCCTGCACATGTGGAAGTGGCTTGGTGACGAGGAATCAGACCAGCTCAAATGGCCTCACTCCACTTTGAGTGTCAGGCATGGAGCCAGAAAGAAAGGGAGTCAATTCCATAGTTCGCTTTGCTCTGGAGGGTCTGTGGGCCTCCCATGAAATACCAGAAAACCTCCTGAGTCAGCAGCTCACTCCTACTCTTGGAGTAGTCGAGTTTCCCAGACGGATGCAGTAACTTGACTCTGCTCCTGGCTCAGGGCAGCCACCAGCTGATAAAAAAAATCCCTGCCTGGACTATTAATAAAGCCTATTTTGGGTTCAGAAGAAACCAGCCTGACTGATGAATCCCCTTGGCTCAGAGGCTCCAAATGAGGGCTGCCGGGTTATTCTTTCTTTATTCAATAGAAGCTGGAATGATGCTAATGGAGTATGTATGAGAGAGAGGGAGGGAGGGAGCAGGGTCTGGTCCTGTTATGAGGTAGCGTGAGACAGCTGCCTCAGGCGGCAAATTCTGAAGGCTGGAAAGCAGCTAGAAAGCAGTGCCATGTGTTCTGCCCTGCAGACCCTAAGTTAGCTTGCTGCCTTATCATGTCTGGCACACCAATGAGGCAACCTGAGGCAGCTGCTTTGGGTGGCATGACCAGGACATGGGCCTGGATCTGTTGGTTAGGAGCACTGGTAGTACAGCTGGCCTCAGGGACCAAAAGGTCTCAGAGTGGCCCTGGTGGTGATGGTTGGACTACAGCACAGCTGAGGTAAAGGCCCTTGGAAAATTGAGTCTACTCTCTTTCAGCCAGGCAACCTGGCTCAGCCAAAGAATTCTCCCTAGCAACAGTACAGTAGCTCCCTGTTCAGTACAGTACCTCTGAGCTGAGATTGTGTTGCATTTACAGCAGTAATTCACCTCATATGCTTTGTAGGAAAGTGGCATATAAGTTCAACATCATCGTCAGCTTCATAACAACTACAGCAGGCATTGCCAAGCACTTAAAGCAGATTTGGTTCAATGTGACAGCATTGCTACAGAACGGCTCAGTCCTGGACTATGGTTCTTAAAGTTATTAATGGCATGTTCAGTTAAACCAATGAGAATATCATCAGTGTGCATGAGAAGCTCACAATCTAAATTTTGGTACAAGTTGCTTCTAGGATATACACTAGCATTGCTCTAGTACTTTATAAAGACCTTCTCTTAGAATACACTGCCTTGCCTTGCAGAGGAATCGGGACCTTGGTTGCAATAAATCTTGAATCCCTTTGACCATTCCCTTCTGCACCACAATCTGATATGTAATACCTGGTCTCGTGCATAGTATTGCCAGCTTAAGAGCAAATTATGAAAAACCTCCAGTAATGTAATGAACTCACAACTCATAAAGGTTCTGGTGTCCTTAATAGCTGTTGGGCAGGAAGAAGCTCAACAGCTTAAGACCTGGAAATACAATCATGGGAAAAGCTTCACTTGTTGGCATTCTGTCTTGTGGACAATGTATTACTGGTGTGTGGGCCCTGATTTAATTTTTGGGCCCTCTACTACAACAAAGAAAGATACAAATTTGCATATTTCTGCATATACATGCAAATTTTATGCACATTTTTGCCCTTGGTTGTGGGTGAGGCAGAGGGCCTAATACACATATATCAGACCGAGGAAATCCTGTTGGCAGCCTTGTAGCCACTTGTGTAGCAAGGGTAGATGGGTAGCACAAAAATCTATAGCTCAGGAATCCTAGGACATAGTTATTGAATACCTTTACCAGCAAATAAAGAGAGAGAAAGGTCCATATGAATGTCCTCTCTTATATTGTCATTGTATAAAAACAAAATGAATTCCATTAGTGTTCAAATGCCTTTTTCTTTTGTCTTCACTCTCACCTCTCACACAGCTAAATGAATTTATTAAGCTTATCTACCCATTGGGGGATTTCTTTTCTTCGGAAGGAATCTTTGCCCAAGACTTCTGCTGCTCCTTATTCTCACTCGAGTGGAGGTGGAATCTGTTGTGACTGAGACATTACTTGTTAGGCAAGTGTTTTTTATCTTGGAGGAAAAGGGTAGCAGCCTGCATGCTGGTAAGCACCCGCCACACAAATGAAGTGCGACCTCTGTGCTCCTGCCAGTTTTCCATTGCAGCCTTGCGTGAGACCACACTTGGATGGCCCTCGAGGTAAGCATGACTGGAAGAACAAGCGGTCGTTTCTTCTGCCGCTTCTCCAACAAGTGGGAGTTGATTACAGCCACTCAGCCTTGGATATGAAGAATGTGTACTATAAAACAAGGGTTTCCAACAGTTATCTGATGCTTGCAGGTATCTCAATTTGTTCTCCCTTAAGAGGAAGCCTTTGTTCCGCCTTCATCCACAATAAGTAACAAAGAGGGTCAAACTACATGTTACACTTACAGTGCAGCATGTAGCTACATATCCTTCATTTTAGGCACGTTACAGGGAAGGGAGACAGTGGCAGAAAAGGCTTGTCTCTTTTCTTCCTACTGCAGTCAAAGCTAAACTCACTGTCTGTGGACAGCTGCAATGCTTGGGGAGGGGCAAATGTCTTACTGACACCAATCAGAAGTTTTTTTCCTAAACATGAAAGCCACACAAAGGGGAAATGTTGGCTCTGACTGTGTCAGGGAGGGAAAAGTCTCCCTTCCCTGTGTGATTTCTTTTGCTGCTCCTTGCAAAGGAAATGAGATGGAGATATAGGCCACTTCCAGACAACCTGCTTATTGAGCATTCCTCCTCATTTGTTTTCAGGGAGGTTAGACTATCAGCTTGTTCATGCTGGAGCAAAATGTAGCACTGTGGCTCTAAAACTTGACTAATCCTAGCCTATTGACTAACATTACGGTATTTGCAGTCTATTTATGGGTAGGCAGCGAGGGTGGTCAGCTTTTGGGAACCATACATAGGAAAATCTGGCCTGCACACTTTCTTGTTTTCTTTAAGGGGGGGCCATACACACCTGCTCACACCCCCATATTGGAAAAAGGCCGTGGAGAGCAGAGGAGGAGCGTCTGAGGGAAAGGGGAGGAAAACATTGTCCAAATGCATTCCACAAACTCCACCTACGGCTGTGGCTGGCAAGCAGCAGTGGAACAGCAACAAGATGGAAATGTGCCCAATTTCCACACAGACAAAATCATATCCTTATGACCTGAGTGTGGAAGCATGCTTGGTCTGCCTTTTAGATGTGTAACTGCAGTTTTCTGACTTGACATTAATTCCAACATCTTTATCATAAGGTTTTAATCATACATTTTGAAATCAGCTAATAGGAACTGAAAAAATATCTGTGGAGGAGTTGGGAAAACCAGGCAACGAGCTCAAGAGTCACATTTTTAGGACTCTAAAAATAGAGAAATCAAACAATGATGAGGGGAATAAAAATATACAAGTGAACAGCTGTAATTGAACACCAGTTGTTACATTAATTTTTTTTGTGTGGAATCTGGTTGGCTCAGGCCACTGTTTAATCTAAAAGATCCTTAGGAATGGAAGTCTTTTTCAGGCCAATTTGACTTGGCTGGGAAGGTCTGGAATGTGCTCTTCCCACATCCCTCCCGCTTAAGCAAGCGGACTGCGGCACAGAGCCTGATCCCTCTGTCTCCTTCTATTGTTGCCATGTGCCGTCAGCTTCTCTTTTAGCACATCTGCTTGCTTGAGATGGAAACCGAGGAACAAAATAGCCAAAGCCTCTCTCTTTTGAGAATGCAAGACACATTTGCCATAAGGAGGAATCCATGTAAGGGCCGGGCCAGGAGGGGGTGAGCCCATCACAAAAATGCCTTACATTCACATTTGAGTGCTAAATGTATTCCAACTGCCAGAATGGAGGGGGGGAGCATCTTGCGATTCTTGGCTTTTGCTTCTCATTGGCCTTCCTTTTTTCTGGATACAGAGAAAAGCTCACCAAGTATGTGTCTTTTAATATTCACCATTGTTGTTTAGTCGTTTAGTCGTGTCCGGCTCTTCGTGACCCCATGGACCAGAGCACGCCAGGCACTTCTGTCTTCCACTGCCTCCCGCAGTTTGGTCAGACTCATGCTGGTAGCTTCAAGAACACTGTCCAACCATCTCGTCCTCTGTTGTCCCCTTCTCCTTGTGCCCTCAATCTTTCCCAACATCAGGGTCTTTTCCATGGAGTCTTCTCTTCTCATGAGGTGGCCAAAGTATTGGAGCCTCAGCTTCAGGAACTGTCCTTCCAGTGAGCACTCAGGGCTGATTTCCTTCAGAATGGATAGGTTTGATCTTCTTGCAGTCCATGGGACTCTCAAGAGTCTCCTCCAGCACCATAATTCAAAAGCATTAATTCTTCAGCGATCAGCCTTCTTTATGGTCCAGCTCTCACTTCCATACATCACTACTGGGAAAACCATGGCTTTAACTATACGGGCCTTTGTTGGCAAGGTGATGTCTCTAGGTATGTTCTCCTTGTTTTCCCATGACTCCTCCTCTGTTCTTATGACCTCCCATTTCATGTGTGTCTCCGAAAGTGCTGTTGGTGCTGTCTCCCTCCCTCTACCATTGGTGTGCATGTGTGAAAGGCAGAAATGCAGTTTAAAATGCGCTTGTATCCAGTCTTTAAATCCTATCCGTGACCATACAGGTACCGTAAGTAGATTTACAGTCAAATTTTCAGCTGTCCTGCATTTTTTGTATCACCTGTGGGAAGGGCCTCGTGCATCTCAGCAGTGAAGACATCCCACAGCACTTGTGAAAAGCTCACCTCTATGCTACCACAAGCCAATCACCTTCAGACCATGGCAAGACTAAGCAGGTTCCATTAACACAGACCTGATTCTGCTGCAGTGCATGGCATTGGCAACATTTTGTACTGGGAAAGAATAACTTGTGAACTGGGGAAATGTTCATATACTGAAGCAAGAGAAGATTCACAAGTGATAAGTAACACATTTTAGAATGCACGTGAGATGTCTGCCCTCATTTTCTAACTCAGTAGGATCAAAACAACACACACTCATGTCGACTACTGCCTTGGAAATTAGGTACTGATCTTTATCTGACTCTGAAGTGAAAGATCCACCTGAAAGGGGATCTGGAGCTGTATTCTAAAATCCTGATTATGGAAAATGAATGGGGAGTGGTGTGTTAAAAATAGAACATTATTTTCCTCTGATACCTGTACAATTGAATCTGTGGGATTTGTTTAACACTGCTCGACAACTGGAGGCTATGAAAATTTGTTCCATCTACATGCAATATTTTTTAATTGCTGCATATGATGGATACACAGTAGCTGAACAGAAGAATATCAGTTTCCACTAGCAATGCACCCCATCAGAGAGCTGTGAGGTTGATCCCAGACTGTACAATAAAGCATTTCTATATTGCCTGAGCCTGAGATGGTGATTGTTGCTCTCTGCTATTTGGTACATTTCATTCAAAGCTTGCAAGATAATTGCATCTGCTTTGCTGTTTCAGTCTGAAAATGAGGGTAGGGGAAGAGTTACTGCAGCTCCAGATGTGGTATTGCTTTTCTTCTAACCATTCGGCAGAGAGAGAGAGAGAGAGAGAGAATCCAAAAAGCCTGGTTGTTATGGCAACAGCATCTCTGAAACTGATCTTGTGTCGTGGGCGGTGGCAACTTCCTAGCTGAGAAGATGAACTGAAGCCTAGTGACTATATTAGGTGCTGTTGTCAGAAATCTATTGGTGAAGGAGATAACTCATTCAGTTTCACAGAGTTTACTGAATTACTTCAAAACTGTCTGAACTGTGGGAATTGGACTCTCATTCCCATTTGCAGAAGATGAAGAAGACAGGCCTGGGTCGTTTGATCCTTTAATTAGTTCTCTTTCCCCCCCCCCCCATAAAAAACTATGCAACACATTCTCTTTTAAAGTTTAAAGAACAAACAATATTTTCTTAGTGTATTTGCAGTTGCAGATTAAAATATATACAACGCAGGTGAATGTTTCTTAAATTGCTAATGTGTCCCACATAGACTATTAGGCAGACAGCAGCACAACACATCTGCTGCTCTATTAAGACTGTTCTACTAACTGCCATAACTATACCGACTGAAAATAACTACCACAGAGTGCATGATGTCATAGAGCTCTACAGTTCTTGCAATTAATCTTTTACATATGCATGAACTACACCTGAAAGGAGGGAGAGAGAGGGGGGGAGGGAGAGAGAGAGAGAGGGAGATGGATGGATCTATTATTTCAAATTTTCAGGTTCTGTGGGGGGAAATGGTGCAGTTAGGTAATTTTAGACTTTATTGTCTTATGTTGAGGTCTCTTCAGATGGTGTAAAGCATGGGTACGCAAACTAAGGCCCAGGGCCCGGATCTGACCCAATTGCCTTCTAAACCCGGCCCACAGACGGTCCAGGAATCAGCGTGTTTTTACATGAGTAGAATGTGCCCTTTTATTTAAAATGCACCCCTGGGTTATTTGTGTGGCCTGCCTGGTGTTTTTACATAAGTAGAATGTGTCCTTTTATTTAAAATGCATCTCCGGGATATTTGTGAGGCATAGAAATTTGTTCATTTTCTCCCCCAAAAAATATAGTCCGGCCCCCCACAAGGTCTGAGGGACAGTAGACCAGCCCCCTGCTGAAAAAGTTTGCTAACCCCTGGTGTAAAGGAACAGCACTTCCGCTTCTGCCAAAACTGCCCTAGGTTCAAGCCAGGTGTAAATGCATTTGATAGTCTAACACCACCTCCCCTTTAGCGCAAGGCAGAGAGGAGTTTCCAGGGCTACAGTGGTACCTCGGGTTAAGTACTTAATTCGTTCTGGAGGTCCATTTTTAACCTGAAACTGTTCTTAACCTGAAGCACCACTTTAGCTAATGGGGCCTCCTGTTGCTGCCACGCCACCAGAGCACAATTTCTGTTCTCATCCTGAAGCAAAGTTCTTAACCCGAGGTACTATTTCTAGGTTAGCGGAGTCTGTAACCTGAAGTGTATGTAACCCAAGGTAAAAGCTAAAGGGACCCCTGACCATTAGGTCCAGTCGTGGCCGACTCTGGGGTTGCGGCGCTCATCTCGCTTTATTGGCCGAGGGAGCCGGAGTACAGCTTCCAGGTCATGTGGCCAGCATGACTAAGCCGCTTCTGGCGAACCAGAGCAGTGCACGAAAATGCCGTTTACCTTCCCGCTGGAGCGGTACCTATTTATCTACTTGGACTTTGACGTGCTTTCGAACTGCTAGGTTGGCAGGAGCAGGGACCGGGCAACGGGAGCTCACCCCGTCACAGGGATCGAACCACCGACCTTCTGATCGGCAAGTCCTAGACTCTGTGGTTTAACCCACAGCGCCACCCATGTCCTGTAACCCGAGGTAACCCGAGGTACCACTGTATAAACCAGGATTATTTTGCCTGGGAGGAGGGAGCAACCCCAATCACCTCCCCATCTCCACAAAAGCAGCACAGCTTGCTTTTCTTGTGAATCCCTTTAGTCTCTGCGGGTAGCCTGAAGCCGACAGATCTAGGCACATGTGAGGAACATAGTCCCTTGAGCCAGTCGCAGAACACAATCTCAAGCCAAGACAAAGCCAAATTAGAGAAATGCTATTAAGAATAAGACTAAGAGGCACAAAGAGGAAAAACAGATTGGTACTACAAGAAAAGCAAATGTTAAGAATCTAGCTAGCCTGTGGAAGACTAGCCGTGAACATAAGAACATAGGATCTAGTCCAAAATCCTGTTCTCACGGTGGCCAACCAGATGCCTGTGGGAAACCTACAAACAGGCGCAAAGCACAAGAGGACTCTTCCGTTCCTGTGGTTTCCTGAAACTGGCATTCAGAAGCACTACTGCATCCGAACATGGAGGCAGAGCATAGCTATCAGCCATTGATAGCCTTATCTGCTGTGAATTTTTCAGATTTCCCCCTCATCCTTAAATGTAAGCGAAGTTTTCTCTCTCCATAACTAACCATAACTCTTAATCTGTGTGGTGGACATGCAGCTTAATCAAACCTTTCTAGAAGAATGTTTTCACAGAAAACAGCTCAGTAATTCAGCAAACTATGCTAGGTACTCCACAGCTTGCTTTTATTAATGATTTTTCACAGAGACTAGAAAGATCATCAACACAAGGAACTGTTCACCTTCCTCTTGCTGGCAGTGAGACAACTCATAGCCCCCAATTGGAAAGATCTGCACAATTTACAAATTCACAACTGGGGGCAGAAAGTGCGGACAGTCGCATTGATGGAGAAACTTAGGAAACAGGTGAGAACATTTAAAGGACAAGTCAGATGAAAACTTTATTGAAACCGGATGTCTGCTTATAACTGACATGAAGAAATATATTGGCATCCACTGTCTGACACATCTACAACTAAGGAGCAATGTATTTCATCAAACTTATGCTCAGCTGTGGGGAGAGACTTACAATTTTGTTGTTGTTGTTGTTGTTTTGTATATTGATGCTGGAAAATCAAAATCAAAACATTTCTTTTAAAAAAAAATAATCCATTTGTCGTGCATTTGTCATCCACATTATCCCTATGCAGTGCCTGATGCCATCGCTGTGACATGATGCTGCTATTAATACTGTGCAACCTGGGAATCTAGAGAGGACTGACATCTTTTGCTCTTCCCTGGCAACTGGCAAGAATAGCATCCCTGTATACCTTTTCTGAATTTTGCATCTGGTCTAACACTTGGCCCAGATTTATTCTCAGTGAAACGTAGCGCAGTGCTGCAGTTGTTTTGAAATCTTTGGAGCAAAATGACATTCCACGTAACCACTTTCTGATGTGAAGAGTTATAGTTGTGAAGGCTCATCCACACATCCCGCTCCTTCCCCCTCTAGGAAACCAGCTTTTTTAGTGCCAGTGGGGTTTTCTACAGATTGACATTTGCTCCAATTCAGCACTAAAGAGTGGGTTTTCCCAGGGAAAGAAGCAAGGCAGATGGGGACAAGTGGAAGTGTAGATAATCCCTAAGCAAAGGAAAATGACACTTGTTGTTGTTTAGTCATTTAGTCGTGTCCGACTCTTCTTGACCCCATGGACCAGAGCACTCCAGGCACTCCTGTCTTCCACTGCCTCCCGCAGTGTGGTCTGACTCATGTTGGTAGCTTCGAGAACACTGTCCAACCATCTCGTCCTCTGTCATCCCCTTCTCCTTGTGCCCTCCATCTTTCCCAACATCAGGGTCTTTTCCAGGGAGTCTTCTCTTCTCATGAGGTGGCCAAAGTATTGAAGCCTCAGCTTCACGATCTGTCCTTCCAGTGAGCACTCAGGGCTGATTTCCTTCAGAATGGATAGGTTTGAACTTCTTGCAGTCCATGGGACTCTCAAGAGTCTCCTCCAGCACCATAATTCAAATGACACTAGAAAATGGCAAATGAAGAAAATGACATTAGTAGAAACTTAGGCTGCACACCATACATTGAAAGCACATGACTTCCCCCAAAGTATCCTGAGAACTGCAGTTTCCTGGGAACTGTAGCTTTGTTGAAGTTGAAGTTCTCAGGATCCTTGGGGCAGGCGCCATGTGCTTCAAATGTGCTTTAAATGTACAGTGCGTCCGTGGCCTTAAACCTGGGGTATCCATGTTTCTTGCATATACTGTAATGAGATTTTCTTGGCTTCATGCAGTTGAGATGTCTTGGTAACCCACACAGCAAGAGATTAATTCTGCAGGAGAGGCCCTTCCCTTAGCACTGCCCATTTCTTTATATGTTTTCTTTTCTACCCCAAAGCAATTTTGCTTTGTGGCTTCTGAGACAACTGAGAAGGGCTGTTAACAAAAAGGAGCCCTATTAGCCAAGACACCCTGCTGGAGGTGTTTGGGAAGAGATATTAGGCTGCTGTCAAAACCAAGCACTGATCCCGGAAGCCAGGGTTGATTCTGCCTGACGTCTGCTTTCATTCGAGGTACTGCCCTGCGTATTAGATTCCATCAAAAGCCATTTTGCTACCTAGCTGTGCCATTTCCTGGAACGCATGTTGCTGGAGGGGGTCTCTGGGGTCTGTCCAGTGGAGATGGCTCCAATCGCCACCCCAGAGGTTCTGGGGAGAGGAACTGGTCGTAGCAGAGAGCACCAGAAGATCTGCTTTATCTCTGTCAATACACCCACTTGGCCATGTCCGCCACCTTCTTCTGTGTAAGCCAGCATTATTTTCAATGCTCACTTGGTGGCACTAATTACCCTACAATCAAAACCCATGGAGCAGAAATATCCATAATGAATTAGTCCCTAATATCACAATGACTCATGTAAACATAAAGTTGCATCCAACTACATTAGACTCAGAGTAGACTCGCTGAAATCAATGAACCTCAGTTAGTCATGTTCATTAGCTTCAGTGGGTCTACTCTGAGCAGGACCAGCATCAGTTACAACTCATAAAAAATAAAATGTTGAGAAAATCCAAATATTAGATTCAGAATATAGGTCATAATCTAGAGAACCGAGTGATTCATTCCATATACACACCCAGAGGTGCCTTTGGCACTTCTTTTCCACAGTAATGTGCTTGTCCTGCTTTCAAAGGAAGCCGTTCAAAGGGTGAAAGCCTTGGCAGATCTAAGAGGCACGTTGAATTGTGGCCATGGTGGTCCAACTAGCACTGAGATTTCAGGATACTGACTTCATAGACATAAAGAAGCAAATGGAGTATTGCAAACTCTTAAATTCTGTGAGTGTGATCCAGTGGGTGGACACTGGTTGGGTTGTAAACACACAGGCTGAAATCTTCGCTTTGCAGTGGACTTCCTGGATAGTCCTGAGTCGTATTTCAGCCTCTGCTCCCCATATCTTAAAATTAACAGAACTGATGGAAAGACAATCAAGCTAACGTAACGTACCTTGCAAATTAAAAATTCCATATACCTAATGTTTGTGCTGAGGCACATAACCAGTCCTGGAGAGGGCATTTAGATCAGCTTTTCACAACAGGTGAAGCACAGTCTGTGGACAGTCATGGGTGCAAGCAGGCATGAATGCAGGGGTTGATGTTCTGACCTGTAGGTCCAACGGAGGAGAGTGGTTGGGCATGGGTATACCAAGGAAGGATGCCAACAATGCCAGAGTGATCAGTTCTAGTGCTTTATTAAAGAAAGGTGTGGACTTATAGTCTGCCAGGTCTCCTAGCCGTTACACATGTGGGGAGGACACCGCAGCAAGGAGATGGCTTGTCTGCACCCAAGCAAACATTCATATGTTCTTTCTACACAAAGCAGCATGTGCCACTTTGTCTAGGATTTCCCATCACTTCACCTGCCCAGATGAGGGCATAGATGGCAAATGCCCAAATCTTATAGATAGTTCCCCTTTCTGGGCTCAGAGCTGAGCACCCCAAGCCCACAGATAAGGATAGCATCAAACCATGCCAATTAGCCAATATCAATGCAAGTGAATATAAACATATATGAGCTCATTGCTACAACAACTACCAGTTAATTGTGGGGTCCTCTGGACTACCAAGATGGCGTTTGCAGAGCTTCTGGAACTGTTCACCTTTGATTCAATACAGTGGACCAGAACGGCTGGATAAGATTTCAAAAGTTAGGGGCATTTTGAAAACAGAAATTTCCATGGGTGTGTGAAGTAGGGGGAGGAAAGTGACAGGCTGTAACAGTCTAAAAACAATTTATTTCAAAAAAAATTATGACAACTCAGATAAACAATTTATCACCACCATCATCATCATAATCATCAAAATTGATGACTGGCCACATATAGTAGTCAATTTATGGCAGAGAAATAAAACAGCAAAACCATATCTATCTATCTATCATTTATCACCTATCATCTATCTATCTATCTATCTATCTATCTATCTATCTATCTATCATCTATCTATCTATCTATCATCTATCTATCTATCTATCTATCATCTATCTATCTATCTTTGAAGAGCAGGAGGAAGTAGAAGAAGCGACTGGGGAAGAAAGGGAACGTGACCTTTTCCAGTTCTGCTTTATGAGGTTCAGAGTAATGCATAAGTTGCTTACTCTGCCCCAAATTGCATCGCTAACATTCCCGGCTAATCAGCCCCATCTGTAAGAAGCAAACACGCCACCCTTATGGTGGCATTTGAGCAGAGATGCTTTCTACCCCTCTTAGAGGCCCACATCTCTGAGCAAGGCTACAGTGACTCTTGTACCCTTGCAAAGCCTTGCTGCTCACTGTGTGCTGACCACATTCTCAAAAGAGTCTCCAAAAGATCTTATTTTTTTATTAAGTAAAACATCCCATGCGCATGTGGAGAGATAGTAGCTTGGCAGAAGCCAAGGCACCTATGTGAGCTGACTTAGTTTTAAGCCAGTTCTAAGTATGGAATCTGATTTATGGGGGCAGGAGCTGCCAGGGATGCTGCCGACAAGGATGAAAGGGCACTAGCAATGTTTTTATGCTGGAGATTTAGAACTGGAATATTTCAGGGAAAGGATACTAAAATAGAGGGGAATTGTTGCTGCCAATTTGGCGTGGTCAAGTAAGGGGCCTAGAGCTGGTATTCAAAAGGTAAAAGAAGAGAAATGGGAGAAATCCAATGCTGGTTTTAGATGACTCTCCAAATGCAAAACCAGCCTTCAGCCCTAGTCAGGGAGCAGGCAATCTCAGCCTATGGGTGGCAATTAAAATACCTCCCTGTCTTCACCTGTAGCCTGGGATTGGAAGTGATTTTGATAGGCATTTCATTCATTCCTAGACATTTGTTTTCAAGGCAGCTGATATGTGTTCAAACCATATGTGTTGCACTCAGAATGTCTTTTCGGTCTTTGGTTTGGTTGGTTTGGTTCAGTCAACAATGCCAGACAGTGAGAAGGTTTTGAGTTTTGGGTTGCAAAGCCACAGATTTATGGAGGTGTTTGCAAAAGTGGCTACCTTCACTCTCGGTTCTCCATTTGCCAAATGGGAATTAAAAATAGTCACATTGTCCTCATTTTTCATAATACTGATGTCCTGCATCTGTGTTGTTCTTATTTCATTTAGATAATTTCTATGCCTATTTCTGGTAAGATTGGTGTGAAGCACTCAAACCGTCTCGCCCTGGTGAGCAGTCTGGCTGCTGAATTCTGCACCAGCTGCAATCTCCAAACCATCTTCAGGGGTAGCCCTATGTATAATGCATTGCAGTAATCTAACCTAGAAGGTACCAGAGCATATACAACAGATGTTAGGCTATCCCTGTCCAGATGCTGATAGAAGGCACTCTGCGCCAAGTGTTAGCCTCAAGTGACAGCAAAGGATCCAGAAGTACACCAAAGTTATGTGACCATTCATTCAGATGGAGTGTAACCCTATCCAGAGCAGGCCACCTCCCAACCATCTGATCTAGGGAACTGCCCACTAACAGTGACTCAGGACTCAGCTATAAAGCTGCAAATAAAACATTTTAAGTGCGTTGTAAAGTGCATTATACAAATGTGACACTAGATGGCGATGGTGAGCTATGGCAAATGCAATACATTTTTCAAAACATTTTTTAAAAAGGCATTTTCACAGCATTTTTTATATGTGTCTAGATTTCACCTCAGTCTTATCTGGATTGAGACAGCAAAGTATGCCTTCTTTGTCACCTTCACAGCCACTGAGTATGCTTGATAATGAGCCCTCACCAGAGTTCAGTTGCATTTATCAGGAGTTTTCCTCCACTTGTATTCAAGCCTCTTCCAGCTTGTTTCATTGAACTTGGAGTATGCCAAGGAGCCAAGCAGGCTCTATGAAGATGATGGTGACTCAAATCAACTTGGAAACACAACAGAGATACAGTCGTACCTCCGCTTACGTATCCCTCTGGTTACATAAACTTCGGGATACGTAAGCGGCAAAGCCAGAAGTATATTTCCAGGTTTTTGCCATGCGTGTGTGCACAGAAGCAGTCTCTCAGGTTGCACAAACGTCGGGATCCGGCCAGACCTCCAGAATGAATCCCGTCCGCAACCGGAGGTACCACTGTACTGAAAACTAATTACAGTGGTACCTCGGGTTAAGTACTTAATTCCTTCCGGAGGTCCGTTCTTAACCTGAAACTGTTCTTAACCTGAAGCACCACTTTAGCTAATGGGGCCTACAGCTGCCGCTGTGCCGCCGGAGCACGATTTCTGTTCTCATCCTGAAGCAAAGTTCTTAACCTGAGGTACTATTTCTGGGTTAGCGGAGTCTGTAACCTGAAGCGTCTGTAACCTGAAGCATATGTAACCCAAGGTACCACTGTACAATAAACGCAATCAGTAAGGACCTAAAAAAAATCAAATACATCTATATAAACAAAAGACAGGTCTAGCAGCTTCCTTCAAAACAACAGCACAGAAAAACAGAGCAACCATCCTTTATCTCAGAACCCTGCGGCCCCAATAAAGCTCTGCAGGATGGAGCAGAAGTGACATGATCCCTCTATCTATTTTCTTCTTCATCTGGCAGTCATAGCCTGGACAAGCTTTGGATGGCGAAGCTGAAAGTAGCCTGAGGAATGGGGCCTTCATATCAACTCATGTCACATTTTTGGAAACCTAAAGACCTACCGGGAAGAAGAGAGAGAGCTTGAGAATTCAAACCACATCAAGCTCGTGGGCACGCAGAACCCTCAAGAACCTGGCCTGAAACCCAACGCTTCTGATAAGTGAAAGCTAATTTTAAATATTTTAAAAGTGTCCAAGTGGATCTGAAGCAGGTACCAAGAGCCTTGGAGATAAGGAACTCTGATATATAAGTCCCTCATTTACACACACACACACACACACACACACACACTAGGCTGGCCCCTCCTGGTTTTCTTTTCTCTCATTCCTTCTCTGCACTAAGAAATAAATTGTCTGCATCTGTCAAGTCTGATCCTCTCAGCGTTTTAATAAGAGGCAGCAGAGGACCGAGACGGGGATTGAAATGGATCTCCGAGTCATGATGAGGCGCAGATATTCCTCACTGCACCCTGCCCAGGCTGCCCTGTCATAAATCATTGTTTGTCAAATCCAATAAATCTTTGAACACACACACATGCCCAAATGACACCGCCTTCTGGGATCTCCAAAGAGCTTTGGGCTTCCAAAGAGAGGAAGAAATGTTGCGCATGGCAAAAGCAAGGAAAGGCTTTTCACTCATTCTTCCATCACTCCTACACCTTTCAAATCCACCACATGTTGAGGTGAGTGCCCTGAGGTGGGTGGGTGGGTGGGGGGCAGAATGGCGGTCTGCATGCGCCCATGTGAATGCAGGCAAAAGAGGGAGCAGAGCGTAGGGGCCAGAGATTTCACTGCCTGAAATCTCTTTAGATTTAAAGCACCCTTGCGAAAGCGCCAACCCCAGTTCACCAAGGAATCTATGTGCATGTGGAGTGCCTATAATTCATACAGGCCAATGCACTGTGGGGAAGGGAAGGCTGCTAGGTCAAAAACTCAAGACTACAGGATGGTGTGCCGCAAGACTCCGCAGAGTTTTCTACACAGCCTTGAAGCATCTTACATTAGGGGCAGTCTGTTAAAAATAAGAAAAGCAAAAACCCTTGCCATTTACAATGCCACTGTCCTCCTTTATTTGCTCTGTATTTGAGAGCTAGCATGTGGGAAATGGCATTTTGTCAGCTTTCAAAATGGCCTCATATATTTATCACCTCACTCATGGGTACTGAGGGAATACGGTTTTAAAGCCACTCAGATGAATGCAGTAACATCTTCACTTTAGTCTCTCTCTCTCTCTCCTCCCCCCCCCCCCTGAAAAAGTGACGTGTGTAGATGCACATGCTGTGTTAGGGTGCAATTTTCTATCTGTATGTGTGTGCACATTTAAAAATACCTGTCTGTGGGATTGTATCTGAGTGAAACTGAGTGCATAAATAGCTATATATGAGGAAAGGATTGTGAGTTTTCTGTTGATTTGTGTTGGTGAAGTTTCATGACTTTAAAAAAAATGCTTTTATGAGCGTAGAATGTGTTATGGCATTATGAATGCCATTGTGAGAGGTTGTGTGTGTGTGTGTGTGTGTGTGTGTGTGTGCCTACGTCACTGACAGCCTTTATGTTCTCATAATATTCACAGTCACTTCACTGGTTAGAAGATGAAGCAATGGAGCCCCTTTATTTCTCCAGAGTGCTGGCGGGTTTTTTTCCTTGATGCAGTATTAATGAATACTGGTGAAGTAATTATCAGAACCCTCCAGGGGCCTGACTGTGAAAACAAAGTTTCGCATACCAGTTTTGGAAGGCTCCTGTGCTCTTTGCAGACTTTTCCAGGAAAGGAGCTGGTTACGACTGCAAAGAAAGCATTGGAAATGGCAGAGATGTCTGATTTTGCAGCCTGTGAAAACAGACACTCCAGGCTGCGAAAGGCACAAGGATAGGGAGAACACACCAGAGACCCAAATCCAGAATGTTAGCAGAAAGGGCCCTTTCTCCTCAAAGCTTTTTTTTTTTTACTCCCTCAGCTGTCTTCAGGATGGCCTGTATCAGAAGTTCCCAAACTATCCCCTGGGGAGCACTGGTCACCCATTAGCTCCATTCAGATGATTCACAGAAGAGTTCCAAAATAGTCCTAAACTTGATTCCCCCTCTCCGCTCCACCCCATCCCAACAATGGAGATAGATGGCCATTTTTAATGTGGGCAGATTTATTGATCAGGCTACCATGCATGTGATGCACAACACGCACATGACCACATGCACATGCAACACCCGCCCCCAATCTTGAGCGCAATATGGTTCCTCTGAGCCCTTGTGTCTTTGTGTGGCCTTAGGATTCACCTTTGAAGGGGCACAATTAACTTCCAGGCTACTTCTGTTTTGGCTGCCAAGAGATTCAGCTTGGATAGCTCCATTGGTTAGAGCGTGGTGCTGACAATGCCAAGGTTACAGGTTCAATCCCCATATGAGACAGCTGCATATTCCTGCATTGCAGAGTGTTGATGATCCTCAAAGTCCCTTCCAACTCTAAAACTCTATGATTCTACCCTTGAAATAGGAACGTGCTGGTTCTTGCAGCTAGGGACATCCATTCCTGACTTGCAGCTCCTGTCCAGATGTTGGGTCCCAGTTCCCATCAGCCCTAGGAAGCATCTCACTGGACAAGAGACCATGGAAGCCATTGCCCAATAACTTACAGAGGTCCACGGAGTCCATTGCCCAACCTTTAAAAATTGTTTTCTCCATAAAGGCATATTTCTGGTCTGACTTGTCCACACGTTCAGGCAGCAAAATGCCTTGGGTTAGCTTTGCACTTGGAGCAGGACTGTGGGGCACAATGAGCAGCAGAATGAGTGTGGGGGGGGAGTGGGGGGGGAATGCACATTGCCACCTAAAAAGATGGGCCCTGTAAGATCATAAGAGTCTTGAATCTACAATCGCCTAAGTGCCCGATTGCTTGAACATCCCAAATATCAAGTCGCTGAAGATGTCCATTATGCTCATAGCAGCTGCGTCAGACTACAAAGAGCGCAAAGCAGGAGAAAGATCTAACCCAGAATCAATCACGGAGGAGCTGCTTCTTCATCTTGAAAGGATTCCATTGCCCAAAGCTCGGAGGCAATTTTACAGTACTGTACACTTTGGAAGGCTTGCCAGGCTTGCCGTCCTGTTTTGCCACCAACTGTCCATTGGGTGGCGCTGTGGCTCCAACTGGGCAGCACTACCAGTCGGCAGGCCAGTTTTAGTACCAGATGCGGGGAAATTTCCCTTGGTGCACAAAATAAAAATAAAAATAGTCAATCAGTAGTAGTAGCGGAAATGTAATAAATATATATTGAAGGGGAATTTTGAACCCTAATATTTCTGTACTTGGAAAGCATATTTATTCTATAATCAGTCCTGACTTTCAAATACTGGAACAATCTCCTGTGAAAACTAGTTATGCATCAGATATTGTAAGAGGACTTAGCACTTGTGAGGTTTGCAATCCAGGTGAGCTCTGATTTGGGAGATGCTTTGGAGGGGTGACTCCAGTGTTAAGAGCTGTCACACTACAATAGCACCTAGAATAAGGTAACCAGATTTTTTTCAGTGAATCCGGGGACACTTTTCAACTTCAATGGATTTTGTATGAGGACTGATTTGTCAATCCGGGGACTGTCCCTGGGAAACGGGGACCTCTCGTGTGCTTGCTGCTCCTTATACTCAAGTAATTATGAATTTGTGATCAAAATGTGAATCTACATGAAAACATGTAAACAAAAATGACAAAGAAGATGGCTAGATTAGACTTTGGTTCCAACCTTTCAAACACATTTGCCTTAATTTAAAGTCATGTGTGTACTGGAATGCATTTTTTAAAATACAACTCCCGTCATTCTTCCAGGACAGTTTACACACAGACCTCCAGCATATTTAGCCTTAGTAGAGAACTTCCATGTCAATAAACATTTGCTGGAACAGGTTAAATGTCCCAAGACCTAAAAACTAACAGGATGGAGCTTTGATGGAGACTACTGGTCCACATTTTATTAGATTGCCCAATTTCTCAGCCAAATACAGTTCTAAGTGGTGGTTTTAAATGCCATGCATAGCCAAGGACCTCAAGGTCTAAATGATTTCTGCTTCCCACATGGACCTACCCATGCCCTGATAAGATCCTCAGAATAGGCTGTCCAGTTTCAAGGGTACAAAGGGTAGTGATGGGGAAGATGGCCTACGCTTGACTCCAGCTCCTGACAGGGGAATTGAACCCTGGTTTCCCAGGTCCTAGTCCAACACTCTAACCACTGCACCAACTAGCTGTTATGGATCCTGGTAGGGTGCAGCATCAGGGCCTCCAACATCACACCTGCACCAGGGCCCATAAACCCTCTAGGTGGCAAGGCAAAGCTGACCACCAGGTGGGGAGGCACCAAAGTCACTTCTCACTAAGGGTGCTACTTCTCCTACGGCTGAGGTGAAATGGCCACAGTGTCTGTGCCCCTACTTCTCCTATGGCTGAGGTGAAATCACCACAGTGTCTGTGCCCCTAGTTCTCCTACGGCTGAGGTGAAATGACCACAGTGTCTGTGCCCCTACTTCTCCTACGGCTGAGGTGAAATGACCACACTGTCTGTGCCCCTGGTTCTCCTACGGCTGAGGTGAAATGGCCACTGTCTGTGCCCCTAGTTCTCCTATGGCTGAGGTGAAATGGCCACACTGTCTGTGCCCCTGGTTCTCCTACGGCTGAGGTGAAATGGCCACACTGTCTGTGCTCCTGGTTCTCCTACGGCTGAGGTGAAATGACCACACTGTCTGTGCCCCTAGTTCTCCTATGGCTGAGGTGAAATGGCCACACTGTCTGTGCCCCTGGTTCTCCTACGGCTGAGGTGAAATGGCCACACTGTCTGTGCCCCTAGTTCTCCTACGGCTGAGGTGAAATGACCACAGTGTCTGTGCCCCTACTTCTCCTACGGCTGAGGTGAAATGACCACACTGTCTGTGCCCCTGGTTCTCCTACGGCTGAGGTGAAATGGCCACTGTCTGTGCCCCTAGTTCTCCTATGGCTGAGGTGAAATGGCCACACTGTCTGTGCCCCTGGTTCTCCTACGGCTGAGGTGAAATGGCCACACTGTCTGTGCTCCTGGTTCTCCTACGGCTGAGGTGAAATGACCACACTGTCTGTGCCCCTGGTTCTCCTACGGCTGAGGTGAAATGGCCACACTGTCTGTGCCCCTAGTTCTCCTACGGCTGAGGTGAAATGGCCACACTTTCTGTGCTCCACACAAGGCACCATTTTTGACTGATAAAACAAAGAAGTGCTACATCTGCATTAATCTAACTAAAATTAACTGGAATTTGTTGTCATGCAGCACACATTTTAATTACCATGAAATACTCTTATTGAACAAAGGCTGCATCATTTTTGTCACACATTTCCAGAAGGGAAAAAATGAGTTCAGAGTGGGATGACTTCTTGTGGTTTGACATGCAATGTTGATGTTTATAATGCTGATGTTTTATAAGCCATCTTGCTTTTTCCTTTCTTCCAAGGAAGTCAGAGTGGAATTTTTAAAAGAAACAAAATCTGACAGCACTGCTGGGGGCTAATCTTGTGATCTGTTTGTGGGAAGGGGGGAGGCCGAATGGCTGGCCTGGAAAAACTCCTGTTCTTGCACATCTTCAGCTGTAACACACAAAGGAAGTCAAGCAGCTTTGTGGCAGAATCTGATAACGCGTTGCTCCTTTGTGGGGAATACTCGTGCCAGAATATATGCACACTAAGTAGTAGTATGATATTACCTTGGAACGGAAAATCAACATGCATTTTGTAGATGCAAGAGCGTGAGGGAGCAGGCAAGAATGTGGAGAGCTACTGCCAAAATCTGATATTTAGCATCCATTTGGAAGGTTGCATTCTGATACATGGACCATCACGTGGGTTTGTTTTTTTCCAGGTAGGGGCACTGCTAACTAGGAACAAGGAATTTCAGCTCTATGGGTTTCTCTTTTTTCCTATCTCAAATTCATTTCTCCACATTTGTACAGCAATTTGCAATTTTAAAAAAATCCTCATGGAAATTCATCAAATTTTAATGTGATTTTTTTCCCCAATAAGCACATTTTGGTGTTACATATACATTTTGCAAGCAATTTCCCCTAATATAAAGCATTTTAAAGTACATATATGATTTTTTTCTATATACTTTTGGAGAACCTAAGTCGTAAAATTCAGAGAAGTACAGATTTTGAAAGATAGCTGTGTTTCATTGAAATTGGCCCATGGACACCATGAAACATGGTGTTTCCATGTTCACATTTAAGCTTTCGAGAGAAGAAATGTCTGGTGAACTGCCAACCTTTCATGATAACCTGGCTCCTATTTTCCCACTAGAAGTGCTTCTTGTGCAGCAAAATCCAGCAAAATCCAGGGGTGTAGCATCAGGGGTGCCAGAGGGGCCATGACTCTGGGTACAGATTATTGAGGGGGCACGAAGCAGGCACCCCCATGCAGGCACCTCTGGCCTTCTACTCCTCTCCGCAGGCATTGGTTCTGGACTGACCAGCCTCTTCCTGGCACTATGAAGTGTGGAGTCAGGCCAGCCATTTCCTTAACCAGCAATCTGTCTTCATTGGGGCCAGCCCAACCATGAGGCAGACCGAGACAGCTGCCTCAGGTGGTGTAATACTCCACAGTATTCCGCCACGATACTCCACCACTGCCTCCACACAATCTTGTGGGTCTCTCATGAGATCTCACCAGAACCAGCTGCAGTCACTTCTTGCTTCTCCAGTGGAGACCACCACTTAGGGGCTAGGGAAGGTCATGTGAGGCCTCTCATGAGGCTGTCATGAGATCACGATGGAACTTGGAAGCCACAGCCACAAGGCTTCGGTGGAGGTGGCAAGGTGGAACATGTGCAAGGCAGCACCTTCCCATTTCACCTTGGGCAGCAAAATGGGATGAGCCATTCATGGTCCTGGTAGTGCAAACCTGGTTCCTGTTCCCTGACTTCCTGGTTTAAGCCTGCTGGTGTCTTCAAGTAGGTTGTTCAAAGCCACCCAGTGATTCCATGGCTAAAGGAGGATTTGAACCCTTGCCATGCCAGTTCAAGTGTCTTTCCACTCCACAGCAGGCGGTATCCTATTTCTACAATGACTCGTTTAGATTTATTTACTTACCTGGCACATTTTTTTCAGAATAGAAGCCTTGTTTACAAAGCCACTGAAATCAGATTCTGCTTTGCATTCTTCCACTGGAAGAATACCACAAGTAATACAACTAGTATAAATTCTAAAAGCATTCTGTATCTTCACCAAGGGACCTGTGACTTGGAATTTTATGCACTCTACCTACAAATGGTTCTGATTACAAACCAAGATGCAACAGTCTGTGCCAAAAGAAAAAGAAAAAAAGAATTTACAATTCAGCTTAGTTATCCATAGCACTGTTGTTGTGTTAACCTAGGGATGGGGGGCTAGCTGCAGTCTGTGTCAGCAGATCTGGCCACTGGAATTCTTGGGAGACAGACAGAGCAGTTTTCCTTTGCAAAGGCAGAAGCAACATTGTCACTGACTTGTTTTGAAGGCAGCCGCTGTCATCAGTTGAACATGACCCCTCGTTGCTGTGCCATGAAAATATTTATGTGTTGCATGGCTAGCGGTGGTTGTGCACGCTCAACACATTAATAGGCACCCATGTTTGAAATTATTTTCCCAAGTTATTTGGTGGCCACTGCTCTGTTTTCCCCCTCTCTGAAAAGCAAAGTCACTGTCTTTGGAGATCACTATCTGCCTTCGATGACCTTCAGCACAGAACAAAAGCTTTGAGTGCCTCAGTGACTGTACTCAGGGCTTCTCTCCACTCCCTTTACCCCACCCTCACCCTGTCTCTAGGCAAGCCATCAAAACAGTCAAGGCCGTGGTTTGCTGATCTTTTGACACCTAGAAGCTGCAGCCAAACTCTTAAGGAATCAAGAAGAGAAACACAGAATTGGAAGCTGGAATTAGATGTCGTTTTCTAAGTAAGACAAAGGCTTGCTAAGAGCTTAGAAGTCCTCAGTTTTTATTTTTACAAAATAAGTTTTGGATTCTTAAAATTATTTCATGCATTGAATGCATTTGCATGTGACTGCAGTCCCTGACACAATGGAAATCAAGAGAGAACCTTTACTTAAAGAATTAAAATGTGAAACTGCTGATCTTCTAACAAACAAAACAAGCCTGTAACTTGTACCAGAGGACCGGAAAGGGGTCAACACCAAATTTTATAATGGGATCTAGGGAGAATCTGGGAAATTACATGCTAGCTAGCTTTCTCTTTTGGGAAAACTGGTGGCAAGTATTGTTAAAGACAGAAGTGCCAAATATAGAGAAGAACAAGTCTTGCTGAAGCAGTAACATCCTGGTTTCTGCTATGGTAAGTCCTGTCTCACTAACCTTAAGCATTCCCTGAGAGTGGCAACAAGTATATAGATCAAGGTGATTCCAGTTGGCCTCGTGTGCTTTGGGACTAACCAGTGAAGTTGCATACTAGAAGATTCAGGACAGACAACAGGAAGGACTTCTTCACACAGCACAGAGTTAAACTATGGAGTTCACTTCCTCAATATGTCATGATGGCCACCAACTTGGATAGGTCTAAAAAAAAAAAAGGATGTGACTAATTCTTGGGTGATAAGGCTATCAATGACTACTAGCCAAGATGTTCTACCTCCACAGTTGGAGAATTATGCCTCTGAAAACCAGTTGCTGGAGAGCACAGGGGGAGAGAGGGCTCTTGTGTTCAAGTCCTGTTTGTGGGCTTCCCATAGGCATCTGGTGTGAGAATGTGATGGGCCTTCAGTCTGATTTAGTCTGTTTCTTAATATGTCCTTAGAATACAGTAATAGAGGGTATCTGTCATGGCATCACACAAGTTTATCAGAATGCGATAAGTTTTTATGTTACACATTTGGGTGGGGAACACTCCCAAATAGAAAATTGTTGGGCTGAAAGGTTGGGGAACAATGTTAGTATCTGAGATTCCATAAATGAAGGAGATGAACATATATCCCAGTCAGTGAGGTGGGTAGGAGGAGAGAATGCTACCCCATGGGTTTTCTGTTGCCTCTTGCTATTTATTTGAGACAATGTACTGTTCGTTATGGTTATTCCTTCAAAGAGTTCAAGAAGAATAAATGTTTGTACTTCATCTAAAATCTAGAGGGGACACAGACTCCCTCAGTATTCCATCCTTAAATTGTTTTTGGTAGGTCCATCACATATATCCAGGATGTGGATAAACTGCTAAACTGAACTTAGGTTAGAAAAACATTATTCTGTAGTACTTGACTCCAAGCCCTTTGCAGCCCTGCAGGGAAATCAAAGACGACAAACAAAAAGATTAGGAGCAGGGGTGATTAATTTTATTATTAATTAGGCTGTTGGTTTATTTATGTACCAATTGGCGTGCATGATTTCATAAAAGGAGGTAAGAAGAAAAGCCTTTTTGCCCTGAGGCATAAACAGATATGGAGAAGTCTAGATGTGCCCTGTGTGGCAGGGAAAGTATTTTCTGCCTCTCCAGATCCAGCAGAGGAATGGGGGAGGAGCAGTAGGGGTGAGGGTGCCACCTGGGGGACAAATGGGTAGGAGGTTTGAAATATCGGAATAGGCCAACAGCAGAGATGGGGCCAGATTATGTGCTATGCAGGAGACTAGAGTAACTTCCAGATGACCTGAGCATTTGTCCAGATTTGTTTGTTTGTAGGTTCCACTGCCAAGAAAGGCTTGTCTTCCATTCCCACCTGCCTATGTTTATTTGGAAGGGCAGCACCTACTGCTTGACATGGTCCTTTACGTATCCAAGCCCTAAATCATTTCATGTTTTAAAGGCAAACACCAGTACATTGAATTGAGCCCAAGAACAATTTGTACAGAACAACATTGCAAGCAGGCATTCCATGCTGCAAGCTGCACTGAGGACTCGTTTTTTTGCACCAACTGCAGTTCCTGAGCCATCTTCAAAGGTAGCCCCACGTAGAGTGTGAAACGTTTTTCTCATCTGTGAATCTCTCTGCTCCCTTATGATATCAAGAACAAAGAGACTGAATCTGTAGGGAGAATGAATAAGATGCTTTATAGCATCCAGGGTCAGAAAGGAACTGAATGCTAAGTATTACACCATGTATAGCACACGAGTCAAAAGTATGCTACCATGCTCCTATATAAATAACCAGTTATTTAAAATATAGAACCTTCATCAAAAGATATTATAGCATAGTAATTGCAAATAAATTGATAGGTCAAGATGCATGCATGCTGCAGGCCCTCCGACAGGAGGGAAAGTAATTTCATAATATAAGCCCAGTCGACTTGAGCAAGACAAGGTAAGCTCCAGTCTACTGAGGAAAGCAAACTTATCAGAAGCTAACAAAAGCAAATAAAGCCAGCTAGCCTGGTCCAAGTTTCTCAGGCCAGATTTGGTTTGATCGGAGCATGTGAACAAAACTCACTAGTTTTCTGAGGTAAATGGGTGTGTATTGGTTCAGCATCATTTCATCCTGCCCAATATTAACATTCCACTACCCTTCTGTGACCTCAGCCAGCAATTTCCTGAAGCATCAGATCAGCATATCCAGTTTCAAGCAGAGCACTGTCCAAATAACTGTTGGTATGACAAAAGGCATACCAAAAGAAAGCAAGGGAAAACTGAAGCTAAGTCCGTAAAAGAAACAAAGAGGCGATTGTTAAATGGCCACAGGAACACCTTTGCTAAAGGAGTTTGTGCGCTTTCCCATTACTTTTGCCTTTTAAAAAGCCAGGATTGAGCGATTTATCCTAATGACCCTATGGAATGCTGCGATTCAATTCAAGTGTGCTCTTCCTTAGTGTGACTCAAGCCTTTTCCGAGCCTCTCACACCTCAGAATGGGGCAAGGATCACTTTGCCTGATCCAGCAAAGCATTTTTTCTTGCCCATCTCATATCCTTTCACTCATGACTTTTCAGATCTTCAGGAAACTTAACTGCGTTCCATTACGCTCATGACTTGCCCAAGGCCACCCAACGAGTGGCCTTGGGAAAGTTATTATCCCTTAAATCCCATTACTGCAATGGAATTTGAACTCGGTCTCCGGAGTTCAAGGCTACCCTCCCATCTTTAGGCCCCATGTTTCAAACCAGCACTAGATTCAGTAGTCCCAGGATACCTGAGGGGGCAGGGGAAGAGCAGACAGAGATTGGCCAACCGTAGACAGCAAGCTGTTTCCTTGATGCAAGCCAAACCCAGCTGGTATTTTCTTACTCCTCTGACTTGCATGTGTGTTTTACATGACTATAGAAGGAGCAATCAGTCAGCTCCCAAGAATCTTAGCAACAGCAGCAGCAGGAGCAGTGTCCCCTGGAAAGGCTTGCAGCAGCTGAAACAGTGATGACTCAGCAGCCTCTCCCTCTCTGGCCGCTTGTTGATCCCTGGCAAGAACTCCAGCCCAAGTCCTCCTGACTCCCTTGTTTGGGTCAGTGATTTCTTGCTGGCACCAGCAGATAAATTCCTGGATCCTGCTGCCCTTGGCACTAGAGAGTAGCCAAAAGGAACTGACAGCTGCAGCCAAACTGTGCACAGAGCGCGTGCTTTTCCATTCTTGTTTGCTTAAAAACAGAGCAAAAGAATTAAAAGCAAAACAAATCCAATGTGAAGTTAGTCAATGATTACAGAGCAATAACAGAGCTCAGCGTCAGCAGGTGCGGGGTGGAGATGGACTGTCTCTTCTGGCCTTTGGGAAGGAAAACAGCTCACTGGGTTTCAGGGTGGGCTGGGGACACGGAATTACATCACCAGAGGCTTTGTTTATTTGGCTTAAAATAAAGTCTGGAACTTCAGCCTTTGGATACGTGCATGAATCTTTCACCTGGTTTAAATTACAACTGGTGCAACAAGTTGAGCTGGTCTCAAGTCAGTGTCCCCCTTGAGCTGATTACTTTGACCACATTGCACCCAATAGTTCACTTGTCATTTTTGATGCGATCTGGTGGAAATGGTGTATATATAGATATAATTTTACATGCAGTCACTTTCACAACTGTTACAGAGGTCTGAGATCTGCAGATGATTTTAAAAAGAAAATTATAGGCCACAGACTTGTCAAAATGGCTTCCCTATGCATGATTCTATGATATATAAAATAAATATATCGAAGCATCAAATGCCACCAAAATTATCTAGAAAAGCCGTTCTTTAAAACAGCAATATTTTACAATAAAAACAACAAAAATAACAGCATCATATCTTTCAGAATAAACTACTTGGAATAAATGGAATTTTTAAAAATCTATTTAAAGGCTTGTATTGATGGAGCCATCTGCACTTCAGTTCAGAGGAAGTGCTGTAATCATGGGGCCACCACTAGTGAGACCCTGTCTCTACTTTTGTATTTCATGACAAACTCATCTCTCCCCTTCCAATTTATGAATAGAGTGTAACCAGCTGAAGATAACATTTCACATACCTGAAGAGTTGGCTTCCAATTTGCAAAAGGTCATGCCACAATGCATTTGTTATTAGTTTTTTCAGTGTTACAAGCTGCACTAGCCTTGCTAGTTGGTTTGATTGGTTAGAGCGTGGTGCTGACAATGCCCAGGTCACAAGTTAGATCCCTGTATGGGTGCATATACCTGTATTGCAGTGAGTTGAATGAGATAATCCATGGGGTCCCTTCCGACTCTATGATTCTATCCTTTAGTACGTATGAGGTTCTAATGCAAGGGTCATGTTCCTTCGGGAGTAGAACCCTCCAACATGGGTAATCTGTTAAGGGCTGCATGCTGGCAGTGAGTAGTGTAGAAGCCAGCATTAGGCAGGGGCAGATCAAAAGTGAGCATAACTTTATTTTATAACTTCATATTTTTCCATGTATAAGGCTAGGGTTTTTTCCTAAAAAATAATGTCAAGAATTAGGGGGCGTCTTATATTCTGGGCCATCTCCCGCCATTTTCTTAAATCTGAGTCCCCAAAAATAGGAGGAGTCTTATATTCTGCCACTGTATTCTGCTCTGGTCAGACCTCACCTGGAGTACTGTGTCCAGTTCTGGGCACCACAGTTCAAGAAGGACACTGACAAACTGGAACATGTCCAGAGGAGGGCAACCAAAATGGTCAAAGGCCTGGAAATGATGCCTTATGAGGAACGGCTAAGGGAGCTGGGCATGTTTAGCCTGGAGAAGAGGAGGTTAAGGGGTGATATGATAGCCATGTTCAAATATATAAAAGGATGTCACATAGAGGAGGGAGAAAGGTTGTTTTCTGCTGCTCCAGAGAAGCGGACACGGAGCAATGGATCCAAACTACAAGAAAGAAGATTCCACCTAAACATTAGGAAGAACTTCCTGACAGTAAGAGCTGTTCGACAGTGGGATTTGCTGCCAAGGAGTGTGGTGGAGTCTCCTTCTTTGGAGGTCTTTAAGCAGAGGCTTGACAACCATATGTCAGGAGTGCTCTGATGGTGTTTCCTGCTTGGCAGGGAGTTGGACTCGATGGCCCTTGTGGTCTCTTCCAATTCTATGATTCTACATGGGAGCGTCTTATAGACAGAAAAAATACGGTATTCCCTTTCTCTCTTTTTCCACCTCTTTCTGTGAGCAGGCAGGCAGACAAGCAGGCATGCTTGCACAAACACATCAAGTCAAACAGAAACACACATTCAGACAGCATTATCATTCTTCTGTTAACCAGCAGTAGAACAGGGGAATCTCTGCCCTTCACTGTACAGCAGTGGGAGGGGAGGGGGAACTAGGCAGGAAGTTCTCTTGTCGCCTTTAAAAGGGATCTCTGCTCTCTTTGGGGTGCCACCATTGCAAGAAGGTCTTAGAAAACAGGACAAATTCCTGTTTCCTGTGCTGTAAGACCTTCTTGCAATGGTGGCACCCCAGAGAGAGCAGAGATCCCTTTTAAAGGCAAGAAGAGCCACCTGATTTGGGGACTGAATGAGTTTTGGGCACCTTAAAACGCCTGAAGCAACTAGCAAGGACTGTGTGGATGAGGAGTAAGCAGAAAATCATTTTGGTCTTTAAAAAAAGCTAAATGGGGTAGATATGGCACATGGATAAACAATCCCCGATTTACAATCTGGACTTCCAAAATGCCACACACAGAGCTATACAAGCCCTGACAATCTGGGCTCAGGGGTGTAGGAAGGGGGGTGCCGGGGTGCTGGCCACCCCTGGTGCCATCACGAGGGGGTGACAAAATGCCAGCTGAACTTGACACTGTCTGTGTAATGGAACCAAGTGGGGTTGAGTTGCATCGCAAACACCAACGCATCTCTTTCCCACCTCTGTGGCTGGGCGCATGCACAGTGGGCCGGACCCTGCTCTCCCTGCCCGTCCATGTCTCGCCCTCGCTCAGGGGCTGTGTGTGTGTCTGTGTGGCCGTGCATGCCGTGGTCAAAGCTGTGCTGCTCACAGGGCAAAGCAGGGTCCTTCTGGGGCTGACGCAGACTCCCGAGAAGGGCGCGGAGGCGAGAGAGGCTGTGGTCGCCTGTTTTCGCCTTTCATTTAAGGGACAAAACACACTGGTTTGGGGGTGGAGGGAGGGAGGTGAGAAGGAGCTGTGTCTCTGACAAGGCAAGGCGGGATCAGGACCAGCAACAGCATCACCTGCGTGGCTTTCTTTGATGGGGGGTGGAGGGAGGAAGGGGGAGAAGGCAGGATCTGCATCGTGGTTGCCTGCACGGCTCTCTTTGACAGATTTCAATTTCAATGGGGGGGGGGGTTGACCAAAAAAAATCCGCACCGGGTACCACCTGACCTTGCTACGCCACTGCCTGGGCTTTAATGAGATTTACTCCCAAGTAAGTTTGTACAGCACATTTGCTCAGAAGTAAGTCCCAGTGCATTCAGTGGGGCTTACCCACAGGTAAGTGTGCTAAGAATCACAGCCTAAAGACATTTAGAACTGGAGCGTGCCTTATACTGTTATGTTTCACTGCTGTTTCTTTGAAGAATTTGTCTACAACAATGCTCGTTCCAACTGTGCTAGATGCTGTATGGTTTTTAAGTGTAAGTTTATTGCTTCTTTTATTTCTTATGTGTTGCATTTTATGGTATTCCAATTTGAATTCAAACTGTAATGCAATAAAATGCAATTTGTAACGCAAACAAAATGCAAACTTCAATTAAAAGTCAATCTGAATATTTAACATGATGCATGCGCCGTCTCCTGGCTTCCACCACAAATCCACAGACATGCCTGAATGGAGCTTATGGACCACTGGTAGTCCTCAGGCCACAGTTTGGGAACATCTGGTCTAACATCTATACGGTTATGCTGCTGTCATCGAAAAGGGTCAATGTGGGGGACAGCTAGCATCTACTACATCTATTACTCCAAAGGAGGACTGCTGTCAAAACAGTAGGAATCCAAAAGGGGAAGAGCAGGGATTTCTATGATTTCTATGCTTGTGGTTCCGCAGGAGAGGGGGAATCTGCTTGTGGAGCTTTTCCGTGGCCTCCTTTCCTGCCCCTCCTAAAAGAAATCCCTCTGAAACAAAAACATGTATGTGCAGAATCTGCCTCCTCAGCCGCAATGGTGGCCGCACCTCAAAAGCTGGAGCCTCCTTCCTCTGAGCGGGAAATGACTGAAACATAAATAGCTTGGAAAGAGCCAGGAAGCGAAAGGCCTTTCTCCTTCACCCCCCCCAGCCCCCGCTCCTTGGCAATAGCCGTGTATAGTTACAGTTTAATCTTGGAAATGTCAGACAGCTGTTCCCGGTTGCTAGGAGACCAGCGCACATTATGCAGATGTCGAGGACCTCAAATGTCTGCCGGAAATTGCAGCCTGCGCAGTGTGAGGAGAGATGCACATTTCCCTGTCTGGGGAGCCCAGCAGGAGTCTCTCCCCCCCCCCCATACATGCACACACACACACATGCAAATACCACCCCAACCTTGAAGAGTTTTGGAGGGTGGGGGCGGCTACCCAGACAGTCGACTCAATACATTCTGGAAAATAAAACTGCACACAAAGGAATCTGGAGTAAAAGGTGTATCTCAGCTTAGTGTAGCAAGACAAGCAAATTGGGCTGAGGGGGTATGGTTGTTTTACAGCACAGCTCTGTAGTAGAGCCAGCTGCTAAAAAAAGGTTGGAGGCCATTTTTGCAAGTGAAGATAAAACGGGCTGCGTTTCCCATATCTATCATATGAAAGGAGCTCGTATGATCATTCAATTTAAGAACAGCTTGTTTCTACTTTCTATCTAGCATTATCAAACTTTGTTTTACTTAATGGGCCCAAGCAAGAGGACATTTAAAAAAAGTGGCTGGGCCAATCCGAATCCTGGTGGAAAACCCAATTTCTGCCATGCATTAGTGGTACTGGCAAGTGGCAGTACTCAATGGCATTCTTGAAATGAAAAAAACACACCCTGTAGGCTAGGTTTGAATGGGGCTTTGCTACCCAATAATATGCTATAGGCAGCATCCCCGCCATGTTTGTAGCAGGGAGGCTTCCAAGTGCCTACTGCTGTACGTCTCTGAGAATGCATTACTTGTAAGGCTCTAAAAAAGTACCCTTTGAGGAAAGGGTTCAACAGAGACATATAAAGAGCAAACAGAGGAATCCTATGCACCAGTTAGGCTGGTGGGTGAGGATAGAGGCTACATGTCATCTAGGCAGGTCACAAAGTCCTGCAGGAATAGCAGAGCAGCTGGGGAAAGAGAGGGGGGCTGCCCAGCTGCTCCCCACTGACCAAATGAGCAGCGCAGGGGAGGTGTTTAACCCTTCCCTCTCCACTGCAAACCTGAGGACAATTGCCCCACATGCTTCTACTAAGTTTTAGGAGGAAACAGTTAAACCTCTCTGCCCTGCCCCTCACAATCACCCTGCAGTCATAAGATAATTGGCAAGAAGAATCTAAGATATGTGGAAGTGGTGAGGTGCAGAGTCCCACTGCTCAGCTGAAGTGTGATTGTGTGTGAGAGAGAGAAGGGGGAGCGCTGTCATCACTCACTTTTGGCTTTGTAAAATGGCACACACACACAAACACACACACACACCATCATCCCTGGAAATGCCCACTTGTCAGGAAACATGCGAGTGATGATACCCACATGCCACCCACATACGGAAGAAGCCAATGTAGTCCTGACAGAAACACACACCCCCTGCAGCACAATATGCAAAACCACAGCACAGCACCCCAATCCATCAGCCAGCACAGGCAGTCCCAAGGCACCTCTCCAGACTGGGGTTCAAATCCCCTTATGCTGCTCAGAAGCACTGCTTTGAAATACAACCTACATAGGGAAGGAAGAAGAGCCCACATAACACAGCACACACACATATCTCTGAGCAGGAGGTCTGCAGAGAACAAACATGGGCCTCAGTGGTGGTGGTGGGGGGAATGGATTCAAGACTCACCCAGGGAGGGAAGGGCGCTTTTGCCAACCAAGAACAGGCCAGGACATGTGACAAGGGCAGCCAGAGACTCGCATGGTATCATCCGGTGGCTAACTGCATAGGACAGGGGTCAGCAAACTTTTTCAGCAGGGGGCCGGTCCACTGTCCCTCAGACCTTGTGGGGGGGCTGGACTATATTTTTTTGGGGGGGATGAATGAATTCCTACGCCCCACATATAATCCAAAAATGCATTTTAAATAAAAGCACACTTTCTACTCATGTAAAAACACCCAGCAGGCCCCACAAATAACCCAGAGATGCATTTTAAATAAAAGGACACATTCTACTCATGTAAAAACATGCTGATTCCCGGACTGTCTGCAGGCTGGATTTAGAGGTGATTGGGCTGGATCCGGCCCCCAAGCCTTAGTTTGCCTGCCCATGGCATAGGACATGGGCCTGGGGAGCAGGAGATGGGAGCTTGAGTCCCACCAGGAGGGAAGGAAGGAAGGCAATTTCAGGGACAAAAGCGAGAGAGCTCCTGCCTCATTTCTTAACCACTCAGCCACAGATGTGCCATGATAAGGAATTTCTTTCTCCCTTGCTCCCCGAGAAACCAGTCACAGATGCCAGGAGCACAAAGGCTGCAGGGGGGGGCCCCAGCGAGTTGGGTCAGCTCCCAGTTTACATGCTGCAAGTCCCAGATGAGAATCCATCGTGGGGGCCCACATGCAGGCATGGATCTGTCTGGTAAGAGCAACACATAAAGTTTACCTAGGTGCCTTGGAGGCTCAGAAGATCACGATAGAGTACTGTGTGCTGTGATTCTAGTCTTATTCACACCCCAGTACCCAGGAAGCTTTGGGGCTAATTATAGGCTAATTAGGGAGGAGAGTTTTCTGGCCCATCCCTGTCTGGTGGGCATAGCCTAACAGGACCAAAACAAAACGATGACTAAAGCAGACACCAGGGCAGCAGTATGTGTTTATAGAGGAACAGGTATGCCTCATGTAATTGGTAGGATTTGTCATACGTTGTTGCTATTTTCTCCAGTCCTGTTTCCACATTTTTAACGGAACTGGGGTTAGTTTTTGAAATATGGCAACCCTAAAAGAAATGCCTTGGACCCAAACTAAGGCCTTAATAACTGTCACTTTGAATCGTGCTGCAGAATGAACAGGGATCCAATGCAGATTGCAGTACAATAAACTACATAATCTACACAGGAATAGGTTTTACAGGGAGTTCTGGAAATGCAGGAGACTGAACCTCTGCATGCAAAGTAGAGACTGTGCCATTGAACTATGGCTCTTCCCTCCAAATACTGTAGTAACATTCTGTCCCGGTGAGACACAGAAAGATTTTATACAGACACTGCACCAATTTCACAGAGTCTTTTTTTAAAGTCTGACTCTGCTGGCATGGGATCCCGGATCCAAGCTCTTAGGATCCCAGACGCCACAGAATGAACAGCTAAAAACAACACACACGCCCCCCCCCCGCCCCCCATCTGCTGAGCACTTTGTCAATATCATGCCAGGTTAACAGTAACTGAAGGAGTGGAATAGAGGCTGCTGAGGAGAATAAATTGGGCCAGGTAAACAGCACTGCGGTAGCGGCGGGGGCAGCAGCAGCGAGGGGTTGCCATGGCGACGGAGCGAGTGAGCAGATTGATCGATATGCCTGCATCGCCTCATCTGGCTGCAAGCCACGTGCTGCTACGGAGGGAGCAGGAGGAGGGGGGTTTATAGAGGGCGGAGGGGAGCCACAAGCAGCAGGGACGTGGCCTGAGATCCGATATGCCGCAGCGGCGGCAGCAGATCGATCGATACCGTGTTGGAGAGCAAGTAATTGCCTCCCCTCCCAACGTGCCCTGGCAAAGCTGAGAAAGAAACGTGTCCCTAAGTCTCTGCCCAGAGATACCCTGCTCCAGGCTTATCAGCGAGGTTTGGTGTTCTGGTGGATTTGTTTACTTGGAAATCTCTCTCTCTTTTTCTGTTTCTCTCCCATCAGCCCCCAGCTCTTGGCAGACACCGAGTGGCTACCCTTGCCTTTCCTGGTATCACTGTTGCTGTTGTTGTCAGGCTTCTCTTTATGCAGGGCTGTCACTGCTCAATACACTGGTACCTCGGGTTACATACGCTTCAGGTTGCAGACTCCGCTAACCCAGAAATATTACCTCAGGTTAAGAACTTTGCTTCAGGGTGAGGACAGAAATCGTGCTCCAGCGGCCCGGCAACAGCAGGAGGCCGCATTAGCTAAAGTATTGCTTCAGGTTAAGAACAGTTTCAGGTTAAGAACGGACCTCTGGAACAAATTAAGTACTTAACCCGAGGTACCACTGTACTGACAAAACATCCCCACCCTGGGGAAGAAAAAACAAAGCAAGATTACAAGATGGGGGGGAAAGCGCTCTACCAGATATGACCATCGCAAACAGCCCTTCTCAATGAATTTCACCCTGAGGTGCAGAGAGATGCCACTATGAAGCCAAAGCAATGTAGAAGACACACACACACACACACTTTATTATTTTGTGTGTGTTTCATCATAAAGCATAGGGTGAATGGCTTCTGATGGATCGATGCTGAGGGTCTGATTTTGCCTTAACAGGCTCCTGCCAGGCCACCAGTGATGAGTGACTGGATGCTGAAATGAAAGCGAGAGGAGGAAAGGAGGGAGGAGAAGAGGGGCAGGTTGAGAGATTAGGTCACAAGCAGAGGAAGGCAAGGCGCTCCAGGGATGGAGCCAGGCACTGCAGGGGAGCATTTTGTAAATGGCAGCTGCCCGATATTGTTAAGGTTCTGTCTTCGTGCCAACAAGCTACTGCCTTTCCTCTCCTCCCTGATATATATCACAGACTGGGCTCGTTTTGCATTTGAGCCAGCAGATCAAATCCTAGCCGTATTGAAGCAAACAAGAACATACAGTACATAGTAAATCGGGAAGGGAGGATTTTATGGAGTTTCTTTCGAGGCTGTGCCTAGTTACTGGTCGCTAAAATCAATGAGACTGGGAGGGAACTATGTTTAGGACAGATACATCTTTTCTCCCCTCTTCATTTTCTGCACCTGTACAGTGGGTGTAAAATCTGCACTAGCTATTAATGTCCATTCATTTGTAAAATGGTTCCCTCATTGCACTTCTGTGAAGCATTTGTACATGCACCTGACCAGCATGAGGCCAAGGGCTGATCAATGCACACAAGTCCGTCTTATCACTGGGTGACTGCAACATGCATTTATTACTCGGGGTGTGAATGAGCCAGATTTGGCACCACAGATAGAAGTTCTGTATCTTTTCAGGGGAGTTAGTTCCTTTTCTTACTGGCCAGTCATTGTATAGACATGGAGGAAATTCAAGATGGGGCTGTGCATGTGTGAACCAGCTCCCCTGCTGTGACATGAATGAAAATGCCATCAGGCCTTCTAGGGTGAGGACCATCTCTCTCCACCCTCAAATGGCAGCGTCAACAGGAACATGGTTCTGTGTTCCAGTTAGTGCTGAGTACGGGGCAGCCATCTGCAGAGATCGCAAGCACATTTTGAGACCAAGGTCACAATCACTGGGTCAGGAGGTGCTGAACCAGAAGTGTACGGCACAGCATTGCAATAGAATAAAATTAAAAAGAGGCATAATACGGTGGTATCTTGGTTTATGAACTTAATTCGTTCCGGAGGTCCGTCCTTAACCTGAAACCGTTCTTAACCTGAGGCGCGCTTTCACTAATGGGGCCTTCCGCTGCCGCCAATGCGCGATTTCTGTTCTCATCCTGAGGCAAAGTTCTCAACCTGAGGTACTACTTCCAGGTTAGCTGAGTTTGTAACCCGAAGTGTTTGTAACCTGAAGCGTTTGTAACCCAAGGTACCAATGTACTGCACAATGTTTGCAGGATGTTCCCTTATTTGGAGCATGCCATGCCTGTCCTATGAAATTTATGCTAGCAGGAACAAGTACAGAGATGATAGCCGTCTGCGGGTTGTGCCTCTCAGGCTGCATAGACACTATACCTTTAAAGCACATTCAAAGCACATTTTAGCCTCAAAGAATTCTGGGTGTTGTAGTTTGTTAAAAGTTGCTGAGAGGTGTAACTCCGTATGGGGTAAACCACAGTGACCAGAATTGTGTGTGTGTGTGTGTGTGTGTGTGTGTGTGTGTGTGTGTGTGTGCATGCTTGGAATGTGCTTTAAAAATATAGTGTGTAAACAGATTTAGGTGTGCTGAGTTAGCATGTCTTAATACCGCAAACGGCTCTGTCTGGAAGCAGATCTTTCCTGGAGGAAGAATTAGGTCACTCCCACAACCAAAGTGAAAACTGGAACTTGAAAACTGGCTTGAGAGCTATAAAACAGGTAAAAGTTTATACTTTTAGTTAAACAATTTAAATTGGTCCAGTATAAGGCATCAGTTTATTTTGTACATCTGATTTGTCGTAGCCAATATCACAACATTGGAAGGTGTGAGACAGAATCTCTGCTAAGCTAGGAACAGTGCGAGTAGTCATCTTTTTCCAACAAATAATTCTTCACTGTTTGTACAGTGTACATAGGATTTTGGGCAACCACTTGACCTAGGAGTGCCCTCGTCCTGCAGGACAGTACCACAGCTGGAGGAGAATAATTTGAATTGTAGGCTGTGATGCAGCAAAGAGGCATTACTGTATGATTAATGGATGCTATTAATTCAGGAGAGACACAGTTTTTACCGAGCAGTAAAAACTCAGAACAAATATCAGACAGCAGTCACTGTCTAGTGAACAAGCGAGCTTTGATACAGGTGAATTTTTATACTGTACTCAATTGACTTTCCCAGAATGAAGGAAGGTTACTTGGGACACAGCTGGACACTTCCAAAGTAAGCGAGCTAACAACTTTTACAGAATAAACGATAATAGCGCTTGCGAGCTGTTTGGCAATTAATAACACTCCAGCTTGCAAACCCATGCATTTAAAAGGAAGGAGCTGTCAGAGCAGTCACAAAGCAACATCAACCACTGTGTGCATATGTAGAATTGGAGATCTCCAGGACTGGAATGGATCTGAATACATCTTGTCAAAGCCTGTGGACTGAGCCAGCATCCATACCATAAGCACCGCTGCAGAGGGAGAGCAGAAACAGCAGGGAGTATTCTGGGCAATGTCTTTCCAAAGAACCCTTTGGGCATGTGGCTTTTCCTCTCCTATCTGAGCAGTTCATCAGGGGAGGGGAAAGGAGCACTGTGCATTGGGCAGCTGTTGTGCTGTGGGACAGCTTCAGATTTCTATGCTCAGGTGAAGAATTCAAAGCAATAGGGGAAGATAGGAGTACTGGATGCCCAGCCCTGGTTGTTAAAAAATGGTTTCCAAATAGGAACGTTGCAAAGAGGTTCCTGGCTGATAGATGCAGCTCCTTTGAATCTCTGGATCTTAGGCAACTCAATTGAAAAATTGCACAGGGAGTGGGCAGGTTGGCATTTTGTAAAAAATAGCTCAACAACTTTTGGGGTATCCTAGTTTTTACTTTAAGAAATATGGCAACCCTAATTTAACCCTCCAGTGCCCTCCCCTCCCCCTCCAAAATAAACTTCCCAATCTGTTGCCCTTCATACTGACAGAGACTGATGGGAGTTTTTGATGGGAAAAACAAGCCGTCTGAAGGCAATCCTGTATAGGGATTTTTTTAAAAAAAGTTTTTTTAAAACTGTTTTATGTTTTTATATATGTTGGAAGCTGCCCAGAGTGTCTGGGGCAATCCAGTAAGATGTGCGGGGTATAAATAGTAAATTATAAGTATGGTATGGGATGTTCCTATTTTCATCAGAGAAATGTTGGAGGGTATGCTTCATAAATCTAAAAGCACACTTAAAAAATCCTAGGCATGGTAGTTTGTTAAGGGTGCTGGAAACTGTGGCTCTGAGGAGTGAACTACAGTTTCCAGTATTTTGGGGCAGAGGTAATGTGCTGTAAATGTGCAGTGTGTATGCAGCCTGAGACAGTGAAGCTGAAAGCACATCGGGGTTGGGAGAAGGTTTGTATAAAATGCTATATTGATTCCCCTCCCCTTAACAAAACTTAATAAAGAGTGTTCAGAAAGGCCATCACTTTCTGATTCTGCCATCCGTATAATTCACTCCATATTTATAAGGCAACAGGCACCGTGTGGTTGCTGCTCTGTTCCTTGCTCGATGTTTCTTTCAGCCATCTTGAAACATCTTTTCCTACTTACCACCAGCACAGAGCTGCAAACACCCTAAGCCTACTTCAAAAAGCAGCAAGGGACAGAAATCATCCAGGCTTAATGGTGCAATGCCCCAACAAAAGGCCGTCCTGTGGGACAACAACAAGCACGTGGTATGCATCTTCTTCGCAACGCAGCAGAAGCAGCCTCAGGGGTGAAATAACCAGCTGCTGATGTCACTATTAGAAACACAGACAGCACTGATTTCAATACAACAGATGCACTCCCCACCTGGCACCTGGCTAGATATTATACAACCCACATCGCACTCACTGCTGCAGCCTCAGCTACTACAGTAACCTCCAAGAAACATTGTTTGTATCTCAAGAGAGAGGTTTGCATCCTTCTCTTATTACAGTGATCTAAATTGGGGGGTTCCCAAACTGGTTTCTGGACCACTGGTGGTCAGCAAGGTCCATTAAGGTAGCCGGTGGCCTGTCTGCAAAAAGACAAAATCATACAGCATCTGGCACAGCGCAGTGCAATTGCTACAAAGGCAGAGAATTCATTTAAGTGGCTGCTGAGACCCTTGGCAGTTTTCAAGTGGTTTGTGGTGGGAGAGGGAGTTTGGGAGCCACTGATCTAAATTGTTCTGGCAATGGGGCTTTGCATCCCTTGATTGCCTTTTCTTAGAGCTCCCTACAAGAATGCAAGGGCAGCCCTGTTGAATCAAAGCAAAGGACAATCTAGATTGTAAGGCCCTTGGGAAAGAGACTCCATTCTTTGTAAAGCCCAATATATATGGGTGGCGGTATATAATGAATAGTAATGTTCTGTGGCTTGTTGTTTGTTCCAATTCAGCAGTGAACAGCAGGTTTTGTGGCGGGACAAAAAAATCCAGCCTCTTGGACCCATGACATGTTGTCATGGGACGAACAAATGTGTAGATGAGGCCACAGTTGTACAGAGTTGATGAGGCTTCTCTCCCCCACCCCCCCTTGTGCTGCTAAGTGCTATGGAGAATATAGAGCTTTTTTCCTGGCAGTTCAACCACACATCTAGGCTTTCTGCAGCAATTGCGACTAGCTCCATAGGGAAATGTTCCGAGGGGACTGCACCATTTCCTGGGTCTCTGATTTCTTTTGGGCCTTATTCATGGGTACAGCTGAAGAAAAGCTAAATAAATCCGAAAAGTAGCCACGTAGCATTTACACATGGAGAGAATCACTATTGCTTGTAAATGTCTCTCCTTAGCAGTTAAGGGGCTTCCACTCAAAGCAGAAGGATTACAGAGTCTGTGCTAAGGGCTGCATCTTGCAATGATTGATAAGGCAGCTCTCTTCTTTCCTGTGCAGGAAGACCTGTAGGCCCTGGATGCTTGTGAAGCTTTCGCATTTTCCCATGGGGGAGGCATAGAATCACAGAATTATAGAGTTGGAAGGGACCCTGGCAATCATCTAGCTGAACCCCTTCAATGCAGGAATATGCAGCTGTCCCATGCGGGAATCGAACCGGCAACCTTGGCACTATCAGCACCACACTCTAAACAACTGAGCTATCCATGCAAGTCCCCCTTTAACAAAAAAGCAGTAGGAAGTGGAAGGGTAAGCATTCTTGCAACATTCATTCTCCACCACTTCTCCAAGCAAGTGAAACAATCAGAAAAGGGATTGCCAGGTCATTGACGGCTAGCCATGTTGACTATGCTGTGCTTCCATTGTCAAAGGCATGGATATTCAGAAGTGTCCATTGCTGGAAGCATCCCAGGGGAAAGTGCTCTTGTGCTTGTGTCCTGCTTGCTGGTTTCTGTTTCCCACAGGAATCTGGCTTCTGTGAGAACAGGATCCTGGAACAAATGGGCCATCGGGCTGATGCAGCAGGCTTGTCTCATGTTCTTACGGTCAATGATGGAGAAAGGAGTATTGACAGGGAAGTCAAGGAGCGCAAGGGCAGTGCCAGATAGAACCTTCCCCTCAGCTCCTACAGCACTAAGCAGAAAGTAGAGCAGGGAAGGGACCTCTAGGAAAGACTACAAAAAGGTGTAGCACCACACTTGTTGATGCGGGCTGTGCCATCTTACCCAATTCTGCAAGCAATTACCAAGGGGAATGGCACAGTCCTCCTGTGCTTTGCAGCTGTCAGGCTACCTCTTGTGTTTTTGTGATTTAATCTTTAATATAACCAAGCACACGCCTTCGAACCTCGATGTGAAATGTCTCGACAGCCCCTGACTGCCTCTGCTTGGTCCCATGCTGTGCTTCTCAGATTGTTGATTCATAATGTTAAAAAATGTAGGTCTGCAAGTACTGGGCCCTGTTCCCGCTTCGGACTTTAAGGATGGACAAACAGGGGATGAAGGTCTCTAGGAGAGAAGTAATCAATGAAAAAAAGAAAGTAGAGCACAGTTGAACTGGGGCCGGGAAAGGCAAGCAAGAGAAGGCCAGGATCAGTGCAGAAGAGTCACGTCTAATAACACTGCAGCATGGATGGGTTTAAAGCCGTTCTGCCGTTTCCATAGAAACAGCATGTGTAAGAGCTGACTTTGAGAGGCTTCAGAAGGTGAAAAGCAAGGAGAGGCATACTCGCCTCATGGGGGCTTTGAATTACAGATAACTATGCCGTCCCCAGTTTAGACGTTCTCCCTGAACTGAAGCCAAGAGAGACCCCTGCCAGGACATCCTACATTTCCCTCAACATGGAAGACGGTCCCAGGGAGAAATGGTTCTCCTCTTTTGCCTCACATTGCGTGTCTTGGGTTTCCCATCTTGTTAAATGGAGGAAGCACTGAAGAACACAGCCTTCTGTGGACGAGGGGAGGAAGCGGAGTCTGTTGAAAACAGCTTTCAGACTGTGACAGTAGAAAGCATTTCTCACCCTTTTCCCCTTGCCATCAGTATTTGTGCTTTCTGTATCCCTTCTTCCCAGGCTCTGCCTCATTTTGTTTTCCGGTACATCATTTTCCCCCACCTGCAGTCAGAAGTTCAATCAATCTCCTGCAGTACAATTTTATTATTTTGCAGACCTTGATGCTTGATCCAAAACCATGCTCCCTAATTGGAGAATGGCTGCATGCACACCACACATTTAAAGCGCATTGCTTCCTCCAAAGAATCGTGGGAGCTATCGTTTAGGCCTTAGAGAATAATAATTCCTAGCACCCTTAACAAATCACAGTTCCTAGGATTCTTCAGGATGCTCTAAATTAGGGGTCAGCAACCTTTTTCAGCCATGGGCCAGTCCACCGTCCCTCAGACCATGTGATGGGCCAGACTATATTTTGGAGGAGAAGAAAAAAAATGAATTCCTATGCCCCACAAATAACCCAGAGATGCATTTAAATAGAAGGACAAATTCTACTCATGTAAAAACACGCTGATTCCTGGACCATCCGTGGGCCGGATTGAGAAGAAGAATGGGCCACATCTGGCCCCTCGGCCTTAGGTTGCCTACCCCTGCTCTAAATGTACACAACCTCAGCGTGGTGAAGCACTTAATGTGCCAGACAAGCCCTGGGGAGACCTCGGTTCAAATCTGCATTCAGTCATCAAGCTTACCAGCTGAACTTAGGCTTGTTGTGATCTCTCAGCCTCACCTCCCTCACATGGTTGTTGTAAAATGTGTTGCCTTGAACCCTAACAGAAGGAAAACAGGATGTAAATAAGTTATCTCAGGTGTAATAATAATCTCAGGTGTCATGGACTCATTAGCAGGGTTTTTTTCCCCCCCAGCCAGAACTTGACGGAACGCAGATCCAGCACCTCTTTTTATAGAAAAATAGCACTGCCTAGCTATGGTTTTTGAAGGTACTTCACGCATTTGGCAATGGTGAATCTAACCTTCATCTAGAGAGTATGCGCTCAACTGAAATGGTGCCAGAGACACACAACCATTCATAGCTACTTCATGAGTGTACCTATATGGTTTCATATATTTGTTGCATTCACAGTTGCATGTTTCAGTGGACACCTGAACATCTAATATGTATATCTTTTTTATATATATATGATGTTTGAAGCAGCCCTCAGTGGTGAAGAAAGAGCACTCTGCCCATACTTAGAGGCAATTTTCTCCAGCCATGTCACAAATACAGAGAAAGGATTTTTAAAAAGTTCAACATAATGCATGGAAGCAAAGGTTCAGCAGCCTAATAGCATCTTTTGAAACAGGTTCCTGAAGTGATGGTTTGCAATTTAGAGACATTCTCTTATCTGAAACACTGCTCAACCTTTTCTCAGAAATTAGTAATTCGTGAACATGCCCCAGGTCAGTGGGACTGTTGGAGCAGAGGTAGGACTGAGATTGCTGACTGATTCCGCAGATTAAAGTTGCGTTTTATGCCTGTCCTCAATCTGCGATTTATATTTACAGACCCAAATCATTCCAATCCCAGGGCCTCTGATGAGCCCTGGTTCAGATTAAGCAGTGAAGCATCTTCTTCTGTTTTCCTAACTATAAACAGGGCTTGATGGAAGATAAGCCATTTTCTCCTGGTGTGAGTATAAAAAGAAGTTTCGTAAAACTGCATTATCTGTGTAAAATGAGGCTAGGTCTTTCTGAAAAAGCTGCTAGTGGAGGACTGAAATTTGCCTCTGTGGCCTCTTCCGGACACATCAAAAAAAGAAGATTGTTCTCAAATCATAAACTCTTCCCCCAGCCTAAAAACCTCTCCTTTAGGCCTGTGCGGATACAACTTACAGCAATAGCCTCCTTGGAAGCAAAAATAAAAAGACCCATCCCTGTATTGTCCTGGATCTTTACCTTTTTAACTGAAGGGAAGAGGAGGTCAACTTTACTTTTGAAGGATTTTAAAAAAAAAAACATTCAAAGGGGGAGAGATCAATGGGATGTAACATATTGAGCCTGCTGGATCAGGCCAGTGGACCATCTAGTCAAGCATCCTGTCCTCACAGTGGCCAACTAGAAGTCTGAGGGAAGCCTGCAAAGAAGGACTTGAGCTCAAGAGCCCTCTCCCCTCCTGAGGTTTCTAGCAACAGGTATTCAGAAGCATTACTGCTTCCCACCAGAGGTGCGAATGTGAATGAAATATTAGCAGGAGCAGGTAAGCCCTGCATAATCAATCACATGATGCAGCACACACACATCATTTGAATGGCAATGACCATCAAGTTTGGGGGTCCAGGCCCCCTCAAATATTTTATTGGGAGGGCCAAATGGACTTCAGCCCCTTGGAGCTGGCTCCTATGCCTCTGACTGTTAGCTATGGGTTGTATTAATATTAGAGCAGCCAAGTACAACATTTTCCTCTTGCCTCAAATGGACACACAGGGGAATGTGGCTCCAGACAGGGAGGACTTCCTGTCATACCTGCTCTGGAGATTCCTCCCCCTGCGTGTGAACAGGTAGCTGGGCCTGACCCTAGCTGACCAGATAAAAGGGCTGGCCATGCAAGTATCTCTCTCTTGGTCTCTTGACTCTCTTACTTTTGGACTCTCCTGGCTCTTAGCCAGTACATGGCTCAACCTTCACATAGGGTGGAGCCCACAAGCAGAGTCTGAGATGTAGCTCAGACTTCTTCTCACTGTCGCTACAAGATAAAGCCTGCCTTCAGATTACTACTGTGAACTGAGTGTGAGTAAAACTTAATTCTTACTTTTAAAGAAGACCATGTGCCGTTGTTATTATTTTAAGAGGGAGATAAAGGGGAAACTTACCAGGAACAATCCAGACTGGATTGCTTCATAAAAGGATTCTAGCGAATCATCAACTTGCTTCCAATAAGTTGCAAAGGGAATGTGCTCTGCTGTTTACTCACTTGCATGAGTGAGGAAGGATAATATCAAAACAATACATCCTCTCCTACCTTCCTTGATGTTCCCACATTAGCTGCCCCCTAGCACTTACCACTTTCTTAGCCCACATTTATATTGCACCAAGAGACCTTTGGAATGGTACTTTTCCATTTGCATGAAAATACATGCACATTAAAGAGTAAGAAGGAATGTAAGAGAAAGCTTGAGAAGGAAACATACAAGCCATGCAACTTTTATCTTCAGGAATGTGGAAATGCATTAGACATCTGAGCTCAGCAAATCAAGGAAGCCCCATCCATATTTCATCTTTATATTCTGAACTGAAACTGCAGCAGACAAAAAAAAGAGAGAGTCTGGAAAGATCGACAGTTAATTGGAAATGTTACATCTGCTTATATGCAGAAGGCATAAATATTTATACCCTGAAGGCTGGTTTGGGGGTTTGCTCCTAAGTAGTAAAGAGAGAATTATATCTTGAAGAAAGAGTCCTCTTTCCTTTCCCCCTTTCTCTCCCCACCCCTTTAGTAAATGTGAGTAGTTTTTTTATTCCCTTAAATGGGAGCACTCTGCTCTGTGTCTTCCTTTTATTTATTCATTCCCGCTGACTTCAGTATGGAATTGCATAGACTGTATAGGTACCACAAAGACCAAATGCGTTGGCTTCTCATTATGGAGTGAGAATGAGGGCAACAAGGCTGAAAGGAGCAAGTCTGCAAAAATTTGTGGGGGTGGGGACGGATCAAAAATGCCTGCTGTTGTGCAAACTTTTTAAAAAGTCCATTTCCAGTCAGAATACAGGATGATCAGTGAAGATGTCAATGGACAATCTCCATGTTAACTGCAGCTTAGGGAAAACACTGGTAAACAAACAAGCAAAAATCCCCTGACATCTATGGCTGCTCCAAAAGGGCCTGTTTATTGAGCATTCAACCTGATTTGTTTGAAGAGAGATTAGACTACGGTGGCTACTTAATGTGCATTCATCCTGATTCGTTCGTGGGGAGATTTTCGACTACGGTGCATCAAAGCAAGTGTCAGCCCAAGTTTTGCAGTGCATTCTCCCTTCACTTTCCATATGGAAAAAATAAATCTGATCTTCTTGGGAAGAGGGGTTTGTTTCAAATCAGCTCTCCTTCTGCAACCTGAACTTGCTGGCTTGTAATTAAATTCCATCTTAAAAATAGGAACAATTGGTGGTGTTTGGCTTTGCAAAGATGCAAAGGAAATTAGCTCAGTTGGTTGGAGCATGATGCTGATAATGGCCAGGTTGCAGGTTCAGGGACAGCTTCATATTCCTCCATTGAAGGGGGTTGGACTTAATTGATCCTCAGGGTCCTTTCCAACTCTATGATTCTATAGGAAATTTCTTCAGCCTTTTGGGATATTTGATCACAGGTAGATATTTTTGAGAAAATATTAATGTGTGGTGAAATAGGCGAGAGTGTTCTTGGGTGTATTCTGCCTAGTTGTGGAGAGACCACCCTGTCGGCTAGGATTTCCATATCTTCAAACAGCCAGACGAGAAATGCATATCTTCTGGGAGAACTTCGATGATCTGTTAAAAACATAAAGAGAAGAATAGCATGGCACCTGCCCCCTCATTAAAAATGGTCAGTTCCCCAAATCCTGTTGGAACAAGAAGGTCTTCCTTCACCTGCTGGCAGAAGGACAACAAGGAAGGAGTCACTCCAACTTCTCTAGGGACGGGGTTCCAAAGTCTGAGGGCTGCCCTCAAGAAGGCCTTCTCCTGCGTCCCCACCAATTTTGACAGATTGTGATTGCTATTCTTCATGAAATGTTTTCTCTCTTTGCTAACACCGTTGTTCCCTACCTTTGTACTTTTATACATCAAAGAATAATAAATATATAATTTACTGAAGAAGAAGGAGAAAGGAGACGGGTTTCACTCCCTTTACCAGTATGTCCCTGTTGGTGGCTCCCACGGCCATGCGCTTTGTATGTGAACAGGGCAGGGACACCCTGTTTCATCTCGTTTGGCTCCTGGCCCACTGCAAAGCCAGTGACTGGATAAGCCCACAAGTGAGCAAGAGGGAGACTGACGGTCCCAGCAAAAGCCCTGCCAAGAGGCCCAAGTTGTGGCAGGTACCCAGAGGCCACTGTGGACAGCTTGGCCACACATACACACAAAAATCCCAATCTGGATCTGACTGACACATCTCTGAGGAGGTAGGATTCACTTTTCAGAGGGGTAAGCAGCGGGAAATTACTTTCCAAGCATTCATAGTAATTTATGAAGGAAATTTCATTATGCTGTATAAGCAGTGCTGTGTGTTGGCTCTTCCCCACCCCCTCCTTCTGCTTTCTCCCCCTTTCCCCAATGCCCCAGGAATTGTGAACAAGATTTTATTTTTATTTTTGTCATAACAGATTTTCCTATGGGATTATTTCTTTGGCTTTCACTTTTCTTTCCGTTTCCACAGCAACTGCAGCTGGCTCATATGTGTAGTTGCCATGGCAACTCTGTAGTGTTGGAGATTTAGGAGGGTATGGTGTGTGTGTGTGTGTGTGTGTGTGTGTGTGTGTGTGTGTGTGTGTTTTAAAGGATGCAATGAAGTAAAAATTAGATTAGAATTCCATATGCTTCATGTGGAGCAAAACCTGTCTTGACTGTTGAAAACAACCAGATCCTTTCCCCCATTTCTCTCTTGCTTTTATCTCCCCAGCTAAAGCCAGACAATGGCTTCCTACAAAGAGATGAGCACAGGCAGAGGAACTGGATGTTGGCATTTTACCAAGCCTGCCAACTGTAAAGCACTTTTCAAAGCGCATTGTGGGAAGGAGCCAACCTTTTTGAAATGACAGGCACATGTTAGTCTGCAAGGTACTGGCTTCCTTAAGTTCATGGCTCCCTCTCCAATGAATAGGTAGAGGTGATTAAGCTCTTTGGATATTTTAATGACAGCTGAAGTGGAGCACAGTCTGCTTTCTGCACCCCTCAGCCCTGCTTTGCAGTTTTCCTGTGGTAGACGGATCTCTATAGGTCCAGATATCTCATCTTAAGCACCAGAGCAAGTATTTCTTAGTACGCATGGATTTGTGCCATGTGTGCATTCAAGGTTGTGGACTCTCCTTCCTTGGAGGTTTTTAATCAGAGGTTGGATGGTCATCTGTTTGGGATGCTTTAAGCTGAGATTCCTGCATTGCAGCGGGCTGGACTGGACGACCGTTTGGGTCCCTTCCAACTCTACACTTCTATGATTCTAAGATCTTAGTACACGTACCTTCAAAAAGCATCACCCAAAGAACTGCTCAAACATCACTTCCCAAGGGGAACTTGATGGCACAGCCAATGCAGCACCGCTGAACTCACCTCCTAGCAGCTGATGGGTGGTGACCTCAGCCCTGCCTTCTGTAGGGATCAATTTAGCAATCAAGTTCCCCATGGGACACTGGCTGTGCAGCCAATCCAGCGACATCTCTACCTGCACCACACCTGACGGCACAAATGGGTATAGTTTTTTCGGGGAACTGCCATGCAAACCAAATAGGACCTGTGGTGATCCAGATTTGGCCCAGACTGGAGGTTTTCCACCCCTGATTTAAGGTAATGATTTGCCACTGGACTGGACTAGACACTCCCAGTCTGTGATGGGCTGAATCTGGTATATCTCCCTAGCCTCCACCACATATGACTACTGCCCCCCAGTGCCTGCAAATTCATCCACCAGTGGCTGCTTGGGGTGTGGCTCTTTCCCCCATCTCCTGCTCTTCATCCCACCTGTAACTGGGACAGGATTTGCCCATCAGAGAAGATGGGCAAAGCACTCCCTGCCCCCATGCCATGCTCCACTGCAAGGGCTTTATGTTGTGGCCTGTGGGTGCTTCACCTAGAATTATCATAGAACTGTAGCATTGGAAGGGACCCTGAGGGTCATTCAAGTCCAACCCCTGCAATGCAGGAATCTCAACATACGGTCTCCCATCCACTTTGAAACCATACCAGACCCTGCTTAGCTTTGCAAACGTGCTCACAGTTTTACTGCTACACCACTGGGGTGGCATCAAAGTCACCCCAGATGGGATGAAAACCCACAATCCCTGGCTTAGGAGGCCAGTGCCTTATCCATTTTGTATAAATCTGGTGGGATAAGCAAATGGCGTTCAACTGGAAAGAGAAGTGCTGAGGACCAGCTGCCCATCTCATCTTATGTGGGCCTCCTACCAGCCCATTCTGGCAGAGACCTTCACTAGCAGGGGGGGGGGGGGCTAAACTAAACCATGCCAAGAGGAGTATGTAAAGCATCTCTGCTGGCAGCAGCTGGCAGGGAAATGTGGGGCAACAGAGAAATCAAGTGATTGGCATAGAGAACATACTAAACTCAGCTTATTCTGGATTGGCGTGGCTCTGAATGATCCCTTCCAGAGAAGGACCTTCATGGTGCACTGGGGGGAAACTGCATGAAAAGCTTTCCTTCCTCAACTACTTTGCAAATTCTTTGTGCATTAATTCCCAGGTAGCGCACATCGATTCGCTGTCTGCAGTGCGCCTCCATTCTCTCTTCCTTGCATGTCAGATGCCAGCAAATTATTACTTCCGTCAGTAATGTGCCTCTTAACTCATGCGTCCTCCACTTCCCTATATAGATTCCCATTGATCAATATCCTCTCATGTGCTCTCCTCCCAATTTTTCTCATAGCATTAGTTAGGGAACTTTTTTCAGGCCAAGGGCAGCTGTCTATTTAAATTGAATTTTTTTATTGGATTTTGAAAATTTAAAAAATTAAACTTCAACACAAATTTCCCTTAATGTTTCGACTTCCCACCCTTACCTCCATGATGTTTCTAGTCCAGGCAGAGACAAACTCGGCCCTCCAGCTGTTTTGGGACTACAACCCCCTTCATCCCTGACCACTGGTCCTGTTAGCTAGGGATGATGGGAATTGTAGTCCCAAAACATCTGGAGGACTGAGTTTGCCTGTGCCTGTTCTAGTCCCACCCTTTTCCTGCTGCATTATATGGCATATTTTTTATCTAATACATATTTCCTCTACTGTCATCTCCCCTCTGCTGCCCCTATTTCAAATCCTAACCACGACTTCACTTGACTATACCACTTTCTGAAGTAATCCAAAAAGGGTCCCCACTCTTCAGGGACGGCTCTCCGAGGCCTTTTTCCACCAGTGGGCGGGGCTAGAGGCAAAGTGGGTGGAGCAACAAATGTAAATCCCTCTCTCCTCCATCCACATAGGAAAGAGGTGTTATCAAGAGTTTGACATATTCCAGACAGGCAAAAACACCCACAATATGAAGCAGGGTAGTACAAGCTATGGTCTGGGGAGGGTGTGTGTCCTGCAGCTAGTTCCAAGGGTCAGATAGGGAGGCCTTGACAGCCACATTTGACCCTGCAAGCCCTGAGGTTACCCACCCCTGGGTTGCCAGCTTTCTACTGCTCCGGCTCCTGTGCTTTTAACAGTAACAAGACATGCAATAATTTAGCAGGCAAAGCTTTCCCCGTCGTGTTATCTCTCCACCAGAAAACGAATCCGCTTAATTTGCTTAAAGCAGAGGAACAGCACCAGCAAAGTGAAATTGGGAGCCCCAACAATATGAATCCTCCGAAAGAAGCTTGCCTGCATAGTACTCATGCTCTCTCGTGTTCAGCCATGGGCACTTTTGATCCCTGCTGAGTTTGAGTGAGTCTATGAAGAGGAGACAACAAGCCTACAGGTCTACAGCTGCAAAGGTAGGCACCAAGGTAAGCGGAGGACTGCAGCCATTTCAGGCATCCATCTTGCAGCAAGCAACACAGGCCTTATCCTGATCCCGTCCTCCTGCTATGTGAGAGGGATGAACACTGTGGTTCAGGGCACAGCAATTAAAGAGATAACAGCTGTAGCACGTTGCCCAGGAAGGCAGTTTACCTGGAGTTTTATCCCACTGATCATCACTGCATCTATAGTTCCCATTTTCACTGAATCTATAGCATCCAATTTATGTGGGGGTTTTTTATATATATAATAATAAAAAATAGACTTCCCCATTTCTTTTCTCCATCCCTGTTTTTGGATTGTGGAGGGTAAGAGCAAATGGAAAGGAATGAGACAGTTGTTTTCTGCCAGTGTTTGACACCTTTATTAGCTAGGTTATAGCATGCTTCTCGTAGACAGAAGATTTACACGATGGAATGCAGCCATTGTGCCTTCCCCTTCTATGCAGCAACCGACAAGTATATTTCTGTCTCCGCCGCGTCTGCTGCAGTATCACTGGCTCCCCCCTTTTTTTCCTGCCTGTATTTAAAAGTGCATTTGTGCGATACATCTCTACAATAAACTGTACTTTTTACAGTCTGACCTTTCCTATCAGATTGGGCCCGATAGATGAACCAAATGGAGAGAATTATTTGGATGCAGGCAGGCTGGTTTATGGGGGGGTGGGGGGTGGGGGTTTCAGCAGTGAGCTCTGGTTTTTATAGGTTTGCTCCTAGACCTGATCACCATTTATTTCAGCAGAGAACTTGGTGGACTAGACAGAGTATTCTTTGGGGAGGGAAACCAACCAACCAACAGCTGCTTTTCTTCTTCTCATACTTTATCCTCTTCAAAACTTTATATCCACTGTCAATCTACCTCTCTTTGGCCCATTTCCTGGTTTATTCCCGTTTCCTTCTTTGAAAATACTGTAAGGTTGCATACACGCTAACCCGTTTGTATGCGCAAAAGTATAGTTTTTCCTCAATCCAGAATCGTTTGTGTTCATCTTCAACATGCTGCTTTCAATCTAGATTGATTCTAGATCCTGCCATCCACGAGAGTGGCTGCGGCTACTTGAAAACCCTCTGCTTGATTAAGATAGCTGCACCTTTTTCTCCCTGCACATGCCTTAAGTGAATAAAAAAGGAAGTGGCGATTGCGATCTTGGTATATGCCCAACCATAACATCATTTGACAGGTGTGGACACACTGCTGGATAGTGTGGAATCAAACTGTAAGGACATTTTAAGTTTGGAATGAAACTAGTTTCTCAATCAGAACTTTCCAAGGGCAGAAAATATGCCATAGATCTAGACTTTGTGTGTGGACCATGTTGGAAAAAACAAGTACTCTGTTTTCATTGATTCCAGAATAAAATGTTGCATGTCCGCAGCCTAAGCCAATGTTTGTTAAGCAACCAGATGAGCTCTCCTCCTTCTGTCAAAAAATCCTTTATAGCTTGACATCTATGCTATTGGCTCAGTCAGCTCCATCATCTTATAAAGTGATGGATTATATCTCTCACTGTTCTAATATAGCAGTAAATGAAAGATTCACACTCACACCATGCAACATCTCCTAATGTTCTCTGGGAAAATCTCATAGTTATGCCTGAACAGGAGTGCTTAAGTTCTATAGCTAGTAAACAACTGCTTTGTGGAAATCTGACAGACCCAATACCCATCAATGCTCCAAAGAATATGTGAAACAAGGATAAGTAAAAACAAGAGGAAGGTAGGCAGAAGCTACCCAAGAAAAAGCAATGGGAGCAATTCAGCTATTCAGTACACCAACTGATCAAAATAAGGAAAGGAATAATAACCTTAAAAACTCAACAAAATAAGAATTATTTGAGCAGAGGATGCCAGGTACAATGAAGCTGCACTCTCTCGAGTCAGATGGGGTCTCCATCCCTGATTTATTGCTTCATTTGCACCCACCCTGCTAGCTCAAAATATACTTCTTCAGAGGATATTCTTATGGCATAGAGACCTCAGCAAAGCCAAGCTATAAGTGGTGCACATGGCAAAAGTCCTGTGTCACAAAACACTTCATCCTCACATCAGCTTTGTGAGATAAGCTGAGAAAGGATGAGTAGCTCAAAGTCATACAATGACCTTCATGGCTGAGCAGAAATTTGAAGTCAGGTCTGCTTGTTCTAAATCAAGCATTCTCTCCCCTAAGCCAGACTGGCTGATGGTGTGTGTGTGCATTTATTGTCTCTCCAAAATTGCTGTGTGCCCCATTAAGGAAAATACATGAGCATGCATACATCTTCCCCAATGAAACAGCTTTGGAGAGGTGTGATCTCTGCCAAAAGAGCACGGCATGGGGAAGAAAGCTAAACCCCCCTATCCTTCCAGCTGCGTGCTCCGTATTCAAGTTTCCTCTGCAACTGCTTTTTAAGTCATTTAAGCCTCAGGTTCTCCAGCTGTGGCCCATAGACCATGTGTGGCCTGCAAGTTCCATTTAGGTGATCTGCAGAAAGGTTGAGGTTCAGTCATGTTTAACTGCACTCAGCCCTGCTAAGCCTAACAAAAAGGCAGGCATATCTGTTACACTAGAGAGGCAAGTCCATTGTTATTAAAATATGATTTGGGGGTTGTTGTTTTTAAGTTTATTAAGTCATCCACCAAGACCGCCACCAATTTTTAAGTGATCTACAAAAAAGTTTGAGAAGCACTAAGAAACCAAAGACCCAATCAACGTTCTCCAGCATCTCTACTAGTTTGGCCCAGTATGGTTTTTCTCTTTTGCAGTAAGCCATAAAGTGCTGTAGTGTGAATGGAGTACATTTGGGGACAATTGTCCTCATTCCCCTAACCTGTTTCAGTGGATGCGTCGGGGGTGGTTCACCTATGCACTTACATCACTTGATTTCTCACCACACATTTACACAACACGTGAGGACGCACAGCTGAATGTGTGAATGGCCTCGAGTGAAATGGGTTCAAGGCAATATGTATGTGATGGTGCGTTCACATATGCAAACCAGCACTTGATGCTAACAGCCACCAAGCAATGAGCTTGATTGTGTGAACCAGTCATAACTCACGGCTCTGACACAGATTATTTCTCTGCCTCAGGACGAAACTAATGTTCTGTGCTATGGGCTGGATTGTTAATCAAGTCTCATCCTCCGAAGGTGACAGAACAGACTTCTTCACCCTCCTTCCGTCTCTCCTTGATTTCACATTGAGAAGCTGCAAGCAGAAGACACGACAGTGTGACAATCTACTTGATCCAAATCCTGCTCTGCATTATTCATGCATTTCTTTCCCATTGCTCACATTTTTGTTAGCCTTCATTCAGCCAAAAGCATGTTGAATGTTTCCCTGTTTTAGATGTTCTAATCTCTTCTGGGTTCCCTCCCCCTCCCCCCACTTGCAGAAATGAGGTGTGTGCATTTGTGAAGGATCCTTCTATAACAGCTAATTCTCCCCTCCTTTACACCCCTTCCTAAACAATATATGTGCATAATCTCTTTACATAAGAAAGAATCAGAAAGGAAGAGCAATAAGGTAGGAGAGAGCCGAGACTACTTTTGCTACCCTGCACAGTGTAAGCCAAATCCCAAACAGACAGAGTCAGTACACCGTATAACATTTGTCCTTCATGGGACAGCTCTTGGAAGATGAATGCCCACAGATACACACACTAAAATATTTCACTGGCGTGGATCCCCTTCAGTACTATTGCTCAGGCACATGGTTTAATTTTATTTATTTTTTAAAAAATTGAACATTTTTAAACAAACAAACAAACACCTGATACTGTCTGCCAAGAGGGCTTTGCCTTCTTCGTTCCCTCCACAACCTACAACTGCCTGCCCCCACCCCCAGCCAAAAAAACCAATGTATAGGTTCCCCCTTATTTTTTTGGTTTGCTTTGTAATCTCTACTCTTGGCAGTTATTTTGTAGGAAACAGAAAGCGTTGTCAGTCTGCACCTTCTTCCTCGCTCTCGCTCTTCCTTTCTCTTATTAAATTGTAAAGCCCCATGGGCACTCAGACGTGCTTGGCTTCTATCTTCATCACTCAAGCAGTGATACTGCACTGCAGGGATGGGGAGGCAGCGGCAAGAATCCCTGGAGGGACTCAACTGCTCATCAGAAGGACTGGTATCCAGGCAACCAGCCTCCCCTGCCTGAGACAAGCAGAAACAGCTGGGAGCTTTGAAAACTAGGAGAAGCTACTGTAAAATGAGCAAGAAGGGAGGAGGGTGGGGAGAGAGAGAGAGGTTGGCTGCCTTCTTGTAGGCATAACATTTGCCCAGCTACAGATGGCCGCCATGGCCAAACTTCAAACGGCCACTTTTTAGCTCTGAACCATGCCCTGAACTCAAGGCTGCTCCAATTAAATTGGTCTTGCCTATACACCCGGCAAGTGGTGGTGACTGGAGCTGATGGGATTTGTAGTCTAAAAACACCTGGAGGGCACCAGGTTGTGGAAGGCTGATTTCAATGTCAGGAAAGGGGTCTGGCCGTAAACAAGGAATAACGCTCCCAAGCATAGGAGCAAAATTGATAGGCATTGCCATTCAAATGGTGTGCATCTTGGGATTCATTATGTGGGGCAGGGCTTACCTGCCCCCTTCCCCAATATTTTATTCAAGATGCCACCCTGCTTCCAAGTACACTTACCTGTAGGATAAATGAATGAGGTTTAAATTCCACATGTAAGAAAAATAACGAGCAACTCAAACATTCGTAGCTAGGGGGGAATGAACTCCTTTTCCTCTCGCTAGCAACCAGGAGTCCTCCTCAAATCATGTCAGAGAAGGGCAGTCCTGATCAGAGGTTGGTGTTTCCAGACAGACCTGAGTTTGCAGGCAACAGCAGACGTGAATTTCTGTGAATGAATCCTTATTTGGAGCACACTTCTAATGGAAAGGCATTCATGCTGAGGCTTTCTAAGTAAAAAAAAACCCTTCTGCTTATCATAGGAAGTACATACTTGGATAGAAAAGATTCCTAGTCCAGCTAACTCAAGTAGTTGGAGAAACAAAGGCAGCCATGCTTGCTGTTTTGTCCTCAGGAGAGAGATCGCGATCCCAGATGACCTCGCCTTGAGGTCCGAAGGGAGAAGTGGGAGTTGCAACCTCAGAATTCCATTCCGCATCAAAGAAAAGAGGATCACCCAGTTCAAAAGGACAGTGACAGTTTAGGAAGCTGAAAGTCTCCTGCTTTGTCTGTTTTCACCCCATGCAAAGCCTCTTATCTCAGCAAGCTGAGTTGTACCCCACTTCCAACACTCCCAGCATCTGTTTATTTCTCTCTTTAAAAAATCAGTTCCTCCTCTTGGAGAGGAAGGAATCAAAACACACAATTCATTTGGCCATCAAAAATCACTCCCATGTATATAAACCATTAACTTCCTGGCCAATCCAGGAAGCAAATTGTATGTACGACACACACATGTACCCATTGCATCTTCAGCGGCACCTAAGCCACTTGTAAGAGTGATCTCATGTTGGGGGGAGGAGGAAGGGGAGAAGCAGGTTCTTGAATTGAGTTGTCTGTCATACGCCTCCCCATGTTGTGTTATCCCATATGATCTTTGCCACAAACACACAAGCTGTAACACGATTCAATTATATTTTTTCCAATATTTCTTTACAAAGAACTGAAACCTAAACAAAAGAATAGCAAGTGTTTTCTATTACAGTTGATTTTAATTATAAGAGTTTTAGCAGATTAGTCTATGAACTGAATGTGCTTATGGGGGGAAGGGGACAATATTTCTGAAGCGAGATACTACCAAGGTATTTCCTTTTTCTTTTTGGATGATGCACATGTGTGCTCCATAGCTGGCATAATCTTATAAGAGGCAGCCCTCCCCTGTGTGTGAGAGAAGGGAGAATGCCTCCGCAGGTTTTATGAGTGCTTGTATTAAACAAATAATAACCACCACATTTGAACCATTGCTATCAAGTCTTCTGAACACTCCGTGTGCATTATTAAGCAGTAACCCTCGTAAAAACCCTGCAACGCGCATCAGTATTGTTATTTGCTTCTAGACAACCTGTTTATTGAACATTCATCCTGATTTGTTTGCACAAAGTTTCAGGGGACTTAGATGAAATCAGCTATTTACCAAGGATTCATCCTGTTTGCAGTTAATGGAGCTGCTGGGGAAACAACCGAGGAAGAATGAAATGTGGTTCTTGATGCACCTCCCCACACGACCATCAACTGTTTTGAAAACACCTGATGGAACTGCACTTAAGATTGCATCTCTATCTTTCACATAAGCACAGCAAGAGCGGGAGAGAGGATTTATTAAAATCTATATGCTGCCCATCTGGCTGGGTTGCCCCAACCACAGTAGGCAGTTCCCAACAAAAATAGTAAAAACACAATACAATAGGGTTGCCATACACCCAGAATACTGCAGCCGCAGTAAAAATCTATTAGAACAAAAAAATACCATGGTGGTTCTCCCCGTTAGAAGCATTATCTTTGAAAAAATGGAATATGAGGGCTAATTGGCCGACATACAGAGAGCTGTTAACGGAAGGTAAAATTAAAAGACTTTGAGGAGATAAGAGAATTGGTAACAGATTGGTTACAGTATCATCAATTAAATGATATTTTTATGACAGATAAAAAGGAAGGTTTTAGTTATGAATCATCAAAATTTCAAAAAGATGTTTTAGAAAATTATTGTCGAAAATGTGTAATTTGTTCATGGAGTGGCATACAAAAGATGAACAGGTTAAATCTGTAATGATACAATGGGCAGAAGACTTGGGACATAATATACAAATGGCAAAGTGGGGGAAGCTATGGAAAACAGAATTGAAATTCACGGCATGTTGTTCACTGAAGGTATATGAAAATGACGTATAGGTGGTATTTGACGCCCGTCAAGTTAGCAAAAATATACAGAACAAGTTCAAATATTTGCTGGAAATGTAAAGAAAAAGAAGGTACCTTTTATCATATGTGGCGGACGTTTAAAGTAACGAAAGATTTATGGGAGATGATATATAATGAAATGAAAAAAATGTTTAAAATAACTTTTGTTTAAAAACCAGAAGTTATACTAGGAATTATAGGTACTGAGATACCAAAGGATCAGAAAAGATTGTTTATGTATGCAACAACAGCTGCACGGATGCTACTAGCCCAGAGATGGAAGGAAGAAACTATCCTGACCAGAGAAGAATGGCAAACCAAGTTGATAGACTATGCCGAAATGGCAAAATTAACTGGGAAGCTCAGAAATCAAGAAGACAAGAACTTTAATAAGGAATGGGAAAAGTGTATATTTTATTTACGAGACCACTGTAAACAGGTTAACACATTAGCAGGAATTTAACCACACTTGTAAAGTATGGATAATTTAGAAGGATTAAAAATTTGGATAAATATTGGTATGCAGTTAGAAGAAATGCCATTAGGACCCTTGGAAGGGATGGGGGGGGGGAGACATGAGATTCAGAGCAATCTTGACATGCGGAGTCAGAACTGATTTTTGTTTTATGTATATACCTTTAAAAATCAAATTAAAAAACTATGCAAAAATAATAATAATACTGCAGCCACAATCAGTGTCCGGGCAGAAATCGGCTATACGTCCAGGAAAATCCTGGCATATGGCAGCCTAGGTCAGCAGTATCAATTTCCCTCAGAAATAGCTCAAAAACGTCCAATTTCTTTGCAATTTTGCAAAAAGAGCTCCAATACTTTTCTGTTCGGATTTTCACTTTTTGAAATATGGCAACCCTACAACACAACATCACACACTAAAAACTTCCCTAAGCAGGGCGGCCTTAAGATGTCTTTCAAAAATCACATAGCAAACAAGCCTTACTGCCTCCCTTCCCAAAGGAGAGGGGGCACGACCTAGCCAAGCCTTCTCTAGCCATTTACAGCTCTGTAGTCCTTAAGCCCTTCATTTGCTAACAAGCATAGACATGCATTGTGAAGTTTCCTTGCAAAATCTCCCACCATTTTCAGGTGGGATTCACCAGCAACTGTGTTGGATTGAGAGGTCTTGTGCAACCAACCCACTTCCCCCACAAAGTCAGGCTTCTTGCTGTAAGGGAAAGTGACAGAGAAATGCACTAGACAGTGGGGGGACAGCACTTGTTTTGACGCATATCATCTAACCTCCCCCATAAACAAATCAGAATGAATATTCATTAAACAGTCAACATTATCTAATCTCCCTGAAAACCTATCAAGATGAATGCTCAATGAGCAGGTCACCTGGAAGCACCTGTAGCATCTAATAATAATAATAATAATAATAATAATAATAATAATAATAATAATTTATTTGTACCCCGCCCATCTGGCTGGTTCTCCCCAGCCACTCTGGATATCTTCCAACAAAGAATAAAAATACATTAAAATGTCACACATTAAAAACTTCCCTGAACAGGGCTGCCTTCAGATGTCTTCTAAATGTCAGATAGTTGTTTATCTCTTTGATATCTGATGGGAGGGCGTTCTACAGGGCAGGAGCCACTACCGAGAAGGCCCTCTGCCTGGTTCCCTGTAACCTTACTTCTCGCAGTGAGGGAACTGCCAGAAGGCCCTCGGCGCTGGACCTCAGCGTCTGGGCAGAACAATGAGGGTGGAGACGCTCCTTGAGGTATACTGGGCCAAGGCCGTTTAGGCCTTTAAAGGCCAACACCAACACTTTGAATTGTGCTTGGAAACGAGAAAAAGAGTGGCTCTAACTTCCATCTCCTGCTTGCACTGACTCTGAATACTTCTCCCTCCAAAGGGCAGCCCCACGTGGCTCTCCTGGTCGTTTCTGGTAGACTTCTCCTGACAAGCTCACACAATGCCACTTGCCAGGAGACAAGAAATAGACCCAGAGGGCCTTGGCAGGAGCATTCCAAAGCTAAAAATAACTATGGGTCAGCTGTGAAGGAGCCTGAGGCTCCTTTCTCCCTATACTTTACCTTCCCATGCACAGCTGGTGCTGCAGTCACCAAGAGGACAAACAGCCCCATGACAAATCCTGGGTCTGCCTCTTTCCATCAACAACTCCCCCCTCCTCTTCTCCTCCAGGCATCTCTGCTGCTAGAAGCCAGGTTGCTGCTAAATTATTACAGGGAGTAGGAAAGAAAGAAAGAAAGAAAGAAAGAAAGAAAGAAAGAAAGAAAGAAAGAAAGAAAGAAAGAAAGAAAGAAAGAAAGAAAGAAAGAAAGAAAGAACAACGCTGTTCTGGAAGCAAGGATGGGGAAACCATCCATTTCCGTTTCTCATTCTTCCAAGTTCTTAAGTTCAGTTCTCCCCATTTCTACCTCGGTTTGCACTTAAAAGGGGGCAATCCACCTGAAAATTCACCAGTAAATTGCCCCTAATATACAAATTTGTGTGCATTTTTGCCTAATGTAAACATTTTTGCAATCTTCCCTGATATAATGCATTTTATAACGTTGCTTTTGCTAATACATTTGCATTCTTATGCACACCTCACACTAGTATAATTGCATTACAAAATTCAGAGAAGCGTGCATTTTGAAAGATGGCTGTGCTCACCTTTCAACATGAACTGAATCAAATTTCTCCCCCCCCCCCCGTCCTTAGCTGGAAGCAACCCTTTCATTCAGTCAACACTGACAGAACACCTTGTGGGGATTTGGGATTATAGAGAGAAGATAGTTATTGAGTCTTGTCCTGTTCTTATCAAATGCATTTCAATGAAACATTCCCTCTTAGGCCCCTTTAAATAATATTCCAGTATCTTTCCAGCAGCTGCATAATTTAACTTTGTCTGCTTTTCCTTGTCTGCCATTCAGTTAGCATTTGCTATAGTTATTTTAACAAACATTACCAACTTAAGTCCCATTGATTTTAGAAAGGAACATTTACGTATACACTTTATTCTCCCACTGTAATCAGTGGTGATTAAGACTGCAGCCCTATTCAAAAACAACTACAAAAATGTTGTTTTAGGTAGACTGGACTCCGTAACCTCTTTATAGGAAAGAATTGGCTAATTCAGATAGATGGTGTGATGTCATGTTGATATTGCTTCTTGGAGGCAGAGAACGTGGGTGTGTCCTTTTTTAGGTCAGAAAATGGTCTTATTTTGCTTGGGGGGAAATCTTTGATATTTGTAGATGTTCATGACTTAAAATCCTATGATCTGAGGAGCAACAGATTGATCCCTTGAGCCCTTATGGTTTCAAAAGGACTTATACTTCAAGGTTGGAAGGACATAAAAAAGAATTTTATTTACAGGCATGCATATTGTTGCAAACTGTCCTAATTTCTGAGCAGTGTGAGATTCCAGGGGTTCCAGACGCTTACGCAAGGTTTGTGTTTCCTTTTGGAAATGAGGCACAGTGGAATCTTTGGGATTTATGGTTTATTTACACATATACGCAGCTTGCTAAGGGTGCTTGTAGCCAAAGGAAGGCGCACGGCAGAGACTTCACTCTTTATGGTCAAAGATAATGCTTACAGTCTCTTCTATAGCTCTGGTTAGCTGCACACACCAATCTAGAGTCTTGGTAGCTACTCCCAGATGCGAGCTCCATGCAGCAGTTGCAGCAACTGGGCACCACTCCCCCTCCACCATTTTATGTACCTTCCCTTGACAGGCTGTGAACAGGTAGCTGGAGACTATGCCTGTGTGGAAACATCCTCTGCTCTTCCTGCTTCAGTTCTCTCCTAGTTCTGGGAGACAGTGGCGCAGGCAAGGCAGGAGGGAAGCACTTGGCCCTTCACTTGCCTGTCCAGCCTCTTCCTCCTCCCTTTCTGAGCCATCCTGTGGTCCACTCTCCAGCTTTGAAGCTTCCCCTTGCCTCCTGGCTGGTTCAGATGCCCGCAAAACCACTGCCCTCGTCTCCCGAAGGCACCTTTGCCCAGTTCCTGACACAACCTGGACCTACTTTGGAGGAGTTTACAGCATTAACAACCCAAAAGGATCTTGTTTCTCCCATAGCCACAGCCTTGGATTCAAACAGAAATCAAACAACATGCTCTGCCTCTCCAGGTTGCTGATTTTCTTCTAGATCACGTTACTCCTAACTCCAACCTCTCTACTCTAAACTCTTGACTTTATCTGTTGAGGGAGGGAGCACCCCCCCCCCATTTTCTGCCTGGCACAGAGCCCTCTTTGATCCTTTGTTCACTCAATGGACCATCACTCAGGCAATCATTCAACACAGGAAGCCAGTCTGGTTTAATTAGCTGTTAACACTCGCTGGATCCAGTGATTAGAGAGGGCGGGCAACCAGTTTAACACCCCAAGCCTTGATTAAAGTCTAATACTTACTGGAGCCAGGAATCATAGGTCTCTGGCACCCACAAACTCCTAACACTATTATTCTCCAAGTTCAGTAAAACAGACGTGATATATTTTGTACTTATTTAATGGATGCAATTTTATAGTTGGTATTTCTCCTTAATGGTGGTGGTATGAATTTTTTTTGAAAACAAATATGTAAAAATAAATGTTATAAAAATCCTTTCACAAAAGGAAATTTAAAAATCTAGACTCCTAGCAAAGGAATCTTCTTACTCAAACCTTCTAAAGGAAGAGGTAACTGTTTTCATTTGTGTTTTTTCTACCTACCCACAGACTGGTGCTCCCAACAGGAATTCACAGTATGGGGGACACCTGATAGGGCTCTCCAAGGTGCCACCCCCACTTTGCAGTGCCCTCCCCCTGGGAAACATTTGCCCTCTTCCATTTACAAATTTAGGTGGCCACTGAAGACGTTTTCATTTACTCAGTCTTTTGTAAACACAGGCTAGATTGTTAATACCTAACAGTTGCAGACTTTTTTGAGGGGCTGTTCATGGTTCTGGCCCCTTCATGGATCACTGCCTTGTCATGGCGAAGGGGCTTCAATAACTCCGAGAAGCTAGGAGCTTTATGCCAGGGGTCAGCAAACATTTCCAGCAGGGGGCTGGTACACTGTCCCTCAGACCTTATGGGGGGCCAGACTATATTTTGGAGGGGGGAAAGAACAAATTCCTATGATCCACAAATAACCCAGAGGTGCATTTTAAATAAAAGGACACATTCTACTCATGTAAAAACACGCTGATTCCCGGACCGTCTGCAGGCTGGATTTAGAAGATGATTGGGCCAAATCCGGTCCCCGGGCCTTAGTTTGCCTACCCATGCGTATGCCATGCAGGGCCACCCAAGACAGACAGGTCATAGCCGAGAGTTTAGACTAAATATGATCCACTTGGAGAAGGAACTGGAAAACCACTCCAGTATTTTGCCAAGAAAACTCCATGGACGTAAAAAAGGAGAAGCTTTGAGAAAAAAGTAAGAGTTTCCAAGGCTGGTTCATAGGGTCACGGAGAGTCGAACACGACTAAGACGACTAAACAACAACAATGGTCCTGGGCCATTGTTGTGGCTTTTTTTATTATATGTATTTTGTTTTTTGTATCTTATTGTAAATTCTCTTGGGAAAATGTTCTAAAACTGTAACTAAGATGTAAATAAATTGGCTAATCTGGACAGAGCTTCTCTATCGCCGTCATTTTCCAAACCTTTGCACGCCACAAAAGCAAGAGGGGCCAAATCAACTCCCCAGGGGGAAGCTTCTCTAACATTTAGGGAATAACTATGTGATGCCTGTTTGTTCAACACACAATTGATAACCATTTATGGAAAGGCTGTAATTTTCTGAAAAGTGGAATATTGCTACCTGGAATCCTCTTTGGGTCTGATGGCCCCACTGAATAGCTGGGAAAACACCTTTTACCAGGGGAAATATAAGGGTCTCCTTGGCAACAGCTTCCAGCACTGCTGGCTTCAGGATTTGTGTTAGATCTGAAGTCCAAAAAGCACTGTCTGCAAAAGAAAAGGGGTGTGTGGAAATAAAACAGGAAAAAGCAACGTGAGGTTTTATGCCTCAGAATTCTGACTAAAGCAACATTTAGAAGCTCTCGTAAGCTTCCTACAGAAACCAATGTCAGTTCCCTTCAAGGCTTCTACTACAGGAAGCTCCCTGTATCTCCCCCCAACAGCATTCATAACACATTCCTATTAGCGGTATGAAGAGCTATGAATGGATTAAATGTGCTCGCTGTGCTGTGCCCACATTTGCACTCTCCATCTCTAGGCTGCTCGCTTAAGCTAAGCACGATTAGAGTGCTTGCAAGGGAGATCCCTCAATAACTCCTTGCTGCAGCCAAAAACAGCAATAGTGATGATTCCATAGCAGGAAAACTGGGGCACACCATGTCTTTGTGCTACCGGGGGCAAGAGAGTGCCCATCCAGGGAGAGGGGGGGCGCTGCAGCTGCAGTCGACTGGCAAAATTCCACACCTCGATGTTTTATTTATAAGTGACAAACCCAACATTGATGGAATAAAATGAAAAATCTCTCTCATCTTCAGGAAACTGAAAGATAAACTTCCATTATTTACCATCAGTATGCTTGGGCACACAGCACAGGCAGAGAGAGAGAGAAAAGAAACAATGTCTGCAGCCTCAGCCACAGGAGGGCATCATTTCCTGACAGCATCTCCCAGCACCAAAGGTGGCGACAGTTTTACTATTTCCTCCAAGAATTATATAGGACACGTGAGATATGGAATGTCACGTATAGCACACCAGTTGAAACAGAAGGCATTCGGTGCACACAGAACTGGCAAATCCTCAGAATAGCTACCAATTTGGGAGCAAACTCTGGCACAGCTTGAGACTGGAGATATCAGCAAAGCTCACCGGGTTCAGACCCAGAAACAAGATTTCGGGAGTTGGGAAATGTTCATCTCAAAGAGGCGAGCATTAGCAGCAGCTGAATTCTTCTCTAAAGGTAAAGGGACCCCTGACCATTAGGTCCAGTCGTAGCCAACAATGGGGTTGCAGCACTCATCTCGCTTTATTGGCCGAGGGAGCTGGCGTACAGCTTCCAGGTCATGTGGCCAGCATGACTAAGCCGCTTTCTGGCGAACCAGAGCAGCACACGGAAATGCTGTTTAGCTTCCCGCCACAGTGGTACCTATTTATCTACTTGCACTTTGACGTGCTTTCGAACTGCTAGGTTGGCAGGAGCAGGGACCGAGCAACGGGAGCTCACCCCATCGCGGGGATTTGAACCGCCGACCTTCTGATTGGCAAGTCCTAGGCTCTGTGGTTTAACCCACAACGCCACCCATGTCCCCGATTCTTCTCTAGCTCAAGTTAAAATCCAAGCTGGGGAAGATTTCTTAGCTTACGCTTCCTTTGAAGAGTTAATCCTAGGAAAACTAGAACAGGGGTGCAAAAGCTCACCCCCTGCACTAGACCTTATGCCAAAGGTCAATCCTCTCCCTCCCCCAGCTGGGAGTGAAACCCTACCTGAAACCCTTGTTGGGGTTGTTTTGTTTTTGACACTGGATGGCTCAGTTGGTTACAGGTAGTGCTGATAATGCCAAGGTTGCAGGTTTGATCCCCATATGGGACAGCCGCATGTTCCTGCATTGCAGGGGGTTGGACTAACCGATCCTCAGAGTCCCTTTCAACTCTACAATTCTATGATTCTATGACATATATTATATATATGTACACATACATACATATTATATATATTTCGTACTGTACTATGTCGGTGGTGGTGGTGGAATCAGTCTTTTTCATGAGACGATGGAAGAGTGTGCCTTTGGGGTGAAGTCAAACCGTTGGAGAGTTGGAGAGTTACAGCGGTTGATATGAAGACCAATATGGAAGAGAGATGTTTTGTTGCAGCTGGGGCAGATGAAGGCATCCAGTTGTGCTGATACAGATGTACCAGGATGTTTCTTCTTTCTACATTCCTCCCAGCAGTCACTTCTCTTCTAGTCACTCCTGTATATAGCTTTATTATTTTTCTTGCTTTGTTTTAACTCGACTGTAGGCCATGTTTGGGTTGCTCCTGACCAGTCGACGGGACAGTAAATTTATTTATCATTTCATTTACAAATTATATACTATGAAGCATCTCAAAGTGATTTCATGAAGCAATAAAAACATATACTAAAACACATAGGTAGCCGTGTTGGTCTGCCATAGTCAAAACAAAAAAAAATCCTTCCAGTAGCACCTTAAAGACCAACTAAGTTAGTTCTTGGTATGAGCTTTCGTGTGCATGCACGAGTGTATCTGAATAAGTGAGTGTATCTGAAGAAGTGTGCATGCACACGAAAGCTCATACCAAGAACTAACTTAGTTGGTCTTTAAGGTGCTACTGGAAGTATTTTTTTTTGTATACACTAAAACATTAGGCTATTAATAATGATAATAATAGATATGACCCCTGTTATGCTCTTCAAGCAACATCTTCCTCAACAACTTTGCAGCTTTAGATGTTGGCATCCATGGTCTGAACAGACAATTTTAGGGCCAATTCTCATAAAGCAACAATTTGTGTGTGCATGCCTAAGCTGTTTTAAGAATACCCTTTAAAGTGCAATGCTTGAGCATGACGAACATTCATTTGCAAACACAAATGTATCATGCAGTTCCTGTGCACTCATCAGAAAGTCAGAGTTCTTTCCTTTGTTTGCAGAGAGATAGCCACATTACTCTGTGGCAGCAAGATCAACTAAGAGTCTTGTGACACCTTAAATGTATTATGGCATAAGCTTTTGTAGACTAGAGTCCACTCTTTCAGATGCATCATGACTGTAATTCCCTGTGCTGGAAGCACTATTCATTGGCAAACCTGGATTTGGTGCAGTTATGTTATGCATGAATTAAACGTTTCCAGACAGGTTTTGTCGGGGGAGTTTTCCAACCAAGAGCTCTTTCACACAACAGCCTATTGCCACCCATTTAAACTCCCTGTGCTCAAACCAAAGCGTTTCAGCTTTTGGCACTTGGAACAACTGAGGTTTGGCTTCAAGCACAAGTCTAAAATAGCAGGGACAAACCGCACGATCTGGAGTCAGCGAACATAAAGTTATGGAGAAGCTAAAGAAACAACTTCTCCTGCCCTTGACCTCTCTTGCTTCGGGGGCCTCTCATCCGCAGACCGCAGGCAATTTAGACATTCCACGCTGGGGAGAGAAATTCACACGACTCAAACAACAGCAGCAAAAGAATCAGAAGCTTCAAAGCCAACAGCCTCATTGTGCATCTCAGAGGTCATGATCTTAACAGAGCGCTTTGAGGAAATAACCTCAGAGCCCAACCAGAGACAAATCTCAGCTCGGAACATTTAACATCCCGTTCTGCAACCTTGCGGAGGCTTCGAATTGTGCACTTCCTGCGTCCAGGCCTGTGTTTTACAAGGGCGCTTGTGTCTGCTTGAGCTGTAAGCTGCCTCTCCAGGCTGTTTTAACCCTTCACCATGCTCATCCCTTCCTGCCCTCATCCCACCTGGACCCTTAAGGATGCAGGCAGTGCTGGGGGCAAAGCCACGGAGCTGGGGCTGCCTGTCTTGGGATTGGAAATGTAAATTCCCAGCCTTTGCAAAGAAAGCATCAGCAGCCACTGCTCCATTTTTTCTCTCCCCTCCTGGCGGCTCTCCTCCTGCCTGGGCAGCGAGCAGGCGCAGAAGCAAACATACACACAGAGCTTTGTCAACGTTAATTACCAGAAGCCGGGAGCCCAGCAGTCATCCTGTTGACTAATTTGTCAGACGCTGCTGACTCAGCATCAGGGAGGCCAGCTTGCAGGGAGGAGTGCAATCGGGGAGCCGATGCCTTTATTCTTCTGGCCTTCCCTTCATCCCAGAGCCTTGTGTGGAGGCTGTGGGTGACCACCTCCATTCAGAAGATCTGTGTCTAGGACAGCTTTTGATCCAAAGGCTCGCCAGCCAGGGATAGTTGAGGAAGGGAGTGGATTGGTTAGGCTGAGCTTATGCTGGCTGTTGTTGTTTTCCTTCTTCAACTAGGCTTCCTCTGCTGTCATTTGACACAGCCCCTGCCCGGGTGAGAACAGGACAAGAGATGGCTGAGAGACAAGCTCTGCTCCTGATCTGAAGGACAAAGTGCCTTCAGGTGGGCCCTCACCTAACAGTACTTTGTGCCCCAACACTAGCAGTGCTGTGTAGCTGCCATTTAAAAATTCTTGCAGTGCCCTGAAGCAATGCCATACCAGGAGCACTGCGGGAAATTAAAATGGCAGCAAAACTTTAAAACGGGGCTAGGGCAGGGGTCAATAGTTGACCGTTAGCAGTTTGGGTGCTGATGCCAGCCCTGCTGAGGACAAAGGCTGTGTAAACACTACTGATTTAAACCACACAGGTATTGTCAGGAGTTGTTTCGTCTCAAAGTGCAGTTGTTCACTCACCTGTAGGCCATGTTTGGGTCTCCCTTGACCAAATGACAGGATAGCAAATTTATTCATTATTTTGTTTACAAATTGATTACTATGAAGCATCCCAAAGCAATTTCATGATACAATAGAAACATAACACTAAAACATTAGGCTATTAATAGGTATCAAGCAATGTCTTCCTCAACAACTTTGCAGCTTTAGATGTTGGCATCCATGGTCTGAGCAAACAAATTTAGGGCCAATTCTCATAAAGCAGCGATTTGTGTGTGTACACCGAGGCTGTTTTAAGAGTATGCTTTAAAATGCGATGTGTGAACATGGCAAGCGTTCATTTGACATGTCGTAGTGTAACATGCATGACTGCAAGCTGTAAACCAGTTTACTTAACAAAACAAAACAAACAATACACTTTGTATTAAAACCAAAATGTAGAACTTCAAGTGTGAAGTTACTGGGCAGTTTGGCATATGTTGAGGGTGATGGAGATACAGTGGTACTTCGGGTACATACACTTCAGGTTACATACACTTCAGGTTACAGACTCTGCTAACCCAGAAATAGTGCTTCAGGTTAAGAACTTTGCTTCAGGATGAGAACAGAAATCGTGCTCCAGCGGCGCGGAAGCAGGAAGCCCCATTAGCTAAAGTGGTGCTTCAGGTTAAGAACAGTTTCAAGTTAAGTATGGACCTCCGGAACGAATTAAGTACTTAACCCGAGATACCACTGTAATTCTTTTTTAAGAAGTAGTGAATATTTAAAATTTGAGACATGACCCAGATTGTCCCTGCCTGTAGAGAAAAGAGCCCGTATCTTTGTGGCTCTGCAAACAAGAGAAAGGAAACAACCTGAGAGTGAAAAGCAAATTCCAGCACAGGTCACGGCGGGAGTGCTGTTGTGCTCAGGTCCTGCTTGGCCACAGAACAGGATGCTGGATGGGCCTGATCCACCAGGACTCGTCTAATGTTCCCACCTTCCTTCTAATGTTCTTACCTCCCATAACTTCTCAGAAGACATTTTCTTGACAAAAGGTCTGACAAACATTTGCCTCCTAAAAAGGCTGCCTCCTAAAAAAAAATGGCCACCTTGCAGAATACTCTCCAAATATATTCTCCACCATTTTTTTGTGGAAGCTGCAATTTCCACCCCACCCCAAAGGCTCTGGAATGATGTGAAGCCTGGAGCATTATAAAAGAGACAAGATGGCAGCCAGGCAGCCAACACTGCTGCTCTTGCTATTTGCAATAGCAGCAAAGAACAAAAACCAAACCATCCTTTGGAGAAGATAAAGTTGCTGAACTGCTGCCACTGTTGAATTGCAGCCCTCACCCCAAGAAATGGACACCATCTGTCCTGTGGGAAGGCAGAAGAGAACAAAAAGAGGCAGGCAAGCAGCCAAAGACAACATCAGCCTGCCCGCCCACCAACAGGGACAACTTTACATTTTATATAATGTATTTTAAAAAAATATTTTAAATTGATAAACTGCCTCGGGTGCCCTTGCCTAGTAATGTAATAAATAAATAAGGAGCTGTTGGGAGAATTTCTTATCAATGCAAGAGAAATCATCCTCCCAGTTTCTCTCTCCACAAATAGGGAGAATTTCAAGAGGTTCCTGCTTGCAATATTGAAGCGATCATGCTAACACAAGCTCCCTCCGGGTTTGTGTGGCCAGGGAGAGGGTGGAACCAGGCCCATGCTTTTGTCCAGACGAACATAGAGCCAAAGGTGACAAACTAATTTGCTGGATAATTCCCAATCTCAGGCTTGCCCTTGGTTTCAGCCATGAGTCAGCCGCTCTGCTTGTCAAAGCTGGTGGGTTCCTCATTAAATCCTAATGGAATCTGAACAAGCATCAAAGCAGGAAAAGGGCCATGAATGTGTGACCAGGACTTGGGAAACAGCTCGCTTGCATACAAGGCTAGCGGCAGCAACCGCAGCTGTGAAACTCGTGCCAAGCCTGAATTCCATGTGCAGGGGGAAATTGAGAGACATCACCAACAACTGGGCTCTGTCTGGAGAAAGCAAAGCCCAACACTTTCTTGAAACGTTCCGACCTTTTCCTCATTTAGGGTTGCCAAAGCTTTGCTACTACTTCAAACAAAAGTTTTGGGTCTCTTCTCTGGCCAGACAGTAGTCCAGCCAAGAAAAGCAACTTCAGAGATTGTGGAAAATATGCCTCCATCCAGATGAATATTATGTATGCAGCCTAAATATGTGAAACAGAGATGGTATGTGGTGAAGTGAACACCCATCTGGGAGACCTGGGTTTCAGTCCCTCAAGTAGGCAATTGTTTTTTGGAGGGTTTCCAGCAAGTTGTAGCCCCTCTCGCTTTCTATGCTTCAGTATATAGCCTGTAAAATGTGCATGGTAACCACCTAGGGAATCACACAGAACCTAAACCTATCCTTAAAATCAGTTCATAAAGGGTTTTGTCTTTCAGTGAACCAGGACTGAGCCGAAACCTGAAACCTCTTGACTGCCTTACCCCCGAACTGGAATAGGAACCAAATTGGTGAGGGCTCCTCTCAGCTTCTTCAAGGCTTCTTCCAGCTCTGTGGGTCTTTCTTGAGTCTATTAAAAAGATACAATAGAATCAGAGAATTGTAGAGTTGGAAGGGAACCCCTGAATGTCATCTAGTCCAACCCCCTGTACTGCAGGTATCTCAACCAGATCATACATGACAGATGGCCATCCAACCTTTGCTTAAAAACCTCTGCCACTTCTCAGTGGAGTCTGTTCCAATGTTGAACCAGCTCTTTTCTTCCTGATGTTTAGTCGTAATATCCTTTCGTGTAACTTGAGTCTGTTGGTTCGGATCTTAGCCTCTGGAAGAGAAGTTTGCTCAAAAGTCTCTTTAAAAATAAAATTTAAATCAGGGGGTGGTGCATAGGTAAAAACCTCTCGATTTGTCACAGAAGACCTTCACAGGAGGCTAAATAAAAAGCTCACTTCCGTGTCATTTTGCTGACTTCCAGCACTTTGTAAAGGAAGCTCTGACTACTATTTTGCCTCAGCAGCTCCCAGAAGCAAAAGGCTTCCTCACTACCACTTGACTGGTCAAGAGAACTATCCTGATTCCGCTTTGCAGCTGTGGTTGGACAACTGCCTATGTGTATGCAATAACTTGCTTGCAGAATTGCTGTTGCAGAGATGCTATTCAAGCTGGCTGAATAATTCATGTGTGAATAAATATTCTTTGTTGAGTTGTGTGGTTCTGCTGACTCAGTGTAAGTCAGCATTGCCAGAGCCTCATCCAATTTGCTCATTTAAAGAAACGTCCAGGCCTCCTTCTTCCTGTTTTCAGTTGGGACAGCTGATCCATGGATTATCGGCATCCTCTGCCCTTGGTCAAACACAGTGTGGCCGTGACGCATTGGCTGTGCTTACATGTACAGTTTACCAATGAATCTAGCACATAATAACTCGCTCATCTGAATAAAAATAAAAGCTGTTCTTGACAGAAGAGGCTTTGAATGGATTGTGGCTACTGTGAGAACTAGCAACTCACTCTGAAAGTAGGCCAACCCTGGGGTTGTGAATTCTCCTTACTTTTTCCCCCCTTCCTCTGTTTTCTGGTTTCGATCCAGAAGTCACGCTTTGGTTATGCTGGCCTTAAAATACGGCTTTTTACACTTCAGTCAACACTTTGCTGCACAGTCGCTTAAAGGAAGCTGTCAGTAGTCATCTGAATGCAGCACTTGGAAGGAATGCCATCTTTTCCCAAGCACAACACCTGAGAAAAGCAAAACTCAGCGTGTTTTGTCAAGCATGGCACGCTTCTGAGATGCCAAGTATTACTGATGTATGCCATCTTCTGCTGACTGAAAATGAAAAGTTTGGAATAATATATTTCAGCTGTAAGATCCTTGGGGGAAGGACCTTGTCTCTTTTTTTGATGCTGCTCTGTAAAGCAAAAATACTGCATCATCAGCATCATTATTATTTATGAATAACAACAGCAACTTATCATATATCATTCTACACGTGCGGATCCTGAGCCAAAATGGTAGTATCCACAGAGACAAGAAAGATATTTGCAGGCTTGGAGGAATCCAAGGGGATTTGTGGCGTAGGGCATGTTAAGGTCTGAATCCCTGAAGAGAGCTCAGCAAAGACTGAGCATGCTGAGCAGCCACAAAATGCTGGATGAATGTTGGAACAGAGTGAGGGGGGGGGATAAAAAACCAGAGGGGTTAGGGAACATAGTAGAATATCCTAGGAAAGAGCATGGGCGGTGGCTGGAACCTGAGCAGGGCTTTACTCTGCAAAATTTTGTTGCAGATCCTACATGCTACTTCTAATGTTAGAGGCATAAAAGGAACACTTCCCTTTGCTTGCTTTTCTCCACTCAAGGGTCCATACTTTATAAACCTTTTTTAAAAAGATATAAATGAATTATAATAAATTTCCACTGTCACCAGCCCTACATTGATTTATTGATTGATTGATTGATTGATTGATTGATTTTTGGTAGCCTTAACATAGCTTCTCACTAGAGAATAAGGCTGATGTACCAACCAGGGAGGGTGCCTCACCCCAGACCAGTGCCGGATTTACGCATAAGCTAAACAAGCTATAGCTCCTATAGGGCCTGTCTCTTGGGGCCCCCCCAAAAATTAAAGAAAAAAAACCTGGATGTACATTTCCAAAATATAAGATTAAAAACAAATAAAATAAAACCTACACACAGCAACAGTTCTAGATTCAGGTAGGTAGCAGTGTTGGTCTGACACAGTTGAAATATATTTAAAAAATTAAAAAAAATTGTCCAGTAGCACCTTAGAGACCAACTAAACTTGTTCTTGGTATACGCTTTCATGTGTGCGCACGAAACTTGTTCTTGGTATACGCTTTCATGTGTGCGCACGAAAGCTTATACCAAGAACAAACTTTGTTGGTCTCTAAGGTGCTACTGGACAATTTATTTATTTATTTTCTAATACAGCAACAGTGTTATGTGTTGTGTAGGCTCCTAAGATGTAAGTAATGGGCCCCGCCTGCTAGCCTGCTCTCTAAAATATCACCATATTCATATCACGTATAACATATTTTCAACACAAAAAAGTGACTTGTTGTTGACAGAGGACAGCAGGACATATAAAGGGCCCCATTACCTTCAGAAGCTTAGGGCCTCATCGAACCTAAATCCGGCCCTGCCCCAGACTGTCACCAGATCGCAGGAAGGATTCAAGCAGAATTTTAGGTTTGCGAGGTTAAAGCAGATTAAAGGTCTCTGTTGCCCTAGTGCAACTGACATATCCCCTTTTTTAGCATCATTTCAGGGTGTTGAACTAGACGGTCCTCAGTCAGGGTGCCCTTTCAACTCTACAATTCTGTGATTCTATGATAAGCACTTTTTTTGTGTGCAAAGCGAGGGGGAAATGCATTGCGAATGAACGACTGGCAGGAAGATTGCTAAAGTAACACCCCACCCCACCTCCAAGCAAGGGGCGGCGAATGCAGCAAGCCGGCTCTTATGTTGCATAACGGCCTTGCAAAAAGAGACAAGAAATCCCAAGGGATGCTCGGCGAAGGCCGCCTATAATCTCCACGTCAGCTTTGGGCGAGCAGATCAGGATGGCTGCTCCCATCAAGAGAGACCGGGCGACGCTTAATGCATGTGTGCAGGAGGGACCTGAGGCAACCCGATATCCGGACTCTTTCTTTCTCACTCTTTGGCAGCCGTCCGGGCTCCCCTCAGGCTTGGGGGAGTTTTGTGCCGGGGACCAATTTCCCATTTACTGCATTCCCCCCACCCCCCACCGGATTCCCAGTTGGGCAGGGGGGGAGATTTCTGCATGGCATCTCTCTCCCTCACCTGCCGCACTCGGCTCCCTGTTTCATACGCCGGGTTTTTCCTTGACAGGCGCTCTCGCCGCTACTCAAAGGCAGAATGGCGGCGGCTGCTTCTTTGGTGTGCTCAGCTGTTGTCCCATAATTCATTTCCCCCAAACACAATACGCTGCTTGGGAACTACTTTTGTCTGAAAGATTTAATAAATACAGTTTTTTTGGGGGGGCGTTCCTTTGGGATTGCTTGTTTCAAGCACACACACACACAACACCGCCGCTCTTTTAGGGTGACTCGAGCCCCTGGAATTTGCCAAGTGGTTTCAGGCACCTCTAAATATCGTTTTCTCGCCACCCGAATCAATCCATCTGCTGAGCAGCCGCGGCCTCTGCCTGGCACGGGAGCGTGGAGCGCCCGCCCCGCCGCAGTTGCTCTTCTTTGGCCCGACACCTTTGTTTATTAGGAAGGAAACGCGGCCCTTGCCCAATTAATGCATCCTCCAGTCGCCCATAATATGCCTCTTCCCCCCTCCCCAATAACCGAGAGGGGATGTTTGCATTTAAAAAGATGGCAACGAGAAAACTGAGGCTCGGTTTCCTACACTTTCGATTCCAAATCAATTCTCGCCCAATCCTGGAGAACTGACATTCTGTTAATGTTGCAATGTCACAATTTGTCTCAGGATGCCACCTTTCTTCACCTTGTAAAGGAAAGCTCACATTTCTGGCTGCATTTCGGATGAAATTAACAATGTGTTGTTTGGGGATTGTGTGACAGGAAAACAATGAGGGTTTATGTTCCCTTAAATTATAGAAAATTCAGTGTGTTAGAAAGATGGGCCAGACTTTATTCTGGTCGGGGGGAATTTTCAGCTGTTAAAATGAGCAGCTTATACCCAAAATCAGTTTTCTGCAGCAAAATATTCCAGTTGCTAGAACAAGAAGCAAAATTAAGGAATAGCAATGTGCACTCCTTTGATATATATGTATTTGGGGGGGAGGGGTCCAAGCAGTGTGCAAACACAAAGAAAGGATGTGGTTAACTGGAATACAGTATATGAATTCAGAACAAAGCTTTGTTATATTATTGTTGTCTCAAGGCTACTTACAGAAAAATGGAAACAAACCCCTTTTTTTAAAAGCACAGTAAACAACAAAGCACTAAAATGGGGTCATACACCACTTCTCAAGATAATAAGAAAAAGCCTACCACCCTCTAACAATAACAGCATGATTGCCACTATAAGTTAACCAGCAGTAGTAACCTCCAAACAGCAGAGAAAATTAACAATCAAATGCCTGGGGGTGGGGGGGGGGGAGGAAAGCCTTTGCCTGTCACTGTTATTCTAGATATCAGGTGACTTTGTTTTGGGAGAGCATTCCTCAAAGAGGGACCACCATCGGAAAAGGCTATCTCTTAGGCCTTCAGCAGATCTTCCTAAATGCCTGATAATGGTCCCCTGTGTTGAAGTGTGGGATTTAGCCGTACTTGGGGAAACTTACAGGAGGAATGTGGGTGAGACATGGGGAGCAAAGTGTCCATTGTTGATTTTTTAAGAGACTGGAAATCCATTAGACATGGCGGAAGAACTAACAGTGATAATTAATCCTTTTATCGCAATAATATGTATAAATAGATGTTGGGTGACATATAGAGCGGTGTGTGTACACATATGTGTATGTATGCATTTGGAGTGTTTGCTTTACGTATTCTTTTAAACTCTATTTAAAACAATAGAAAATAGAAATAGAAAAAGAAGCTCCTAGGAAGCCGTGTCAATTTATTAAAAGCACGGAGGCTGGATTTGTACATTGATTGGTTATTACTGTTGACTGCATTTTTCTCTTGCCCTTTTCTCCAAGCTGTTTGGGACCATTTACATGCCTCTCTGGGCCTTCTACCCGCCAAACAACCTTGTGCCACAGGAGGAGCTTCCTGACTTGTGGGAGATTTGAACCTGGCTCTTTCCAATCCTGCTCTTAACATTTTTAACCACTACACCACGCTGGGTCTTAATTAATGATTCATGCAACAGATGGGATCTCAGGACCCTCAAATTCTATTTTTATTCTTCCTTATTATCAGAAACCAAGCACAGAATTAGAGGCTGTTCTGCTGGCTCCCCAGACACAAAAATAGGGCTGTTGTTGACCACAGTCTGTGTGGTGTTTAAATAGCCAATGAAGCGGTCCTGGATGACTTACGTTGCTTTGAAGCACCCAGGATTTTCTGCACTAAGGAGGAAACAAAGGACATCCCTTTGGCAAGCATGAGGCAGCTAGATGGCACCGGATGGTACTTCCACTGCTGTGCTATTGCCAGCTCAGGCCTTTCCTTGAGTGGCAGCAGCTGAAAAGCAGCATAGGATATAGTGCAGTTGTAAATCTGATTTAAGACAGAATTACCTGCGACCAAGTGCCCACATTAAATCCTCCGTAAAGAAAACATGCATGCTCAGAATCTAGAGCCACACCAGTGCTCCAGTTGCACTTACATTAATGGAGTAGTGGGGGGAACGAGTGCCCAACCCTTAACAGACTGAGAAATCAATATGGAAGATTGACTCTACATTGATAAGTTGTAGTAATGGTGCTAGGCAGCTTAGAAGGGCTGGAGGGAGAGAGAGAGAGAATTCTGTTTCTAATACAAGCTCATCCTTCCTTAGTGCTATCTCTGCAGAGTCAAGGCAAGGTTAAAGCCTAACACTAAGAGATTTAAGGGGTTTGCATTTTTATCCTACATTAAACTTTTGGCCTCACTCCTCCCAGCACCCGATTAGAGTTTTACCTTCTAAACTTGTTCACATGGCCCCTTGTGTGCCTTGGGGTGGGCAGGAGGGAGACACAGCTGTTTTTACAGGAAGGTTATTTTTGTTCTGCCTGGCCTTCCCCCTCTCTGTTGCTTTCCAAGCTTTGAGATCTTTTGGTCAGGGGCCATATGAAGGGTAGACTGCTCAAGCCAGAGCTGCCCACAGGAATTCAGGAGATCAAAGTCTTCAACAACACAAGCTGAAAAGAGAAGGGGAGAGAGAGAAAGAAGAATGTATGAAGAGCACATTGTGGGGGAAAGCCCAACTGTATGTCCATAAGTCATAATTTGTTGTTATTTTTTTAAAGCATCTCCTATGGTAGAGGTGGTTTTCAAAATTCCTGCCTTCAAGGAAGCTTTAATCTGTTGACTTCCTGGCAATACCTTCCTTCAGGTCAACTGTTAAAGGATTCTGGGATGTCATTCTAGGGCACAAAGAAACTGGCCAGACCTATTGGTCCTCACTATTGGACAGTGAGCAGAAGGTAGTTCAGTATCTGTCAATAGATATTTGGATGATTTGAAATAGATTTGGAGTCTGTGGCTCCTAATTGTCTAATATGAGCAACAACCAATAAGCTTTCCCCTCCTAACTTAGGTTGCTGAAAAGGGAATGCTTGGGGAGAAATCAGGGCAGGACTTTTGTGTGAAAGGACTTGTGAGCCTGGGCTGAGCCAAGAAACAGCCTGATCCTTCATGTTTAGCATAAGTCAGTCTTGCTGAGCCACTGTCTTGCACCTGGCCCTGGTTGGTATGCCTCATGGTTTTTAGTGGAGGGAAACCCAAGTACAGTATCTAAACCTGGCTAAGAGATAGAGATGAGAGTTATATCAAAAAATTACCTGGGGGTAAGCCCAAGAGATTTTTGTTTACTTTATTTTTATTAGTTTTCAAATTACTATAAAACCACAAAGGCAGGTGAACAGAAGAAAAATCATAATACATACCAGCTAAAGGCAGGGCATACTAAACTTGAACTTATTAAATAATAATATAAATACCCTGTGCTGCAATGAACTTTCTTGGACAATTTAAGCAAGTTGTTGTTGTTGTTTTGCACATTTCAGTCCACCCAACCTCAGTCTTTAATATGGGCATAATAACATTCATTGTCTTTGTAGCCCTGGACTGAACTGCAAAGGAAGACTCTCTCTTTGGGACCATGGATTGAATTATCCGAGACTGTATACCCCTCATACCTTTGAAGGCATATTCAGAGCCTTCAATTTTCTCCCTCCAAAGAATTCTGGGCACTGTAGTTTGTGAAGGGTTGCTGGAAACTGTAACTTTGTGAGGGGCAAACGACAGTGTCCAGAACTCTCTGAGGGAAAGAATGTGCTTCAGATGTGCTTTGTGGTGTGTACACAGCCTGTTAGAGAGGGCTTCCAGTTCTTCCTTGACATTTGAATCCCCTGACATCATATGACATCGATTGATAGGTGGGTGCACAAACGGTTGGCCACCTCTGGATCCACTTTCCCACTCCTGTTTTAGTGAGGAAGTGAGCCAAATTTATAAGAGCAGCATTTACATAGATATATTCTTTTTTAAAACATTTAATTTAAAGACATTACGAAGAACCAAAGAAGAGCCTGATGGATTGGGCCAATGGCCCATCTAGTCCAGCATCCTGTTCTCACACTGGCCAACCAAATACCTGCAGGAAACAGGCAAGCGGGATCTGAGCACAAGATGAGTCTTCCTTTCCCGAGGTTTCCATAAACTGGTACTCAGAAGCATTAACTGCCTTTCGCCAGGGAGGCACAGCATAGCTATTGTGGTTTGTAGCCATTGATAGCTTTCTGTATGAACTTGCATAGTCCTCCTTACAGCCATCACTGTCTCCTGTGTGAGTGAGTCCCATAGCTGAACTAAAAGGTTACCTCTTTGAACAGATAGATAACATGCAATATCTCTAATAGGGGTGGTATTTACACCTCGCGCTTCCTCTATTATCTCTCCATTCCCTTCGCTTTTCAGGCGGCTTTCAGGATCAGGAAAACGGGTGCTGTGCAATATGGCAGTTCTCCTACCGGCTGTGCATCCCGGGACTCCTGGGCTGCACATCCTGCGGCCGCCTCCTCTCTCCCCTCACCCCACATGCTTCCCTCTGCTGATGAGCTTGGCACAGATAATGAGTGTTATGCAGCAACAGCTGCAGACAGTTTCCCATCCGTCTATTTCTGGTGCAACGTATTATGTGTTTGTGGTGCCGAGCAATATATATATCTCAAACTTCACATGCTTTAATCTAGAGGGGTCAGGAAATACGAGCAATGAAGGCTCTTATTGTGGAAGGCTGGAATGTGCTGGAATGTCGGCATTGTCAGGCGAGGGGCCCTAGGCAGTGGAAGGTAATGCTGACCTCACTGTCTCACACTTGGTTTTGCCTGCCTCCAGAGAATGCAGCAGAACAGCCTGTAACCCTTTTGTGCCCAAGCCCAGGCTGCTCAGGCTTCTCTTTCAGAATGTGTTCCCTCGCTCTCGCTCTCTCTCCATTTGTTCTAAGCGGGCACAGAATTTTCAAACCATCCCTTCCAGGTTATGAGGAATGACACTTTTGCCCATCATAGAACCAGATGCTGCTCCACATAAGAAAATTCTCTGGCACGCTAACTTGCTAACCTATAAGAAATATTCCTCTCCTCCCCATCTCCCAATAAATACCTGTCTGTTTCCACTAGAGAGGGTAACAAACAAGGAAGAGAATTTGTCTTAATTTCACAGCAGCATTAAGAATTGTATGGAGTGGGAGGCATTTATCATACACAACTGTGCCTGCCTGCAAACAGTGGATGTTTCATGTGCCCTAAATAAAACATATACCTGAGATTCTCCATGCAGGTTAACCTAAAGGAAAATTCATTTTGAAAGGTCTTGTTTAATCAATAGTCTATGTTCTGCTGGTAGCAGAGAACGAGATGTAAAATAGGTTAAGATAAATCCTTCTGTTGCACCAATCTGTGGTTGCAGTAGAAATATACAAGCTTACACTGAACTCTTAATCAGCTTGATGAAGAGTTATACAGAGCTTCAGCTACTGCATGTCCCTGTGTTGATAGAAGTTAGTTCAATAAGTGAGATTACTTCGCTTATTTAAATGAGGGAATCTGTTCCATCTAACAAAAGAATTAAGAACAGGTCCATCCTGTTCCTACATTTTCTGACATACTGTTCTCCAAACAGTGCCAGCCCTACCATTAGGCAAAGTAAATCAGCCACCTCAGGTGGTAGATGCTGGAGGCACTGGTGACAGCCTCCGGCCTGTTCCTCCTAAGGGCCAGGGCATTCCCCTTTCCTTGAGAACAGAGCTGACCTGGACTTGCTAAACTAGCCTACTGCCTTCAGGGGTAGTGGAAGATGATGTTGTGAAGATTATTTGTAACCTGTCATTATTTATTTTTATTTTATATCCTGCCTTTCCTCCAAGGAGCTCAATGTAGAATACCTGGCTGTGTTCCTCACAACAATCCTGTGAGGGAGGTTAGGCTGTGACTGGCCCAAGGACACAACAATTTATTTATTTCTGAAGAGTTAACATCAATTTAAAACAAATACAATCAAGAGACTTTCTATCCCATTAACAGTGTTGAAGAAAGATTTGACTGGCATCCCAGTTGGCTTCTGTATGTGGACTATGGATGGAGTGCCATCTTGTCTGTGGTCACAGGGAGCAAAATATATTGGACTGGCCCTCCTTCTAAGGCCAGAGGCAGCATGCCAGTTCCTGAGGAAGGGCAAAAGAAGAGGGCTACTGCCTTTGTGTGGGCTTCTCACAGGCATCTGGTTAGCCACTGTGGAAAACAAGGTGCTGGACTAGTTAGGCCTTTGGTCTGATCCAGCAGGGATCTTATGCCCTTATCTTCACACACAAACAACTCCTACTGAGGGCTGAAATATTTCAGGTGTGTTTCCTAGGTAGGCATCGCATCCTTAAAAAGGTAAAGGTAAAGGACCCCTGACAGTTAAGTTCAGTCGCGAACGACTCTGGGATTGCGGTGCTCACCTTGCTTTACTGGCCAAGGGAGCCAACGTTTGTCCACAGACAGTTTTTCCAGATCATGTGGCCAGCATGACTAAGCCGTTTCTGGCAAAACCAAAGCAGCAAATGGAAATGCCATTTACCTTCCTGCCAGAGTGGCACCTATTTATCTACTTGCACTTTGACGTGCTTTCGAACTGCTAGGTTGGCAGGAGCTGGGACCGAGCAATGGGAGCTCACCCCATTGCGGGGATTTGAACCGCCAACCTCCCAATTGGCAAGCTCTAGGCTCAGTGGCTTAGACCACAGCGCCACCCGCGCATCCTTAGAGCAGATAATTTAAAGGGGCAGTTGTCTGCTCTTGGGGTAAGCACCCTAGTGAAGCTTAGGCATCTCCAGGTTGCCTCTGGGATTCATGTAGTACTGAAGTCAGCTTCTCAGTTTCAGTTACTCATTTTTCTAATCCATAGTTCACATTTCCATATCGTTCTGATTTATTTATTTAAGTCTCATGAAAATCCATCAACATTTCAATTCAAGTTTCTGCCAATCTACACATGCTTATGTGCAAGTCTTCCCAAAATGCACATTTTTGCAAAGCAATTGTGCATGGTGCAAGCTATTTTCAGTAACATATGCCTCTTTATGGACATTGCAACCCAGCATATGTATTTTTGTACATGTTGCTTGACTGGAGAAACCCATCAAAACATTTGGCTAAGTGTGAACTTCAGAGAACGGCTGTGTTTTTGCAGTTGATTTGGCAGGTGCAAATTAGGTAGGTTTGCCTTTAAATATGAACTGAATCCCCTTTCTCCCCCATGCCTACCCTTTACCTCTTTAGCAGCATGGCAGGACAGCACAAAGGGAAGGAGAACAGATCACAATCTTTCAGCTCAAGGAATTACATTCATGCTTGGTGCTTAATTCCATGGCTGCCTTTTGGGTTCATTTCCTGGTCAACCAGAGCCTCATAGCACAATCCTGGCTTCCAGTCAGACTGGATTCCCCCCAACTGGTTTCTGGCTGGCCTGGCTGGATTTTGAATGCCCAGAACCTATTTATTGTTAAATTGTACACCTTTGGGCCTTTAAAAAAAACAAAAAACCTCCAAGGTGATAACCCTAGAACTCTTGCACAATTGAATGAATGAAGTAAACAATTTGGTTGGAAATCATTCTATTTTCCTATATTGCTGATATGTGTGTTATCAATATGTATCCTCTAACACTGGATGAAGGAAATTAGTATACGTGTTATATACTGGTTGTGAAAGAAGTCAGTAAGCTCTCCAAGGAAAATTAAAAATTAGAATGCTGCAGCATGATTCCTGACAGGAATGAGACCTTGTCATGACACCTGTGCTCAGAGATCTGAAATCTAGCTGCCAATCTGCTCCTGGGCCAGGTTCAAGATATTGCTATTAGTATAAAGGTAAAAGGACCCCTGACAGTTAAGTCCAGTCATGGACGACTCTGGGGTTGTGGCGCTCGTCTCACTTTAATGGCTGAGAGAGCTGGCGTTTGTCCACAGACAGCTTCCAGGTCATGTGGCCAGCAGGACTAAGCCGCTTCTGGCGAACCAGAGCAGCGCACGGAAACGCCGTTTACCTTCCCACCGGAGCGGTACCTATTTATCTACTTGCACTTTGATGTGCTTTTGAACTGCTAGGTTGGCAGGAGCAGGGACCGAGCAACGGGAGCTCACCACGTCACAGGGATTCGAACTGCCAACCTTCTGATTGGCAAGTCCTAGGCTCTGTGGTTTATAGCACAGCGCCACCCGCATCCCTTTGCCATTAGTATACAAAGCCCTTAATAACTTGGGACCAGTCTACCTACGAGATCACCTTACCTCATATGTGCCCATTCGACCACTTTGATCAGTGGAATTGGCACTAATACAAGCGCCACATAATACTCATTCTACATTGGTAAGAACTCAGTCATTTAGTGTGGCAGCATCTTTGGAACTCCCTGCCTATTGATATCGAGCAGATACCTTCCCTGTATTATTTTCAATGCCTTCTAAAAACATTCTTGTTTAGACAAGCCTCCCCTTATGCTTAGAAATGCTCTGGATTTTAATCTGTTTTAGTACAGGCTTCCCCCCACTTATGCGCAATTGACTGGTATAGACGAAGCACTGGGAAATATATAAATAGATCCAAGCCAGGGTGGGTGAAATATGCACCTTTGCAGGGAGCATAACAGACTTGCGAAAAATTTGCATTCATATGAAGACAAGAATCTTGGGTTGCAGGTGTGGTTGGGGGGATGGGGAAGGTCAGAAGGAAAGAAATGGGCCTCAGGCTAATGAATCACACCTGGCCAGGTGAGTCAGCAATAATTAAAGCTAAGCTCTTTGAAGGTTTCCAGCATCTGCGAGCAAAGTAAAGCGGCAAAGGACCCTGGGCTGGTAAACAGGGCAAAACTGCACCTCCTCCTGTGCAGATGTTGGCTTTGAAAAATGTTTCTGGAAAAGTCTTCCCCTTCCAGAAGGAAGGTAATCATGAAGATGCCAGCTGCCAAACTGCATGGCATTTTCTAGAAGTGATGAAAATAAATTTGGTGCCAAAAGTGAGACAGCCTGTACACTTTTGCAGAGGATTGGACTAGTACACCCTGCTTATATGAGCATGTCAACACAGTCGCTAGTTAAAAATCATACCACTTCAAAAAGATGTTCAGTATTACTCAAGGTTTCTTTTTTATGAAAAAATAAAAATAAATTATATTTTCATTCTGTCCTTCCTTCAAGGAATCAGGGCAGCATAGATCAACAAGTATAGGATTTCTTCCACTGCCGCAATTTGTCCTCACAACAATCCTGTGAGGTAGGTCAGGTTAAGAGATAGTGGCTCTCCCAAGGTCACTCTGTGACCTTAATTATCGAGTGAAGAATATTATCATTTTTAAAATTTAGTCCCTTTGGTCCTAGCCTGATATTCTGACACCACACGGGCTGCCCTCAGTTAGCTTAAACTGATGTGCTGAGGTTGGCCGGTCCGGCAGGGTGGGACAGCTTCCTTCTGGCAGCAGTTTTTGAGATACTGTACTGATAAAGGGCAGCAAACTGCCAAAAGAATTGGTTGATCATAATGTTGTTTAAAATGTTTTTAGCATCACAGATGGTTTGATTTGGATTTTCAGCCACTGGCACCTACATTTATTGGACCACCTCTGGAGTTTTCGGGTACTAGCACCTCTCTGTAACTGGCACTCCCAGTGCCAGTGGGAAAAAACCCCCAAACAACTCAGATCAATGTATTGGCCACACAGCCAAGAGCAAAAAGAGAGGAAAGGTAGCAAATTGGCAGGCAGTGTGGCTATAGATGGAGGATCAGGGCAGCAAGAGTCTATTTCTCCACCACATTCATTTTTATAACAGCATGTACAACAATGTAGAGTTGCCACTGTTTGACTCTGCCCTTACAGCTAACAATAGATTGATCTGCAACAATTAGTGATTGTATTTATCTCCGTGCTGTGAGAGGGTCCACCTGCTCCTTTCTGCATAGCAAGGTAATGTAGAAGAACTCATGAGCCAGCTGGGCAGCTGTTTTGTGGTCAGTTGGCAACCCTACAGCAAAGAATTGTGGGAACATTCAGAGCAGTATGATGAAATGTACAGTAAGAGTAGGATGGCCAACTTTTGGTGGACAAAGCTCTTGAGCCTGCACAGCATAGCAGAATTCAACAAAATTCTCCCAGGAATTCAAAAAGGGGGCACCTGGTTAAATCTCTGTCTGTCACCTAACTGGTAAAGACACAGGAACTCCTGCCAGGCCAATAAAAGATGATGACTTTAAATGGTTTCTTTTGTTCTTGCTGAAACCACAGTGTGATGTGTTTTTATTTTCCGCTAGGAAGGGGTTAACTGGAATGAATGTCCTTGTTGAGTTCCAAGTCTCCTTGCATTCCAGGGTAAATAGTGTTTTGCAGAGGCTGGTTACCTATGGCAACAGCTGAGGGGAATATTGCAGGCGAATTTTCTGAATCACAGGCTTTCACAGCCCATACGTTTATTCCGTTTATTCCGCAGTGAAAACACTTCCAGCTCCCCACCTCTGATGTAAGAGGTATGCTTTTTTAAAAACACACACACAACCATTTATGTTGCAAGCAAGAGGGGGTTTTTTTGGAGGGGCAGGAGGCTCAGGGAGAGAAACCCTTGCAGAATTGGATACCACTGCATCAGTTTATACAGCATCTTCGTTCTGACATGGCATTAACATGAGATGCATGGATCTGTAAAACGGGAGGTGGGGAAATAAGAATAGTGAGTTGTTCCGCAGATGAACAAATCAGAAGTACAACCATTAGCTAGAAGAAGAGGCTGTTGGATCAGGACTGTGTTTCAGAGTTGAATCAGAGCAAACAGCAATCTGCAGGAAACCCGATTGCTGTTTGCTCCAATTCAGTGATAAAATGTAGGACGCGGGGAAAAACCCACTCAGGCACAGAGCTTTAAAGCATGGACCTGTGCCTAGAAACACAGTATAAAAGGAAGTCTGGATGAGCCCTAAGGAAACAAATTTCATTTTGGCTTGGTACCAAAAAGATTACAATGTCGGCATCTGTCATGTTTGCAGAATGCCCTCCCCATACAAATAGGGGCGGTTGACTGCCTGTGCTTGTTACTATGCTGTGTATTTTTGTGTTTTTATGTTGTAAACTGCCTTGTGATCCTCGGATGGGCGATATAGAAATTTAATTAACAATAATAAGGATGCCACCACAGAGCGGCTACCAGGTCCTCTGCCAGCCTATACAATGTATATAGCCAGTGTGGTGTAGTGGTTAGAGTGTCGGTTCAGGACCTGAGAGACCCGGGTTCAAATCCCGCCCCCCACTCAGTCATGAAGCTCACTGGGTGACCTTGGGCCAATCACTCTATCTCAGTCTAACCTACCTCACAGGGTTGTTGAAGGGTTTAAATGAGGTGCGGAAGGAACCATGTACTTCCCCTTGAACTACTTAGAGGCAAGGCGAGTTATAAATACAGTAAGCCTTGTAGGATTGTGAAAAATACTCGGAATCGAGAGTGGATTTCATGCTCTTTATTCAGCTCATAGTAGTGAGGAATTAAAGTTCCTCCAAAATATCAGCTTTATATACATTATTTACACAATAGGCTGCACGTGATTGGCTAATTCTGGGATTCTCCTGTAGGCCAATCAAGTTGCGGATTCACTTCCACCTGGAGCTGGATTGGGTGGCTCCTGCAGACCAATCATACTGCTGCATTGTTCTAGGACCAATCAGACTGCTGCATTCTGGACCCTATTGTTCTAGGACCAATCGCCAACTGCTGCATTCTGAATCCTATTGTTCTAGAACCAATCAGACTGCTGCCTTTTGGATCCTATTCAACTCAGTACATAACAGATTGTATAGTGATCACCGTATGGGAGAGGTGTCCATTCCTGCATTGCAGAGGGTTGCACTAGATGATCTCAGGGTCCCTTTCCATCTCTACAGTTCTGTGATTCTTGGTCTCAGTCACATCCTCACATGCATTTAAAGCATTCTTATACTGCTTTAACCGTCACAAAGAATCCTGAGAGCTGTAGCTTATATGACTGCTGGGAACTATAACTCTGTGAGGTCAGCACCTTTCACAAACTGGAGTTCCCAGGATTCTTTTGGGGAAACCATGGCCATTAAAGCACTAGACTAGAGCTGCAAATGTGTGGTGTTGCTGCGACAACCGAATCTCTGAAATCCACACTGCATGAAATGATGCCAAGGGCTGCAAGCCCCCCCCCCCCGCAGCAAATTTAAAGGCTATTGCTACCACTGTGATGAGCTGGCTTAATGCATCTCTCTCTCTCTCTCTCTCTCTCTCTCTCTCTCTGGAGGAGAGAAAATAATACTATAGTGATCAAGATAGTTATTTTGATACAGAATACGTTGTAAGAAGGTCAATTAATTCTCAACGTCAGCTCAAATTCCTGCAGAAAGCGAAACATAATTTATGGCTATCTCTAACAAACAGTAGCTGATCTTGTATTCTACATCTCTTTACTGGGTGAGCTGTGCTCAGTGTTGTGCAATAACACGGCAAATTTCAAGGCTTGGGGGAAAGTGTTTTCTGAACAGCAAGAGAAGCAGGATATTATTAGAGGAATTTGCTACATTTATCCACCCGGGTTCACAATCCAGGTCATTAGAAAAGTGTATTTGCTGTAACAGGAGGGATGTCTCACCCACTAGTAAATATTTAACACTGGCTGCAAAGGACTGCTCCGAAAATTTCATTTTTGGAAGCTTTTTGAAAGATGCCATTGTTCATTGTTGAAGAAGGAACAATCTACACTTGCAGGGTGGGGAGGAGTAAAATGTAACACATTTGTTCTTAACACACACACACACACACACACACACACACACACACACACCAAAGACCTGGGTTGTGGCTTTTTTTTCTGTCAAAGTTTCTTTAGCGAACAATTGATGTTATTTAAAAATTATGCACTTAATCTTTCTTTTTCTTTATTAGCTTCTTCCATCTCTGTATGAGAAAGAGATTGAATGTATTGATCAGAATGTGACACATTTGTGATTTCCGCCTCCCCCCCCTCCACCCTCTGGCAGCAAATGGAGGTTAATGGGTTAGAATATAGTTATACAAATTACCTAATGAAGCAGAGGGAAGCTGTGGAGGAAGAGCCTTGACATTAGATGAGAAGGGAACAGAAAAGAGAGATCCAAAGTTCAGAAACAAAACTGGGGACATTCTCCAGCTTTCTTAGGGCTGTCATCAGATTGGAGAAGTCTTGACTGATTAAATCAGATGAATTTTAGTCCATTGGTCCAATATGCATAAATCCACATGTCAGAAATAATAGCTTTCTAAAGAAAGGACACACAGTACGTTTGAGTCTCAGCAGACGCCATTTTAGAGGTGTTTCTCCTGCTCTGTCACACAGGAGGGAACGCCTCTTTTAAGTAGCGGTGTTTTCAGGGCAGGAATTTGGAGTCGATGCCTAGTGCCCTACTCAGCAGAATGAGCAGGTGGGTCCACAATGCAGCAGGCAGGGCTGAGTCTACCATTGAGATGAGTAAGGCAATCACCTAGAGAATACCACCCAACATTTTGAGTCCAAAAAAACCAGGATGCACATCTTCCTGCCCATGTGAATCGGGGAGCCCAAAAGATTCACTTTTTCAGGGTCATGCAAGATTGTGGCTCTGAAAAAAACACCTGTTTGGGAGGCAAGGTCAAAATCGTGCAAGATCACAGCACCCAAAATGTCTGCTGTGCTCTCACGTGAGAAAACGGGATGTCCCATTTGGGGCAGGGGGACACTTGCAGGCTATGCTTGAGAGACAGACCTCTTCCCCTTCCTCCCATTTCTCCTGAGCCCTCCCAGCCATTCCTCTCTATTGGAGATCAGAGCTATGCCTGCCACAGACCTCTCATATACACCCTAGGCTAGCCCAGTGCCCCATTGCCAGCATTGAAGTCAGGTTCGACTGCCAGTTAGCTTCTGTAAATGGAACAGAGGGCGGCACCATCTTGTCCATTGCCTCAGGCAGCAAAATGGGTGGCCATATTTTAAAGTAAGCAAAGTGATCGAAAGAGGGAACCCATTATATCTAGAGTCTGAAAATACTTAACTGTGCTACTGCTTTTAAGCCTGTGGCCACATTCAGGCCATACATTTAAGGCACCATGGTAACAGTCATGGCTTTCCCCCTCTCACCCAAGGAATTCTGGGAGCTGCAGCTTGTTAAGGGTGCTGACAGTTGCTAGGAGACCCCTGTTCTCCTCCCAGAATTAGAATTCCCAGAGTTCCCTTGGATGATGGATTGATTGTTAAACAACTCTGGGCAGTCCCGGGATGCTGTTGCAACAATTGAAACATTGGCGGAATTGTCGCTACCACATAATACCCATTCTCCCCACCCACTGCCACAGTGTCCTTTCTCTTGGCATATCAAGAAGAACAAATGACAGCAAAGCTTGCAAGGTTTTTAAGCTGGGGCAATCAGAATGAGAGCCACTATTTGACTATTGATTCAAAACCTTAAAATGTATTTTATATAATTGACTTTTTATTTCTATTCTTTGTGTATCGTATTGTTGTTTTTTTTGCTATGGCTGATGGCTGACACAAATAAAGACTCATTCATACCCATTCTGCATTTGCAATAACTCGATCATTTACGCAGTACCTGTACTTTGGAACTCCCTGCCAACTGAGATTAAGCAGACACTTTCCCTGTACTCTTTTCAGCACTTGCTAAAAGCATTCTTGTTTAGGCAAGCCTACCCAGAAACTTAGAAAGCTGAGATATGTTTTAGTAATTTAATTTTTGTATGTTTTAAAGAATGTGAACTTTTCTCGATTTTCTTGTTTTATCTTTTTGTAAACTGCTTTGAGGGTTGTTGGGTTTTTTTACAATCAAGCGGTGTATCAATTTTTTGAAACAAACAAACAAACATTAATCTTAAAACACAACACATTTAGTATCTATCCAGCCCATTTCTGTAGTATGTAAATGTCCCGTTGTAAACACATTTGAGTAGATTTGTTGATGGCAATGCCTCTCACCAGTCCTGATATCCATGTCATCATGACATCACTGAGGAATTGCAGAAACACTGGGCTGTGCGTTGCAAAAACCATTCATTTTTAGCATGTGCCACTCCTCTTCAGTTAGGCCACTGCTTAGTTTGCCCCAGTCTTTCCTTAGGCGAGATTTTAAAGGCACCAGAAGCAGAATGAACAAGAAGATAAGACTCCATTACAGATTTCCTGGTTGGAGCCTTAGAAAAGAAGAGGGAAGAAGGAGGCATTTTTTTGTTCGGCTGCGTGCATTAGGTTCTCATTTCCCACCAGTTCCTGAAAACAAGTCTTGCTTTTGGAGGGAGGGAGAGAAAAATCACACACAGACACATAACATTTTTCCATTAGCAGAGCAAGCAGGGAGAAGTAATGGGCTGGGGGAGGGGAGTAGTAATCAGAGAAAGGAAAAACGCCTGGGCGCCTGCTCTGCCATAAATTGCATCTGGTGGTCGGGTTATTAAAGTGACTGCATTAAAGTCATAATTCAGCAGGTCAGCAGTGAGCAGACTCTGCAATCTCTCCTCCCAAACGCATTTTCTGAGAGGACTAAACCCCAGTGGCCTGAATCAGCTTTTACTGTAGTGCTTAATGACTTTTCTCCCTCCCCCACCTTAAAGGACTTGGGAAGGGAGGGGAGACAGGAGGAGGAAGCCAGGCTACCGATGACATCATTGGCGCTCACAAAAGGATGCTGCTGCCCAGCCCAGCTGAGAGGAGAAAAAAGGAATCCCCACTTTCCATTTTCCCTTGCAAGGCAAGAACAAGCTCCAATCCACTCAAAGCCTTCTGCTTCATAAGATGCTTAATTGACTTGGATAAAGATGAAAAGGAAGGGTGAGATATATTGTTGAGAGTCTGGTGCACATGTAAAGAAGACATCTTTTGTATTATTTTGATCCAGTTAAGCCAGGGATTCTCAAACCCTTTATGTTTCCCCTTCAGAAATTGCTGTGTTTTCCTGATGTGTAATGTTTCCATGCCCGCCCCATGCGGAAATCCACTGCAAAAGCTGCCAGTTGATCCAGACAGGATCTATTCAGTTTCAACCGTTCTGCCTGCTTTTGCTCCACAGCACAGTTCCTGAAGTGTGTTACTTTGTGTTAAAATGAGGGACAGAAATCTGGAGTCACTTCCAGAACAGACTGGGAATTTTCCAGATGCAGATGTCAAGTAAGGGGACCCAACCACTACATATGAAGTTGTCTTTGCACCGAATCATGTTATTGGCTCCATCTGGCTCAGAATTGTTTACCGACTGGTAGTGGCTCTCCAGAGCTTCAGGCAGAACCCTTTCCCAGCCATACCTGGAGTACAGGACCCTGAACCTGGGACCTTCTGCCTGCAGTGCAAGTGCTCTATCCTCCCTCTTATGTGTTGATCTCACATTGCAGCCTTCCTATATTGCATATAAAAGGTAAAGGGACCCCTGACCATTAGGTCCAGTCATGGCCGACTCTGGGGTTGCGGTGCTCATCTCACTTTATTGGCCGAGGGAGCCGGCTTACAGCTTCCGGGTCATGTGGCCAGCATGACTAAACCGCTTCTGGCGAACCAGAGCAGCTCACGGAAACACCGTTTACCTTCCCACCAGAGCGGTACCTATTTATCTACTTGTACTTTGATGTGCTTTCGAACTGCTAGGTTGGCAGGAGCTGGGACCGAGCAACGGGAGCTCACCCCGTCACGGGGATTCGAACCACCAACCTTCTGATCGGCAAGTCCTAGGCTCTGTGGTTTAACCCACAGCGTCACCCACGTTCATATAGCATGTAGCATATACAGTACTGTGCTGGAGCCTTGCGGCATTGTATATAGCAAGGGAAGCACAGGTGGCATAGCCCAAACAAATGGCTATCGTACATGCAAAACAGCCTGTGATGTTGCACCTCTTTTCCCCAGGTACAGCTTTCTGCATTCCTAATTTGCTTCCCACGTTTCTGGTTTGTTTCCAGTGGTGTCTCACCTAATTGCACAACCAGCATTGTGGGAACCTGCTGGCTGCAAGCAGCCTGAATTACAACATCATCAGAATGGATCCTGAAACCAATACCAAGGGCTAGAAGCAGTTTAAGTGTTAGTGCCTTGAGATAGGAGTTTATTGTGGCATCGGAAGTACTCATGTATGCATGTTGTTTTTTGCAGTATTGGCATTGCAGCATTGTCATCAAACAGCAGCCCATACGTTTTACATTTAATCCACATTTTCTCTTACTCCAGAAGAGCTGCTGAGTGAAATTAACTTGTCGTTGCTAATATGCAAACTTGCTAATGCTGTTTTGCAGGGGACAGTTTTGTGGTGGCATTCTGAATGTGGTTTCTAGTAGTGGTAGCAGTAGGAGTAATAATAGCAATAATTTATTATTTAGATGTCCCCCATCTGACTGGGTTACCCCAGCCATTCTGGGTGGCTGAGTAGCACACTGACACCCCTACTTCCCTTTGCTCCTCAGCTGAGAACAACTTGCCCATTTTGTTTCCATTGATCCCCTGTACCAAAGTGAGGGTCATCTATTTGTCAATTCATTGTGTTAGTTTTGATGTCTATAGCCCTAAATGTCCTGGGACCCATTACCTGAAAAAGCTTGTGTTCTTTGCAATCTGCTGCGGAGGCACCTCTGGTCATTCCATCAACACAGGAGGTCAGAGGATCTATGACTTGTCAGAGAGCCTTCCTGGTTGTGGAGCACCTACCCCACCAATGTTTGTCTGGTGCTGCTGTTGCCCATCTTTCAGCACCAGCTGAAGGCCTTTCTTTTCTGCCAGGCTTTCAGAACAGATATGAGTATGGCCTAAACCAGTAGTCATTTATCAGTGTTTTGCTCTGTGCTTCCACAGTATTGCAATTTATTGTTTTTACTCTTGTAACCATAGCTCCTATTTTATTGTACTGCAGTCTGTATTGTTAACCCATCCTAACATCATATGCAATGAAGGACGGGATATACATGTCAATCAATCAATATTTCCAGTAGCTGCTGCGTGCTAAAGGCATGACCAGATTGGAAGAGGTATTCTCTCAAGATCTCTGCACAGTAAATGTGAAACATTACCTGGGAGACGGTAAATGCAGTACAGTATATACAGTGGCCTTGAAAAAAATAAAAAAGATGATGATGATGATAAAGGTCTTTAGCATTCTTGCACAGAAGACCTCAGTAGTAAAAAGCAAAAGTGAAAATAAAGGAATATGAATATCCTCATCCAACCCCAAAAGCTTCCATTTTGCTCATTGTGAAACATGATACAGTCCCTGGCTGGAGAGAGCTGCTAATGTTTGCTCTTTCACACCTCCTGAGGATTCCCCCCCCCCCAAAAGATGTGCAAGCACAGTTACAGAAATACCTCCATGCATGTTCAGAACAGAAAAACAAATGGAGGCTGGGAGGAGGCATGATTGAAAGGAGAAATGAAAAAGCAAAAAATAACCCTGATACATTTCCTCCACTGTTGCTGGATGACAAACAGGAGAATACCAATGAAGATTACCACTGGGGGAAAATAGAAACGTATGAAATCTAACTTGCTCAAAAAACACATAGGAAAATCAAGTAGTAGTAGTAGTAGTAGTAATAATAATAATAATAATAATAATAATAATAAATGTAACACCCCCATCTGGAAGCACCATCTGAATAGCTGCAGCAAATATCGGTCATAAACTAATGTGGGGATTTCGGTATTTTTTGCATTTCATTTTATTTATAGAACCAAAAATGTGCCAGGTTTCTTTTTACAAAAAGGGGGAAGAAACTGCTTCCTGCCCAGGCAATTTATAATCCAAACAGACAAGAAAAACAGGAGGAGAAAGAAAAGAAAGGGGAAGGGAATAAGGTTTCATACACAACTCTGTATGTTCACTTGCAATACTGTAGCTACCTGCACAATCCTACTCAAAAGTAAGTTCTATGGAATCCAAAAGATGTGCCTGACTACTTTATCAAAATAAAATCAAAGAACAAAATCTTTGGAGGGAGGAGAGATTTTTAAAGCAGATGCATATATAAAATGAATGTTTTGTGTTTGGTGCCCAGTGCATTGTATCAATGACACTGACTAAATATGAGTAGGGGGAGCTGCAAATATAGGGTGGGGGGGGGGTAATCAGGAGAGATTTTAATAAAATTTTACTGCAAAGTCGGTTTCTTCATTGTGCAAGCATAATGCCTGTCTTCATAGGTAGCTTGCCATCGCTCCTTCTTTTGTTTTCTACTGACAAATGAGAGTGTGCTTTCTCTCAGAGATTGTGCTGCGATATGAAGATTCTGTTTACCAGGTCTTGCAAGATTCCTAAAGATTGCCACACATTTCCCTTGCTGTGTGACAACTACTTTCTCTCATGCACTTTGAAGGCAAGCAGAATGTCTCATTGCCTATTGCCTGCTGGGGTTTATTTCTCTCCTGAGAACGGAATGTAGCTTTGACGTCCCAGGAGAATGAAATCCACTGTGACTGAAATCTTCTGAAGAAATAATATCCAAGCAAATTTCCTATATCACTGCTTCCTGCCACTGTGACTCAGCCCTTGTGTGGATAGGCTAATCTAAGGGACAAGCAGGTGTGCAATAGACATGATCCATTCAGTAACTGTCCTTTCCACACACCAGGCGTAATCTGAACTCCAGCCTGTTATGGTTTTAGGCAGAATGCAAATGGATTTATTTTTTTAATAGGAGATATACTGTACTTCTTTACTGCAGTCCTATGAATGTTTGTACATTATTCGACAGATTATGTCAAAATTATTCGACAGATAGTCGAATGTTTGTAAATTTCGACAGATAGCAAAAAACAAAACCTTATAGCTACATATCCAGTTTCAGAAATGTGCTGAAAATGTGAAACAAGTAGAGTTGGCCCTATGATGCTCTTGCAGAAATATTCATTGCTGGGTTAGGACTTGCACATGCTTCTGTGTGGGCATCACAGTTCTCATGCAGACCCCATTGAAAGTGCTGGCTGAGACCATGGAGGTGGGCAAGGGGGGGTGTCCCCCATTTGTAGACTGAAGTCATGTGCCACACTTTGTTGCATACCACGAGACCTAAATCAAAGCCATCATCTTTTATTTTTTGATAGCTCATGTTCTATGGGACCAGACAAGACAACAGTAAATAGTTTCACGTAAATAGTTTCGCTAAAACCTCTAAAAAACAACTTGAGGGAACATACTGTCAGTCAGTCTTGTTCTTTGAGCCCAGTACTGACACCTTGAGTGGGCAGTGACTTTCCAAGATCTCGAGCAGATAGAGAGGCCTTTCCCATCGCTTGTTAGTTACCAGGTAGCAGCTGCCCAATCCATTAACTGGAGAGGCCAGGAACTGAACCTGGGAAAGGAGGTTTCTGCACGGAAAGGAGGTGCTCTACCACTGAGAGGTGATCCCTGATATTCCCTATGCATGCACCTAACATGTGCACCCAAACATGCAGAGTGTTAGCCCGTGTTTGCAACCACATTTTATACAGCCTGCCGCAACACAAAGTACAGTCATACCTCGGGTTGAATATGCTTCATGTTGAGCGTGTTTGAATTGCGCTCCGCGGCAACCCGGAAGTAACGGAGCGCGTTACTTCCGGGTTTTGCCGCTTGCGCATGCGCAGACGCTCAAAATTACATCACGCGCATGCGCAGAAGCGGCAAAAAGTGACGCACGCACACACAGATGTGCCATCGCTAGTTATGTTTGCTTCTGGGTGCGAACGGGGCTCCGGAACGGATGCCGTTTGCATCCCGAGGTACCACTGTATTTTATAAATAAAATAGGGGATCAGAGCGCAAGAGCACTCTCTCCTCCTGTAGCTTCCAGCAACTGATATTCAGAAGTATTGCTGCCTCCAAAAGTATCCTTTACGCCAGTGGTTTTCAATCAGTGTGCTGGGGCACCCTGGGGTGCCTTGAATGATGGTCAGGAGTGCCATGGGAAACACTGGTCTCTGTTCCTATTTCCTTCCTTCCCTTCTCTGATGTCCTCTTGTGTCTCTGCCTCCCAAAGGCTTGCACAGCTGTTTGCTGCAGCAGCCCTAGCTACAAGCTCCCCAGACGGATGGTGCCTCTGGAGCTAGCCAGGAGGTGCTTCCCAGGCCCCTGGGGGCATTGTGAGAAGGCACCTCTCTTTGGGGCAGGGGGGCAGCTCAGAGACCAGGGGTGGCAGGTGCAGCTGCCCAAAGGACTCCCAGGGAGAGAAGAGAAGAAAGGAGGCTAAGGGAACACTCCACAAGGGAGGGTGTTCAAAAAGGGGTGAGGTGAGGGGCTGCCAGCTCTGCAGGCAAAGGGTGACATAACTGGGTTCCTGAACCGCACAGGGGTGCCGCAGAAAGAATGTAGTTGGTCAAGGGACCCCAGGACTCCAAAAGGTTGAAAACCTCTGCTTTGCGCATTTGTCTAGCCTGTGGATAGTAAAGGTAAAACAGGTAAAGGACCCCTGATCCAGTCGCGAACGACTCTGGGGTTTCAGACAGTTTTTCTGGGTCATGTGGCCAGTATGACTAAGCCACGTCTGGCGAAACCAGAGCAGCACAAGGAAACACCGTTTACTTTCCCGCTGGAGTGGTACCTATTTATCTACTTGCACTTTGATGTGCTTTCGAAATGCTAGATGGGCAGGAGCTGGGACCGAGCAACAGGAGCTCACCCCATAGTGCAAGCCCTAGCCACAGCGCCACCCACGTATCATTATGTAATTAAGTCACTAGGTGGCACTTAACTTGGTTGTATCTGGATGTTGTTGCTCTGTTCTTGTTTAAAGGAGAAAATAAAGTTCTTTTCTAGCTTCCTGATTTTTTCCTCTGAACCCTCCATGACACCTGGAAATCATCTCCACTGAATATGTGTTGGGGGGAGAATCCCCTCTGAGTAAATATGCTTAGCTGTGTAATAAATGCATGGAGTTAATTGTAAATTGTGAAGAAGATAATAGCATCCTTTGTTCAGGGACGTTGCATTACTTCATTTTATTTTGCAGTAAAGAACATTGAATCACGGGCCACAAAAACGATTAGAAAATGTATTGATTGCATAATTTAAAAAACTCACTTCGTCTTTCTAGACAGACCAAGCACAGCCAGCTTGAGATTAAGGTGTGGTTCAGACGCACTGCTCCTGCAGAACCATATTTCTCAGTGAGTCACAGCTTTTACCGCTCTGCCTCTCGCAGGAACTGCACAGGGAGGACTATTTTCCCCTCACCTTCCTCAACGGTGGATGTGGGCGATCAGCGCCACAAATGCTAAATCAAGCCCTGGTTCTGCTGCATAGGCTGTTTTTCAGGCAGCCTGATATTCTAGGCATATCCCCGTGGCAATAAAATGAGCATCACATCCCAGCCGTGACAGCAGAGGGAATCTAGAGCAGCTAAAAATACATCACTGGCTGCCTCTGAAGCTTTGCACGCATGAAGCCTTTTTCTTGTGACCTCTGCTCCCTTCCTCCACCCCCCTTGCTCAGTTCAGGCACTGGAGGCGGATTGTGAACAGCTTCATCTTGGAGACACAAGTATGTGAAAGCGCAGGACGAATTCCCATGACATAGAGCAAACCAGGCTAGCATGCATTGTGTGTGTGTGTGTGTGTGTATTAGCTGTGGAGTGCAAACATGCTTGCTCCAAAAAATTCTCTTCAAAATCCTCCTGTGCAAATGCCGATGTAGAATAATCTTCAGCTTGTCTGAGTGCTCACATACCCAACACTTACTGTGTATTTGTACGGGTGTCTGTGATAACCGATGTTTGATACCTGATCATTGGTCCCCTGCAAGTATTTGGAAGGGGACATGCAATGGCACACAGTACCTGACATGCAATGGTATGAATATCACAGCGATTCCCCACCACCATTCGACATGCACAGTTCAGTGGCAGACTTTGGGTTCTCAAATTTCAGTGAGCCTTATGTGATGCTAAAATTTGGCACGCGCCCCTGCCTCTCACGCTGCATTCTACACAATTGTTGTGGTGCCGGCACCCAGTATGACTGAACTGGTCATGCTACCCTAAAACCACCTCTGCACGCTTTTTACTTTCAGTAGGGCCAGGGCTAGGGCCAGGGCTTTTTACTTTCAGTAGGGCCAGGGCTAGGCTACATAGAATCATACAACTACAGTGGTACCTCGGGTTAAGAACTTAATTCATTCCGGAGGTCCGTTCTTAACCTGAAACTGTTCTTAACCTGAAGCACCACTTTAGCTAATGGGGCCTCCCACTACCACCACACAATTTCTGTTGTCATCCTGAAGCAAAGCTCTTAACCCAAGGTAATATTTCTGGATTAGTGGAGTCTGTAACCTGAAGCATCTGTAACCTGAAGTGTCTGTAACCCGAGGTACCACCGTATAGAGGCATCTAAGAGCCATCTAGTCCAACCCTCTGCAATGCAGGAATCTCAAGCAAAGCATCCATGGCATATGGCCATCCAACCTCTGCTTAAAAAGCTTCCAACGAATGAGAGTCCACTAGCTCCTGAGGGAGTCCGTTCCACAGTCAAACAGCTCTTACATGTCCCTCCTTTTCAGTGGGCCCTGCAAGGCTTACCCGACTGCAGTGGCATTGCTCCAAGCAGTGCTGGATTGGGACCTGCCGCCCTTTCTGATTGTCCTCAATGTCCTCTACAAATGCCAGCACACAGGGGCAATGTAAGGAATTAAAAGCATGACCTGAGAGCTGCTAGGAGTGTTAGGTCGGGGGGGGGGGGAGAGAGAGAACCAAGAAGGCCCTGGCAGCTGCCCAAGGATGCCAATGCTGACGCCAGCGCTGACCTTCAGGGAAGACTCCCCACATTGCCAAGAAACTTCTGCATCCTACTCGCCTTGCAGAAGATTCCTGGGCATGTGCCCACTAAGTTCACATGGAGCAGTGGCGGGCATCGCCAGAGCCCGCTGTGAATTGAGTGTGTGCCTTAGAAACAGCCAGGGTTCCCCAATCACTGGCTCAGGGTGGAAGGAAATCAGTCACATAACCAGTGACCAAGCTGCCTCTTCGCTGATCTTTACACAGAGGAAGCCTAAGGCGGATCAAATTGCACTTTTAACTGTGTCTTCAAATTCCATGCTTGGGATTCCTTATATGTTACTTTAAAAGAGAGAGAGAGAGAGAGAGAGAGAGAGAAGACAGCCTGGGGCACACCAGGAACCACAATGGGGAGGTTTAACCCTTTATTCCCCACACTGAAAATCCCCCAGTCTAAAGCTATTGGATGCCATACGCAGCTTCAGGGGAATGTTAGAAGGAAAAATGGTGCAAGGGGAAAGGATTACACCCACTTTCCACTCATGGATATGGATGGGGGGGACGCCAACGCCACTGCAGCTACTTTTAATTATTAATAATAATGAAAGTAAAGTAATAATGGCATTCAGACACATGTAAAGCAACACAACTGGAACCTGCAACACAATGCTGCAGTGTAGAGTGCTTCTGTTCACAGTTCCAGGTACAGTATTCTGCACTCTGTCATGTCCTTCTCAACCATACTTTCTGGTCTGGTGTTCTGGTTTATTTGCCCCTTCCCATCAGCAGTTGGGCATTCACACCCACTGAATATGTTCAGCTATAATTAGGCTGTTTTTCTGCCCTCCCCTTAGAGTTTTTTTCTAAAAGCTTTTCTCTCTCTCTTTGTACTGCAAAGCTTGGAGTTTCACCACACCTGCTGTTATATCCCTCGGCTGATATCTCCTATTATGGATACATAAAGATCCATACTTTCCTATTTGTATGTAGGATGGTGTAATCTGACGCTAAAGAAACCAGGATTCCCCAGGAAAAGATTTTTCAAACCAGTGGTGTACCTAAATTTATTTTATTTTATACTTGCCATGCAATAGCATTTTTAATCATAGCATTTGCAAGTTATGCAGTGATATTTACAGCATTTGATAAATAAAGAAGAGTAATTAGTATTTGCTATTTGGCATCTGATAGTTTATGAGATTTCATATCTGAAGGCTACCAAAATTAAAACAATATAAAATCCTACAATCCTAAATGAATTGTGCTAAATGGCTCTTAAAGGATAAGGACTTTTATTACAGCATCACTGTGTGTGTGTGTGTGTGTGTGTGTGTGTGTGTGTGAGAGAGAGAGAGAGAGAGAGAGAGAGAGAGAGAGAGAGAGAGAGAGAGAGAGAGAGAATATTAAGGTGCTACCAGACTTCTTGTTTTTTATACCACAGACTCCCTCTGGAAATTGCAACAAATTTATATTATTCATATTTTGAATTTTCAGTTCAAACATTTCACGTTCAAAACAGCAAAATTCAATTTTTCCTTCAAAGCTTCTCATTTTTAAAAAATTAAATGATGACATTGGAAAATGCAGCAGTTTATAGATTTCTGTTCCTCTTCTGTTCCTATTGTCCTCACACTCCAGCCTGGTAAATCAAGAAAGTCAGGTGGTCTCTGCTGCTGTTTGGCGGCCATCATTTCTCATTTGGTTTTACTGCACACAGTGAAACACCCCAAATATCTCTGGTATTAACATGCACTCTAGAATGCTGCAGCTGTGATTGGATCTATTTATAACTCTCCTCTTACATTACCATCTCGAAAACATCACATAAAAGAGGAAGGTAATGAAATCTCCCCTTCTCCAGCCATCTCTCTCTAATCTGAAATGGCATTTCCAGGAGCTATTTTCAGTGAACCAAGGAGTCTAGAAACAAAGGCATTTCTTTCTCTCCCACTCAGACAGCATTCAGGCTCATACAGAGCCACAAAGCGATCTCCTCAGTACTACTCACATACATATTTCTTCCACATGGTCCTATATTATTCATGTCATCTTATTCACACAAATTTATCCTTTTTTGCCAAGACTTTATACACAAGTCCAAATCCTCTGACCTAAAATTTCCTTTCAGCTACACAAATATAAATCTTAAAACACTTCCATTTACAGTCCTTGATACAGTATAATCCTCCAGAGGCAAACATTAACTGTCTCATCCACATCTATGTCTCCGCAGAGTTCTTTTAAGGCTGTTTCCTTTCTCTGTTCCTTTGTTAATCACCCAAGACTTAAATTATCCACCCGCTTGTGTCCCTCGCTCTTTCTTTTTTTCTTTTTCTTCATCAATGAAAATTGTTCCACATTAATGATCAAATTCATTTCCTACTGAGATTTTCTTGGCTTCTTTTAATCAGTGGGTGTGTTTATAGTCATCTTACCCTGTCTTCGAAAATATCCTCCGCTGTCTAGATTACTGAACACATGTTATGTGCCTCTGAGTAAAGAAAGACTTGATGAATGGGTGTGTATGAAATTGCAAATGTGAAACCTTGTGAATGCTACAGGAGATGAGATTGTCACTGTTCATATCTGGTGAGTCTATTAATGTTTGTACACATGAAGCTCTGATGTCTAGAAAATATTCAATAATATTTATATTATAGTTTTTGGTTTTTTAAAATCCTGCTTTTTTTGAAGGAGCTCAGAGCGGTGTACATAACTCAGACTCTTTCAATGTACACCATTTGAGCCTCACAACAACTTTGCAAGGTAGGCCAAGTTGAGAGATAGTGTATACACACACACACACACATCTATGCATACATATACCCATTCATCAAGTACTTAGGGCTGTGAGGAGTGAAGGCCGCTCCGTACAAGGCCCTTTCCACCTGGCCTAGAGGGCAGGGCCCACACTCACCAGCCCCACTGAAGAAGCTCCTCATGGGGCTGGAGGAACATCCCCCGGCTATTGTTTTACTGATTTATTGATTTAATATGCTGTACACCGCTTTGAGGTTTTTATTTAAAAAATTAAGCGGTATAGAAATTGAATAAATAAATAAATAAAATGCATATAAAGGTAAAGGGACCTCTGACCATTAGGTCCAGTCGTGCCCGACTCTGGGGTTGCGGCGCGCATCTCGCTTTACTGGCCGAGGGAGCTGGCGTACAGCTTCCGGGTCATGTGGCCAGCATGACTAAGCTGCTTCTGGCAAACCAGAGCAGCGCACAGAAACACTGTTTACCTTCCCGCTAGAGCGGTACCTATTTATCTACTTGCACTTTGATGTACTTTCGAACTGCTAGGTTGGCAGGAGCAGGGACCGAGCAACGGGAGCTCACCCAGTCACAAGGACTTGAACCGCCGACCTTCTGATCAGCAAGTCCTAGGCTCTGTGGTTTAACCCACAGCGCCACCCGCGTCCTTTAAAACACATATACCCATTATTAATTTACACAGCGACACTTAATATGTTTGTGAATCTAGACAGCAGGGGATATTTTTGAAGGCATGGTAAGCTCACCCGTGAGAATCATGGCAATTTGAACCTGGGACTCACAAGTCCTAGACCAACACGATGACCACTGCACCAAACTGGCTTTCACTCCCTCACTACAGAATGCTGGCTAGTGTTAATACATCTGTGCTCTCCTAAGACTGAAACATTCTATGCATTCCAGTCTCAGGGATGCTGTGTGTTCTCTTAAAGGGCCAGGAATCTACAGAAACGTTCTTTATATGCTCACAGGAAACAACAGCATTGATCAAGACTGTATGCTATAGAAGATGGTTGCTACGTCATTCTTTACCACTATTTCCAATGCAGAAGGTGCAGTCTAAGCTTTCCAGTATGAGCCTGCCTCCTTTCTCATCAAAAGTCAGGCAGCCGTGGCCACGATGCAGGAACATGCACAACCTTACCGGGGAACACTCAGTCTTTCACCATCTCCAGTTGCTTTCCCATTCATTCTCTGCAGCCCTGTTCTTAACATAAGTCAGCGGTCAGCAAACTTTTTCAGCAGGGGCCGGTCCACTGTCCCTCAGACCTTGTGGGGGGCCGGACTATATTTTGGGGGAAAAAATGAACGAATTTCTATGCCCCACAAATAACCCAGAGATACGTTTTAAATAAAAGCACACATTATACTCATGTAAAAACACCAGGCAGGCCCCACAAATAACCCAGAGATACATTTTAAATGTATAAATGTTTAAATACATTTTAAACAGTCTACTCATGTAAAAACACGCTGATTCCCGGACCATCTGTGGGCCGGATTTAGAAAGCAATTGAGCCGGATCTGGCCCCCAGGTGTTAGTTTGCCTACCCATGACATAAGTCAACAAGCTTAACATGAGTCAACAGTGTGATGCAGCAGCAAAAAAAGCTAATGCTATTCTAGGCTGCATCAACAGAAGTCTACTGTCCAGATCAAGGGAAGTAATAGTATCATTCTATATTCTGCCTTAGTAAGACCACACTTGGAATACCGTGTCCAATTTAAGAAGGATGTTAACAAGCTGGAACGTGTGCAGAGGAGGGAATCCAAGATGATCAAGGGTGTGGAAACTAAGCCTTATGAGGAGTGCTTGAAGGAGCTGGGTATGTTTAAGGAGGAGACTGAGAGAAGATACGATGGCCATCTTCAAATAACTTAAAGCTGTCACATGGAGGAGGGAGAATGCTTGTTTTCTCCTGCTCTGGAGGGTAAGATTTGAACCAATGGCTTCAAGTTGCAAGAAAGGAGATTCTGACTAAACATTCGGAAAAACCTTCTGCCAGTAAGAGCTGTTCGGCAGTGGAACAGACTCCCATGAGAGGTGGTGGACTCTCCTTCCTTAGAGGTTTTTAAACAGAGGTTGGATGGTCATCTGTCATGGATCCTCTACCTGAGATTCCTTTATTGCATGGGGTTGGACTAGATGACCCTTAGGGTCCCTTCCAACTATAAGATTCTATGATTCTATTGTATCCTGTCATACAGAACAGGTAGCATTGAAGTGTAGATGTGCATAAGCATTCTTCGTTCTTTCTTTCTCTCTCTCTCTCCCATTCTCCCTCTCTCTCTCCCATTCTCCCTCTCTCTCTCTCTCTCTCTCTCTCTCACACACACACACACACACACACACACAGTGTGGGGAGGAGGTTTGGAGTGGAGGAGCATCAAACAAATAACTTTTCAAAAGGCAGTAGAATAATATCACCAAAATGGCAGGACACTCCAACAGTTGGAAAGATAGCGTAGCACTTGTCTCTAGTCTAAAGAGTCATATGAATTCCCCACCCCCACCCAGCTGTTACAGGTGGAGAACAGGCAGCTGCTTTCTAAAAGTTAAAAACGAAAATCACAAAATGGTGTGATCACAGGAAAGGCAATTTACGCTAATCCCCAGCGAAAGAATGGGTACCATTTAAAGGTGCTTTCAACACTTATGGAAACCTATTCCAAGCATGTTCCATTAGTACAATGGAAATATTAGTTGTGTGTACGGGGGGGGGGGGGAGGATGTATTATTATTATTTAGATAGATACACAATTGAGTGATATTCCTGCATCAAATATGCTTCCTCATGAGAAATCACAATGACATTTGTACCAGGGCCAGCCCAATACATTTTGTTTCCCGAGTTAGAGCAGAAATCTTGCCCCCCATCCCTAAGTAAAAATGTGCAGCAGAACCCAAGGGCAGTCAAGTTATTTTGGCAATAGAGGCAGAAAATCCTGAAAGCACCTCTTCCACTCCCTGGCGGTAAAAATATAATAATTAATTATAATTACAAGCAATTAAACATCTATCAATTTGCTGCCTGTTCATGACACCCAAAAATCTGCTGCCTGAGGCAGCTGCCTCCCTCTGCTTAATGGTAGGGTCAGTGCTGCCAACTGTGAATTCATCATGCCCCTCGTAGTAACCTGGCAGGCTTTTAAATATGTCCAGTCCAGCACACTTTTGTGTGATCTGCCACTGAAAATAGTTCAATGAGTTAGTCAGACTTCACCTCATTTCATGTTTTTTTTACCAGTTAGGATTCCGCTTCCTGTTTCACACACTTTTGCAGCACATGAAAGGTGTTTGGGTCTCATTAAATAGTTGCAAATCCTCCAATTATTAGTCTGAACAAATATTTTTCATCTTTCATTGTCGCAGACCACCTTTTCATTTCAAATACCTTCTTTTAAAAAAATTAAAATTAAAAAGTACATTTTGCAGAAGAACACCCACTGAATCAGTTCACTAATCCCGTAACATTATCCCTCTTTGATGTTTTCCAATATTCGTATACAATTCCACTGTAATAAGGGTCCAACTGTTACACATGAGCGATCGTTGTGCCATCACAAATCTCAGAAACAATAAAAACACGAAGCAAATGGAGGCTGTATTTTATAGTGGAAAACTTTCACTGAATGGATTCCACACACACATACAAAATGACAGAAAATCAATGCCTGTGTATGGAAGAGGTAAACTCATTAACCAAATATCCATTATGTTCACTTTTGCACATACTGCTTCAACTGTAAACATTTTAGCCAATTATTTTGAAGCTGGAATAAAGCGTTCCACATTTTAAATGCTTCCCCCCCCCCCCCCCCGTTCCTTCATTATGGCAGAAAAACTGCATTCTGTATTCAATTCAGTGGGAATGGAGGCAATCAAGAAATAATTATTTCCTTGACAACCGGCTCGGTTATCATTGGTACAGAAATAGTGTGGGCCTTGCAGTTGTCAATCATGGATGAGACAGGAGGCACTCTGGGGAAAGCCTTCATGGGGGGGGGGAGCTGGGGGGGAGGGAGGATGCATTGCTAAATAACGTCCTATATGTGAGTCAGGGAACTGGAGTGAATGAAAACACTAAGTCAATAGTGAATTGGCACAAGGCTTGAAATGTTTCCCCTTCTGTTTGACATGTGTTCTCATTAGCATGTTTCCAGTATGGTATATGGGCGGCTAGAAGGGCATCCCTCTGAACAAAGCCTCCTTTATCCTGAATAAAATCGCTTGAAGGGGAGGAGGGTTTCACTCTCAGTACTATCCCGCCTGCATGGAACAAAATGTGTTATTATCAGATGACTTTTTCATCAGCAAATCCTCCTGCAGTGTCAGAGTGATGTGGCGCTTTGCGATGTCGCAACCGTTGCCACTTCCTCTTCGAAAAACACTTAACACGCATCCACTGTGAGTCATAGGACTGGGTTGTCAACATGCCTTTTATTTCTTAGAGAGCATCTTAGGCTACATTATGAATTCAGGCAGAAAACATCAGTGCAAAATGGGGTCTGTGGGGTAAATTGACAGTTTCCCTTTTAAAATAAACTAGGAAATGAATGAACTAATTTAAGGATTGAACACACACACACACACCAGTTCCAAAAAATTTCCATGTATTTTAAAGGGGAAAATAATTGTTGTATGTATGTACGTTGATATTTTGCATGTAGATTTCTGCATTCAGAGAGAAAATGTAACATGAGAGGCACTACAGTTTAGACACTTATGCTGCAAATTTTCCCTCAGAAAGTGAGACAAACCCTTGATTTTTAAAAGCTGTTTGTGTTTCTAGGGTGTTCCGTTTCTTTATTTATCAAAAAGCTATACAAGAGTGGATTGATTGGCTTGTAACTGACATGGTGGTTTGTCTTTTTCTTCTTTTGAGTGTGGAAGCAGGCTATGGAAAAAAGTCCAGCAGGCCTTTAAAAAAACCAACACCTTTACCAATCTGTCAGTGAGTGAAAGCCAACTAAGTCATACTCAGAGTAGACACACTGAAATGAATGGACATAAATACTTAATATTTCATTGACTTAAGTATTACTTAGTGGGATATCTTTTATATGGAACATCAAATTGGAATGTAATAACATAAATAAAAGAAATTCTAGCATTAATATAGAAACTGAAACTCAAGCAAGTTCCCACAGTAAATCACAACAATTCATTTTTGTTTCCTTCATACCACCAAAGAATATTTATCATGACTAGTTTGTAAATGTCCAAAATAGCAGCTTTGCGATAACAAACATTTCTGACATTTACCATAACATATAGGCTAAAAATGGGTTGTTGTCAGTCTGTAATCTTCCTGTCTTCAGACCAAGGACACATGAACTCATAGGCCTCCCTGATACTAAGCAGACTGGTTCATCTAGCCCAGTCTACTCTCACTGGCATGGCCCTTCTAGGTCTAAAAGAAACCTTTCCCCAAAACTTTTACTTGAGAACATTTGAACGGGAGATACGAATCACTGAGATGGTGCTGCAATTCAAATAGCAAAGCAATGACCAATGGCTCATCCCTAACTGCAACTGAAGGGGAAATGGTACACTGCTGAAAAATGGACAAGAAACAGAGTCTTTAGGAGGTTGGGTGGGCTTTTAATGCTATGGAGAATAGACTACAGGTCTTTAATAATATGTACTCCAAATAATGACACATAGCTTTAGGACAGAAGTGTGACCCTCTGCAACACTTCTTTTCAGATGTTCCAGCCAGCCACCTTCATCCAAGAGAGAATCCACTGCCCACGCCACATCAGAGGACTTGGGCAATTAGCAAAAGAAAAAGTTTGAGCAACTTGAAACATGAAATCTACTGCCCAACTTGTATGACATGGACCAAACAGCTGGAAGGATCAATGTCATGAAGGTCAATGTCATGAGCTAAGACCTAGGAGCTGCTTTATGAGCTAACACCTGATTTCACAAATAAACATTGCAGGGAAGGCTTAATCCGTTTCACAATCAGTTCACCATCCCAACTGAAATGACAAATACATATACCAACACTGCTGGTTGTTGTTGGGAGAGAAAGCACTATAGATCGGAAGCAAATCTCCCTCCCCGCATGACTGCTAATAATTAGGGGGTTGCTTTTTGTTTTTGCTTTGTTTAAAGCAGCATATCCTGTTCACAAACTTCCTGCATCATGTCTAGTTTGTCTTTCAGAGAAGGGAGATGGGGGCGGGGGACAGGAGCCAGCAGTAGGACAGAGTGGCTCTGTTCTCTGATTAATCAGCAGTTCTCAGGAAACTGCTGTGCTACTGTGTAGAATCATGGGGAATGAATGACTTCAGATTGTGGGTGGGATATCTGAGCACAAGCAACCGCCATGTTAAAACCTCACTGTATTTGTCAATATGGCGTCAAACCCAAACGTGGCTTGCCTTGCAAAAGCAAGCAAGTGAGGAGCAGCTCTGAACAATTCTGGCTTGGCCTGTCTACGCCATCCATTATTTAGTCACACTTCAGCAAGGTGCCATTTATATAACTGATTCATTCATACCTCTAAACTTTCATTTAATAATAGGCTTATTACCGAGGACCAAGGAGTCTTAAAGTCTGCATTGCTATGATTTCACCAAACAGGGCAGACACTACCTAGTTCAGAATCTGGGTTATATACAGGATTGCCATCCGGCCAGAAAAAGGGAATGAAAACCCTGCCTGGTCTGCTCCTCTGCTTTTAACTGATTTGAGACACACAGCAACCCTTGACTATCTCGCATGTTTAAGGTAAGGGGCAGTCCCATCCTGTTTCACCCCACAGGGTGGGTGCCTTGTGGAACCCCAGACCTGCACCTATTCATCTGGCCCTAGTGGTATCACTGCACCTACCGAAAGCCAGCTGCTCTGAAAACGCTTCATTCTTTTTTGTGGACTTAAACTAGTGACAATAATTTGGAGCCACTGAAATTTTTGCCTCTTATTGAAATAAATTACTTCCCTCCTCACTCAGTCTCCACTCTCTGACACAGCCTAATGTCACTCTGAAATCTTTTCAAAAATAGGTCAGGTTTCTCCAACTGACAAGTACAGACAGGAACATCAACTACAGGAGCAGCAGTTTCGGGATGATTTACATTTTCAACATTAAACACCATGACCTTTCACAAAGGGAAGGAGGGCTTGCCTTTGCTGATATGAAGGCGCTGGGCTGACACTCTCAAACTGAGCCCTCTGTGCTCAAAATCACTGGGAGTTAGACCCATTGCCTTTTGTCACAGCACACTTAGGTGTTGTTTTTAGGAGGCTGGAAGCGGGTGGTGATTCTGCTAAATTTGGAGTTGGGCTTGTTGGTTTCAATGAAGACCTCCCTAATTTTCTCCTCAGAATTCAAGTACTGCTGACTATAACTGATAAAAAGTGTGCATTAACAATGTGAGCTACTGCTATACTGTCTGGAAAAATGAGTGCTGATGCAGGGACTGGGCCCAGAGATCAAGAGGGAGGAGGGATCAACTGAGCAAATCTGTTAGTTTTTATTGCTTTCAGTTTCTCATTTTTCCATTTTTCAGTTCTCCACATTTTCCACATCAGTTTGTAAATTTTATTTTTTTACATCCTCAAGCATTGTGGGTGCATCAAATGTGCACACCTTGATAGTTGCCTGTATTTATATGCAGACTTTTACCCAGTATATGAATTTCTGTACAGTATATTTGCCTAGAGAACTGGGATTTAAACTTCAGAGAAATGCTAATTTAGAAGGATGTCTGTGTTTCAGTTCACATATTGTTCTGGGAAGTGTGTATTCAGTTAACTGAAACAAATTTCTTCCCTATTCTTACTAAGGGCATCTTGCCTGAGACACACATATATACACACACACACTGGAACTTTCCAATACACACACACTGGAACTTTCCATCCAGGCTCTTAGTATTGCTCCTTATAAATGGGCTTTTAAAACTAATTTAATGTATTTCCATTCATTTGCTATTCTTTGCCATAGGGCTTTATGCATATGCTTTGGTAACACAGTATCTAAAAAGATAATAAAAATAGTAAATAATGACCTTGCCAGAAATCAAAATAAATAACCCCTAGCTTCTCCTGAGGCACAGAACACCTACATCACTACTTGAAAATACTCAGTGTTGCCCATATGATCCCACAGGAGAAGGGGGCCTGCAAAGGAGCAGCCAAGTTTGCATAAAAGCTAAAGCCCAGTCCAGAAAATGGAATGCAATAAAAGTTCAGCTTTGGCAATCCATGTCCCTGTAGAAAACTCAGAGCCAGCAAAAACAAAAACAAAACTACATTTTGCAGGACTATGAATGGCCCACACAAATAGAATCTCCATAGATGATTCTCATGATGAGTGGTACTTCTCTTTCAGCACCTTCTGGAAATGTTCACATCATTACCATGGCTAGATTTGAAAATAAGGTCCATATCTGAAGCACTGTTAAAGAGTCACTGTTCTTTAGAGGGGTAGGGAACTGCATTCCTTAAACAGGTGATTTACTATTGTCAGAAATGACCATCCCAATATGATCAGTGGAAAGGACCTTTTCAATAGTGGGCTCCTTCAGGCAGAAGGACTGGAATGAATGAATGAATGAATGAATGAATGAAGTATATATTCAACTAAAGTCAGCACTGAATGCAAATTTCAAGCTGTGTGTGTGAAAGAGAAAGTAGTAATGTCAGAAAGCCCCTACATTTGACATTTGTTTCTCAGATTTCTCTGAGACTACAGCTTCCATCCACATGGATTTTCAGGAAACTCTGTGCCCCCACATATGCTTAAGGTAAAGGTAAAGGTACCCCTGCCCGTACGGGCCAGTCTTGACAGACTCTGGGGTTGTGCGCCCATCTCACTTAAGAGGCCAGGGGCCAGCGCTGTCCGAAGACACTTCCGGGTCACGTGGCCAGCGTGACATCACTGCTCTGGCGAGCCAGAGCCGCACACGGAAACGCCGTTTACCTTCCCGCTGGTAAGCGGTCCCTATTTATCTACTTGCACCCGGAGGTGCTTTCGAACTGCTAGGTTGGCAGGCGCTGGGACCGAGCAGCGGGAGCGCACCCCGCCGCAGGGATTCGAACCGCCGACCTTTCGATCGGCAAGTCCTAGGCGCTGAGGCTTTAACCCACAGCGCCACCTGCGTCCCAACCCCACATATGCTTAGTAGAGACTAAAACACTTTTTTTTACATTCCTTAGCCAGTAATGAAAGAGGAGTTAATCAAGAAACTCTAGTTTTACTGAGGTTCCTTTCCTCTCTTTCTATTCATTTCAGCCTCTAATCCACCCATTGAATATGTAAACAAATCAGAAATTACAAGGCCATTGACCCAGGTTAACTGATCATGTTAATAAACCTTGGGAAGATTAGCAGCTTTATGGTCATGTTCCTATCACATAAACCAGCAGGTGCCCCTCTCAGTACAAAAATGGAGGCTGCCAAGGCTTTCTTTAGGTTGTTCTGTCCAAAGAGAACTGCTGATTCTTTCAGCTTATGAAGTTGCACACGCCCTATAAAGACATCCATTACTGCGCGGAAGGTTAACTCCTGAGAGGATTCACCCACCTAAGCTAAAGAAGTTAACCATAATTGGTGTGAGGTAAAAAAATTAAAAATAAAAAAGGGCTTTGCTCCATACCAAAAATACATTGCTTTCAATTTTGGCAACAGCATTAAAAACAGCCTTCAATGACTCAACGAATTTCATAGAGATATAATTAAGCCTCCCAATCCTGTGGTGAAATCAGAGATATCCACATTTCACAACTGAAGAAAATTGAAGGAGAAAGCTTTAGCAAGTTGGCCAAAGAGAAAGCCAGCATTAAAAAGAACACTGAAAAGTAGGAAATCCATTTACAGCGGGCACTGCCCTTGCCCTGGATTGTCTGAACATGACAAAAATCTGGGTCAGTAGAATATTTTGTACTTCTGTAGGATTCTGTTTGCTTAATGAATGGAATGCAGAAATCAATCCTCCACTGCAAGGAGCACATGGAGCACATTGGTGTATAGCACCACACTGCATCTACACTTCTTTAACTGGCCCCCTACACATGTCTAGACTTAACAGTGAATTGTGCATCATCACACAAAAGATGAAGGACACAGAAGACGGAGTCTTTCAAAATGACAGAGCCTTCTTCAATAAAGGGGTTTCAAGTACTAACCTGTAAAACATGTGCAATTTGCTTTTTTATGCAGCCATAAAAACTGGGAAAGAATTGAAAAACCTTGTGTATTGTTCTTTTAAGGTCTATGGATGAAAGAAGGAAAAGAAAATAAGGGCATGGGAAGTGACATCCAGTTCCAGCTCTTATCTGGTATCTCAGGAAAGGCTTTCTGATACCTCAGTGCAAGAGAGGTGAAGTTCTGGGTGGTTTGTGTCAATGTAACAGCAGCAGCATTCTACTGATCTCACTAAATTGCCTGTCAGCTGGAACCCCATTATAAAATGTTCCTGCCAAATATTAGGAGTGTCAGGTTGTGCCAACATCGCTTGCTCCAGGGTAGCCAGAGTGAGTCACTGAACTCTTGAGATTCACACTGCAAGTTCTTCAAAGAAGCAGCTGCGGTTTTTGTATGCACAGCAGACAGCGCCTTATCAGTACTGAATAAATCATGAAAATATTGAAAACAAATGTTTTGACTTATTCCTGGCTAGAAGGTGTTAAGGGATGTCTGTTTATTTTCATACATATTCAATACTTTGACCTCTTCCCTGTGTCTTTGTGACATATTTACCTAGGGGTCTAGGCATATTAAAAACAAATGGAAATGAAAAGGAAGAGCTGCCTGGTCCTGCAGAGTTCTGGAGTGAACAGGAGAATGTTAAAGACCACCAACCAATGACTGAAAAGTAGATTGAAACTAGCAGTTTATATTCAGTTTTTCTCCCCCAAATAACAGCCCAACTCTATATGCATGAAATTCTAAAGCTGTATGTTGTTTCTGTTTTACAAACTCATAGAAAATGTACCCTTTTGTGTAAGAAATAACATGCAACCTACTACACATGTAATTGTGCATACATGTAAACATTTTGTAACATATTACATGAACCCTAAGCTCCATCTCGGCAGTGGTTAGTAACTTGGGCCGCAATCCAAAGTGCACTTCCTTAAAACTGAGTTCCGTTGAGTTCCTTGAGGCGTATATCTTCAAACTTGCAGAGCTTTATTCCAGGGTTCATCATTTGAAACATATCCCTTCTTCCCAATTCCTGGGGATCCTAACAAATGTGGCACAATACAGAATTGACAACTAGTTGTGGGAAGAATGTACGGCATAATAATAATAATAATAATAATAATAATAATAATAATAATATATTATTTATACCCCGCCCATCTGGCTGGGCCTCCCCAGCCACTCTGGGCGGCTTCCATAAAAACCAAAAATACAGTAAAATATCACACGTTAAAAACTTCCCTGAACAGGGCTGCCTTAAGATGTCTTCTGAATGTCAGGTAGTTGTTTATCGCTTTGACATCTGCTGGAAGGGCGTTCCACAGGGTGGGCGCCACTACCGAGAAGGCCCTTTGCCTGGTTCCCTGTAGCTTTGCTTCTCGCAATGAGGGAACCGCCAGAAGGCCCTCGGCGCTGGACCTCAGCGTCCGGGCAGAATGATGGGGGTGGAGACGCTCCTTCAGGTATACTGGACCGAGGCCGTTTAGGGCTTTAAAGGTCAGCACCAACACAAGGAACAGCTCTTATTCGACCCTGGACCAGCTGAATAAAGCTTTGTGCCAAATAACATTTTGGGGGGTACACACTTTCATTTCATACATTATCATTATTATTATCATCATTATCATCATCATCACATGACCTGTTCTACCTTACCTTCCCCTACTTCCATGCACACAGCTGCAGAGGCAGTCATTTCTCTGTTCCGTTAATTCAACAATGATGTACCAGTCCACACATGATCATTCTTCTTTTTGTGCTATGCAGACCACTATGCTATTTTCAAGCTGCTCCCCTTTCACTTGACAAAAAACCATCTGCTACAGTGGAGTTAAGAGAGCACAGGATCAACTCTCAGCCTTCACTCAGAAGTGTTAGATCATTGTTACTATAGGCAGCAGAATTGGGATAGGATTCTTTTCTATATCGTGCACAAAAATAGGGTAAACTACAACTAGATGAGAGGATTAAATGCCTCAATGCCCACCTCCCACCTAATGTTACTGTTTAAGGCTCTGGATTGTGCATTGACAGCCATAGCCCTACTAGTTCCGTACCTGATGTCAGATGTGGGGCAGGTAAGCATGGTTTTGGGGAAACAGCCTCTGGGCCAAACTGTAACCTGTGCCAGGCTTACCTAGGACCACAGTTTCCCCTTCCCTGATCTAAGCATTGGAACTACGTATTTAATATTTATGACATTTAAGAACTAAAAATGTGCTTCTAAATGTTTTGAGCACATGGGTAAATGACTGAGGCTGCAATTCCAAGCACGTATTTCTGGGAGTAAACTCCATTGAATATAGTGAGATTTACTTTTGAGAAAACATGCACAGGACTGCACTTCTTATCAGAAAATTGTTCTCTGCATATTGGTAGTGACGGGGGCTTCGCCTACAATAATTTAGCAGGGAGATGACTTCACTGGTGCTTGTCCCTCAGGTATTATGAAGCCGTCTCATGAGGATGGTTTCACTAACCTTACTTGACAGCAAATAATGCACAGCCTGCATGTACGCACAGCAGGGGCTCCTGGCAAACCCTAGCCCCTTGGTGCTTTGCGCACCCAAATCACGCACAGCTTGAAAAAACAAGGGCTTCTCTCCTGGAGGTTTGGGTTGGGTTTTTTTTTGGGGGGGGGTATGTAGCAGGGTCAACCCCACCACTGAGTATTCAGGCAACTGATTTGGGATTATCATGAAATGACAGCAAATTGTTAGCTCTTGTTCCTTATTATTGTTGTTATTGAGGGAGAGCCGCTTACAGCATTTTCTACCTCAGGCGGCACAATAGATTTAAGCCTTCCCGAATTTTGGGGTGTGGAATCGCTGTTCCTCCTCAGGCAGCAGAATGCCTTCGGACAAGCGTGTGACTAGCCTTTTCTAAAGCCCTGCAGACTCTGCCTTCATTATGTATATTTTGAAATATTGTGCATTTAATTGTTTTTCTTTCACATCTCTGCAGTTTAAGGCACTGCGGTTTTAGACTGTTGTAAGCCACACAGAGAAGTGGATGAGGGGGTGGGGGAAGAGGACGAGAGAGACGCCTCGACGTGGAACAAAGCTAAGCGCTGGCAAAGCAGGCAACTTGGGTCCAGCCACCCCACACAGGCGAGAGGAGAGAAAACCCTCCCAGGGTGCACCGCGGCGGCGGCTCCTTCTCCCGCCCCTTCCCGCTCTGCCTACCCTGAGTCATTCCAGCGGAACTAGCGTAGTTGTAGTAACGGGGCGGGGCGGAAGGGAGCGGAGCGCGGATGGGAGGTTACGAGTTGAAGCCGAGGTGAAGCGCAGACCCTGCCTCTCAGCTCGCCGCCGCTTCCTCCTCCCCCCTCTCCCTTGCAAGGGCACGCGGCTTCCTTTGGAGCCTTTCCTTCCCGCACTTTCCAAGGCGCGCTGGATAAACCAGGAGATGGCAGCCCCTTGGCTAGGGGATGGGAGCAGAGTCCAGGAGTCAGGGGGAGGCCCTCGGCCAGACCTTTCTCGAGGAGGACGCCCGGGGGGACCCCGAGAGCCTGCAGTGCAAGGTTCAAGTCTCCCGTCCCCGCCTCTCCGACGGCCTGCCAGCCCGCCAGTGACGAGGACGCCTTGCAGCGCGAGATCGAAGAGCTGAAACGCAAAGACCTCGCCCTGGATCAGGAAATAGCGCAGCTGACAGCTGAAGGATACAGCCCGGAGGAATTAGAAACCCACATTTCTCTGCTCCATGAATACAATGAGATAAAAGACGCCGGGCAGATGCTGTTGGGCAGGCTGGCGGTGATCCGAGGGGTGACCACCAAGGAGTTGTACCCTGAATTTGAACTGGACGTGAACGACTAAGTGCGACACTTCAGACCCCTAGACTGTCAACGTTCAGGTCCCAAGTGGTGAAAACACAAGTCTTGCAAGTGCAGGTTTTACTGAAAGCACTTGATGCAACCAAAGCTGGACTATAATGATGCAATTGCACCAGGGCCTGTGTCTGCAAGAAGCCCTCTTGCTGTCTGCCAGCTCACTGCTTTGCCTCTCCATCTACGTGTGCTGCGGTATACTCATACGTTACAATAAATGAATAAACTTTAATTCGGTATGAGTTTTCTGTGTCATGCATTCCTTTCGTTGGAGTTGGCGGGTAACCTTTTGCGGGGGGACAGGGAAAGGCCCCCAACCATCTTTATCCAGCCTTGGATGAACCAACAGGGTTTAACACTTTTTCTAAAGTAATGGATGGAGAAGCTGTTGAGCCTATTTCTCTGCTGAGAATTGACGCAGAAAGGCTTTTCCTGGCACCTCTGCCCTGGCTTTTGACACCTGAGACGTGCGTTGTCAGGAGCCGCGCTAGTTGGGGGGTTTTTTGTGTGTGATTCCATTGTAGCTTTATAAAACTATTTGGAACCTTAGGGTGAAGGGGGCGAGTAATAATAATAATAATGGTTCAGGCAGGGATCGAGCTCCTTCCCCCCGCCCCACATGAAAGAGCCTTTCAGCCCCGAGATTAATAATCCTGATGTGTTTGTTCAGGTTAACAAATCCTGTCACGACAACGCCACGCCCCCTCATATCACTGGAACAATGGCGGGACTGTATCATCGCTGCAGCCTGGCTGGCGGGGCCGGAGCAGGGAAAGAAAAGGATGACAGCGGGGAATTCTGCCCGGGCTCCTCGAAGCCGCGCAGGCGCGTGGCGTGTCCCCATTCGGAGCCCTTCTCGATGTTGGGGGGAGGGAGTGTGGGGAGAGAGAGACACGTGACTGTCTAGTCCGAGGCCCAGTCAAGTGGAGTTAATTCCCTTCTGTGTTCGCAGGCCGCGGCATTCCAGGGCTGATTCTCCCAGGGTTTGGTTCTGCAGAGCAGCCAAAGGCGGAGCTCCCTGCGAAAGCTGCAAGCCGAGCGGTGTTTCCAGCCGGAGCTCGCCCTCTCTCCCTCCCTCCCTCACCCGCCACAGTTAAAGCTGCTTTTCTTTTTTTAGCCTGAAAACAAACCAGCCTCAGCAGCTCTAGGCATGGGGCAGGCAGGCAGGCGGAGGAGGAGGAGGGGGGGAAAATGTTGAACAGCTGGGCAGAGTCATCATCGCTCTGGGAAGGAAGGGCGGGAAGAGAGAGCGAAGTGAGAATCTGCAGTTAGAGAAGAGCCACCCAGAGATCACCCAGGAATGTGTTTTGTTTTGCAGCCGACTTTCTCTCCAAAAATGGAGGACAGCAGCTGGGGGTGATCAGCAGACGTCCGCGCCGGGGGGGAGGTGAGGGGCAAAGGGGTTGCGCGGGGTTTCAGAGGCAAAGCTGACTGAGGCGAAACTAGTTTCCTCCGAAAAGGGTCGAGGACCTCAACAAGGATGCCGCCTTGCCCGCTCGGCGCCAGCGAAATCTGGGGACATGTGCGCTTCGCCTTGGCTTTTCAGACGACCGCCAAAAGCTGGAAAGAGCCGAGTTGTGCCAGTGTGTAACCACACAAACATACACAGAACGGGAAACAGGCCGTCCTGGCTGATAATACGACCCCAGAGAGCCTAGCCAGTGGCTGTTTTTGATTCCCTGCCCCCCGCCCCCAATCCGCATTTTTGTTTATACTGCTCCCCTTGGTTGAAGCATCCGGCTAAAACACCAAGGGGCTTCTGAAAAAATCGTGGATGTCTCACCTAAAAGCGAACGAGCAGATAAAGGGGCTTGGAGGACTAAGGACTGAGTTTAACAGGCATCCTAACATTCACACCCCCCCACACACACACAAGGAGGGCAATCCATCCCATACTATTCGCCTCGAACCAAGCCACCTTGCTACAAACAGGCACCATCTTTTTGCCTTTAAAAAAAAATGCACACCAGGGAAATGCTCTTGCCTGGAACTGTTTTCGTATTTGACTACAAACAGATGCGCTTCTCTCCATGTGCTCTTAAAGGACTTCCAATCTAGCAGGAGAATTAATGTGTTTCACTGTAGGATGTCTCGCCTCCCTCCAAAAAGAAAAATGTCACCATCGCCATCCATCCTAGGCTGCAATCCTATTTCCACCCAAACCGTTAATCCAGAGGTGGTTTTCTTTAAGAGACATGCAAAGAGTAATCACTGGCCTTCGGCTCTTGTAACTGATATGAGGAGATATGTGGCTTTGATAGAAGTTACACGCTGTAAATGGAGAATAATGGCTCGACGCCAAGGGGGAAGCTGTGCTGCTTTCAAGACTAACTTTGTAAGAGTCAGCATAACAGTGACACTCCAGTCCTCTAATGCAAATCAACAGGATGTGTCACTTTGGCACGGACTGCGGCGCACAATACAAGCAACCCTGTTATGAATGGGGGAGGGGGGATGGGGGGGGAGAAAGAGAAACACATCAGCAGGAAGAAAATGGCCAGAAGCAGGAGAGACTTGCTAACCCCCTAGCACACTGCTGCTCTCAGGAAACAACATGCCTCCCTTTAAAAACAAAGAACAGGCTAATTGGAGAAGAAAGCTCAAGGAGATGCATCTCTTCTGACACGGTTGCAGATTGGCTCTTAGTGCAAAGAGCATGAAATCCAGAAACCTGAAGCACAACGACTGGGCTTTATGGGATCTGAGTGACACTTGAGCCACATTTCTATGCAGGGCACAGCTTTGCCGTTTCCGTTTGTTGTAGCCAGAATAACTAGGACCACACCTCCTGATTCAGCACCACCACCTCAAAATTAGCCCATCCCTCTTTACTGCAGATATCTGCTGTGTTTGCCATAGCTTCTCAGCTAAGGAATTTCTGAACATTTTAAAAAATGTCTCCCCTGATATGCATGTTCTGCCTTGTTCCCGAAAATCCCCCAGTTGCTTTAGGACATAGCAAGGAATAAGCTACTCTTGGAAAGCTGTATTTTCAAAATGTTTAGTTACCACCCCCAAGCAAAGAAACCCCTTAGCATTGCAGGGGAAATGAAGGAATTCCAGTAAGTGACACACGCACACCCTTCTCCACCAAAAAGAAAAGATTATGGCTTGTCAGCTCTAGATGACTTTTGAAAAGCCTCTGCAGTGAGGATCAAAGAAAGCTGGCTCATATGCCCAGACTAGCTGCTTAATGGGTCAGAGTAAAATGAAAGGTCACATGGCTGCAGAAGACCTCCATACAACAAATGCCCTCTAGCTATGGTTAACTTTAATTAACTACAGTATTACAATTCACAGCAAGCTTGTTTTTCACACATGCCCACTGTCTCTTGACAGTCTCCTTGTCAACAGAAATAGGAGGGGGAAGGGGGAAGGAGTCAGACTACCTTGAAAATAAATATGAATAAAGGGGGAGAAACCCTGCAAATTAAAAAGAAGTCTCTGGGGAATATTTGGGTACAATAAATCCACCATAGGGAGGGGAGGAACTTGCTATATTTCTGATGACATATTGGTGACTGATGCTATTATTTCTATTATTTAAAATTCTAGGATTAGGATAAACGTACAGCACAATCCTATTCCTGTTTACTCAGAAATAAGAAGCATGTATTCAGTGAAGCTTACTTCCTAATAAATAGTACCTGTATTTATGTTTGCAGCCTGACATCTATATTGCTCATTGGTCACTTAAATAATTTCAATCCATATATATTCCCGTATGCTAATCACACATTTTAAAAAACTTTTTATTTTTTAACAGAACAAAACTTAGGATTCTTATTTTGTACATGTTTATTCCAATCTAAAAAGACTTCAGTAGGTTATGAGATCCATAGCATTAATATAATCCTTTGCAGAAAGTAAAAAGAAAGTTAATCTTTTTTTAAAAAAATAAGAATAATTAACATAGTAGTATCCAGAGGTGAATCCCAAACAGGCAGAGAAAAACACTACAAAGAGGCTCAGCTCTGGTAATCTAGGTACACAGTAAAGTCCTGAACCTTAGAGCTTCATTTATCACTACTGACAGGAACAGAAACCAAAACTGTAGTACTAGCAGTAACCAAATATAAACTCAAAGGCCAAGAGGGCTGTATTAAAATGTCTTTTCACATCTGTTTTTCAGTGCACCAAAAGTGCAAATGCTACTGGCTGCTGGCAACCTATGGCACAATGGACCGGGGGCCCCAAAACATTGTTGATACTTTGGTGTGAGGATTGTTATGTACCTTTTCTCTAGTTTGTTTCCCTGGGGAAAAAAGGCAAAGTTCAGGCGAGGTTTGTTTGCATTTTCCAGCCAGTCAGAGGGGCCTGTGTGTGTTTACTCTGCCTGTTGATCTGGTCACCCAATAGGCATTCTACCAATCCAGATCTCCTCAAAATGCAAATGTTACTTTCGCAAACTTAGCAAGAATGAATGCATTTGTCCATTGCCAGGAGGAATGCCGTTTCATTTACTGAAGTCAATAAAAGCTCTCCAATGGGGTGGAGGAAGAGGAAGCAACTTACATCCCCTATTGCTTACCAAACACAGATAAGGATTTATTTGATTAAGAACTATTTTCAAGCTGTCAAGTTACATACAACTAAAATACATGCTACATAAATCTGGCATATCACCAATCCTCCTTGTACTTAGGATGGTGTGTATCATCAATGCCAAAATTCAGTGGAGACCTTTCCTGACCACTCCTCTGCACTACCTAATTAGCTAGTGCCTAAAAGCTTTGTGATTTTTTATGAAAATAATAACATCCACGATCACCACTGCCATCACCCTATGTATGTTTACTCAGCAATAGTTGACTAAATTCACTGAGACTTACTCTTAGATACTGTGCATAGGACTACCATTTTAGTACTGTAATGTTATTAGATACAGTACTGTTGTGTTATTCTTTTTAATGAAAAAGGCTTGAAACCAATTCATGCTATAATCCTACACACACTTATCAGGAAGTAAGCCACACTGCACTCAGTGGGACTAACCTCTGAGTAAACATGCATGAAAATGTAGTATTAGTATTTAATTCCATTGCATTCCTCACACAAAAGATGTCTCTTGTGGAACAGAAAATCCTTGCAGCTGGGAAGGGAAAATGAAAGGCAAGAATGGTGAATAGGAAATGCTTAGTCAGCAACTGTTCTGTCAATATTAAAAGGTGAAATGTAAGCAGGCACAGTGCCAATGGCTAGATATGTTAGATAGCCTCATTAGATAAATCTCTAGTTGTGTATGTACAAATGACACAGAATAAAACGCAGGTTTGAAGCAGAATAGTGAGGCAATCAAAAGGGGCAACATATTTTGGCTTCCCTATTGTTCAACTACTGGGAAAAGAAAAACTTACTCAGAAACTATTAATATCAATTGAATTTATTACAATTTACTAAGCTCCAAGGCACATTACAGTGTTCTGTTAACTACAGAAATGTATAAAGGACAAACAGAGCAAGTTTTCCATGTACAGCAATTTTGCTCTAGTGTTCAAAAGCTTTCGTGCATCAATAAAGCAAAAACAAAAACAACATGAAGATCGAAAATGTTCAGGTCAATAGAAACAAACTGAAACATTTTTTTTCTTTACAAAGTTGCAAAAAAAATCCCACCCCTATACCACTCCCACCATTTTGCAAACAAACAAAAAGAAATTAAAAAACAAAACAAACAATAAAAGATGGAAAGTAAAAGTAAAAGACTAACACTCTGGGCTTTTAAAACATAAGCTGTCACCGTTTTTGTAGCATTTTTTTAGGCATCAACACTGGCCTTGGCAAAAAGAAAAGGTTTTTTTTTTCAATTTTCTTATTTTAGAGAAGTGCATACATTTACAAAAATACACACCAGCAGCAGGTAATCGCTAAGGGCTATTTAACTGTGTACCTAGCCAACACACTGCCAAAGAAATGAGAAACAGGTATTATGTGGTAACCAAACAATATTATATTCTGTTTTAACAAAAACAAAACGAAAAAAGAACAGCTCTATCCTTCAAATGAAGAAGGGTACATACCTTTGTTTCAAAATATAGAAACATACGACGAAAATAAGGTCTATACATAAGACTAAACTTTTTGCAGTATTGTCCCGCGGGTTGTTTCTCAATATTCACAATTCTCCATCTTCAGGCGTCTGAAGGGAGTCGCCTTGGCTGTTGGGATTGTTTTGTTTTTTAAGGGTCTCTCTCCTTTTTCACTTTCACGTCCCCCGCTAAAATGGTCGCGATCTCGCCCTGCATAAATGCCCAAGGCACGTTGGAACCGACTAAGGGGCATTTCTCGCCGCTGGGGCAATAGACTTCGCCCGTGGCCCCCTGCGCCTTGATGCTCTCCCGGGAACACGGGAAGCAGAACTTGTGGCTGGGCACCGAGGGGCACTGCACGAAGTGCGTGTCCTCCAAGCGTTCGTGGCAGATGGTGCAGCACAGGGGTCCGCTGTTGGCCATGGGCGAGTCGGGAATGTTTTGCGGGTGCACTTGGTCCATGCCCGGGTGGGCGCTGGGCGGCGGGGGAGCCACCTGCAGGTTCATGTCCCCGTTGCGCGAGGCCAGGCTGCGGCGCTGGCCGGGCACCGAGGCGGGCGACACGGGGCTGCTGCTGTTCCTCCGCGTCGACGTGGTCGAGTGCACCGAGCTGCCGTCTTTGGGCGAGTGCGCGTTGCCCAGCGTGTCGGCCACCGACATGAGCGCCGCCATGGGCGACTGGCCGTTCTGCGGGGCCGACTCGGGCGGGGTGGTCCGGTTGGAGTGAGGCCCCAGCGGCGGAGGGGGCGGCGGAGGAGGCACCCCGCCGAAGCCCCCCGCCGACATGGTGAGCTTGAGCGCCTCGCTCTGGCTGGCCATCCACTGCTGCCGCTGCTGCTCCTCGCTCAGCTTCAGGCCGCCTTCCGAAGCCGAGTCCGAAGGCTCCGGAGAGGCCTTCCTCTTGCGCAGGCCGCCGCCGCCTCCGCCTCCCGCTCCGGGCCCGCGGCTGGAGGCCGGCCCGCCCGCCCCGCCGCCGCCGCCGCCGGAGGAAGAAGAGGAGGAGGTGGTGGGGGTCCTGGGCAGGCTGACGAGGGCGGTGGGCAGGATGGGGCAGGAGGCGTCGAGGTAGGGCTGCGGCAACATGTCGGCGCCCACCATCTCCTTGAAGAAGCGCACGGACTCGGGCAGCAGGTCGCCCAGCAGGCGCCAGTCTCCGGAGCCGTGCTTCTTCTCGTACTCGAGGTACTTGAAGCCCGACGACAGGCCGCGGCCGAAGTCCTTCATGCAGTCCTGGTACATCTGCTTGGCCACGCCCGAGGCGGAGGAGAAGACGGTGCCCGAGCCGCTGGGGTACTCGATGAAGAGCTTCAGCTCGTAGTCCAGGCCGGGCTTGGAGACGGCGTCGAAGGCGAAGACGCGGCCCAGCAGCGCGTGGTCCTTCTTGAAGCGCACCTCGTAGGGCGTGCAGCCGGCCAGCGTCAGCAGCGTGTCGCGCACCAGCTTGGGCTTGCTGGCCCACTCCTCGGCGCGGTTGCGCAGGCTCTCGCTCAGCTCGGCCAGCGCCTCGGCGTTGCGCTGCTTCTCCTTCATCTCCCGCTCCTGGTCGCCGCTGCTCGACACCGAGCCGGGGCGCTTCCCGCACGGGTCGCCCGAGGAGGACGTCGAGGACGACGACGAAGACGACGAGGACGACGACGATGAAGCCGGAGGGCCCCGCGGAGGAGGCAGCGCCACCCCGGACGAGGCCGGCCCGTTGAGCAGCGTCTGCGGCAGCAGGTTGGGCGGCACGTTGAGCTGGGCGCCGCCGCCGCCGCCTCCTGGAGGGAGGCCGCTCACCAAGCCGCCGTGCGCCGCTCGCCGCGACGACGACGACGAGGAAGACGACGACGAGGAGTTGGGGCTCTGGCGGTTCAGCTCGGGCGGCCCGTCGTCTGGCGCTTTGGGGAAGCCGTTGGGGCCGCCCAGGCCATTGGGCATGCGGCCTCCGTGGCTGCCCGGCGGCGGCGGGTACTCGAAGCGGCTGCGCGGCTCGCTCAGTCCGTAGCGCTCCAGGCCCGACGGCGCTTTCGAGGAGGCAGCGTCCACATGGTTCAGCTGCTGCTGCTGCTGCACGGCAGCCGCGGCTGCTGCAGCTGCCGCTGCCGCCGCTTCCTTAGCCGACAGCGCCACGGCTTTGACGCCCACAGGCGGCGGCGGCCCCGGCGATCGCCCGTCCTGGAAACAGCCGTGCGCCCGCTTGAGCTGCCGCGCGGTCTCGATGACGAACTCAATGCGGTCGGCGCCCTCGTAGTTGACGCAGCCCCGGCACACGGGCTCGCTGAAGTCCCAGATCATGGCCCACGGCATGCGCGGCAGATCGCACAGGTAGCACGACTGCCGCCGGGACGACGACACCTGCGCCGCCGACATGGCTGCTGGGGGACGAGGAGGGCGGCTTCGGGCTCTGTCCGGTGCGCGGGCGCTGCTGCCTCAGCCACTAACCTGCTCCGGCCACCCTGCGCTGGGGGTGGGACTGGCTCCCGCTTTCCCGCTCTTTGGAGGGGGCGGGGGGCAGCGGGCGAGCGAGAGGCGGGGGGGGGAACCTTCCCTGCTTCTCCGTTCCTTCCTTCTCGCCTTCCTTTTACCTGGCCTGGCGGGAAGCGCTTCCGAGTCTCCTCGAGCGAGGGGCGTGAGGCGCGGGGAGGGGTTGGCTCCCCTCCCTCCCTCGCTCGCTCCCTCCCGCCTTCCTTCCTCCCTCCAGCAGCTGCTTCTGCCGCTTCTTCGGTGTCTCTAAGCGGCTCCTGCTGCTGCTGCTGCTGCTGCTCCTCCTCTTCTTCTTTCGCGCTGTTGGCGGCGTGGAGGAAAGGGGTGGGCGAGAAGAGACGTCGCCGAGGAGGGAAGCTGAGCGCGGGGCGGGGGCACGGGACCAGCGGAGCTTCGCTACCTGCTGCTGCTGCTGACCCGAGCGCGGCAAGGTGGGTGGAGGAGGTTTTTGGGGAAGGAAGGACGGGTGGACAGAGCGGGATAGAGACCAAGGGCGCCCCCGGAGCGAGCACCTCGGCGGTCTGGCGGTGGCGGGGTGCTGTTTTGGCAGGCGGGCGGGTGCGCGCGCCTCAGGTTGGCGGCGGCGGCGGCATCCTCGCGAGTAGCAGCAGCAGCGGCGGCGCCGCCAGCTCCTCCACTCACATCCTCGAGCGCCGCTCGGAATTCGAATCGAGGGGGAAGCCGGAGTGTCACTCTGGGCTGCTGCTGCCGCCGCCGCCGCCGCCGCCGCCGCCGCGCGTTCCGAGTGCGGCTCTGCCCCTCCTCCTGGCGCGGCGCTCCATTGGCCTCTCGCTCGCTCCGCTCCCGCGCTCCCCCCAGCTCGGATGCCACCTGGGTGGGGCGTTCACGTCACCGCCGCGCGCGCGCTCTCCCCCCCCCCCCAGCCTTTGCAGTTCCCCTTTCGTAGCACTCGCTGGCTGGCTGGCTGGCTGGCTGGGCAGCTCCCTCCCGCGTCTTCTCCTCTCCCCTCCCGCCCCGCGCTTCCTCTGTGTCTACGGACAGGGAGCCCACTTGTTGCGTGGAAATTGCGCATGCTCGGCACCCTGCCCATTTCCTCCCTCCTCCCCTTGTGTGTGTACAACCGCTGAAGCGAGGCGAGCTGCCCCTTGGAAACCAAGGAAACTCTCTCTCACACACACGCACACCGAAGGCTATGTTTGGAAAATTAAACACTGGCTCTTCCCCCTCCTCCGCCCCTCTCTTCTTCCCGTCTCCTCCAAGGCAGCTTCCCCCACAGGGAAAACGCGGCCAGGAAAGCACATGGAGGAGAATACTATTGCGCCTTCCTGGCTGAGTTTTCCTGCCTGCACGAACGTGTCGGGTTGTGGGTTGTTGTGGGGGGTTTTTTGGTGAGGCGCTTTTGCCCTGTTTTGTTTTCCTTCCAGCTCTGGGCGGCGCTAAGTGCTCCTTCTAGGCTCTGGCAACGGCACAATTCGCTGCTGTCAAAATGGAAGGCGACTATGTAGGAGGATTTGGAGACACTTCCTTTGGTACCCTGAGGCTGGTCTGCCTTGTTTAAAAATTACATGAGGAGCGAGCTTGCTCGCTCGCTTACTAGGAACATCATTTTCAAAAAGTATCAAGTCGGAATGTTTCTCCCTCTTTGGATCTTCTTGTAATGACACACACAAATATTTTTGTCAATGCTGCAGCCCCCTGCTATTAAGGCTGGGCTCTCTAATGCAGCTCCGTTTCAAAGAGAGACTTTCTTGAGTGAAGAACTTCCGTGAGATCTATCTGTAAAATCAGGGAGGCAGGGAGCATTGTGCGCCCATTTTCCTGCCTTCCACAGCCTGGGATTGCAAGGAACTGGGAGGCTCTCCACTGGGCCAAAGCAGGTGAGAGTCTTTCTGATGCTGCTTCTCCCTCGCCCCCCCCCCACCGCAAAGACCTAAGATACTGGGCCGCCCTTATTGTTTGAAGTTGCCGCCCTCGCTGGCTCTGCATGCCCAAGCCCCTTTCCCTCAGCCAAGGCAATGGGGTGACTGTGAGCCCGGCTTCCTCTCCCCGCAGCTCGCCGCTTTCCGTGCCTGCAGAGCCTGGAGCTGCTCTCCCCACGCCCCAAAGAACAATCCTCGTAAACTTTCCCTGCCGGGACTCGGGTTGCGAAGAGGCTTGCCTGCCAGGCGTCCCTGGGCAGGCTGCGATCCGCGTTGCGTCACCCACTCACACTCCTGCCCTTGCAGAGTAATGAGCTGCCCGAGGGTGAGTCAACATTCCTCGGGGAGAAGAAAGGGTGCTATCCGCGGAGAAACCGTAGGATATTATGAGCTGGGTTGGGATGGCTAACCCTTGCCTTGGAATAATATTTACTTAGCTCTTTGCTGAGGAGGGAAGAGAGGTGGGGGAAGAAACACTGAAAGAGCCTTTGTTTTTATTCAGAGTGCTTATGCATGCATAGGGCCACGCCCTTCTGCTTCATCTCAATCCAGAATCATTAGGGCAACCTGCTTCTGGGTTTACAAGTGTCACCAAGGAGGACCAGAACACACATTCATTCCCCAGTTTGCATAGAGCTTTCAGTCACCAACCCCTGTGTGTGTGTGTCAAGGATTCACCAATCCTTGTTTGGAATCTTGAGGAAATAGCTTTCATCTGCTAAAATTAGCACCACTGTCTTTCAAGTATTACATGCTTGCAGTCAAGATTTAAGCTGCAGTCCTATATAAGTCCCTGGGAGAAAGTCCCATTGAACTTAATGGGCATTGCTTCCAAGGTGATGTATAAAGGGGCTGCTTTGTTACAGCACAATTCTTTTCACATTTATTCCTGAATAAACCCCACTGTGTTTAAAGGGACTTACTTACCAATAGTACCAGTAAGTCCCATGGGACTGCAGGGGACTCGCTTCTGAATAAGAGATGCATAGGATCGCACAGTCATCTCAAGCTTCAACCCTCCAATGTTGGTTCTGCTAACTCAAAGGTAGCCCCATTTAACATGGGTGAGTGTCCAGTAATGGAAGCTGTGGGAAAGACACTAGGCACCAGCACTTCTCCATCCAGTTGCCTGGATGGATGGAGGCTTTCTTTTGGGAACATCACTGCAATAGCCCATTTCATTCCCTTCTGGGTACCACCGCCGTCTCGATAAGTTGCATGGCCTTTAATACTGCAGTATGGGAAAGGCAAAAAGTAGGCCCAGCCATGGAAATGTCTGCTAGAGGGGGAAGCAGGCAACAGGAAGACAGGATGAAATTGGCTGGAATAGAAATTGGGTCATTGTAACATGTCACTGACATGGTCATCAAGGCAAAGCACTCGCAGAGGTCTCTCCCAAGAGCCTTTTCTAGCTTTTTACAATGCTGGAATCTCCTTTGGGCTCTGTATTTAAGGGTCTGGTTTCTAACGCACATCTCAGAATTCTGTCAAATGCAGTGGGAATCCCTTGACACAAGGTCAGAATCCGTGTGTTCTAAAGAAAGTGGATGAAAGCATTGTTTTGGACCACCGACAAAGTGTTTCCAAGGCTGCCTTTTCGCCACCACTGCAGTGGAGTGATATCTTCTGGACTGGAGGAATTCCGCCTGGATTCTCCAAGCGTGACCTTGGACAAGAGTCCAGGGAGCGTCTGGCCGCCTTTCACTGGATGTTCCCTGGATTGTCCAAGAAGAGCTTAACATCCCGGATGCCAGCCAGCCAGCCTCTTGGCCCAGCTGGATGGAAGCAAAACTGGACCTGCGCCAGCTTCGTCCTGTTCTCAAGTCAGATGAAATTGGTTTCTGCCTGAAGGACTTTGGTGTGGCTGCAGGTTTCCTGCTGTGCTTTCCCTTTCCTTTGACCTGTGGGCTCTCTGTCCATTGAGATTTCATGAGGGAAAGATGCCTAACTTTGGTTCTGGCCTGAGACTTCCTCTTTCTGCTTGGCAGTTCTTGGAAGGCCCCACTCTTCTGCTGCAGCATTCTCTTGCTTGCCTTTCCGATTTCCATTGCCAGATACCTTCATGGTGAGGCACCCTCTGGATTAAAAGCACCCGACTCCTCACTTTCCGAATAGAGCCCCTGGGGGAGGGGTTAACCCTCACCTCTCTGGTGGTATCGGCAGGTTCCTTGGCTCCCCAGTGCAGCATGAGCAAAGCCCAAGTCGAAATCCAGCATGCCACAACTCTTCAACAAGCCAAGCAAAGTGTGAAGCAGGAGGGAGAAAAAGTTGGATTGGTTTTGAAGCCATAAAGTCTGCGTTCATATCAGTTAAGATAGGAGTGGCGGAAGAATATCAGAATATTTCCAGATAAGCACTTTCAAATGGGTGAGTTAGAGAGTGGGCCTGTATTTCAGTGACAGGGCAAAATTGCCTTCTCATGTACCTATTTGTTTTTACTCAATGACTCATCAACCTTGATTTCCAACTTTGGGAGCATGCTGCTGGCACCTACACTGGAGACCCTCTATCTTCCTTGGAAATTCCCCCTCCCTATTTTTTTTTGGGGGGGGAGTGCTTTGGAAATAATGGTGATGATGGAATGAGAATGCCCTTGAACATGAACTGTTCACCCAAGCACTGAATAGTGCAGCGTCACACCCATCATTGATACATATTTGGGTTAAGGGGGGGATGCTTCTAGGTCACAGGTAGTGCGTCTTGTTGGAGGGTTTAAGTCTCTTCACCTCGCTGCTTTAAAATATCATGCCCCCACACCAAGCAGAGCAAACCTTCGAACCTTCTGCAGGGCGAGGAGCTGGCACAAAGCAAGCACAGTTGGTGCAACAGGCAAAAAGGAAACCAACACAAAAAGCGAGGCCACACCTCTCCAAGCCACCTTTACCGGAGGAGGGTTGTGGAAGTAGGGAGGGGTTCTCGGTTTATCAGCAGCTACCGAAGATAAAAGAGGAGAAAGGAAGGAGCTGGGGTCACGTTGCGCCTGATGAGTCTTCTTTCTGCGTCCTGCTGGCTCTGTAGCTGTGTCCGGCCTCTGAGATGTGCACGTTTTAAATGGAAAAAGGAAAGCCCTCCGGTCCCCGGTCCTTATCATGGGCGAAGGCGGGAGGGGCAGCTTTCCCTCTCCCCCCAAAAAATCAAGTAAAAAAAAATACTTAACAAACTGACCAATTGCGTCGCAGATAACTCGGTTCTGCCCCCCCACCGCCCGCCAACGTAAAGCCTCTCCTGCTTATAACATAAATCATGGCTACGCTCATGTTGCTTATTTAGCACTTATGTAATCTGGGGATTTAAATAAATGAAATTAATAGTTATTAACAATGGGGCCATGCATCTGCCTGAATGGGTTTATAGCACACAAAGAAAATCGAGGTGTGGGGGTGGAATAACAGGAGAATTAGAGTGGGGGGGAGGGGATGAACGGGGGGCGGGGAGAGGAGCGAACGAGCTAAGGCAGCAGGAGCAGCGGAGAGCGGACCCACATAGCGGTTCAGTCCTTTGAGTCTCGGGTTTAGGGCTCCAGCTCGCCCGCAGACCCCACGTCGCTTGGCCGGAGAAGATCCAGCTTTGTAGGAATCAATCATCGCTAGAAAGCAAACTGGCCCCGCCAGCTCTTTCCCCACGGTGGAGCAGGGGGACTCCTTACGAGCCTCTCCAAAGCTCCCGTTCATTCCCGCGTTGGTTAGCAGCAACTAACGGGAATATGACGATCACGGATGAAATATGGATCGGGGAGGGGATGGAAGAGTGCGCGGGAGGTGGTTGTTGTCGTTTTGGCGAGGTTGAGTTGTCTGCTTCAACCCAAACCAGCTGCCACCTTTCCAATGCAATTAGTGACTCGAGGAAGTAGAAAGCACAATGCTCCATTAAGGAGTCATAAAACAAATGCACGACAGTATTAAATGCGTCTTAAGGAAAATATTTAATAAAAAAAAAGAGGATGGGGGAAACAGGACGGCTGTCTTTGCTCGGTATATTGGCTCCAGATTTTCCGCATCGTCGTAAATTTAGGAGCGAAAAGATGCTCTCCAGCCTGTTGTTCCTTATGACACACACACACAGACACTCGTTTCACATCTCTGCCTGGGTGCAGAGATCATTACGCAGTAGACCAGAGGCTCTCTGTTGGCTGTCTCCAAAAAAGGTGTCTTTCCATCTAATGGGGTCTTTCAAAACAAATCTGCCCCAGTCAACCCCACCCTGCTCTCGAAATCTATAGCCAAGCCAGGTGAGTGTATGCATCTGACAACTGGGGTTAAAGTTAGAATGAAGGAAATCTAGTTCACAAAAGGCCGCGCCATCATCGGGTTGTTAGTCTTGATGCTACCATCCTGCCGTGTTTTGAAACTGCAACAGACAGACACCTCTCCCTCTCTGGAAACTAATGATAATAATAAACCCACACCAGTAAGGGGCGCCTGATCCTGTGGTCCTAGGAGAGGGGGGCGGACAGCCCTTTCTATAGAGACAAATAGGTAGAGGGCAATTTCCGTGCAAGCCTATGGCTGTAAATAGAGACCCAAAGCAGCTGGTTTTGTTTTTCAAGCTCGGCGCGGGGAGGGTGGAGAGAAGAGTATGGCGCGGAGGGCCAGGGAAATGTGTTCCTGAATTCCACAAATGCTTCGGAGTAGGAACCAGTTCCAGATCGGTGTCAGATGAAAAGTTCTCCCCTCCGCTGCCAGGAGATGTCTGTCAAAACACCCCAGTTATTCGCATAACAATTATGACGCCATTCTGTGTTTTTAAAATTGCGTTTCATCAGAGGTGTTCCCTTGTAAACTGCACAGACGGTGTTTTGCATCGCTTAAAAAAAAAAAGATAAGATAACCGCTCAAGTATTGGGCCCCTTTCAGATTTTAAACTTCTCTTTAAAAAAAGGTGTTCATGTTCTCTTTTCTGTTTTAAGTGGCTCCGATGCTTTCATCTCTTTGTTCCCTTCGCTCAGGTGACATTTTCTTTCCCTTCACAAGTTTTTTTTAAAGTTTTCTTTTTAAAAAAAGACAACACAAAACCAAGACTTATTTATTCCCTTCCCCTACACCCGCATCTCCCCTTGAAACCTTATGCATTATTGCCTCTTAAAAAACAGAAAAGACAAGAAAAGCCTCAGCAGTTGCTTTCGTTTTCGACACGTCGTACCAGCTGATGCCGGATACTGACTGCCACTCATTTAATAGCGCCAAAGAAATGACACAAATGATGAACAGATTAGGATTCTCCCTCAACAAAACATCTCCCATTGTGAGCTCTGCGACGCAGGACCCCTTAGGACAGCCTTCGCTAACCTGGTGCCCCCAGGGGCTTATAGGAGATGTAGCCCAACAATCTGTGGAGGGCGCCACGTTGGCGAACGCTGCCTTAGAACATCACGAGCTTCTGCAACAGCTACCAGGGAGTTGAGGATCCTATTTTTTAAAAAAAAACCATTTCCCATCACCACGGTTACTGCTGCTCTCATTATTAGGATTTCAGAAGTGACATTCAACTTCAGACAACTCTGTGGGGCGGAGCCGGTCACTCACGGCCCAGTGGGTTAAAAATACTAAAATAGGCAGCGCGGATTTGTCTCAGATGTTAGATTTCGGAACGAGACATAACAATCTTTTGGATCCTAACCATCTTTCCTTTGAAGCCGGTGCTAGTAGGCTGCTTTGCTTTTTTTAAACATGCAATCACCTGTCAAGCAGCAAGCACGCTTAAGATGGCAGGCTCATTTTCGACTTCTGGCTTGCGATCCAGCTGTCTACTTGCATGTGCAAAGGGCTCCTGCTGCTGGCGCTGAGCTCTTGGCTCCCTTCATGCACCCCTCACCCATAAAAGAGGGCTGGAGGAAAATATAATGAAAATGATGTACAGATGGTATTTGACTCCTGTAAAATTAGCAAAGATATATCATAACTGGGACAATCTATGTTGGAAATGTAAAGAAAAGGAAGGAACCTTTTTTCATATGTGGTGGACCTGTCCCAAGGTGAAAGACTTCTGGGAAAAGATTTATAATGAATTGAAAAAAAAATGTTGAAATATACAATGATAAAGAAACCAGAGGCCTTTCTTCTTGGAATAACAGGTTTGGAATTGCCCAAGAAAGATGTTACAAAATATATAATTTTCATTATGTTTCCCTTTAACACAGTACATGCGGTGAACTTGACCCCATAAAAGAGGGCTCGAGTGTGTGGCCCTTCTGCTTCACGGCTTCCGCAGGTTGGCCAGAGCCATTTTCCTGCTGAGTACTTCGCAGAGAGAGAGAGGGAGCGAGATAGCGGCCTGCTCTTCCCTCCCTTCCTTCCTTGGCCTCCCCTCCCAGCTGCTGCTCCTGCTCCTGCTCCTGCCCGCCCGCCCCGCTTTCACAGACTGCTTTCAGCTCTCCTCCTGGGAGCATAAACAATCAACACGACTAAATCAACACCATCGGTAATTTTTCTTCCCCAAGGCTATTCCCGCCGAGGGACCCTCGCTAGCAACTCTCGTGATGGTGCAAAATTCGCCGCACGTTATTAGCTTTGCGTTGCAAGCTCAGCCAGCAAGATGGGCGATCAGAACGAGACGCTGAGCGAAATAGGGGCAGCAGCTTCGCTTTGGCCTACACCCACGGCGAAGAAAAACCTGGAATGGAGAAAAAGGCTTTTGTTTTTTAAGTGGGAATGAAACGGGTCATTTTGGGCGGAGGGGGATGATTTCTAAGAGAAAGCCAAGGTGCAAAAGGGAAAAGGAGGATCGGATGGGTTCAGCAAACGTGACCCAAAATAGAGTTATATTCATTACCTCCAACAGCCTAAAATAATAGATTCGCTGATACACACGCACCCGTCGTATGATTAAGTGGTATATTCCTCATTATGAACGCTCGCTTGCATCAGGAGGAAGAGCTGGCGGAGGGGGGGACGTAAGGATGTTTGGAGAGGCGAATGTGGTTTAGAGAGGATGGTGTGGTTACCTAAGATGAGCGAGGCGAATTCGGAATCAAGATATTTCTCTGTTCGCAAGATATTGGGGCAATTGATCAGGATAAGGGAGGTGCACCCCTTTCTATTCCGGGGTCTTGCAACCAAACCGAACTGCTTGGGTTTAATTCACTTGCATTAAGGGAGACTTAGTTGTCAGCAAATTGTGTCAGGTTTCCTTGAAATCTAAGGATTCAGGCATAACCCCCTGCTGTGGACTATAAGGCCTTGTTGCAGACGCGATTGAGTCGCCCTTCATAGCACGTTTGGAGACTGCATCCTAAGAAGCCTCCTCGTAATTCATACCTACGTACATCTCCCGCCGACTCGGACTCTGCTTCTGTTGGCGTTACTGGGCGAGAGATAAGCCTTATCTCCCCTGTTCTTCCGGGCAGCTCACTGAGTGACCTCAGCCTGACCTTTCAAGGTTGTTGTGATAATAACATGGGATTGCTCCATAACTGCTCCCCTGACCACTTTGGAAGGCGTAGATCTCCCAGGTGGGAGGAAACCTGTGTTCCTCCAGACCTAGTTGGACCGCAGTCCCAATATTCACATTGGTCATGACTCATGAGACTGATGAGCGTTGGGCTAGGAGTGTGGAGACACATGATCAAATCCCCACTCCACTGTGAAGCTCACTGGGTGATCTTGCACCAGCCAGCTCAGCCCAACCTACCTCACAGGGTTGTTATGGGGCTAAAACAGGGGCAAAGAACACTAAGCTCCTTGGAGAAAGATGGGAAATTAATGTAATGAATGAATGAGCAATAACTGGGGGGCCACAAGTTCCGCATCCTCGGTCTAAGATGCCAATCCAGGAGTGCTGAGTGATTCTCACCTCCAGGAAAACAAGTAAACCTGCTTCTGATATAGTTTTCCAATGTTTCTTCATGGAGGACTCAAGCCATGGAAGCTTTGGCCATACAGTGGTACCTCAGGTTAAGTACTTAATCCGTTCCAGAGGTCTGTTCTTAACCTGAAACTGTTTTTAACCTGAAGCACCACTTAAGCTAATGGGGCCTCCTGCTGCTGCCATGCCGCCGGAGCACGATTTCTGTTCTCATCCTGAAGCAAAGTTCTTAACCCGAGGTACTATTTCTGGGTTAGTGGCGTCTGTAACCTGAAGCGTATGTAACCTGAAGCGTATGTAACCCAAGGTACTAATGTAATCTGTTTAGTCTTGAAGGTGCCACAACACTCTCTGTTGCTTGTGGGTCAAGCTTTGATCTAGTTTGATATAAAACACCTTTTACCCAGTAGCAAAATGCCCATGAAAGAGATGAAATGGGCTTTTGCCAATTACTGTAATGGAAATTTTAGGAAACTTTCTGGGTGGAGTTTGTTGGGTTTGTTAAAAAAAGTATTGGCCCTGTAAACAACTGCCTTGATGGTCCATCTGGTCTGACACTGTCTCCAGATATGGGCAACCGGTGCCAGTTCAAAAATCATAGTATCACAACTATGACAGCAGTGCTGATGCACTACTGGCTCATCCAGTTTGCTTATCCACACTATCTGATACAGTATTCTGAGGTATACTGCCTCTAAACTTGGAGGTTTTATTAAACCAGCCTCCCCCAACTTGACACCCTCCAGAGTTTTTGATCTACAGCTTCCATACTGATGGGAGTTGTAGTCCAAAACTTCTGGAAGACACTGGCCTGGGGGAGGCTGCATTTGTTACCCTATCGTGACTAATGGCCAGCAGTGGAATATCTTCATAAATTTGGGTCATCCTTTTCTTTGTTTCTTTAAACCATATCAGCTTCTTCATCAATGGGCTGGTCCAATGCTATTATTTCATTTCCAACCCCTTCTCTGTCGCTTGCTGTTTTGACTCCAAACATTCCGAAATATATGATTTATTCCCGGAGTTGTTTCTGTATTTGATTTCCGGATCAGTGTTGTTTTAAGAAAAGGGAACTGAGGAATGTAAACGTAGGCTGACATCCTAAAAAGAGGATGTCCCCAAGAAACATCCATAGGACTGAGCTGCCAGGAAATGAAAAAAAAAAATCTTAAAATATTAGCATTACAGCTGCAAGTTTATCTTTAACTAATTCCTCTGTGTGTTTGTGCACTGTACATAGATCGGTGATAGATTTAGAGCAAGAAGAATATTTGGACATGGATGTGTATGAATGATTTTATGCTTGGGAATACATTCTTTAGTAAAGAGTAGTGAAAACAGCTCTTGAACGGTGGGCTGTAGAGAAATGAAAACAGTCCGTGGACATTAATGGGGCTGGGACTGAACCAAACCTCCACTTTGGAATGAATGCCAGACGTTGCTTTCCTGAACTCCTTCCAAGCGCCTGAGCGTCGATTTTCATTCTGTTTGTGCTAAATGCTTATGACTAGCACTGGAAAATGGAGTTCCTCCCTTGATCATAGAGATTTAAAAAAGAAAGAGGCGGGGGGAGCCGGAGAATTGTGCCAATTTGTTTCCATTGCCAGGAAAAGCCCTTGTGCTTTGAGTAATGCAAAACAATGTAAAGTTCCCATGAAAGCTGTTCATTGAGAACTTAAGAAACGCACTCAAGAGCCTCCCCCCCCCCCACTGCAGCATTCATCACCAGCGTGTTCCAGAGATTCTCACAATGTCAGCAAAACGCAGAACGAGGTCAGGGGGAGAAAATCCAGTTATATCAGGCACACTGCCGTACCACGACCCTGTTAATCCGCTGGCGATTCCTAGCCGTTTGTTTAGAATAGGTGACCCGGTTTACTTTTCTGATCTCCCTTGTCCTGCGTGACAAACTGATGTTCAGCAGTGTGTGTTGTCACAGGAGGGTCATATTTTTCACAGGTGACAGCTACATTTCAGACTCACAGGTAGCCGGAACATTTGATTTTGTGTCGTATTACCGGCTCCTCTTACGCTGCCATCCAAACCCAGACACCGCACACATATATTCATACATGACTTTGCCTGATTCAAATCCAGGAAATATCAGGTTTCATTTTTAAAGGGAAAGTTTCTAGTTCTCATGGGCAGAGATTCATTAATCCTTTTGATGCAGCCTTCCACAACCTGGTGCCCTCCAGATGTTTTCGACCAAAGCACCCATTACCATGACCCTTACCTATGCTGGCTGGGGGCTGATGGGGAGTTGATGGTGGGGGAGACTAATTTAATGCATGTAATGGATTTCCATTTAGAGACATGTTCCACCATGCAAGCGCAGTTGAGAGTTTTGGACATGAATAATGCTAAGCATTTATTAAGCGCGTAAACCATGCCCAAAACTGCTGACATGCATTCTCTTGAAGGAGTATTCCTGTTTGCTGGCAGTCATTGTTTGAGTCCCTGTTCTAGATGCCCCTGACATCAGAAGTCAGATGAGCAGCTGCTGCAGGGTATCTCCTATTGTGGCACCTCAGTGGTAAAATATGCTTGCCAGAGACATCCACACTCTTTACAGCCCAATCCTAGGCTTACTCAGAACATAGATGCACTCTGTTCAAAAGGACTTACTGCCAAGTAGGCATATATAGGATTACTGCCTAAGGATTGCACCTTTGATGGGAATTTGGATCTTCAGGTTGCTGTCGATTTTGCTATTGTTGAACTTTATTCTTCTGGCTGCAGTGTAATCGAATTATGGAACTGTTTTGACTGCGATGTAAGGCACATCAAAGATATGAGAGTGGAAAGGTAGGCAATAAACACAAACCACCTTCCACACCCACTTGCCTAAGAGAAACACCAACTGAACTCAATGGGATTTGTTTCTTAGGAGGTACATTCAGGATTGTGCTGTAACTTGAATTCTTACAATGATCTCGTCCAACCACCAGTGCTGTCATCTTCACCTTGCAGAAGCAGGCAGCGCTGGGGCTGCAAGAATAGCGGCAGTCTCAGGCAATCTAGCAAGATTGTGAAATGCGAGGTGAAATTTTAGACGGGCTTTCTCCTTCCCCGGCTAATTTGCAGTCACACCACCAGGCCATATGTATAACAACACCCCCTTGAGAAAGCAGAGAACATCATTCCCCTCTCCTTCCAAGCTTCCAGTCCTGGTGAAGCACACTGGAGCTGGTTCTATCGAATGCCTACCTTCAGGGCTCGTGACTGTGTTGGCGCTGAACTTCCACAACCACCCGTCCCCCCAATTACAGGGCCTGCCTTCCAGACATGCTTAGCATTCACCATGCAGATTCTCTACCTGACAACTGGCCCACCCATGAGGCCAGGTGAGGCAACTGCCTCAGGCAGCAGGATCCACGCGGAAGCATATCCCCATGTAAATCTTTATTCCTTGCCTGTTACTGATGTCAATCTTCACTCACCCCTTCTGTGGGATGGACACTATTTGGTGGTTTGACTTAAGTGCCAAAATGTCTTGGGCCGTACCTGCTGTACACACACACACACACACACACACACACGCCACACTGTGCAGGCAGCTACTAAGAGGTCATTTGCTAGTGTGTGTCCCCAGCAGCAGTGAGGGAAAGAAGGAAGGTGGCGGCGCTTCTGGCTTCCATTGTGCAGTCTGCCTTTGTGGCATGGCACATGTGGGAAATTTCTGAGCACCCTTCCGCAGTGAATGGGCCTGGCTGAGGCCTGGCTGCTCTCCCCGCTCGCTTCCGCTAAGGGCTTGGCAGGCTGCCCACCGCAGCCCTGAAGGATTCTGGGAAGATGAGAGGCTCCCCAGCTCAACGCGCCGGCATTAAGCAGGCCTGACAGCCCCGCTCCTTCCCCACTTGGCAGCGGTTCAAAGTGCTCTTTCATTTGAAAGGCTGGAAGGCTGCCATGTGCAATGCAGATTTGCTGTGCCTGCTCTCATAAGGAACTGATAAATGCCGTTGCCGTTGCCATGGCAACGGGAGGCTATCAGAATGGCCCTGTGATCTGCAGCCTCTCGGCTCTGCAGGGTTTTTCTCTCTTCCCTTCGCCAGTCCTCCCCCACCCCTCTCGCTCTTCTCCTTCCTCCTTTTCCTCCTTCCTGAGATGGCAAAATGAAAAATGCTCTTTTCGAAAAGATTAACCCATGAATTGCAGGAAGGAAGTGCACTTGGAAGGGGCTTGAGGCGCCACTCCAGCAAAATTAACTCGACATGCAAGCTTGCCTCTTTGGGAAGGGTTTGGCTTGGCTTTCTGTGAGGGTGTGCAGAAGGAAACGGGGCGTTTCTTGAGCAATGCCTTTTAATTGCCAGCTGTTTAAATCTCAGCACTTGAGTCGCTTCCATACGACATGCTTATTCAGTGTTCATCCTGATTTGCTTGTGCAAAGTGTGCCTGGAGGTTTTGTGGCACCCACTGAGGATTCACTCCAATTTGCTGGCAGGGAGGTTGTGCAAAAACACATCGAGCATTTGTTGCTCCATACTTTCCAGTGCATTTCCTTTGCCATTTTTCTTACTGCAAAAAAATCCATTTTTATTTTTCGAAAGCAGTTATGTTGTGCAGAAGCCCCAATTCAACTTTGTGTAACCGGAATTGACTGGCATGAGATTGAATTCCACCTGCAATATAGCAAACATTTTGGAAGCAATCTTGGACCCCTTGATATAGCAATGTTGGCTATCACTGCTTTTGCTGCCTCTGTCTCTAAACAGAGATGGGCTACTGATAGGATTTCAACAAGAGTATAACAGTACTGGTATGCTGAATCGGCCATTTGTAAATATCAGAGTTTTGTACCTGCCCTGAATCCTCCAAAATTCATCTTAATGGATGTCTATTAAAAATCTCGTATCAGTAGAGATTGTTCATCTGAGTTTACAATGTTGGATTCCTAGCTCAAGTGAGCAAATTGCAAATAAGGGGATCAGCCCACACTAGACCTTCACTAATCAAGACCAGGTTTTTAGTGGTACTATCTAAAATATGGGACGCAGGTGGCGCTGTGGGTTAAAGCCTCAGCGCCTAGGACTTGCCGATTGAAAGGTCGCGGTTCGAATCCCTGCGGCGGGGTGCGCTCCCGCTGTTCGGTCCCAGCGCCTGCCAACCTAGCAGTTCGAAAGCACCTCCGGGTGCAAGTAGATAAATAGGGACCGCTTACCAGCGGGAAGGTAAACGGCGTTTCCGTGTGCGGCTCTGGCTCGCCAGAGCAGCGATGTCACGCTGGCCACGTGACCCGGAAGTGTCTCCGGACAGCGCTGGCCCCTGGCCTCTTAAGTGAGATGGGCGCACAACCCCAGAGTCTGTCAAGACTGGCCCGTACGGGCAGGGGTACCTTTACCTTTACCTTTATCTAAAATATAGTAAAGGTCATAGGCGCCGACTCCATGGGGCTTGAGGGGGCCCGAGCCCCCTCAAAAATTCGTTTGGGGGGGCTCTGCCCCCCCAATAATCTCCGGCGCCCCTCCAGCAGAGCGCCATCGCCGCCCCTCCCCCAGCCCAAAATGCACAGGGAGGGGCGGGCTGCATGCCTCCTGCCCTCCCTCCCGAGCAAAAGCTCCACCCAATTTCCTTTGGAGCTGATTAATAGGCGCAGCACGCTCTCCCCTATTCGCTCACGAGGAGGCGGCGCCACTTTATTTGCATATTCATGAGCTTATTTATTATTCATGAGCTTTCCCGGGCCCCCCCAATATTTTTTATAAGTCCGCGTCCCTGGTAAAGGTACCCCTGCCCGTACGGGCCAGTCGTGTCTGACTCTAGGTTTGTGCGCTCATCTCACTTAAGAGGCCGGGAGCCAGTGCTGTCCGCAGACACTTCCGGTTCACGTGGCCAGCGTGACGAAGCTGCTCTGGTGAGCCAGCACCAGTGCAGCACACGGAAACGCCGTTTACCTTCCCGCTATAAAGCGGTACCTATTTATCTACTTGCACTTAGGGGTGCTTTCAAACTGCTAGGTGGGCAAGAGCTGGGACTGAAAGACGGGAGCTCACCCCGCCGCAGGGATTCGAACCGCTGACCATAAGATCGGCAAGTCCTAGGCACTGAGGTTTTACCCACAGCGCCACATTTTTTAAAAATCTGTCTATGCCATGATGAACACACATAAAGAAGTAATTTCAGCATCTGTTTTGCCAGACATCTTTCAAACCTTGAAACTGAGGACTGTTCCATATACAGTACATTACATTTGAGATTTGGGGAACTGATCCTGAGAACAAAATAAAGAAGAACAGAGCATTTCTGACTGGTGTGCTTCTGTGTAAAGGAGAGCTTTTGCCTGTAAAATACATGTAAGCTATGAGCATCCAGTAACCACTTTATGCCCAAGCTACTGCAGCTTTTACCTCAATTTATTAGGTATGTGTTTATACGACTGCCAAGTTCCTTCTCAATTGCTTTTTAACAAGTCCCTTAAAATTTCTTATTTTCAGTGTAAAAGTACTGCTGGGGAAAAAATGTTTGGTGATAAATCAGAAAGGAGAATGGAAAATTGAAATGCAATAGCTTCAAATAATTGAAACTGCAATGAACATACACATGGGGAGAGAGACTTCATGCATGTGCAGGTTATACTGTGTATTACTTGAAATCGGTTTTAAGGAGCAATTGTATGCACAGGAAGTTTGTGTAAATCAAGTTGGTGTAAATAAATTAATCAAGTATAGAGTTACACCAGATCCAAACCCCATTCAGCAGTGGGGATACTGCTCTGCCTAAACCCGGCAGAGGGAAAATAAGCTAAGCCTTTAAAATGGTGTTCTTTTCTAGGTTGCCAGTGGTGCGGGGGGGGGGTATAGAAAGGAGACCACATATTCGTTTACTTACAAACCCATCAAAGGCCAGGTTCATGTGCTTTTCCATACATCAGTCAGAAAAATTGCACAGGCAGTAAAACCTAGCTTAGTTACAAAGTGGCAAAATTTTCTATATTATTGGTATAGGAATTCAAGACACTGGTTGAGCCAGGAATCTGCAGGATGAGCCAGAGATCCATTGCATCCTAAACTACTCATCCTGGTGGATCTTGCCATAGGATTGCCCCTTTAGTTAAATTCAAAATAATAATATTCAACGGTATGAAGCAGCTGTATATATTTTTTTTACTGGAGACTCCTATTTGATATATGAAGATTAGGTCTAACTGCAATAATTTAGAAATCTATCTCTGTACCGCAAACGGAAGCATCACTGTCAAAGTGTCCTCTTCATGCCACTATACTGAGTCAAAGGAGATATTTCTTCACAACTGCAAAGGTTAAAAAAAAAAAATCAGCCCAGATTTTGTGAAGCTGCTTGTAGTCAACTGTAATTTTGTTACCTGACTCTCTGGGCTCTTGCTTACGGTTGCCATGGTAATCCTGGCCTGCTCTATACAATCTGTCTCACTGGAATTTCCTGATTATTCAAAAACTATTCCAAAAAACCAGGGCGGGGGACTCTCCTTTTATTATATATTTTTTCTATTCTTTTAAGAGTTTGGCGAGAATTTTGAATAAAAATTAGCTAAGGTGAACTTGTTTTGCTCCACTCACCTGGAAAGAAGATAGTGAGATAAACACGGACTTTGAAATGTTCCCATAAATATTCTCTCGTTGCAGCTCAGGAGAGAACAAAAGGAGAAGGAAAAAGATTGGCTAAAAAGGCAATGGCATGTCGACAATTACAGTGTGTTGTTCACAGTGACTGAAACCTTTCCCAGGTGGTCTCTGGCTTGCTATTCTAGCTGTTTTTGTGAGCAGGGAAAAGTATTGCTTTAAAACTATTTTCTTTCTTCCCATGCGCTCTATATACATGTGAGTGAGAGAGCTAGCATATGTTCTGTCCAAATGCAGAAAAGCAGAATTAAAGGACGTTACAGCACCATTTCACTTTTGCGCAGGTCTCTCTTACATTTGTATATGAGCTTTGTGTGATAAAAGGGAACCTTCATAACCCACCACAAAGAAAGTGGGTTCATCACAAGAAACAGAAACACTAACATAGTGTTCTTGTGTAGCAAATCCATTTCCAAAAGAATCCAAATTTAGACTTTGGCAGTAAGAAAAGTGACAAAACGTTGGAAGTAGTACAGCAGGGATCATTTGGTCAGTAACCTTTGGGTTAATTCTACTGACAGTTAATCAGCCAACCATGTGTGTCTGTCTCTCTGTGTGTAGGTGTTGCCTAGGAACTAGTCAGTGGCATGATGCTTGCTGAGAACTTGAGCTCTGATTGGCTGTGTTATTCAGAAAGTGCCTTTCCTCTGTATCTGTATCTGTATCTCTGTGTCTCCCTGACCTCTGTACTAGACATGCTATAAAATACAAGACCTCTCTGTTTCTTTCTCCTCAAAGTATACTCTGTTTTGTTAAAATTCTCTCATCAAGGTATTAGCTGTTTCTTTTCTCTCTGGACTCCATCTGCATTAATTAGAATAACTCTTTTAATACAAAAAAACTCCGCAGGACGATAACAAGCACTTGATGGCGGCATTGCATAACCTCTGTGCAACATCTGTGAAAACAAATCTGTGTGATTGCTCAAAAGCCCACAATTGTGTCACAGATTCCTAGTAAGGTTTTTAAGTTAAGGAAACAATGATTGAGGTGCATCCTACACCCATTATTGTAGCAAATTGCTTACAGCGTGAAGGCAGGAATACTCCTTTATCATGTGCGAACCGCTGGCTGAAAACAAAACAAGGATTCTGGTATTTGCTATGCATTTTGCAAAAATAAGTTCTTATTCCATGTATGGAATCAACTTGCTGGAATTGTTCCATTCTCATTTGTATCTGAATTTATGAGGACTTCCAAATATTATGAAAATGGTGTATAGGTGGTACTTAACCCCTGTAAAATTTGCAAAGATTTATCACAAGAGTGATAATCTATGTTGGAAGTGTAAAGAAAAAGAAGGTACCTTTTATCATATGTGGTGGACCTGCCCCAAGGTGAAAGACTTCTGGGAGAAGGTTTATAATGAATTGAAAAAAATGTTGAAATATACATTTATTAAGAAACCAGAGGCCTTTCTTCTTGGAATAATAGGTTTGGAATTGCCCAAGAAAGATGTTAGACTGTTTTTGTATGCCATAATTGCTGCTAGGATTTTGCTGGCTAAAAATTGGAAAACACTAGAAGTGCCAACAGTGGAGGAATGGCAGATGAAGCTGATGGACTTTTGGGAGCTAGCCGACCTGACAGGAAGAGTCCATGACCAGAAGGAGGAGGAGTACCAGGAGGAATGGAAGAAATTTAAAGATTATTTAGCTAAATATGTTAAGATAATTTAACTAGAAATACTTGCAAGTACCAGATTGGCCTAGGATTTAAATATGTGACGTCATAGAACAATATGTTTAAAGTTAAAATGAAAAGAAAGAAAGATGTTAATTGACTAAGTAAATTTTATATGAAAATAGCTTTGGAAAACTGTTACTGTACAATGATATATATAGAAAGTCAGCCAGGGGGATTGGAGGAAGTCACCCAACAATGTTAACAAAAATGGAATTATTACAGTTAGGATCTATGTTTGTTTGTTTGTTTGTTTTCTTTTTTCTTTTTTGATGTTTGTTATAAATTTGGGAAATCAATAAAAAAAATGGGGGGGGGAGAGAATTTATGAAGATTTCCTGGATACATCTGGATCTTACAAGTTCCTTTGTTTCTTCTGATTTGCTCCCTTCCCCTACCCACTCCCTCCTGTGTTTGTTGACTGGTTGATCTGTTTTTAACTGTTTTGTACTGTTTTTAACCTTTGATTGGGAGCCGCCCAGAGTGGCTGGGGAAACTCAGCCAGATGGGCGGGGTATAAATAATAAATTATTATTATTATTATTATTATTATTATTATTATTATTATTGGCACTTCAACTCTTACAAGGCCATTTTGGTTCAGTGCCACAGAGTAGGAAACTGTTTAAGCATTATTGGAGCAATACAGCTTTGACATGCATTTGATGGGACAGTCCCTGGCATCACCTTGTAAACAGCATACCCCCGCCCCTAAATGGGCTGCTTCCCAGGCATGAGAACGAAGTGTTTCACAGTTTTTGCTTTTAACTCCTAAACATTTTTCTTCAAAGAATGTGTGATGCTGCAGGAGCTGACTCAAAAATGCTGACATAATACTAATAAAGTAATTTCTCAGGGTGAACACAGGTTGTTACAAGGTCTCTGATGCAGGTGCATCACATTCATTTACTCATTCAGTTAAAATGCATCATTTTAAAGCATGGAAGGGAAAAGTAGGCAAGCTGTCCCCATGCCCACTAACCCTGCTGGCCTGTCACCCACAATTCTAACACGCAGCACAAAACCTCCAGATAAAAATCTGGCAAGCCAAAGGTTTACATTGTCTAAAAGACTTCTACAAAACCAACAAACCCATACCAACAGAAGAAATGCAAGGCCAACTAGGGGACACCCAAATACCTTGGGCTAACACATCATCAGTTACATGCCTTCTTAAACAATCCAGCAGTAAAATCAACAGCCACTAGGTCTTTGACCACCTTCGCCAATGAATTTTTGTGTGCCTCTCCAAGCTCAATCTCTCCTGAGCTTCCTGGTGTGACTTTCCTTGAGGGCAGCCTGTGCATTCAAGACTGGAGTGAGAACCAGTTCATAGCTGCTTGTAGGGAAACAGGGAATTGTCTGTCTTGGAATTATCAGCCTGGAGGCAAAGATCCTGCACACCTGGCTGTGCAGTGGAAGCAGCCTAGTTGGGGAGGGAAGAGCACTGCTCCCCGCTGTACGAGTCGGCTCCATACACTACTCTTGAGTGTGCCAGCCTTGCACACCTGCACACGGCACCTAGAGGCAGCTCTAGAAATGCTTTCTGGTGGTGTTTGGAGGGTCACATACATATTACAGAGCCAACCAGGCAAGCCAGATAAAAATGACCAAATGTCTCATGCTACACATGTCTTTTCATGCATATTTATAAGCCTTTCCTGCACTTCTGAAAATACAACAGAATATTGAGGAGGGGTTTGTCCAGTATTTCCCTTATTTTTTCATTCTCAACCATATTCTGCGAACCATCTCAGATCGTACAACGAGTGGCGTAGCGTGGGGGGTGCAGGGGGGGCCAGCCGCACTGGGCGCAACATCTGGGGGGGCGCACTCACACTCGCAGCTCTCTGCCCCTACTAAAATCCACGGGTTAGGGTGCGCAAATTACTTGCCTTGCCCCGGGTGCTGACAACCCACGCTACGCCACTGCGTACAACATATTATTGTTCTTCTCCCTTTTGCCTTGATTTTGGAGCTGCTTGCCTTTCAAGTGTCCAATTAGGTGGCAAGAATGGCGAGGGAGAATCAAAAGTGTGAGCTATTTTAGCAGTCAAAGGCACTGTATGTGCAAGGTGCAATGTAAGAGACTGTCTGCTTCTGATTTCAGTTCTGTGGTTACTATGACGATGCAATATTAAGTATGGAAGCACTCCTGTATCCCTGTATCACAGGCAGAAAGAGAGCAGGGAGTAGGAGAAGCTGAGAACAGCTGTTTTACTGTAAACAGTAACAAGATTTGGTTTGGCTGGCAAACATTCAGAATTTGGGGCTAACCTTCCCTACCCCCACCCATACTGCAGGAAATAGTGCTAGAGGCTTGCAGTAAAAAATAAAGTGAAAAAATAAACTGGACATGGTAATATCCTTTCCAAATGCAATCAGCGTTTTGGCACAGCGAGGTAATGCAGCAATGGAGGAAGTTCATGCCATCCAAGAGGATATTAGGGTATATATAAGCCTGCAGGCTTTCCTCCCAGCAGTCTCTGCTAAAAGGAGCTGAAATATTTATCTCCCTGAGGATCCCAACATGTGGAACTTTTTTAAAAATAGCAGTCTGTCATCCCTCTCTGTAGAAAACCTCCTGTGCATTGGCAATGCATTTGTGATGCAGTTACCTGGCAACTTGATAAAATGGGGGCACAGATGACTAGAGATGTTTGTGGCAGCGAGAGAGCAAAAGGCATAGGAAGGCTTCTTAGGGCAGGACACAGCTTCCTGGTCTGCCCACGGAGAGCAGAATCTGATGATAAATACAAACAAAGGCCCTTCAGAGGTGTTCTATTGCTTTGCCTTCTGCAACCTGTATAATGCTCCTACCTGGAAGCTCTTTTTAGCTTTTCAGCAGTGACCATAGCTGTTCTGCGTCTGTACTGAACACACGGTTGAGCATGGGTCTGATTTTGCACGGGGTGCAAGGGGGAAGAAGAGTCTCTGGTGCACTGGTTTAGGTGCATCTAATCAAGTCATTCCCAAACTGTGCACTGTGATAGGTAAATTCATTCAATATAAGCCCAGAAGGATGTCTGCTGTGTCTCTCTGAGAGGCGATGGTCTGGCCTTGCATCCTAATCAGTGTCAGCCTTTGTGGGGTAACTGCATCAGCTGTGAATAGATCTGTCCATAACTCTCAGTGTAGAGTTGCAGTACTATTACATGTCCTCAGAGGAGAGTGCCCATCACATCTCTGCATGAGCTATTTCTCTGGGCTTGCCTCCTTCATTTCAATGAGCATCTTCATAACAGCACTACAGAGACATGGAGTGGGCTTCTTTGAGGCTTGGCAGTCAGTTAGCTCAGAAGATGCCAGCTGACCTGGGAAGAAGAAGAAGAGTTTGGATTTGATATCTGGCTTTATCACCACCCAAAGGAGTCTCAAAGCGGCTAACATTCTCCTTTCCCTTCCTCCCCCACAACAAACACTCTGTGAGGTGAGTGGGGCTGAGAGACTTCAGAGAAGTCTGACTAGCCCAAGGTCACCCAGCAGCTGCATGTGGAGGAGCGGGGATGCGAACCCGGTTCCCCAGATTATGAGTCTACTGCTCTTAACCACTACACCACACTGGGGAACCAATAAGAACCTCCCTAGCCATTTATACAAGAACTCTCCAAAGTTTGCTTCCTCTGTTTGAGCGCAAAGGTGCTAAATACTAGCAAGGGTGTAGCCAGGATTTTTGTTAGGGGGGAGCAGGCCCTTTGTTAGGGAGGCAGAACCTTAGATAGCTATGTATTTTTATTTATTTTTATTGTTGGAGGGGCAACTGCCCCTCCCTTGGCCTACACCCATGCTAAAGAGACTTCTCTTATCCTGTCTGGCTCCTGCTCGTCTTATGCCAGACCTCTTGATCATCTCCTGCCTGCTTCAGAGCTGAACCACAGTCTGTTTGGACCATGCCATAGACTCTGACTTTAATGGGCCCCGTAAGTGAACTATTCTTATGCATTTCATAAGTAAACCAATTTTTGTGTAAGAGTGACAGGATGCCTCTTATTTTAACTCAGGGGTGTGTACTCAGATATTTAGCCAGCCTTTGCAGGTTGTATCGTCTATACAAGAGATTGGCACACAAGACTCACTGAACGTGGCACCTTCTTAAGCCTGGCATTACCACAAAGTAGCCCTGGCAGCAGGTTTCTTAGGGAAGGCATTATCTAGACTCTATTCTCCATTATTGTATGTCATTTTTTAAAAAATCTGAGCTTTCTAAGTCAAGGACAGGTGGTAATGGTCCATTTTTATTTTTCATTGCAGTCACAGGAATGGCTTAAGAGCAGCATGACTTCTGTGGGGCTTTTCAATACAGTATGTGATTCGATGATGTTGGGAAGGATTGAGAGCACAAGGAGAAGGGGACGACAGAGGACGAGATGGTTGGACAGTGTTCTCGAAGCTACTAACCTGAGTTTGACCAAACTGGGAGGCAGTGGAAGACAGAAGTGCTTGGCATGCTCTGGTCCATGGGGTCACGAAGAGTCGGACATGACTAAACGACTAAACAACAACAACAAGGTAGTGGTTACTCTGAATGCTAAAAAGATGTATTGGCAGAGCCTCAGATAAAAAGAGTCTGCAGGGCCGGCCAAGCCAACGCAGAATGACCCCCATACAAATGTTATATTTTAATAAATTTATGTTTTTTCATGAGCTGCTTTGGGCACAGTTTTTACTGAGAAAAAGCAGAGAGAGAATAGTTGGTTTGGTTGCCACCTGTCTGTCTTGGGAGACAATGCAGGAGTGTGCTTTGGGGAGTGACGTCAAACTGTCGGAAGGTTGCAGCGCCTGCTGTGGCTGTAGAGACCAATATGGGAGAGACATGTTTTGTTGCAGGTGGGGCAGAGGAAGGCGTCCAGTTGTGCTGCTGTAGATGCACTGCGGCGCCTCTTCTCTCTGTGCTCCTCCCAGCAGGCATTCCTCCTCTGGTCACTGCTGTGGATGCACAACCTGACTATCTGCCTCCAGGCACTGCAGGAATTCACACATGGCGGGCTTGATGCAGCTAGCCTTCATGAATGAATGACCAAATAAATAAAATAAACAGCTCCCATCTTTCCTCCGCCTCCTCCCCACTCACCTTCCAGGACCTCAACTGAACTCCTAGGGAATCCACCCTGTCCTTGCTGCCTCAAGCCCTTAAGTACTGCCTCTCATCCAAACCAAATCCCTGCTTCCTTCCCAGACAACACCTACCTCCCATTTCTTCCCCAATTCCCTCGTAATCAGAAACATGACTGTTGCCTGGCAACGAATATGGTGTTTTCCACCAGCTTCAGTCTTGGGGCTTCCCTGGCAGAAGACACAGTGTTTGACATCTGAATTTGTATATTCCCCATCGCATGTTATTCTGCCCACTCCTTCCTTTCCCTTGTCTTTTTTAGAGCTCCTATGCCCCATTGCACAGAAAGTCCTCGATGCTTTTTAGTTTGGATTAGTTCCTTAAAAAGACAGTGCCAATAATATTATAGGAAGTCACTTATTTTGTCTCCAAGGATTAGGAATTTGATGCTTTTGAACTTCTGAAGCCACCTCTGTGTTTTGCTTATGGTCGCCTTATAGGGAAGGTGTGAGTCTGCTTAGCTCCTTTGAGACTGGACACCAGGTCTGGCTCTTTTCATTGCTCTGAGATCAGGTTGACATGAACTAGTTATACCCGAGGCTGAATTACCCTTCCTGCATTGAAGCAGGTTTTTAAGGACACTGTGAATGCACTGATATTGAGCAATTTGGCAGGCAGTCTCAAGCAAATTGTTCCCTCTGGTCACCTGACCTAAAATGCCCAGGAAGGAGAGAGAGAGAGAGAGAGAGAGAGAGAGAGAGAGAGAGAGAGAGAGAGAGAGAGAGAGAGAGAGAGAGAGAGATGTAACTGAGTGCAATGCTAGGCACTCAGTGAAGTTACAGCATTGTAACTTCTGTATCTCAAAAAATAAAACCATTCAAGTCCTATTCTTGGTGTCTTTCTGTGCAATCAGACAAAATGGCCCCCGCTGGAACACTTTCAAACCTCAATCCAGTCAAGCAATATTAGTGCAATGTCTCAGCTACATTGAAAAGATTCAGAGACTGCATGGAACAGAGGGAAATCCTCACATTAGTAGTAGTAGAAGTAGTTGTTTAGTATATAGACCATTAAATGCCCAAATAGACTTCTAAGCAGTTTACAAAATATAACAACCAATTACACAACATTATTTAAATACATCATAATTAAAAATACACAATAAAATAACCAACTTGAAACATTAAAACATAAATGTCCATAGTTAAAATATGCAGTAAAACAATCCCATTAAAACACCGTGATTAAAACAGGTCAAGGGATCAAGGGAATTATTGTTGCTGTTAAATTTATATACCGTCAAATGCCAAAATAGGCTTCTATGTTGTTTATGAAATATAAAAGCCAATTACACAACATTATTAAAATACACAATAATTAAACACACACACACCCATTTCTTTAAAACATAGCTTCATATGTGCTCTAGCAAAAGAAACAAAGAGTGCATGGCCTCCAAGAATTTCTTTATTTGCTGCTTCAGTGGTTATGGAAGAAAATTACAATTAAACTAAAAACAGAGGCACTAGCCAGTCAGCACCCACGGCATTCCTACAACCCCATTTCACACAGCAGGTACAATATGTATGTAAGGAAGAGGTTATATTTTCCTCAGCACAAACCATTTAGCTTTTGGGAAATGTTATATCCACCCAAGAGAAGCGCAACCTCTGGACTGTGTTGAACGAATGAGTAATAACAAATGCACACTTATTGCAAAAACAACCACAACACAAAACCCTGGATTTAATAATGGGGGAGAAATTGCCCTGTGGCAATTCAGTCTTAAGAATGGCCTTAGAGAACAGCCACATGGCTCTAATGGGGGAAATAGGATGGGCTGTTTCAGAGCATCTAGTCCCAGAGTGCAGAGAGGCAGTGGCGGAGCTTCATGCTCCGGCACCGGGGGGGGGGGGAGGGGGCGGAGAGCAGGCGGGGGCGGAGCTGGTGCATGTCCCGGGGTGGGGCACACCACCCTCAAAGGCTTGCTGCTTGTCCTGGGGGTGGGGCACACCGCCTGCAGGGGTGTGGCACCCAGTGTGGGTGGGTGGGGCAGCTGCGATGGCACCCTCCCGGGATATCTCTGTCGGGGGCGGTGCGCTCCCCCCACTCTCCTCTTCCTCCACCAGCGCAGAGAGGCTGGGCTGGAGTGTATACAACAAAAACTACTACTACTACTACTACTACTACTACTACTACAGTGGTACCCTCGGGTTAAGAACTTAATTCGTTCTGGAGGCCCGTTCTTAACCTGAAACAGTTCTTAACCTGAAATATCACTTTAGCTAATGGGGCCTCCCGCTGCCGCCCTGCTGCCGGAGCCTGATTTCTGTTCTCATCCTGAAGCAAAGTTCTTAACCCGAGGTAATATTTCTGGGTTGGCAGAGTCGTAACCTGAAGCCTATGTAACCTGAAGCGTATGTAACCCGAGGTACCACTGTACAGGGCTGTCTTCAGATGTCTACAGAACATACCTCGGGTTAAATATGCTTCGAGTTCAGTGCGTTTGAGTTGCGCTCCTCGGCAACCTGGAAGTAACGGAGCACGTTATTTCCGGGTTTCGCCGCTTGCGCATGCGCATGTGCTCAAAATGATGTCACGCGCATGCGCAGAAGCGGTGAAAAGCGACACGTGCATGCACAGACGCGCCATCGCTAGTTACGTTTACCTCTATATGCGAACGGGGCTCCGGAACGGATCCCGTTCGTATCTAGAGATACCGCTGTATTGCTTCTTGCCAGTTCACATAGTTAACAAAGATCATTATGTGATCAGCTTTGCCTGTACACGTTTGGCTTTCTACTTTGAGCGAAGGGGCATAAAGCATGGAAAGGAAGCTGCTTTTTCCATGCATCCAGCCATCAGAGGCAGTTTTAGGGTAGCATGAGTGGTTCGGCCTCATAGGGTGATGGCACCACAGGGGACGCAACAACAATTATGTAAACGGAGTTGCACCTTTTTAGCCTCATGTTCGCATGTCATTGCAGCAGCTTTTGGGATAGGGGAAAGAATGCATCTAATGGGTGCAGCTAATGGATATGGGGGTGCTAGGGGGTACCCCTAAGAGTTTTTTTTATATTGCCACTCTCCTCCCAGTCCCACCCATGTGAAATTAAACAGTGTGTCTACATAGCTCAATGTCCCTTTTGTGCAAAACCCCAATATTAAAAAAATAAAATGAAAACATATCTTGCTCCCACCCACCCCAAGCACAAACCCCCTTTTATTTATTCATTTGCATATTGTGAAATGTAATACCTAAGTACTGGTAATGGTTGGTTCTGCCTTATTGTGTATTTCTGGTGCATGCGTATGTTTTTGAAAATGCGCAAGCATGTTTTAAATACTTGCATGTATGCCCAGAATGGTAAAAAGGTAGTGGAGGGCGGGGGAGTGGGGGCGGTGATGAAGGGGAGGAACAAAATAAAACACAGCCTGGGTTCATTCAAGCTGCGCCCGCTGATGATGAGCAGCAAATGGCAAAATGACAGCATCCTGGACTGATAAATCAGAATGGCTGTTTGTGATATAAAACCCCCATCTGGAAGCATATTTTCAGGTGGGGTGTCCATATCACAAAAGCTCAGATTTGGAATATTTTAATAGGTGGGCTCTTGGATCTCTCCACAATTACCATGTCAGAGGAGGAAGCAAATGGTGTGCATTTGAGGAGCCTGCCATATGACACACAATTCATTTATATGCATTGTTTGCTCTCTTTTCTCTCCTCCCCTCCCTTAAAAAAATATATATGCACATGTGCTCCTATGTATATGTAAATGGAGAGTGGGAAGAGGGGAGGTAAACAGGCAGGATGGGGAGGAGCGACAAGGGATAGTCTGTGCATTGATAAAACAAAGAAACCTTTCAAAAACGTGCTAATAGTGGCTCCATGGAATCCGCATGGCATCCATGTGGCTGTGGTGTCCCGGCAAGCGAGGGGTTTCTGCCTCAGAGAAGAATGCTGTGGTAAGAGGCCCTCTCCTATGCAACACCATTACAGTATTATTTCCACAAGACATGAATTCTTTCTCTCAGTTGCTGCTATGGTGAAGTACCACAGCTACAGAAAGAAGGGCAACCAAGCCCCACATAAAAATACAGTTCCTTTTCCAGAGCTGAGCTTTTGTGCCTATTGCTTATGTTTTATTTGAAGCATATTTCTAGGCTTATACAGAGATAATGTTGGGAAAACACAGCAAGGGGGTGAGTCACAGGCTGGTCCACTTAAAAACACTGGGTGGGAGAAATGTATAAGGGGAGAAGGGAAGAAAAATCGCTACCTGGCTAATGAAAATGGATAAAATTAGGAGTGTAACAAATTCTATTTCCTGATCTCTGTTAGAAGCATAAAACCATTAAACAGCTGACAGTTTCTCTCTACTAAATGAGCATGTTAACATGTCACGGCAGCCTTCCTTTGATTAGTTCTGACCTGTTTGGAAGCAATTTATTATTTGGGTCAAGGCAAATGTAGTTGCACAGCTGAAGTGCACAATCCTTCGTTCCCTACCTATCCGGCAAATGCCTCTTCTTAACAATGCGGTGAAAGCAGAGACGGTTGCCAAGCCATGGAAGATGGCTGGGCTTCGTGCCAACATATCCTTGAATAAGACCCTGCACATAACCTCGTCTAGTTCATTTTGCTGTCTGTTCTTCTAAAATTCCAGGCCAAAGGAAGCAAAACAACAACAACAAAAACCACTGGAAGATCGGCAAAGAAACAAGCGAGAGGAAACATCTTCAATAATGTAATAACAACAGTGGCAACAACAATTATTATTATCTTTATGATAATAATAATTTGTTAATCACTTGATATTTAAGGAATCTGACTTGTAAACCTTAAAAACATAACACATAACATAAAACCATAAATGCCAAAGAAATTAACAACTATCTGACTTTTAGAAGACATCTGAAGGTAGCCTGTTTAGGGAAGCTTTTAATATTTGATTAATTATTGTATTTTAATATTTTGTTGGAAGCCGCCCAGATGGGTAGGGTATCAATTAATAATAATAATAATAATAATAATTACACTATAATGTTACAAAAGTTGGGTGCTACCCCCACTCTCTGCCAAGCAATAGCAAGATCCCAGAGGCTTCCAGTCACTCACCCAAGGTCTATGTTCCTTTGGAGAACTGAGACATGGCGGAGACTACCATAGCTTTAAGAAATATGGTTTATTCACCTATTTACACCTTCAGTCTGCATGGAGGACATCCAGATCTTACAGCATGGTTGTTTCAAGAGGGGCTTGTCCCCCACAGCAGTGCAGCCCTGCAGTCCAAGGCATCTCTCTCAGCCAACCTTCAGCCAGCCTGCCCAAGATGGATCCCAGTCTTTATTCTTCCTTCCCAAAACACTGCTAAAACTCTGTTTCCCTGTCGCCTTACACCCAACCTTCCAACTCCCCTGTCTTCTGTTCAAAGGAGGAAGGGCAATTCTCTTGCATTGTCAATGGCTCTCAATGGCCCTGTATGTTTTCTTAATGGCCCTAGCTTGGCCAGGTTGTTTTGCATAGGCGAGCTCAGGAATTCCTCTGCAGCTTTTATTTCTCCCTTCACATTCCAAATCATCCACATCCTACTATTTATTAATTTCAACGGTTTGTGGGAGGGGTCTCCCCAAATCTATAACAATAATAAATATGTGCAAAAATCTGTAGAACAGACTCCGTAAAATGGCAGCCAAAAAAGGCTCCAGCAGTAAAATATGTCATCAGCAGAATCACGAAAATCACCAAGTAGAAAGAGAAGCCCCGCCCCCCCAACTCGAGCTCCACACATGTTTTTAAAAGGAACACGGTGTTGCAACTAGAGATGGACCTTGGGAGGCAATGACCAGGGCCCTACAGTCCCTCACCCACCCTATGATCACCCAGAGAGCAACAGGTGACGGACTACAGTGTCAAACAGGCATTCCAGGTTTTTTACTGGGATGCTACAGCATGCTTTCTTTCCTCTTCTTATTTTTAAAGACATGTTATATAGCCGGGGGGCAGCTGTCCACACATATACTTGGTTAAAGATGCTAATTTTTTAATTATTTTCACTCTAAGGATAGATTTCCTTTTCTACAACCAAGCAGTGCTTATCCCCACGTAAATGTGTTCAGCATCAGGGCAGCAGAAGTAAACGCCATCTTATCCTTGCAGTCCCGGTGGGGCTATGATTGAAGTGAGTTTAACATGCAAAACTGCACACCCTCATTCCTTTTATCGAAATCAAGGCTGGCAAACTGCTTGTTGTTGTTGTTTGTTTGTTTGCTTGTTTGTTGCTCTAAAGTATCGAGAATACAGAAGCAGTAGTATAAAGCATGGAGTCACAGTGGGAGGTGGGGAAGAGATATATTTTGTATGCTTTGCAAATGAAATAATACACATGGCTGCCTACAGCATTCCCCTCCCCCCCATAAGACCCTTAAAATTAGGGTCTAAAATTACCTAGCTATGCTACTGAATTGATGTCTTTTGCATGTTAAAGTCTCTGACCCCGATCCAGCCTTAGTCACAAGCAATTAGTCTCATACAGCAACCAGCTGCCCTGGATTGTGATGCTTATTTTCACTGGCATCTGAAGATGCATCGTCCGGCTGATTCAGTTGCATATCTGCATCATCTGTGCATGTACAAGCTTCCTTCTACATATGGATCCTCCTTCCTAGATTTGCGGTACAGGCCAATCCCTCTGCGTGTTCGATTGACTCATGCACAACTGTGTATACTTGCAGCACCAGAAAATAAATGGAATCATACTAGGAAATGGAGAGAAAGAGACGGAGAGTCCTTGCGGCTCATGACGAGACCCTCCCCAGGGCATGAAGAGGATGTCAGTATGGGCAGAGGAAGTCCCAAAGAGATCAGAAGCGCAGCAGGGCTTTGTTTAGGCTGCTCAGCCTCCCTGACTAACAGCTGGTGTGTAGGGTAACGCAGCAGCAGGTAGAGAGCAAGGGGGAAATGGGTGTTTTAGAGGCTTTTTAGATGGTGCTCCCCACTTAATATGTTGGGGGCGCTGGAATGTATCCCCTGCATAAATGGGGGAGAGACACCTGCATTTGAGTTGTGGCCATTCTTTATCCCTTACCCTCCCAGAGAAGTAAAGCAAAAGTCCCCAAATGTAGTCATTTATTTACTATATCAGTACATCGCTCTTCCTCCATCAGGACCACAGGATGATTTGCAATATTCAAATGGAAACAATAATAAGATAATAGATAAAATGATCGATGCAACCAATCAGCTAAAACAAGGATGACAACAATTATGCAGCAAGCACAATTTCCCACAATGCCGCTGATGTGGTATCCCTCCAAGGCAGCAGTTCTCAACCTGTGGGTCTCCAGATGTTGTCAAGTCCTATTGCTCATTCTGTCCTGCCTTATTCCTGAGTTGTTGTAGTAGCAAAAATAACCCTGGTGCGGGAGGCAAAGGAATGACACATGTGTCGTGTGTGCGTGGAGAAAAGAGTGAGAAACTTAGCAGACAAAGCAGATGTGAGAAGAAAAGCTGCTGCAGGGAGGAGGGGTGAAATCCCTGATGTCTTTGATTTGTTGGGAGTAGGAAGAACCTTTGTGCTTAATGTCAGGGGAGGTGTCAGCCGTTCCAGAATAATGAGTGCGCTTCATATCCTTTTATGGCTTAAAGATGAAAAGAGCGGGTGATCCAGTTTTGTGAGCCTCGGTCAATGCAGATAGAAAACTCACCTTCCTGCAACATCAACTAGTTTGTTCACAGGAAACAAAGGGCCAACTTCATGGTAAAGGTAAAGGCAGGTAAAGGACCCCTGGACGGTTAAGTCCAGTCAAAGGCAACTATGGGGTGCTGCGCTCATTTCGCTTTTCAGGCTGAGGGAGCTGGCGTTTGTCCACAGACAGCTTTCTGAGTCATGTGGCCAGCATGACTAAACTGCTTCAGGCGCAACAGAACCTTGTGACGAAAGCCAGAGTGCACAGAAATGCTGTTTACCCTCCCTCCGCAGCAGTACCTGTGTATTTATCTAATTGCACTAATATGCTTTCAAACTGCTGGGTTGGCAGAAGCTGGGCAGAGCAATGGGAGTTCACCCCATCTTGCGGATTTGAACCGCCAACCTTCCAATTGGCAAGCCCAAGAGGCTCAGCGGTTTAGACCACAGCACCACCTGCTCCCAGTGGCCAACGCTGTAGCTCTGCAGGGACCAGAAGATTTCAGTGTATGTGACGGAGCTTCCTTTTCTCCTCCTTATCTCTTCTAGCCACCCCACCCCAACACCCTAACTATCAGCACTGGAGGGGTGGCAGACAAGAAGGGGAGGGCACCGTCTAGTCCTTTGCTTTGGGGCAGCCCTCGGTTTGGTTTCCTTAATCTGGGGCTGGCCAACAGCTGCATTGTTAGAGATCCATCTCGTTCCAGATTGGTAACAATCTGTTCTTTCATTCCCACCTCAAAAGAGATGACCAAAAAATGTTATGCAATTCCGTTTCGGTGGCAATAGATTTACAAGAGCTTGCCATGAATCACTTTGTAGTCGGATGTGGTTATACAAATTCTTAAATATTACTTTTGATCTTCTATCAGAAGATCGGAGAAATAAAGACAGCCAGGAATCCAATTTGGATACATCATCAGATGACAGTCACCAGACAAAACCGGTGTTTAGAGCTGTTTCACTGAACAGGACATCTGCGGCCTAAGTTAAATGAAAAATGACAATGCCTCTTCAAGCCTGTTATGAAAGAAGTATTTCATGTTCATATTGTGTGCAGCCGTATCTGCCTCATTCTTTCAGCATTACAGTGTTAAGTGCATAATGTTGACAGCATTCAATCATAATCACAACTGTCGGCAACATTCAGAACGGAGGGCAGCTTCTCAGTTGCTACCGTCAGATATGCAAACAGCCAAAGATCCACTCTGGGGGGGGGGGCAAGGAAGCACCGGTGGGCGCTGGCCACTGTCCAAATATGCTGAATACTGATGCCTGCTATGATTAAAGGGAGAGCATCTGGTCACCCCAGAAGGAAAATGATGGGTTAAGTTGATGCCCATGTTGGTGGCAGTCTGAAGACTATGAGTGTGTAAGAGACTAATGTTTGCAATACTGTATAGTGAGACTAGAGAACAATAGCAAGCAGTCAACAATGGACTTTTGGACTTTTGCTAGATCAGGCCAAAGTACTATCTAGGAAGCACCCTATTTTCCACAATGGGCAACCAGGTGTGTATAAGATGCCCACAAGCAGGACACATGGGCCCTCTCCCGCTTACTGTGTTCCCCAGTAACTGGTGTTCAAAGGTGTGCTATCTCTTGATCCTGGTAGCGGTACAGAGCCATCGCAACTAGTAGCTATTGACAGCTTTATCCTCCATGAATTTCTCTAAAGCCATCTAAGTTGGTGGCTTTCACTCCTCCATCACCACGTCTTGTAGCAACTAATTCCATAGTTTAACTATATGGACAAGAAAACATCAAAGGGGGCATGACGGAAGCATGCATCATGGTTCCTTGGAGCAAAATTCACACAGCCCAGCATGTAAAACTACAACCGGTGAGATGTTGCACTAACCTTGAACTACTAACCTAAGGGATTCCAAAAGCCAAGGTTTCTACAGTAGATGTTCCACTGTCCCTTTTCCTATCTGTGCCCCAATAGCATTTTAATAACAGCAGGAACTATGGCTGCCTAAATGATACACTATTCTCATGAACCTTACCTATGGGCTCAGGACCTTACTTAATGGCTCACAACCACAAAAGCTCAAGGACCGCCTCTTTCCATATGAACCTACCTGGACTCTGAGATCATCTTCTGAGGCCCTCCTTCGTGTGCCTCCTCCTCGAGAGGTCCGGAGGGTAGCAACACAATAACGGGCCATCTCTGCAGTGGTTCCCCATCTGTGGAATGCTCTCCCCAGGGAAGTTCACTTGGCACCTTCATTATACACCTTTAGGCACCAGGCAAAACTGTTCCTTTTTAACCAGGCCCTTGGTGGACCTGATCGACATCCTATACCCTTTTAAAATGTGGCTCTTTTCAGGGGTGGGTGTGTTATTGGGTTCTTGTTTTGATTTTGATTTTATATATTGTGATCTTTTCTTTGAACTGGCCCAAGACCTCTGAGTATAGGGCGGTATATAAATTCAGTAAATAAAACAAATAAAATAATATTGCTACACAAATTATTGCATTATTTCTCCACCTTGCCAATAAATTAATAAATAAATGGGCAAGGAGGGCCAATCCCAGTTCAGAGTAATCACAGGTCCTTGTCAATCCATTCACACAGAGTAGAACTGGCACAAAATTATACCAGCCAAGAGGTAGAAATTTTTATAGAGGCTGACAAGCAGCACATTGGACTGATCAGTCCTCATCCTTCTCGCTTGTACCTTATATGAACAAAGGCACCCTTTGCTGTCCATGCTTGTCAAATGTAAGGCACAGATGCTCCATCTCTTGTCAGCTCCTGTCTTGTTGTGGAGAATGACTGGCCTGCCTGGAGGAGAAACCTCCTCCCCTGGGACTCAGCCCAGGCCAGTGACTGCAACAGCAGTCAGTCAAAGACAGCTCCTCTGATCTCATATCTCCCTAGTTTCTGACTATGCTGTCCTCAGACTTGGGAAATGAGAGAGCATTATATGCACCAGTGTTTTAAGTTGCCCAGGTGGTAGCAGCTCCTTGTCATCTTCCATAGCCCAATATACCCCAATCCTTTTTCAGTTCCCTTCCTGGATTGCCAAATTATGGTACCTCTTGCTTTCTATATACAGTAGCATCTTATGGCATTTATTATTATTATTATTATGGGAGGGTGGAATAGCTGGCTGATATCACGGGTTAATAACCTTGTATACTGCAGTTGAGATTAAGTCAGCTGCTTCAACATTTTGTAACTCTTAACTCTTAAATTTCCCTCAACCGCGAAAACCTCTGTAGTATATTTTTGACATGGCCGTTTGATCAGCTCTTCTTCATATAAGTTTAACAGACAGTGGTGGAATCTGTTGTTGTTGTTTAGTCGTTCAGTCGTGTCCAACTCTTTGTGACCCCATGGACCAGAGCACTCTAGGCACTTCTGTCTTCCACTGCCTCACGCAGTTTGGTCAGACTCATGTTTGTAGCTTCGAGAACACTGTCCAACCATCTCATCCTCTGTCGTCCCCTTCTCCTTGTGCCCTCAATCTTTCCCAACATCAGGGTCTTTTCCAGGGAGTCTTCTCTTCTCATGAGGTGGCCAAAGTATTGGAGCATCAGCTTCACGATCTGTCCTTCCAGTGAGCTTCCAGTGGAATCTACACACATACAAAAAACATTCTGAAAATACTTTTTTTGTTGTTGTGTTTTTAAAAATACATTGAGTTTTCCATAAGGCTCACTATCACCATCTAGTGTCACATTGTATATTGCACTTAAAACACACTTAAAATGTTTTATTTGCAGTTGTGTAGCTGAGTCCAGTGTATTTGAAAGGGGAGTGACCAGAATACCATAGGAGGAGGAAGGAAATAAGATATAGGATTGGCAGGAAGCAAGATGGGGAAGTAGATTGCATGAAACAAACAATGAAGTGTAAATTAGATAAAGTCAGAAAGAATAGGCTGCCTAACACCCCTAGAGAACATAATTATGTATAAGCTGTGCTGACTGGGGCTGATGGGAGTTGTAGTTCAGTACATCTGGAGGGCACCAGGTTGGTGAAGGATGAATTACACTCATGATGTTCATGCTTTATATAATCAGAAAATATGGACTTATTTCAGCCCCACTCAATTTGCACTGACCATTATACAGCAACTCCTCAGGATATAAAATTGACACACCTACATAATTTCAAGGGACGTAGGTGGCGCTGTGGGTTAAACCACAGAGCCTAGGACTTGCTGATCAGAAGGTCGGTGGTTCGAATCCCTGCGATGGGGTGAGCTCCTGTTGCTCGGTCCCTGCTCCTGCCAACCTAGCAGTTCGAAAGCACATCAAAGTGCAAGTAGATAAATAGGCACCGCTCTGGCGGGAAGGTAAACGGCATTTCTGTGCACTGCTCTGGTTCACCAGAGGTGGCTTAGTTATGCTGGCCACATGACCCGAAAGCTGTACGCCGGCTCCCTCGGCCAATAAAGCGAGATGAGCGCTGCAACCCCAGAGTCGGTCACGACTGGACCTAATGGTCAGGTGTCCCTTTACCTGTACCTTTATATAATCTCAGTTGTTGTTGTTGTTAGCGACTAGAGAATGAATTTAATAGTAATCAAAAGTATCATGTTATTATCTTCTTTATGAAGCACCACAAATCAATTTCGCAATACAATATGATTCACATACATTATATGTGTATATTTTTTAAAAAAACTGATAGTAGTGGCAGGACATTTCTCCATTTGTAGTACATTTCTCCCTTTTTATTCGACAATGGGAATAATATTGACAAAGCTAATATTTAGGGGGGAAAGACAGAAAATACAAAATCTGTTTTATAACTAGTCAATAGCTTAATCCCAACAAATCTCAGCTCTGATTTCTCAGTCTCCATATATGTGGTGGTTTATAGTGTCACCAGAATCCCTTGATAGAATTACTGCTTTACATTACATGGGTCATTATCAGCTGCCTGTATATAAGAGACTTTGCAAATAATTAAGGATTGTAATTCTGGATTATCATTGATTAATGGACAAGGAAACCTGGTACCTCCTGTGTCTTGGAAGGCTGATCTGCTCTTTTGTCACATCTGATCTTTGATTGGCCCATTTGATGATGACCTCTTCATCCTTAGCTCAGGAATGCTTTCACATAGCAGCTTATAAATTAAATACAGCTGTTAAATGTTTCCCCCCTTTCTTTGCGGACTGAAAGTGGGGAAAGAATACCGGGTGCAAAACTAGCTTGACAATTTATAACATAAAATATATAGCTGTTGAAATCTCCTGGTTCCAAAAGTATTTGAACTCACTGCTACCTGTTATGATCAAATATTCTAAATCCAATTCTGTATTTGACATTTATTTCAAAATTCCCAGTGACACAAAGGAGAAGCCTGTCCCAGAGTATGTGAATGACCCCCCTGTGCTGTTTCATATTTTAAGAGGAGCCGCATGTGTCTCGACAGCCTAGCTAAACCCATTCCTGCTGTTCATACCCTTATGTTTCACTGGGCAGTTTTAAAATTATCTCCTTGCTCTTGTTCTAAACTACATTGCAGAGTCGTGGAGCACTAGGCACATCAATCCTACACTCATATAATGCCAGGACCAGAGAAGATATGCTGCCTCTACATCAGCAGAATGGCCACCGTATCCAGTGTGTGCACAGCCTGGTAAATGCACCGATGAATTCACCATGATGAGGATTTGTCCCAGCACGCACACTTCCCTACATCACCACACATGTACAAGATATGCCACAGCAGTGCCCATGCTCCACCAGGCCCCGTGGCACAGTGACCCACGGCACTGCAGGCATCTACCTAGGCAGAGATTCAAACCCACAGTCCATCTTTCAGAGCACAGCACATACAAAGGGGTAGCAGGGGAAGACGCACAATATTATAGCACCCACATAGCTTACTGGGGAGGATGCCCGCAAAAGAGCACACACATCCCTCCCAGGACAAGGGTTTAAGGTTTCTCCTGGGCAGACCAAAGCAGTCAGAAAACAGGGCCAGGAGATGCAACATGGACAGCTATTGATGCACCCCAGAGATGTGCTCTGACCATAGCAGATCTCCAGTGGCTCACTGAATAGGGGCAGGGGGTTGGAAGCAGAAGGTGGGAGTTTGAGCCTCATTAAGAGGAAAGAATGGATGCGGGTGGCGCTGTGGGTTAAACCACAGAGCCTAGGACCTGCTGGTCAGAAGGTCGGCAGTTCGAATCCCCACGACGGGGTGAGCTCCCGTTGCTCAGTCCCTGCTCCTGCCCACCTAGCAGTTCGAAAGCACGTCAAAGTGCAAGTAGATAAACAGGTACCGCTCTGGCGGGAAGGTAAACGGCGTCTCCGTGCGCTGCTCTGGTTCGCCAGAAGTGGCTTAGTCATGCTGGCCACATAACCCGGAAGCTGTATGCCGGCTCCCTTGGCCAATAAAGTGAGATGAGTGCCCCAACCCCCGAGTTGGCCACGACACGACCTAAATGATCAGGGGTCCCTTTACCTTACCTACGAGGAAAGAGGCAATATGCTGGATGTTGGAAGATTTGAGAAATATAAAAGGAAGTGCTCCTTCACGCAGCGCATAGTTAAACTATGAAACCGCAGGAGGCAGCAAGGACCACCAACTTAGAAGGCTTTAAAATAGGATTAGACATTTTCCATGATGGCTGAGCTCTGCCTCCACAGTCAGGAGCAGCATCCTTCTGAGTGCCAGTTATGGGTAATTGCAGGGGGCAGCGTGCTGTTCATGCCCTACATCTGCTTGGCCACTGTGAGACCAGAATTCTGGACTTGATGGGTCATTGGATTGATCTAGCAGGCTGTTCTTCTGTTTGTTTTTGTGTGCTGGGGGGTGGGGGGAATCCACACTGGGGCAAAAGAGAGGGAGTGCCCCAAACTGAAACTGAGCCTGTGAGCCCAACGGAGCGGTCCTCCAACCACAAAGGTCACATTCACAACATAAATTTAAAGCACAATTGAATAAGGTGCCCCATGGAATTCTGGGTACTCTGGTTGGCAAAACGTGCTGGGAATTATAGTTCTGTGGTTGGGTCTCCTAACAACCCGCAGCGCCTTTAACAAACTATTGTTCCCGTGATTCTTAGGGGGGAGCCATGGCTGATAAATCAGTATGAGGGTGCTTTAAATGTACTGTGGATGTGACTGCATCCACAGACAGCAATCGGACGCACAAAGGACATTTTGGCTTCCCAGCCCTCAGCAGGCGCAAGTATAGTATTGTGCCCTTAAACTGTGGCTATATTTCCTACCTCAAGGGATCCTATTTCAGAGGTGAATCAAAACCCACTTTGTGAGAAAAAATGGGCTGTTTTTTATTTTTTAGGATGATAGACACAAACACACACGACCCTATATTTTTGGTGTCCTTCAAGATAAAGGGCTATTGCAATATGCCATATAGGTTGTTGGTTTCTTTGCAAGATCAAGAGAAACAATGGCTTGTATTCTCCCCTTCTCCCCCTAAAGGAGGACACACAATACATTTAGACTTCTCTGACCTTGCCAAGAAGCCTTTTGCTCAAAGACAAAAGCAAGAGAACAATGGAAGGTTGTTCTTTGATGCTGGGCTTTGCCAAAATCTTTTCAGATAAAGGTCAGAAGCTGGCTGTTGTTGTTGGTACTACTATTATTGGTGTGTGCATGCGCTATGTTTTATTGGGAATAATAAATTTGTCCGGTAATTAGTGCCTTGCATTTTATTTTTCTTTGCTGACCCTTTTGCTTTTTGAAAAATGCCCCTTAAGGAGATTCTGACTGCAGCAAATGGTAATATAAATCTCAACATTAGATCTTGGATAATATTTCCAGAACTGCTGAACATTAAAAAAAATATGCAAAGGAATCTTTTGAATTTCTCATCCTTCCCTGAGCCATATTAATCAGAGAAGTAGATCGAGAGCTGTCGCATGGAGACAGCGTCTTCGCCGTACCTGTGCTGCATACTAATGGGATGCTCCCACCCTGCAGATGGAGACGTGGAAAGCCTTTTTAATGTCAGCTCAAAGCTGAGAAGTTAAAGCAACAAATCTCACTCAGCAGAACAGGAGAGCGTCAATGTGGCTGAGAAACAGCATTGCCATCAACCTCAAATTATTTCATTTTGTGGGGGAGGGAGGAAGGGAGGCCCAACAGATTGAGACTCATCCTTTAGGGCAGGATGAGGCCAGACCTATTGCCCTCCAGATGTTGCTGAACTCCAACTCCCATAATCCTCTGACCGTCGGCCCATGCTGGCAGGGGCTGATGGGAGTTGGAGCACTAGCCTGCCCATCCCGAAGGTGTTAGAGATAAATGCATCTTCTCAAGCCTTGTTGTGTTGAAGCCTGAGAGAAGCCAGCTTCCATGAAACCAGATATAGCCTCTTAGTCCAGGCACAGCTCCAGCGAGGGAGTAATGCTCCGATATGTGTTGAGAGGGGGAAGGGAAGCAACCTGCTATCGAGCCAGAAAAGTGTGAAAAGATTCAGCACAGCCCCACATATTAAAACTGGTGGCAAAGCCCGTGTCAGAATTTCCTACAGTGAATAGCAACACCAGGCAGGTCAGCACCATACATTTAAAGCACATCCAACACACATTTAAATCACGTGACTTCCCCCAGAGAGTCCTGGGGACTGTAGTTGGTTAAGGATGCTGGGAAACAGTAATTCTGTGAGGGGGGAAACTCCAGTTCCCAGGATTCTTTGGGGAAAGTCATGTGCTTCAAATGGGTGTTGGCTATGCTTTAATCAGGGGTCAGCAAACTTTTTCAGCAGGGGGCCGGTCCACTATCCCTCAGACCTTGTGGTGGGCTGGACTATATTTTGAAAGAAAAAAATGAACGAATTCCTATGCCCCACAAATAACCCAGAGATGCATTTTAAATAAAAGTACACATTCTACTCATGTAAAAACACCAGGCAGGCCCCACAAATAACCCAGAGATGCATTTTCAGTAAAAGCACACATTCTACTCATGTAAAAACACGCTGATTCCCAGACCATCCGCGGGCTGGATTTAGAAGGTGATTGGGCCGGATCCGGCCCCCGGGCCTTAGTTTGCTTACCCATGCTTTAAATGTACAGTGTAGATCTGCCCATAGGAACATGGGAAGCTGCCTTATACTGAATCAGACCATTGGTTCATTCAGACCGGAGTTTTCAGACAGGAAGTTTCCTCCTGTATGCAGTACAGATGCTCTGTCACTGAGCTACAGATATCACTCATGGGCATCACCTTCAACGAAGTGGGTATCCTGAGCCGAAATTTCCTGATAATTTAAAATATACTTTTGTCCCTTCTCCTAAAAAGAATTATTGGAATATTCTATGCCTCCTTCCTGCCCCTCTCTTTTGTTTGTTTGTTTGTTTGTTACCATTTCCCCACTCACAAAGTCCTGGAACAATGGCAGGTCTCAGGCACTGGGAGGAACACAAGATGTTGCCAAGTCTGCCAACTGAGTTGCTGCAGCATAAAAATACATGGTTCTAGGTGGGTGGCAGGGATAAGCTGTGCTGCTGCTACAGCAGATGGGCAGCCTATCAACTACAGGGGGATTTCTCCTCCTTCTATATTCAGCAAAATGGTTCCCCCTGTTTTGCTGCCTGCAGACAGAGTGGAGAATTTTGGAAGGCCATTTTTGATCGGCTCTTTATGTGCTTGCTGCAGGGTACACACCAGGGTAACATTCAGTGCAGCGACCATAATGTGTGTAGCAAAAGCCACGAAGAGAGCCATCTGGAAGAAATGACGGAGATGAGGTTAAAATATGCCAGGCCTGTTAATGAGGTGTGCATAAAAAGGAATCATTTGTGTCAATATCATTTGGTGCTTCTATGCATTGATTTTTTTTTCCTTGTAATTATCTTGTGATTAAGGAATATGTATGCTGGAACAGGTTATCCACATAATATTTTCCAGGACAAATCTCATGAGTCACATTCGATTCACCCCACTGAAATTATGGACAGCCACTTCAAGTTTAACTTTTTAAATATATTTTTTAGAATGCTTTGTTCAGTTCTGGTCTCTGCACTTCAAGGGGGGGGGGGAGATACTGCTACGCTGCAAAAAAAAATAAAAATCAGAAATCAGAAAATGATTAAGGGAGCTGGTGAAACTCCCCCATGAGGGAAGTTTACAGCATTTGAGGCTTTTAATTATTTTTTAATGTACATATACTGTGGAAGGAGGAGAAAATGATAGAGGTGTATAAAATGTGCACAGTGTGGAGAAAGTAGAGAGAATCCACCTTTCATAATACGAGATTCAGGGTCATCCAGTGAAGCAGAAGACAGGGAGATTCAGGAGAGACAAAATACAATGGGTGGGATTTGGTGCCACAGGATATAGTGACGGCCATCAAATAGGACAGCTTTAAAATGGGCTTAGACTAATTAATGTAGGATAAAACCATGGCTCTCAGTGGTGAGCAGCCATGTTGTTGATGCTCTTCTTCCACTGTCAGAAACAGTGGGCCTGAATTCCAGTTGCTGGGAAATGGAACCCAAAGTGGGCAGAGTACTATTGCACTTTTTGGCAACTGTGAAATTAGGATGCTGAGCTAGACGTTCCTTTGATCCTGTCTGGCTGCTCTTATGATCTCATGTTCTTATGTGCCTCCACAGGATGCTTCCAGGTCACATAGGAACTGAACCCCCGAGCTGGAAGCTGGGAGGGAAACCTCAGAAAGGAGGTTTGCATTTAGCATCTAACTTGAATTTATGAAAACCACAAAACGGGAACAACGGCCTTTTCTAATTCATATTGTGTGTCTTCCATTGTGACATCAGTGCTATGTTATTAACCGCAGCAGACCAGTGTTTTGCCCCCCACTTTGCCCTTGGAATTAGCACTGAGAATGCCCCTTGCCTCATAGTATTTTGGCATTAAATGCCATTTACATAGCTCTGAATGATCCAGCCGTAGGTCTGAACCCTCAAGGAAAACCAATGTTCCAACAATTAATAGTTCCAGGATTTAGAATATGCCTTGGATGCAGACAGTCTCAGGTTCAATCCCTGGTGTCTCCGGTTAATGCAACCAGGTGATAGGAAGGAACCAGGAGAGCCACTGTCAGAGCAGACAGACAGACAGACAGTCTGACCTGGTATGAGCTAAGGCAGATTCCTGTGATCCTCAGGAACAGAACTTTGTCCTCTCCTCATGGAGAGTGGGGCAGTGGCAGAGAAGCATCAGAAGGGGTGGGGCCTGGCAGCACCATTGTTATAACATTAGAAACAGACCTGGATAGAGCTAGTCAGTGTCTCAGTACGTAATACACAATGCTGTAATGTATTTCCATCAAAACCTCCTTGGGAATCAATCCCAGTTGCATTACAATAGATGAGCACCAATTGAAAAACAAATGCAACACGCCTGGTTTTTATTAGCACGAATAGACAACCGTTAGACAACAGCCCTTATATACAGATAAAAGAGTGTTATGTGTGTTACCTGAGCAGCACTCTGTATAAACAGAAATGAGAAATGAGACAGCTCTGATCCTGGGTGTTCCATATTTTGAAGATGAGACGTCCGTTCCTTTTCTTTAATCTACCACCCACGAGACTAATACTTGCAGGAGGACTTTTCAAGTTCTGCAAGGAGCCTTTCGTCTTTGTTTAGATGTTGCGTTCTTTCCCTATGTAGTTTAGGTGGCATTCTGAAGTCTAAACCGATTGAACCCAAAATATTCTCTCATCTCAACGTTAAATCATATTTTCATAATGTGAAAAAGTTCTATTTTGCCTGCTTTTCTTCTTCATTTCTGAAGGACACTTTCTGGAACCTGGGGCAACATTTTTTTGTGTTTTTTGTAGAAACGTAACAGTCCATAAAAGCCATATTTCCACAGGCACTCTCTGTAGGATGTACTTACAAATTCCTCCCTACATATTCAACCCTGTGTTTGTATAAGTTCCATTACACTTGCCCTCTAGGACAGGGACAGCGAATGTGGTGCCCGCCAGATGTTGTAGACTACAACTCCCATCATTCCTGCCCATTGGCCATAACAGCTGGGGCTGTTGCCCTTGCAGCTCACAGCATGTGCAGGGCCCTGTGTCCGCTACCCCTTGCTTTAGGAGGCATCCATAACACGTTGGCCTTACAATTTGTTAGATGGGTTGGCATCCGTCTGTCTCGAGAAACAAAGGAGTGCGCCTTCAGGGGTGAAGTCAAACTGTTGCGTTAGCAGCACCAAAGTGACGTCCCTGGGGAGCAAGCCTGGGCAGTGTGTATGGAGGACTCAGGCTGCCCAGACAAGACCCCACTCTCGGCCTCACTAATGTGGTCCAAAGAAAAGCAGAGCAATATGTTTTGGCACCAGCTTGGCTGCAGAACCCATTGGAGCCAAAGGTGAGAGCTGAGGGGCGGGTGAGGACTAAAGGTGGGCAAACTACCCCAGAAGGAGCACAACGTGTCCCACACCAGAGGCACTACCCTTTCCTATACACCCCTTGTTAGATTACAACTGTTAAGTTGTGGGTGAACATATCAGACAACACAGCTATTCTTCAAACAGCTCTTGTTTATTCACAGGCCAGAACTGAACGGAACTGAAGGGTTCAGCCATTCTGCTTATATAGAGCTCCACTACAACGCAACAGTAACAACTTTCTGTAACTATCCAATCACTGAACGTCACTTTCAATTCCTTATTTGCATATGTGGACCTTAGTAGAAACTATCTACAGTATCCCCCTGCTGGCCCAGAGTGAGAACTTCAGTACATAACAATAACTGAACAAAAACCACAGCAGCCAATCAATCTGTGCCTGTTACGGCATTTCTAATTTGTATCCCGCTCTGAAATGGCTTGCGTTGAAGAGCAGGATAAAAATGTTTTAAATTAATAAGTAAATAAATAAATAAGTGTCTGAACCTATGCATGTTTACAGTGAACTCAGAACTTGCATGCCCCCCAAAAGCATTTGCTTGCTTCCCAATCTTTTATAGGAGCATGGGAAGCTGCCTTACATTTTATAGGAACATAGCAAGCTCTCAGGCCATTGGTCCATATAGCTCACTACTGGCAACATTTCATCAAAATGTAGTACCAGTGTATTCAAAAGGACCTACTCCCAGGTAGGCGTGATAGGGCTTCAATCCTTACATACCCTTATTTAGGACCAACTTCTGTGTAAGCATGCATAGGACTGCACTATTAATCTGATGGGTTTTCCCTCTGTTCTTTCTTTTTAATACACAATAAACACCCAGAAAATACACACAATTTAAATTATTTCTATATTTGATTTATTTGCTCATTTGTCTTAACACAACATAGCGGTTTCAGTAATAAATTAAAACTGCAGTCCTAAACCCACATACTTAGGAATATACCTCATTTATATGTCTACTTTTATATCATCCCAATATAACTGATTTTCCTTCATTCCTATGAAAGACGACAATTGTGCCATAGTTGCAAGGTTGAAGGTTTTTACTATTGATTCTTTTAAACCTGGGCTTTCAGATGATTTCCCAGTGTTTCATGTGTACTACTCTAGCATCTATCATGCAGCTAATCAATTTACTATGTTGTTGTTTTTTACATTTAAGATCTCTTGGTACCCTAGATGAAGCCTGAAAAATATAGAATAAAGTGGAACTGTGACTTCTTGCAACTTGAAAAATCTGTTCTCTTAATTTATGTATTAAAATTGCATTAGCTATTTTTAAAGCCACGTCCTACTGCTGACATACTGGTTCAGACTGAGATTGACTACAATCCCACAGTGAATTTCACATGTACTGCTTGCAAGCCAGGTATTCCCCATCCTATACCTACACATTTGCTTCTTGTTTTTGCTTAATTATTTTCCTTTACCTCTTTTTCTGTGGCTGTGGTGAAAGTGGGTGGTGGTGTCTGGTGAAACGCTCTGCTTAAACTCTACCCATGTAGTACGACATGAATGCACAATGTAACATTGCGGGCAGGATGCTATGCAACCCCGCACTCTCAGCCTGACACTATATTTATTTGATCAATTATAACTCTTCCTTTCTGTCCAAAGGTCCCCAAGACAATTTATATAAGCATGACCAAATGCAGTTTAAAATCCACATCAGGGGTCAGCAAACTTTTTCAGCAGAGGGCTGGTCCACTGTCCCTCAGACTTTGTAGGGGGCCGGACTATATTTTGAAGGAAAAAAAGAACGAATTCCTATGCCCACAAATAACCTAGAGATGCATTTTAAATAAAAGACACATTCTACTCATGTAAAAAACGCACTGATTCCCTGACCATCTGTAGGCTGAATTTAGAAGGTGATTGGACCGGATCTGGGCCCTGGGTCTTAGTTTGCCTACCCATGATCTACATAATCAATTTGGGATCTCTCTCTCTCTCTCTCTTGCAAGAGATCCCACTTCAAGATCCAATGCAGTTATGGAGGGAGCAGCCACCTTAAATGCTGTGCTGAAGACTTTTACTATGGAAAGGTTGCGGTGGTGGAACAAAATATAGGAAAAATTAGAGGAAGTCAAGATTGGGATTTGTAGATGTTATGAAGCACCCCCTCTACCTCCCCATCTTTCATCCTACATAGGAAAAGAGGCTGCTGCCTTTTACAGAATCAGCGCATTGGTCCATGCAGCTACACTAGACATGGTCTCTCCTACTAGGACCTTCTACATTGAAGCATGTGTTCTACCACTGAGCTATGGCCCTTCTCCCCACCACACAACCACCCCATTAGCTCCTTGAATGATACTGAACTTATATGCAAATACTATCATTTAGCTGTAACAGTTTTACACCTACATTGCAAAGGTGGGAATCATTACCCAAGGTGCAAAACAATGACAGTGTGAACCTTTCTATTTCCAGCGAGGGAGCAGGGCAGGAATGCCAGTTGTTATGGTTGCCTGTGTTATCCTGGTAATCCCCTTGTGCCGAAGAGAATTCTTCAGGATAAATTAGGAATGGAATGGAATTGCCCCAAGTAGCGTGTGTGTGTGTGTGTGTGTGTGTGTGTGTGTGTGTGTGTGTGTGTAGAGATAAAGAACCCAGGCATTTCTCTTCACCCCAGTCCCCTTCCCCTCCACACAGATGGCGGATCCAGGTTGTAGAAAACAAAGGAGGAATGTCTCCCTCTCCTCTTGCTCAGAGCCCTCAGACAGGTTGAGAGTGTGCAAGAGGAAGCCCAGCTGAACAATACAAGAAGCAAGACACGTTTTAATTTTAGATGCACAGCTGCCTCCGAGTTCTTTAAATATGCTCCTCTTGAAATGCTTTCATGTGCAAGGCTATCTGAAGTGCTGCAGGCAGACTCAAGTCCCTTTCCAAAACTAATCTCTGTTTGGCCTTGTCAAAGGAACTAAACGGGATGGGTCAGATGCCTTAGCAGGGGCAAACCGATTCCCCTGGCAGACGCCTCCAGCCAGACTGGTTTTAAGTGATAAGTCAGTATGCCTTCCTTACTGGGCAGTGCATCCCAGCCTCTCACATCTCACATATATACATTCCCACATATATACACAAACATACAAAACACGGGAAATCACTGCTGCTTCTTGCAGTAGTGCCAATGGGCACCATTATGCTTTTGTATAAGTGTGCAGCTGTATGGAGTGATCAGTACTTTAGCCTGTACTGGCCTGGGTGTTTTTTGGCTGCCAGGAATGCAAGCTACAGACTCCGAGATTTACTGGGAGAAACCTGAGAAATCCAGATCTTCAGCCAGAAACACTTGAGTGTGTGATCATCCTGGATTGTTTTTCCTCTTTCGGCTTCTTCCTTTTTTTTTTTTAGGAAGGTAATTTCTGGTCTTCCAAGGATTTTTGCTGCCATCGTGTGGGAAAGGCCCACAATGCAAATTTTCTTGGGGTAAATTTCCCCATCTCTTCCACACAGAATGTATGTCATAGATGCATTCATGCATTATGTATGTTTGTATGTCTAATATGGGATTCCCTTCCCTCAAGGCAAATAAAGTACCCCCTCACATCAACCAAAGCCATTCACATGGCAAATTACTTCATTAAGCTTTCGTGTGCATGCACACTGTGTATCTGAAGAAGTGTGCATGCACATGAAAGACTATACCCATAACAAACTTAGTTGGTCTCTAATGTGCTACTGGACAATTTTTCAATTTTTAAAAGTAATATCAGGCATATTTCCTCTTATCATGGTGGTTCGGCTTGGCGAGTAGCCGTTGACAAACCTATTTCCATGAATTTGACTAAACCCTGTTTAAAGCCAAGTAAATCAGAAGCCACCACCAGATACCATGGCTTCAAATTCTGCATATAAATTACACATTGCTGGAAGAAGTACTTTTTTTGTATGATGTGGATACAAACTGGGTTTAATTCATAGCAGGGCTCCGTAAGGCCCAGATGATGATGGGGAACAGAAGAAACCAATGTAGTGAGTTTCACAGTCACCAGCATCTCTTTTTTTGGGAAATTCCCAGCTATCTTCTGGTTTCGAATGAAACTCAGCTGACAGCCTATTAAGCACTCAGCATAATATAAATGGATCTGCAATTACAGTATAGATGACACCTAGTGGTCATTAAACACAAGGATAAGTTCCAAATAAAATAAGCCACCTGTGGGTCACTCAAAGTCACTGTGACAACAATAGATTCCTAAGAATTTAGTAACACAGAAAGCTGTCTTTCTCTGAGTCAGACCACAGGTCTAGTTAGCATAGTACTGTCTACACGGACTGGAAGTGGGTCTCCAGGATTTTGGACAGGGAGTCCCTCCCAGCCTGACCTGGAGATGCCAGAGACTGAACCAGAAACCTTCTGCATGCAACACAGATGCTCTATATTTATGGAGCTTCAGCCCATCAGACCAAAAGTTAATACTATCTAGCGTTTTGATTAAACCTATCCATTCTTAAGGAAATCAGCCCTGAGTCCTCACTGGAAGGACAGATCGTGAAGCTGAGGCTCCAATACTTTGGCCACCTCATGAGAAGAGAAGACTCCCTGGAAAAGACCCTGATGTTGGGAAAGATGGAGGGCACAAGAAGAAGGGGATGACAGAGGACGAGATGGTTGGACAGTGTTCTCAAAGCTACCAGCATGAGTCTGACCAAACTGTGGGAGGCAGTGGAAGACAGAAGTCCCTGGCGTGCTCTGGTCCATGGGGTCACAAAGAGTCGGACATGACTAAACAACAACAACAAAGCGTTTTGATTCCCAGAGTGACTTGTAATATGCTTCAAGTACCCTTACAATCATGGGTATCGGCAGAAATATTTCCAGGCGAGACTGAAGTAAATACAGTGGTACCTCAGGTTAAGAACTTACTTCGTTCTGGAGGTCCATTCTGAACCTGAAACTGTTCTTAACCTGAGGTACCACTTTAGCTAACGGTGCCTCCCGCTGCTTCCGCGTCACTGCCACGCGATTTCTGTTCTCATCCTGAAGCAAAGTTTCAGGTACTATTTCTGGGTTAGCGGAGTCTGTAACCTGAAGCGTCTGTAACCTGAGGTACCACTGTACACCAAACAAACATGACTAGTGTGAGAGAATTGGTCTATCATTTCTGGTACATGTGAGGAATAGTGGCCAGGCCTGAGTAGGCATGGCCTTTAAAAAGCTAGATTTCTAGGTCTACCCTTCATTGTTTCCCAATGTGTAGATCAGCTGTTTATCCACAGATAAACCTAGCAATCAGACAACATCCTTCCACTCAAGAGCTCAAACCATCAGTTCTTCCCCTGGCTTCCTCCAATCCTTAATTAACTGCACGGTTGCTACAACGGTCACACACGGTCACACACACACACACACACAGTTACACACACCCTGTATTAACCTTGGAGGGGGGCAAACACCAGGAAATTACCTTGGCATATACTATTCTATCTCCCCACTCCAAGAAAATGGATATAGGAACACTTGGTTACTTTTCAGGGCTGGTGTAGCTTATGCAACGTCAGCCGCAGCCCTCAAGTACGTTTCCGAGCACGATTCAAAGTGTTGGTGCTGACCTTCAACGCCCTAAACGGCCTCGGTCCTGTATACCTGAAGGAGCGTCTCCACCCCCATCGTTCAGCCCGGACACTGAGATCCAGTGCCGAGGGCCTTCTGGCGGTTCCGTCATTGCGAGAAGCAAAGCTACAGGGAACCAGACAGAGGGCCTTCTCGGTAGTGGCGCCCGCCCTGTGGAAAGCCCTCCCATCAGATGTCAAAGAGATAAAGAATTACCTGACATTCAGAAGACATCTTAAGGCAGCCCTGTTCATGGAAGTTTTTAATATGTAATGCTGTACTGTTTTTAACACTGATTGGGAGCCGCCCAGAGTGGCTGGGGAAACTCAGCCAGATGGGCGGGGTATAAATAATAAATTATTATTATTATTATTATTATTATTATTATTATTATTATTATTATTATTATTATCAATTCCTGCAGTACAATTAGTTATAAAAGCACATTTAAAACTCTTTCTATACTTTGGTTTTGTACTGAGTTCGATAATTGATAAAATTCATGTTATAGTGAGCCATTGGACTGGGTGAGTTTCTGATTTTGATGTAAGAGGCAAGAATCCAAATCACTGCTGGGCTCTGTACACCGAACCTGTGACCATGGGAAAGTCACTCTGCGTACCATCCTTTGAAAGAGAAGCAATTTAGTGTCCAGTTGATTTTAACCCGAAAGGGTCGCAGCGCAGGTGATTTCACAACCAAGAATTCCAAGGCACCTTAAAGAATAACAAATGCATTGGGCTTTAAATTTCCCTGAAGCGGAGCCCGCTTCGCCTGAGGCATCAAGCGTTACCATCAGCTGGCAAACAACACTTTCGGTTGTCTACTGAACGTGCGGGACGGGACAGGGCGCCTCAGAGAGGCAGGGCTAAAGCGGCTTTGCCTCCTGCCCCGCAAATGGTGACATTCAGATAGAAACCCGGAAGTGGTATGTAATTATTACCCCTACTTTCCTCTATGGTGGGATTCAGCCGGAGAAAGAAGGAGGAACGCGAGGCTTGTAGTTCCTGTTGCCGAAATGGCTTTTTAAGGTGGCTAAGCGGTTTCTACTCCATGATGAGGGGAAAGCGCTGGCTGCTGATCACGGGGCGAAGTGACCAAACAGCACGTCCAGCTCACAGAGAGAGACTGGCGTGGCGGGTCAGTGAGGTGGGAAGTGATGGGAGAAAGCATTAGGGTAAATAAGTCTGGGATGGCTGTAGAAACAGTGGCCCTGGGTAGCAAGCCCGAGTTTGGACGGGGAGAAGCAAATCTCAAAGGTTCCTGTGCCCTCTCGTAACGCTAGAACTTATGGACGTCCAATGCAACCTTCAGGATTCAGGACAAATAAAAGAACTTCTTCGCTCAGCACATAAACTATGGACATCCCTAGGCTGCAATCCCGCCACGTCTTGTTAGTACTTTGGGACAGGCCGGTTCTCCAAGCCTGCATTCGTTTATTTATGGTATTTTAATACTGCCCATCAGTAATCTGATCACTTGCAAGTTCCCACCTAAGATTAATTGCTCACAGGAATCAAAATTCATGGCTGTAACTCAGAACCCCAATGCAAGTTTATTATTTGGAAGTTCAGACCGTGGAATCTTAGGTGCCATAACAAATTTCAGATTTGCTACAGTCGGAGTGAATTCAGGAAATCTAATATAAAGCAATCGCTCCAAACATCAACTCATTTGGTGCTAAAATCATGTTGGCAGTCCATTTTATTATTTCCTTTTGCATTTGGCAGCTCCCCCACCCTATTAAATCTTACTTTTTCCCATTGTCCCTATTAAAAACAAGGAAAAGCTGTCAAACTTCTTTTTTGAAAGCTTACCTGCTAAGCCGTACTGATATCTCTGTTTCTTTCCCTATCTATTCTTCTCAGAGAAGAGAAACGGAACAAAGCAGAAATGAGCAATCTCTATCTCATCAAGACATACCGCAGGGTTTGGGGGAGGATAACCAAAAAAGATGGGGAAATGGTAACATATCTCATGCAACAAAAGAACATAGTATTAACAACAAATGTAGAAAGATCAACAAGTACAAGAGGTAATCCCCCCCACACACAGAAAAAACGACCATCCCAGTTCAATGCCAAGTAGGCACTGACTGACAGTGGGAGAAATGGAATTGAAATGCCAGATCAAGAAACAAACACTCCACGCTGCCAAACATATATGATCGAATTGCTAACCAACTTTAGTACTAAGTAATTTTTCCAGGATCTCAGGTTTTCTATATTCCATGCAGGGAAATTGTTGCAGGTTTACCCAGAAGGGATGAGCACTGGGTCGTTTATTTATTTCACAAATGTAATGCCCTTTTATTTCAGTTACTGACACCCTCATCTAAAAGCCTATTGGAAGAAGTGCATCTTTGCCCATGCTCTCTGTGTTGGGAATAGTAGCATAGTGATATGGCTACTCCACTCCTATCTGGACATCTAATTCCAGAAAGTAGATGTGGGGGACTTCTGCTTGGCCCCATGGCATTTATGCAGTGGGGTCCTGTAGGGTGTTGTTGCTTTTTTCTTAAACCCCGTGATTTTTAACATTTACATGAAACACCAGTGGTATCAAATCGTATGGGAAACAGCCTTATTAGAAAAACTAACCAATAAACTGAAACTGACACGGAGACAAATAGAAGTAGACACCTTCACCTTTATCACATACACAGCCCAACAGACAACAACAAGAGCCTGCCAACAGCATATGAATCAATCTGGCTAACCTGATTCAAAAATACACACCCACAACCCTGCTCACACACAAAAACAATTCTCACTACAGCCAACCAAAAACCAACCACACCCTAAGCCACCCCAAACCTCTTTCACCACCAAGGAACTACAACAAGTGAATAGCAAGACAACCCATACAAGTAACGCTGACACAACACCCCCCCACACACACTTAGAATAATAGAAACACAACTCACCTCACCTCACTCACCATTCTCCACTTCCACTCTTTCCCCCCTTTTCTTTATTTTTTTTCTTCTTCTTCCTAATTGTTTAAACAAATTCATGAACCAATAACTTATACATTGATCACTAATAATGAAACGTAGATAATTTCCCACATTTATTATGGTAATTTGTGCTATACTTTGGAAACATCATTTGATGATTTGTAGCAAGGTGCCGTCAGTATGTTCACAACACCCAGCTGTGTGTGTGTCTCTGTTGGATTCAGCTGAGGCAGTGGAAGTCCTGCGCTGGTGCTCAGAATCAGTTATAGGCTAGATGAGGGTGAATAAACTGAAAATCCTGACAGCGTGGAGGATCTATGGGTAGGTGGCTCACCTGTTGAGAAAGTTCAGTCTCTTCTGGGTAGAACTGCGTTCCCCAAAGGAATAATTTCATGCCCTGGGGACACTCCTGGATCCGGTTCTGCGTGGAACTGCATTCCCCAAAGGAATAATTTCATACCCTGGGAACACTCCTGGATCCGGTTCTGCCACATGGAGGGCCAGGTAAGCTTGTATGGCAAGGGGGGTTTCTCATCAGTTTATGCCACAGAGGACACAGCAGCGTTTATCTTGAACAGAGATAGTTTGGCCACAATTATCCATGCTCTGATAACATCTGGGATTGACTACTACAGTGCATTGCACTGTAATATTTTTTGAAATGTTTTTATGTTGCTGTATACCACCCTGACGTTTTTGTGAAAGGGTAGTATGTAAACAAATAACATATTTATCAAATCACCTGCATGCAATCTGGATCTCTTCTAGTGTGTTCACCTTGGACCTTTTGGAGGTAAGCAGTGATTTGATAGTGTGAGAAAGGTTATTTGAACATCATTCCTTTTTAGCTTTTTAGTTTTTAGGACTTTGTTCACAGCTGGAGAGGAATGGCTCTAGCCACTCAGATGAGCTTTTTGGAAATTGATAACAACACAAAAGTGTATGATGTGTTACTGATCTGAAATAAGTGGTCTCTATGTGAATCACAAGCTTTGTTAGACCAGTGGAAATGAAGGTTGCACGCTAAAAATGTTGCATTGCTGCATTTAAGCACTGGGTGTGCTTTTTTGAACCAAAATAATGTTTCTTGCTAGAATAGGCATTATTATATTTATTGTATTATATTTCCACACATACCCTTGAATCCAGGAATTGGATGAACTGTCAAAGAGTCTCCAGCAAACCTTTATATCCCTTAACCAAGTATGTTTGTGTTAACTACACCCTATGTTAATTCTAAAAAGTGAAAGTCTTCATCGGGTTTGGTTTGTGTTTCTTTGGTACCTGAGGAAAAGGTTATCATTTTTTAAAAAAAGTAAAAATAAGAGACTGTCTAAATATTGTACAGCATTAAGCATGTGCCTTATAATCCAGACACAACTGAGACAGAGAACCAGCCACTTTGTAAGGTTGAGACAGTTTTCTGGCCAGGGTATGACGTTGGTATGCTACCTTCAGAGAGTGTTGGGATCTGCAGAACACACTGTGTTCTTGTCTATTCAGTAAAAGAGAACTGTGGGGAAGCATATGCTTTCTGAACAGATACTGCTGGCTTGGTAAATCCCTTTTTGTAGATGTGGCCTAACCTTAAAATGCCTAGCCGCACTACCTCCCTCTGCCACTGCTGCCCACTTGAGTTTTGTGCACACTGACACTGAAGAAGAGGACAGGGCCTTGATTCTGAAAACGTACAGCAGTCCTTTCTGTTTGATGGAGGAGATGCTATCTTTGACTTCGCCAGTTCTTCACTTTTCATGTTGACCCTTCTCTCCCTTGAGCTTAGCTGCAGCCTGTAGGAGAGAAAATGAAATGGCACAAAGAAAACAAGCCGTTCTGGGTTTGCTATGGCAAATAGCTGGTCAGTAAAGTATTTGGGAAGAAGCTTTGTAGGACAGCTCTTTGAGCAAAACTGAGCAGTGCTGAATTCGACGTATCTCAATTTCAAAATAGTAGGAATGTTTCCTAGTCAGAAATGCAAAGTGATTTTTAAAAATTGCTTTAAATATAGGATGCTCACTATATTCCAGTGTTAACAGCCCAAGTAATTTAAACTTTGACAGAACCTCTGCTAAGGCCCTGCATCTATTGTCTTCTGATCTGCAATGCCTTGGGGTTTGGGTAAGAAAACCTGTGTGTTAGCTGCGTGTTACTATTTTGCACCAAGAACAAGGTTTTAAATATACTTGAATATACTTTAATTCATAGTGCTGCTGCTGCTGCAGAAATTCTGTCTTGGGGCCTATGTTCTGGGGCGCCATTCGCATTAGTACCTTGGGTTACAGACGCTTCAGGTTACATATGCTTCAGGTTACAGACTCCGCTAACACAGAAATAGTACCTCAGGTTAAGAACTTTGCTTCAGAATGAGAACAGAAATTGCACAGTGGCGGCGGGAGGCCCCATTAGCTAAAGTGGTACCTCAGGTTAAGAACAGTTTCAGGTTAAGAACGGACCTCCAGAATGAATTAAGTTCTTAACCCGAGGTACCACTGTTTTCAGCTTTGTTGTTAGAGAGTCTTGGTTGCTTAGCACAGAGTGCTCTCTGTATTGCTGTTTAAGAGCTGGAATATGAGAGCACAACACTGTTTTGTTTGTTTTTTAAAAAATAGTTATATCCAATAGTTTATATCCATCATTAAGTCATCTCAGAGCAGACCCATTGAAATCAATAGAAAATTAGTATCCAAAAGATAAAACCCATTAAGTTAACATTGTGGAATATAATGTACCCAAACAGTGTTCGTGTTATACTATGTTTTTGGAGTGCAATACCAATAAAAATCTAATTCTATCTTTACTTCCAGCCAGGAAGTTAAAGGGGTCTGTTGGAATCCAATAGATTCCTGGTGTCGAAGAAGATCGTGTAAGAGGTTTAAAAATACTGTCTGATGTAAGGTGGTTCTTGGAGTGCTGCTGATAAGCAGTTAGCCCAAAACATACTAGCAGCAATCAGTACAAGGTCTTGCAGGTATTCAGCATGCTTCTACACACAGCAGCATTCCAATTCCTGAAGAATGAGAACATCTGGAAAAGCTTTTCAGAGTTGGGACAGAGCATTTAATTTCAAAAAATTGCAGCAATGGAACACCTGTGGCTTAGCTAAGAATTCCATTGAAATTTCCATTTCCTCAATGCTTTTTTTAAAAAAAGTTTGCCCCTCACTGTTCCTCAAGGGAATGTGATTGCAATGCACCCAAAGGCTTGTGAATTTTGCAGAATTATTGGCCTGCCTTGATGAGTGGGTGTCCTTTGGACTGGCAAACCTCTTGAGCTATCATCCTCAGGACCAAATTAAATGTATAACGTGTCGTTGCATGTCTGTGGGATAGATTGGTCTTGGGACTGCAGAGCATGGAGGGTAAACCTCCTTCTTCCATGCTGCATTCCCAACAAAAAAATGACACCACCACCCCAAGCATCCAAAGCTAGCAGTGTGGGGAGCATACCTGTATATAGCTCTCCAATTTTGCTCTGTTTAATTGCTCAACATGAGCTGAAGGAAGAGCAAGCAAAACACAAGCATTATTATGGTGTCCCGCTTAATGATGTTTTTTTAAAAAGACCAATGTACCAGCAGCTTTGTGGGGGCAGCTCTTTTTCCTCAGGCTCACAGCACAGAGGGGGAAAGGTTAATCCCTGTCTCCTGATCTTCCCACCACCAACACAGCAGCTGCTACTTTAAAAGGGGAAAGCAGACGTAAAAGAGCCCAGCCGGATCAGATCAAAGGCCTGTCTATTCCTGCATTCTGTTCCTGCAGTAGCCAACCAGATTCCTCTAGCAAACCCACAAACACTATATGAATGAAATAGCCATCTTCCACCATTCTCAGTGACCGGCATTTCAAGCCATATTTGCCTCTGACCTTGGAGGGTCTATATGGCCATCATTTGATGGACGAATTCACGGAGGAGAAGGCTCATCTCCTTTTGAAGCTGTGCAAGTTGGGGCTATCATTACGTCTTGTGGCAGGAGATTGTATGTGTGGTCTGAAGAAGTACTTTCTTTTGTCTATCCTCACTCTTCAATCATGGTTTATATTAGATTATTCAATTTCTGTACCACTTAATATATTAAAAATAGCTCTGAACGGTGTACTAAAAACTGAAGCAATAACATTGGATGACCTTGAGTTTGAGTATTATGAGAGAGGGAGGAATCCACTTTCTCCAAACCATGCATCTTTTCAAACAAAGGCAGACATAGACAAATGAAGAATCTAATAAAATGTGCAGCTTGGCCCAGAGTCTATTAATATTGGAGCAAATAGATAATGTAATCTTTGTGGGTGGAATTCAACACCACACTTTCCCAATCGTTCTGTCTGTGCAAAATATTTCAGCTTGCCAGATGGCATGTTCCCCCATCTTCTCCCCCTGTGTCCTGTTCTGAGGGTCCTATTGACTCCCCAGAGTCTGTTTTGTGCCCCATTGCACAAGCAGAAGTCCTTGTCATGGGGCTGGTTAGGTGAGTATCACCAATGTATTTGAATGGGTCATTTTTTAGAATTGTTTCTCTTTTACTTGCTAATTTCCTTCCCCTGAGCATCCATAAGCAACAGCTTTAAAGGTATCTTGGTCTTTGGTAGCGGATGAGCAGTTATTTTTAAAAAAGCAATTTGCACTGATTTCCATAAAGGTGTAGCAAAACATGGAGCTGGTAAGCATTTATGTTCTTACAAATGGGACGTGGGTGGCTCTGTGGTCTAAACCACTGAGCCTCTTGGGCTTGCCGATCAGAAGGTCGGCGGTTCGAATCTGCACAGCGGAGTGAGTTCCCATTGTTCTGTTGCAGCTCCTGCCAACCTAGCAGTTCAAAAGCAATTCACTAGTGCAAGTAAATAAATAGGTACCGCTGCAGCGGGAAGGTAAACGGTGTCTCCGTGCGCTCTGGCTTCCGTCATGGTGTCCAATTGTGCCAGAAGCGGTTTAGTCCTGCTGGTCACATGACCCGGAAAACTATCTACAGACAAAAGCCAGCTCCCTCAGCCTGAAGCAAGATGAATTTTGCACCCCATAGGTGATTTTTGCAGCTTTGACTGGACTTAAGCATCCAGGGGCCCTTTACCTTTACCTTTTTACCGTATGTTCTGACTTAGTGTTGCTTCTCTTTATTCTTTTCCCCCCACAGGGTCCTCTCTTGGTGTTTTGTCAGCAGCCTGAGCAAATTTTGAGTGTGCATATGCATGATTCATTTAATTAATATATAACATGGCAGCTTAGAGAGATACATATACATATACAGTGGTACCTCTGGTTGCGAACGGGATCCGTTCTGGAGGCCCGTTTGCAACATGAAAAGAGTGCAACCCGCAGTGGCGCGTCTGCGCACGCGTGGGTTGCGATTCGCGACTTCTGCGCATGCACGTGATGTCATATTGCATGTCTGCGCATTCGCGAGCTGCAAAACCTGGAAGTAACCCTTTCCAGTACTTCTGGGTTGCCCCGGGACGCAACCTGAAAGAACGTAACATGAAGCGGACGTAACATGAGGTATGACTGTACATATACATATACAAGAGAGAGATTCAAAAAAGTTGAAGCTGGCAGATTGAATGGTCTTGCCTTCCTGCTCCTCCCAGCTTCGAGGGCTCTTCATCAGTGGCTCAGCATCCCCTGCGCTGTGTATTGGAGTGATTGCCAGCCTTCCTGTGCTAACAGCTGGATGGCTGGTGCAGCATCAAAGTGAGCACCCAGAAGCTCTGCAAGGATTCGGCATTGTTTGTCTTTTTTGTAAAAAAAAAAATAATCAGCTACTGCAGGGAGCTGACGTCAATATCAAGGCAAGCAAAAAGGCCCTTTGTTCTCCAAAATGCTTCAGCTTGGGAGAGTTTAAATATAAATTATTGCCGCAGTTTGAGTGGTGTGATAACTGTTGTTGGACTAATTACTTTTCTGAATATGGACTGCTGCAAATCATTGAGGGCGGGTTTTCTCTTTGTGAAAAAAGAATGTTGTCTAAAGGGCAGCCCCTCTGGAAATTTGCACAGCTCTGCTGCTATTGAAATCAGGTACAGACTCCCCAAACTGTTTACTCACCTCAGGTGATCCCCTGGTACCTAAGTCAAAACTGGGGCGATGGGTAATACTGCAAATAGTGTGCAGTTAGGAGAGGAATGGCCGGATCTATTCTTTAAAAAAATATATGTTTTTATTAAAGATTTCTTAGTTTACAAAAGTATGTGCAATGGCTCTTTTTTCAAGCTGCATTTTCTGCAGATCAGTTTCATGCCAGATCTATTCTTTGAAAGGTGGGTAGCAATTGAAACATGTAACATGCACTTAAAATCCATCTTGATTTGAACAACTGGAAAACAGAAAATAATTGTTGCAAGTGTTGCTTTAAAAATAAAATAAAATGTAGTCGTGAAATAACTCAATAGTTTCTCCCAGGATACAGAGTCCTCCTTCAGTTTCCTTCTTTTAAAAAAATTGGTCTCTTTAGCTGCTTCTCTTGAAGATGTTTTTGCCTTGTGGCTTTTCAGAATGTGAGATGCAGGTTCAGATGCAGAACATAGGAAGAGCCCAGCTAGTTTAGGCCAGTGGCCTATCTGGTCCTCACTGTGACCCACCAGGTACCTGTGGGAAGCTTGCAAGCAAAATCTGAGCACAAGAGCACTCTTTTGAACATGTCCACATCTCAAAGTAACTGCAACCAAAATCATCACAAATCTGAAACGCTACAGTTCCATCTTTGGTAGCCGAGGCGTCTATACTTGAGGAAATTGTGCATTGTATTTGCACCTTGTATTTCTTTTGGCTGTCTTTTGAAATTCAGAATTACCTTTGGTCATCTAGTTTCAGGGCGTTTCTAGGGCAAATTCGGCTGAGAATGGGTGATCCTCCCAAGCCATGGAAAGCCACTCTTTAGGGCTCAGTTGGAGCCAACAGCAATTCAGGTTTTCTCTGGATTGATGCTGGCTCAAATTTAGCTTTAAAAAGCAGGTTTTCTCTGGGAAAGGAGTAGGGCAAGGGGGAAACTGCTTGGACGTGTGTCTAGAAAGTGTGGGTCAAGTTGAAAACCACTTCCACATGTGCTTTCTAGGCACAGAGCAAGCAGAAGTGCGGACAAGCCCTAAGTGACTATTTTATATCCAGTTCAGGTCAGGCTCGTCCTCCCTTTCTGGTGTTTTTGCCTGAATAGCAGCCGGTGGCTCTTCATTGTTTGACTGGTGAAAGAGGCCACTGTCTTCTTTTCCCTTTGCATCTATAGTCTCAGGACAACAGTCAGAGCATGAACTACTTCTTTCTGGTAGGAAGAGGAGAGACACAAGCTCCCTTCAGCTGACCTTTCTCTGATCAATACAGCTGTACCTTGGTTCTCGAACAGAATGCATTCCGGGAGTCCATTTGACTCCTGAAACCATTCAAAAACCAGGGCACGGCTTCCGAATGGCTGCAGGAGCGTCCTCCAGCCATTCGGGAACCGCATCAGATGTTCAGCTTCTAAAAATTGTTCGAAAACTGGCTCACTTCCGGGTTTCGATCGACCGGGTGCCAATTTGTTCGGGAGCCAAGGCTTTTGAGATCCAAGGTATGACTGTACTGGGACTACCGGTAGGTTGGTCTCTCCATTGCTATACAGTCATACTTCGGGTTGAATGTGCTTCGGGTTGAGCACGTTCGAGTTGCACTCCGCAGCAACCCGGAAGTAATGGAGCGCATTACTTCTGGGTTTCGCTGCTTGCGCAGACGCTCAAAGTGACGTCACGCGCATGCGCGGAAGCAGCAAAACGCAACCCGCACACGCACAGATGCGCCATCGTATCTTACATTGTGATCAGGATGCGAATGGGGCTCCAGAATCTATCCTGTTCGCATCCCGAGGTACCACTGTAATGTTTTTCCTAGGAGGCAGCAGGAAAAGCACCCATCAGTGGCGTAGGGTGGGGGGTGCAGGGGGGCCGACCGCACCAGGCGCAACATCTGGGGGTTAGGGTTAGGGGGTCAAATCCACGGGTTAGGGGCGCAAATCCATGGGTTAGGGGGTGCAAATTACTTGCCTTGCCCTGGGTGCTGACAACCCACGCTACGCCACTGGCACCCATTGACCTTTGGCTAATGGCAGAGACCAGTATCTTTTCCCTCTTGCTTCTGCAGTCTCAGGGGACTTGAATCTTGCTTTAAGTTATCTCTTTCAGCATCCTAATATTTACCATATACTGTCTGTGTGAGGGCCATAATTTCTTTATTATTTTTCAGTTTATTTTCTGAAATGTGAACTTCTTGCCCTCCTTTTCTCTCTATGGCCTGGATCTGCGGCTCTTATCATGCAGCAAGCATCCTTGTAATCTCATTTCCACCTTTTCTTTCTCATGAACATCTTATCCTTGTGGTAAATAACATTATTTTCCTCCCCCTCCCCCCCGCCACTGCCAGCTTCTGCCTCCCCCACTACGTTGTTTTCAGTGTACCGGTAATTTTCCATCTTTCCGCCGTCTTCTAAAGAATTGCATCAAGTGAGAAATGAGAGCATTTTTGGGGTAGGAGAACCCGGTAGCCACATGGCTCGTGTTTAAAATCTCAGCAATTTGAGAAGATGGAAGTGAGAGGGGAAATCAAGCAAAAAACACCATGAAGTTAATATTGTGAGTGGGTGGCAGCTGTTGGTAAATGGAGAGAAGAAATAAACAGAGGTAGGAGCTGAATAGAAATAGGAGCCAAGGACCTAGTGGGGTCAGAGTCTTCCTCACCTGGGAGGGTTGCTAAGAAGCAAGTAACTCTTTGATGATGCTTTTTTTTACTTAAAAAAAAGATAATTTACTCGTATTAAGGAAGCAAACAGTTCCTCAAAACGGTACAGGGCACAGTGGATGCTGTGTTCTGTTCCTTTTTCCAAAGAGAAGGATAGTGAGGAACAGAGGAATCATCTCTTCTAAGAGAACTTGTGAACATGAAATGTCTTTGGTATCATCCTTCTGCATTTTAGATCGTCCAGAACTGATTTGTCTGTCAATTAAGGCATAAGCATTCATCAGATGCATGAAGTGTTGCACTGAGGGTGTGCAATATATGAGTGTGAGTGAGTATCTCGCATGCACACAATGCTGGGGAAGGGGAATTACAAACACTGAGGTCAGAAGAAAATGAAACAGAGAAAATAAAGACTGGGATACCATATTTTTTTTCTCTATAAGACGCACCAGACCACAAGACGCACCTAATTTTTGGAGGAGGAAAACAACAACAAAAATATTCTGAATCTCAGAAGCCAGAACAGCAAGAGGGATCACTGCGCAGTGAAAGCAGCAATCCCTCTTGCTGTTCTGGCTTCTGGGATAGCTGCACAGCCTGCATTCGCTCCATAAGACGCACACACATTTCCCCTTACTTTTTAGAAAAAGTACTTTAGGGGAAAAAGTGAGTCTTATAGAGCAAAAAATACGGTAATTAGGTTATTAACAGTGTTTCTGTACATGCACAAGCACACACACTCCAAGTACTCAGGGTAGCAATTCATGTAATGATGAAATGGACCATCATACATAAAAGCTGTTTTCCTATCTGCTTTAGAGGGGAAGGGGCTAGTTCAGATGTTTCATTGTTAATGTCTGGTGTGTGTGGCAGTCTCTTACATTTCTGAATCTGCCTCCAGGCCCCAAAGGGATTCTTGGCTTGAGGTGGTACAATACCTTGTTGTTTTGCTGCAACAGGCTAATATGTCTGCCTCGCTGGAAATCAACTGTTTAATAGACTCTTGCTGCTGCACATGAATTGCTGATATGGAAAAGGGCTGCAAGATGTGTCGAAACTTTTCCTGTTTTTACCAGATCTCTTCCCCTTTATTTGCCTGCTAATAAGTTGGTGGAGCAACTTGCTCAATGGGTGGAATTGTGAGTACCATTGACTTTGTCTTTCTGCATTCAGGGTATTACATTTTGCAGGGAAGGCTGAGTTTATATTTTTGGTTTTCATGAGGAAGTGTATCTGCAAGGATCATTTCCTTGTCATCAGAGTCTTCCATAAATGTGCCTTGATGTGACGAAATTGAGATCTGCCTCTGTGAAATGCTGTGCTTCAAAACTAATGTTGCCTATAATGTGAATGAATCTTGGTTTCACCACATGGGGGTGCATTTGTAACATGCTGGCACATCTATAGTGAAATGGAAGCAGAGGCTGGCTTCTTGATGGAAAACCTGATTTTAAGGGTGGAAAAACATCCAGTAGTATAGCTGTGCCCACACCACACAATGCACCCTCACTGGTGAGCATGGACCTACTTGTAATGCAATAATCTGCCCTATCAATGGTTGCAATATTGCAGGAGCCCAGGGAAGGGGCACATGGAAATACTTTGGACAATCCCTTCCCAAGCAAATCTGTGAGAGCAACAGCCTTGCTTCTAATCTTAAATTCTTCTGTAAGATGTTGTCTGTCTCACAGAAGTCCACTTGGTGAAGGGGGAGAGGGGGGGGGGAAGAGGTTGACCAAAAGGCAGAGGAAGGAATAGCGGCCCATATTGCCTTAAGTCCCACCCACCACATGGCCATAAAGCTCCCAACATCTCTGCCCCACTTCCCAAGGGAATGTGGACCTCGGCTGGAAAAGGTTCCCCCATCATTTGCAAAACTTGGGGGAAGTGTGCTTTTTCTGCCTAATGGAAAAAGCAATAACAGAGAGAGAGTGTGGGTAGATACACACACACACACACACACACACACACACACACATTGCTGGCTATACTGGGATACTGAGGTCATTGGCCTCCATTTGAACTGAAAATTACCGTACACATATGAACCACAGACTTCTGTCTTTCCCAGCTGTAAAGCCGCTCTCGTGCTGCAACTAAATAAAATGCTTAAGAGATCTAAAGGATGTGCATACAAGATAGTTTACATATATTGCATTTCAGATTTAGTTCTGTGTTGTGCAGATGAAATGGTATATAACAACAGTCTAAACTGGGGGAGGCATAATTCTGGCCTCCATGACCTCCTCTGACCCCAACATTCTCTGATAGGGGACAGCCATGCCTTGACTTCCCTTTTCTAAGCCTTTAGCTCCTTAGCTTTCAGTGTTTTCCCCTCTAGTCTTCCTTCCATTCACTTGTGCATCCTTTGGCATGCACAATGACTGCATCTCCCCAAGTCTTTCCCCCTTTCAGATTACAGAATGAGCTCCCTTTGTCTTTTCTCGTAAGTCTTCCCTGAGCCTTGCAGAATTGTTGTTTCTTGTCAGATTTCCTTGTTGCTCTGTTTTCTTCCATCTGTGTTTTCCCCAAAGCCTGGAGACTAGCACAGCAAACAGCACCCAAAGGCCCAATTCAAAAAATCAGATGGAACCCTGTGGTTTTGAGAGAGATCTCTTTTTATGCTGCGCAGCAAACATAACCCTGGCTTGTCTTCTCATACTATGTAAAAAAAAGGACTGTGCCTGCTCTAAACAGTGTAATAGTGGTAGCACTATGGTGGTAGAATGTCCTGCATATGGGGAAATATATACTTCCTCGAGCTAAGCAAATGCACTTTTCCTATGCAGTTTTGCACTGTGTGGAGCAGAGCAGAAAGCAGACAGTGTGTAGGATATGTGAAGACTTCAAGAGATTGCCTCTTAAAGATGCCAAATCATGTGAGAGTGACGGGCAAATATAACATTGCTGCTGGGGGGGACCTACAGGAATGCTTCCCCTCACAACTAAATTGCTGGTAGAGCTCTCTAGGGATGGGATTCCACAGCATGGGTGCCACCATTGAAAAGACCCTGTTTCTTTTATGTAAGTTTTTGACGGTAAGGGTATTTGGAGCTTCGTAGCCTCTTCATTTAAAGACATACCTTTCCTGTGCTTCTCCATGACCCCGGAGCAGAACAGTTTAATTGAGAGAAAGTTGTGTCTTGAGTTAATAGATAGTGACTTTTCTTCATCTCAGGAATTTCTGTGAATAGACCCCTAGATGCACACACCCACACCCTGCACTTCTTGTCATAGCTGAGAGCTTGATGAAACTAGGGAGTTTGAGTAAATGAGGCATTCTGACAGCTATGGCTCCTGTGGCGTCTACAACTCTGAGGCCTTGGATGTTATTCTCTGGAGAGCTGGCAAAGCGACAGAGAAATAAACTAGCCTGAACATTACAAAGATTTCACGCTAAATCATAGAGTTGGAACATGCCTCAAAGGTCATATGGTCCAATTCTTGGTCAATGCTGAACACCCACTGTTACAGCACCCCTTATTCAGCCTCAGATAAAGAACTTCTAATGATGGACTGTCAAGCAGCTGATACTATTGGGAAATTGTTCCTAATTCTTAACTGATGCTTTCTAATATGAATCTGTTAGTTCAGATAATACGCTCTGGGCAAGAGAAGACAAATTTGCTCCGTCATCTATGTGACAGTCCTTCAGATATTTGATGATGGGTGGATATTGCCTATTAATTGTTTTTTCTCCAGGCTGAACATGTCTGTACAGAGAATCTTTATTGGGTGGCTCCCCCCAGTCAAGAGTAGAATACCTAGCTAGAGAACAATGATCTGTCACTGTGTGGCTTCGTATGCAGGATCTCAAATGCAAAACTTCTCAAAAGGAAATCTATATTGACTGACCTTGAGGCAGTCACACAGCAACATAGCTGTGATTTATCTTTCGCTGTGGTGCTTTTCATTTGCAAAGTGCTTCATAGTCTTTTCTGCTTCACTGCAATATCACAAAACAGTGAGGTCGGGGGTTAATATTTGCAATATGTGCACTCCCCTCCCACACACACTGTCCCACCAAAATATGGAGCTGCTCTGACTTCCATTGTTGGCGTATGATGGCATAAGAATCCCACAAATGACAATTGGCAGCCTGCAAAATATCTTTGCCTGCAACTACTGGTTCAATCAATATGAAGGGCAAAGGGCAAGAATCTCATAGCTTAATAAGTTGTGTTGATATAAGAAAGCTATTGGCAGGGTATCTGGGAGCCTGTCCCTTTTAGAAATCAACAAGAGAACAAAAAAGGCAGCAGTGATACAAAACAGAGCATTTGGACCATATCCAAGGACAGGTACATTGAGGGGAAAGCTTATTCACTCTTCCACAAGGGTAGAACAACAATCTCAAGCTCTGGGTTTCTGAATATAAAAGGAGACAATGTCATGGCAAACTATCCCAGAAGGGGCATTGCATTCCACTAGGATGATTAGATGTGAAACATAATCACATTATCATCTCCTCCAGCAAGATTTCCATGAGAATATGAGAACTCACTGAAGACAAAGCTTGGAGAAGTCTTTGTTGGGGTAGATGAGATTGGTTAAAAGAAGGTATTTGTCAGGACATTAACAGTGAGTTTTTGGGTAAGCGTAGCAAGGCAGTGGTATTTAATTCCTCCCCCCCCCCCCCTGCAGATATATGTGAGTTGTTGTTGGAATCTGTCTATCTCGAAACAATGGAAGAGTGTACCTTTAGGGGTGAAGTCAAACTGTTGGAAGGTTACAGCACTTGCTGTGGCTGTACAGACTAATACAGGAGAAACATGTCTTGTTGTAACTGGGACAGATTAAGGTGCCTGGTTGTGTTGCTGCAGATGCCCCATGGCGTTTCATCTCTCTGTGCTTCTCCAGCAGTCATTCCTCTTCTGGTCACTGCTGCAAGACCTGTCTGTCAGGCAGCTGACTGTGATTATTTGGTGGTGAGGGAAATAAGCACTTATTTAAGTAACAGCACCCAAGATGGCTTAAAAGATCAAATTGTAAAAAACACATCACACACACACACACACACCTTTGGTGATCACTCATTATCTTTCATGAGTAAGATTTTCTTTCATGAACACGGTCTTAAGAGTGAGTCTATAAGTGACAATGGAGGCCAATTCTGGATCCACTTTTCCTTCCACAGTGGGAACATAGGTTTCCGGGCAGCAGTTGATCACAGTGAGGGTTTGCCAAGCCTGCCTTCCTCTTAGCTCGCTTCTCCCTTTCATCCTGGCTTCGAGCATCTTCAAAGGCTGTTCTCCAATTGGAGCGCTCGCAGGCCAGTGTTCTCCAGTTGTCGGTGTTTATACTACATTTTTTAGATTTGCCTTGAGAGAGTCTTTAAACCTCTTTTGTTGACCACCAGCGTTACGTTTCCATTTTTAAGTTTGGAATAGACTAGTTGCTTTGGAAGACGATAATCAGGCATCCGAACAACATGATCAGTCCAAGGAAGCTGATGTTGAAGAATCATTGCTTCAACACTGGTGACCTTTGCTTCTTCCAGTACACTAGCATTAGTTTGCCTGTCTTCCCAAGTTAGGTATAAATTTTTTTGGAGACAGCGTTGATGGAATCTTTCAAGGAGCTGGCAATGGTGTTATAAGTCATTGTTTCACAAGCATACAGTAAGGTTGGTAGTACAATAGCTTTGTAAAAAAGCATTCACACACACACCCCCCTAAATAAACAATATGAAAAGAGACTGGGATAGCACACAAAACTCTGTAAAGAAAAATTCTTAAAAGAGAACATAAAAATAATCATGTGGCAGGCCTGGTAAAATAAAACGGTCATCACAAGGTGACAGAAAACCGTCAAGGAGCAAGGTCCTTTCCTGTTACCCAGCCTAACTCACTTCACATGCTGATGGGAGAAATTCTGGAGGAGAGCCTCTCCAGAGTATCTTTATGAGCAAGCAGGGGTGGAGGAACTGGTGTGCTTCAGATGCTATTGGACTCTAGTTTTCATCATTCCTGACCATTGGCCAACTTGGCAGAAGCTGATGGGGTTGTAATCCAAAAACACCTGGGGAACCTAAGGTTCCTCAACTTTCCAGGACTGAACTCTCTGATGTTGAAAACGTAGCATGCAGCAGTTCATGAATCTTTGTTTCTTATATAAGAGATTTAGCATTAAAGATTTAAAGAGTCCAAAATGAAAAGCCAAGATTAGTTACACAAGAGACACACATTGTAGAACCAGAGAGGAAGAGAAAATCAATAAGTTACATCATTTTACGATTTTATGGTTTAAAATTTTATGATGCTGGCATGACCCTTTTTGGCCTTATTTTTACACTGACCTGATATCTAATTGCTAGGCTAACTTGAAATATTTTATGTAATAATAAAATGAATTCTTTTGTTTATGCTGTTTAAGAATCTAGCATCCTCATCCTTCCTCCCCATTTCCCAAAAGAGAAGTTAAAAATCACAGCATGGAAGAGACAAACTTTTTTTATTTTTAAAAAAATCAATACATTTTATTGTTAAGTGTGAAAATGCAGCAGAGGAGATAGCTAGGTAAATAAAGGCGTTTTCATGCAAGCACATGTCTTATTTAGTAAGCCACTTCTCTATGTGTGCTATCATCTATCTAACCTGTTAGCAATTTCTTCTTTTGAGATGTTCTCAAGGTCAAAACACCTCTTCAGAATATGCTTATTTAATATGTTTCTTTTGTGTGCATATTGGCACTACAAAGCTATGTGACAAGGACATGGCCAAAGCTTATTGTCAATGGAAATGTGAGAAATATGACTTGGACCACATCTCTCCACCAAATGTGAACCAACCATGTTGTGAAAGGAAAAGATCCAGCACCAATTGCTAACTGTGATCCTTCCAGCCAACTCAAGAGCAGCATTAAGGTTTCCTTATGTTACTAATACAAATATGACACTTGTCCTCACTTGAATGTTGAGGAAATGTTGACTCTTCCGGGTGCCTCTGCCCTCTGAGGTGAGCTGGATGGTGACTGGGGAGAAAGCCTTCTCAATGGTGGTGCCCTCTTTGTTGAACACTCTTCCCAGGCAAACTTTCCTGGTACTCCTCTTTGTGTTGTTTTGGCACCAGCTGAATATCTCTCCCCCCCCCCCACCTAGCCTTATAAATAGTCTGTGCTAATTTTAACTTTGGCGCTCCTGCTAGGTTTTAAATGCTGCTCATTTATTTTCTGTGTTTATTCTGCTTTAATTGTTTCAGTTGTTGATTTTATCGTTTTAAAGCACAGGTACCAAAAGGGCAGGGTCAAGTTGTAGAAAATAAATAGGTAATTTGCATATGGAAAAAGGTAAAATGTGTTTTGTTCGTGGGGTTCTTCTGTGGGCAGATTTCAGCATTAGCGCATGTGCTTAGATTTCCATTTTCAGGATGTAAGTTCCTAATTAAAAAATTAGTGAAACACAAATATCTATTTCTGAATTGTGAAAAAGTGATGGATTTTCAATGTCTGCAAAATCCAATATGGGCACCAGCATAAAATGTGCTTAGCTGAAAGAGGCTGACAGATTTTGTTACCATTTTTTTAAAAAATAAGGCACCATCCACTATAGAGTTCTGGTACAGGGACAATGGGTGCATGTCCAAGTTGTATATCAGCTTCTCCACTGATCTGATTAATCCCTGCAGTTTAGACTAAACTAAGTTAATTGCCCCCATGGAGTTGAATGAAGATGCTGCTAGAAGCATCATTAAGAAGAAGAGTTTGGATTTGATATCCCGCCTTTCACTCCCCTTCAGGAGTCTCAAAGCGGCTAACATTCTCCTTTCCCTTCCTCCCCCACAACAAACACTCTGTGAGGTGAGTGGGGCTGAGAGACTTCAGAGAAGTGTGACTAGCCCAAGGTCACCCAGCAGCTGCATGTGGAGGAGCGGAGACGCGAACCCGGTTCCCCAGATTACGAGACTACCGCTCTTAACCATTACACCACACTGGCTCTAAGACATCCTTCCCCAACATGGTGCCCTCCAGATGTTTTGGACTATGTGGCTGTCTGTGTCTGATGGGAGTTGTAGCCCAAAACATTATGGGTGCCAGATTGGGGGGAGGCTGTTTTAAGACAGAACAGGTTGGTGTGGCCCAAAAGGCAGTCATGATTAGAATAACAATATGGAACAGAGCTTGGCTGCGGAAGGATGATAAAAATAGAAATAAAAAAATGAGATTGAATGGTTTTCTTCCTTGAAATGTCTCTTATCGTCCATGTATGGTATGAACTCTTCACCCTATTAATCATGAAAGAATTATTTATTACAAAGTGCTAATTTGAGGGCCTGCCTTCAAGGGCTGCTACTTAGAGTCTTCCCTTCAATAATTCAGTTCACTATCTCACTTGGTTGCTCCCTGACACATGGAAAATTACATCTCATGCCCTCTTAAGTTGGAGACTGATGGGAGTTTTGAAGAAAGCTGAAAGTGGTGCAAGACGGGCATTGTTGCTCTGGGTGTACATACACATTTCATTGATCACAGTGAATTTTTTGTTGTTGTTTTGCAACACCACTAAAAAGCTGCAAAATGGGTTTACCAAAGGTGAAAAAGGAAGAGTACTGCTATAGCTACTAGCCAACCATTCCTGCTCTTCCTTTTGTCAGGCAGATTGCACATTAGTCGGGCAGAATGGGTAGCAGACATTTCCTTATGGAAGCAACTTCTTGAAAGAGCCAGCCCTGCCATTAGACAGAGTTAGGAAGTTGCCCCAGGCAGCCGGTGCTGTGTGTCCTCAGGGTTAGCTTACTGCCCCATGGCGCCCTGGGTGACTCTGTTCCATCACCAGTGTTGAATAGGGAACTGTCAGTTTGGGCTCTCTTCATTTCTCATTTTACCCATCTTAAACTGACTTCTCCACATTTGGAAGCAATTTGCAAAATCATCAGCATTTTAGTGCAAACTCTCTTAACACGTTTTTATAAGCAACTTTGATTAATGTACACATTTGGACTATCACTTTCCCCCAACATAATGCATTTGTGCACATTATTTTTGCCAATATCTTCATTTTTATGCAGGTGTCTCCTAAAATATGCATTTTTGTAAACATTGGTTGAAGAACCAAAATTCAGATAAGTGCAAATTTCAAAGGATAGCTTTGTGTTTCGGTTCACATATTGTTTTGGAAAGTGTGGATTTGAGAGATCCAGTTTTAAATGCATACTGAATCAACTTTCTCCTCCATTCCTAATGTTGAAGTAAGAGTCCATTGCCATTTTAGTTGGCTTTTGTACATGGAATGGGGGAGGGCTGACTACAGATAGCAGTACATAGACTATGCTTCCTTCATTCCAACATAAGCATGATGGAAAAGAAACCCCTGTTAATTCTCATACACAACTCACTTTTCAAATAAGTCCCTCCACCTACACCATCCCATTCTTCTCCAGCCTCTGCTCATTCACTCCCCTCTCTCACATACGCAGCAATGCAGTCTTAGGGTCCTCCTCCATGTGACAGGTCCCTTGAGAAGGCAGGAGCCCATAGCCCAGTGACAAAGCACGCAGCTTCGGTGCTGAAGGTCCTAGGTTCAGCCCCTGCCATCTCCAATTAAATGGGTGGGTAAACTTTGGGGCGGGGGTGTCAAAGGCTGCGTTCCATCAGGAGAAAGTGACAGGGACACTTACTGGTGGTGAGAGGTTGGGCCAAAGCAAAAGGGGGGACGGACATCGCTACTTTCTCCCTTTCACCCATCCCTCCATTTGCACTCACACATCTGTCCATCATCCAGTAACACTCACCCCCTCATTTTCTGAGCATGTACACAGCTTACATGATCATGTACACAATGGGGTCATTTCCAGCTGCTGCATTTTCAAGCCACATGTTTACACACCATTTCCTGGCTTGTTTTCCCACACCTGCAAACCTTCCGAACTCCTATTCAAGGAAGTCAAGCTCTGCGCATGGGCTGTCCTCTGCGCATGTGCAACGGATGGCTGAAGTGCAACGCATCTCTGCTTAACTGCGACTTACGTTTTCAAATTGGAAGGAAGCTGGTCTGAGGGGAAAGGCATTAAATGGCAGAAACTACAGGATGCATGTGGGCTGAGAGCCAGTGTGGTGTAGTGGTTAAGAGCAGTAGTCTCCTAATCTGGGGAACCGGGTTCGCGTCTCCGCTCCTCCACATGCAGCTGCTGGGTGACCTTGGGCCAGTCACACTTCTCTGAAGTCTCTCAGCCCCACTCACCTCACAGAGTGTTTGTTGTGGGGGAGGAAGGGAAAGGAGAATGTTAGCCGCTTTGAGACTCCCGAAAGGGAGTGAAAGGCGGGATATCAAATCCAAACTCTTCTTCTTCTTCTTCTTCTTCTTCTTCTTCTTCTTCTTCTTCTTCTTCTTCTTCTTCTTCTGTGGCTAATGGTCGTGTGCACTCAGCTTCGAACACCAGCAGTGAGAGTGCACAGGAGCCACAGTAATGTGCACACAACTCCCCTCTCATCATCTTTTCCTCTTAAAGAGGAAGTGGACGGCCATTTGTTGGCACCAAGCTGTGGGTTGCCAACTTGTGAGTTAACGGATTGAGCTTAGAAAATACTTCTTCTTACAATCATGTAGAGCAGGGGTCAACAACCTTTTTCAGCCGTGGGTCGGTCCACCGTCCCTCAGACCATGTGGTGGGCTGGACTATATTTTTTTTTTGGGGGGGGTGAACGAATTCCTATGCCCCACAAATAACCCAGAGATGCATTTTAAATAAAAGGACACATTCTACTCATGTAAAAACACGCTGATTCCCAGACCGTCTGTGGGCCGGATTGAGAAGGCAATTGGGCAGGATCCAGCCCCTGGGCCTGAGGTTGCCTACTCCTGATGTAGAGCCCCTGTAAGTCAGACAACCGTGGGCTCAGTGGACCGGTGCTCTGCCTCAGTATAAGACAGTCCAGAACTTTAATGTCTTCATACATTCAGTCGTTCCATTCACATACGCTTGCCTGCTGTCCCTGTTGCCATCATCGTTCTCAACCCAAATAAGCTTGTTTCCTCACCCTATTGGCAAGATGGGCTTTGAACAGCTCTATGTGTCAGGGATCAGGGCAAGTGGGTTGAAAACGAACCTCATTCTCTAAAAAATAGAAAAATAAAAATCAGCCACCCTGGGCAGGCCGCATGCTCAGGCTGTTAACCATCGTTCCTGGATGTTGGAGTGTGGGGGGGGGGAGCAACTAGGAAGTGGGCAGGGAAATGCTTGTCATCTCTGAAGTGTGCAGGCATATACCATCTGCCTCCCCAGCAGTTGTCATTCCTTGCACCTTAAAGTGCTTCACCAACCACACTCTGCTGTTCTTGTGAAAGCGGCTCCTTGCTATATTGGGGTCAGTTGAAAAACTGCAAAAAGAAGAAGAAGAAGCTTTCAAGTAACAGATTGGGCAAATCCCACAGGAGTCTCTGCTGTGCTCACAGCCTACTCAGAGCAACACAGACTACCTTGAGCTGGTGGGGGATGTTGTTGTTGTTGCTACTCCTACGGCAAGCTAAGCATGAAAGGCAAGGTGGGAAGGGAGAAGATTGTGAGAAGGGGCACAGTGAGAAAATGATTCAGAGTCCCAAGGGTGGGTCTGATGAACGCTTTTAGCAACCCAGAGATTACTGCTGTAGCTTCACATATAACATGGGCCACAATTCCCCCTTCTAAAATACAGAATCAGCCCAGCTAGCTTGATAGTTGCCTCCCTTCCTGTAGGTGGCAAGGCTGAGAAGTGGGGATGGAAAAAGAAGTGCCTCAAAGTGCTGCAACTCCATTATGGCCCACGCATGTGCATGTATGTGTGCGTGTGCGCACCTGTGTGCCGGGCGGCGTCACTGCTCCTTCTGCCTGTGATAGTCGCTTCCTACGTTGAGCACAGGGATGAGCAGTCCGAGCAGCCACCTCTTCCCAAAGACCTCTTCCAGGTTCTTCTTCCAAGGACGGGCTTGGGCCGCCACCCCCTTCCGCACCTGGTACCGCGTTTGCCCTCGCAAGATCAGCAGCATTTGGTGGCAGCAGAAGCCGGCGCAGGCGAGTCCAATTCCCAGCCAGAGGTATAGCATGAGGATGACAAACATCTCCGAGCTTAGCAGAGCTCCTGCAGGGCCAAAGGGGAAGGGAAGAGAAAATGTTGGGAGATTTGGGACAGATAAAAGAAAGTACATCTTGACACAGTGCATTGTTTAGCTATGGAACTCACTGCCATGGGAGGAGGCAGGGATGGCCACCATCTTGGATGGCTTTGAAATGGGATTGGATAAATTCCTTGAGGGTATCATGCTCCAACTGCATGGTCAGAGGCAGTGATGCTCCTGAATACCAACGGCAAGAAACTACAGGGAGGTAGATTGGTTTTGAACTCGGGTTCTGCTCGTGGGGTTTACCAGTTGGCCACTGTGAGAACAGGATGCTGGACAACATGGGCCATGGGCCTGATCCAACAGGCTTTCCTTATGTTCTAACATGGACATTCACTCATAGTGTGATGATATCTGTCCATCCTGGAACAGAGAAAATGGTTTATCCACACATATCATAGGGTGGTATGTAAATTCAATAAGTAATATTAATAATAATAATAATAATACTTTTATACTGGAGGCAGTTGGCACAGTGCCCAAAGGAAGTTTGCTGTGAAAGTTTGTTGTGACGTGTGCCAGGACCTAGACCCTAGCAGAGAATTCATGGCTGCACCCCAAAGCTCCCCCTGCTTCTGCTGCCCCGCTCTTGCTAACTGCTCTCTCCAAGCCTGCATGCAGTGCCAACAGCAAGGAGATGGAGCTGCAGTCTACACTGGTTTCACTCTGTCCATTGAGCCCAGAAGACTTGATGACAGTGACAAAGAGCAGGGTGTCCCTGGGAGTATCTTGCCAGAGCTCCCTACCCCCTCCAAAACCTGAAGCCAACATGGCTTGTTTGCAGTTAGTGGCTTAATCTGTAGCTAGTGCTTATTTGCATGTCCCAGGTAGAATCCTCAGCATCTCCTGGGATAGTGGTCTGAGAATGTCCCTGGTCTGGACCTCTGAAGGGCTGCTGCCAGTCAGTGTTGACAGAACTGAGCCAGGTAGGCCATTGGTTTCCCTCAGTATGAGGTAGGTTCTTCTGATTTCAGTTCTTTCACAGTACAGCAAGCAGAGGTGAAATGTGGCAAACGTAGAAGGTCTACTTTACAATTAAACAGAATCAAGGGGAGGAAGATGCAGGACTAAAGCTGGAACCATACTTTCTAGGGAATAAGCCTCACTGAACAAAGCAGAACCAACTTCCAAGTAGATTGGCATACATAAGATTGCACGGTTAAATAAATATTTCAGTTGTCTTTTTTCAGCAGCTCCTTAATTGCAGTATCGGGGGGGGGGGCAGGGAGGGAGTTAAAATCCAACATTTCTTTAGAGTAGTTTACATTGTGGCTAATTCTTAGTGACAGGGTCAAAATGGAAAATTCTGCAGAATATAAACAACATCCCAGTCATTAGTCTAAATGTCAGGAGATAAGATAAAACAATGCACCAAAATGAGCCTTCTAGGAAGAATGCGAATAGGAAATGTGTTGTCATATGACTTTGAGAGCAGGAGCACCATTCCATATGAAGCCGTAAGAAAGCAGGAGGCTTTCGAAGTTATTGTGCTTAATTCCTCTCTTTGGGAATCAACCATGTTGTCAGATGTGCCAAACACTGACAGTTTGAGATTGATATATTAATCCTACCCCTCCTATGTATGCAGGCTAGACCAGAGGCTTCTCCCAGGATTGGATCTAGAGACATTTGGCACATGTAATGTTGAACCATTGGGATGTTAGCCAAAAGAAATGGACCTTTGTTGCCTGCTCTGGTTGTAGAAGTCAGCAGTTAACTGATCTTTCCCATCTGCTTGTATTCTCTGCATTCCTAACCAGCCTCACCAGAACAGCTTCATTATAAACCTAACACTTTGCACTGAACCCATGCAACCTTATTCTTGACCTTTGTTTATTGCCTACACAGGCTTCCTTCTCACTTAATAACGCAACTCTTCTTTCAGTTCCCCAGGGGCACTCGGCTGCTGTCCTGAAAGTTGTGGTTCTCCTACTAGAGGATTTCAAGGAGAGGCTCCTGTTCAGAAACGCTGAATTGGAACTTACTGAGGATTTTGATTCTGTCTGGAAATACCTGAATTGGGGTGAAAGTGGTGCAGCAATAAATCTGCTAGCACATTTGCAAAGCTAAGCAGGATCCAGTAAGGTTTCAATGTGGATGGGAGACCATGTGTTGAGATTCCTACATTGCAGAGGGTTGGACTAGGTGACTCTCAGGGTCCCTTCCAGCTCTATGGTTTTTTGTCTTGTTGTAGATCAGAGGTTTTCAACCTTTTTGAGTCTGCAGCTCCCTTAACCAACTACAGTACTTTCTTACTGTGGCACCGCTGTGGGACTCAGGAGCCCAGTTATGTCACCCCTTGCCTCACCCTTTTTTGAACACCCTCCCTTGTGGAGTGTTCCCTCCGGGCAGCTGCTGCTGCCATCCCTGGTCTCTGAGCTGCCCCACGCACCCCAAGGAGAGGTGCCCCCCAGAGGCGCCATTCACTTGCAGAGCTTATATCCAAGGCTGCTGCAATAAACAGTTGTGCAGGCCTTTGGGAGGCAGAGACGAGAGGGCGCATCAGAGGAGGGAGGGAAAGAAAGAGGGACAAAGGACAGTGTTGCCTGCGGCACCCCTGACCATCATCCAAGCCACCCCAGGGTGCCACGGCACACAAGCTGAAAACCACTGCTGGAGATGTTTGTTGACTTAGCAATTCTAGGTTGATTATGTTGTCAACAATTACTGTGGCTATGAATAGCCACTGTGTTTATTCTGCATGCATCTAAGCTTTAACTCAGACTGTACTTTTTAATCTGTCACAATCATTTGAATTCAGTTTACAATTCCCTCCTTCCCTGTACCTAATACCTTCTATCTTCTAAGGATGAAATGGGCTGGCTCCACAAACATTTATGCCACAAGAAATCTGTTAGTCTTTTAAGGTGCCATGAGCTTTTATTATTTTCTCTTTTTGAGCTACAAACTAACACAGATACCTCTCTGGAATAATACTGGAATAGATAGAATCAGGACAGTGCCAATTTGTGTCACTCTCTTCCCCCCCCCCAAACCCTTTAATATATTTACTTTGATCAAAAAATATATTCACCTTCCTCAAAAGAAAAGCTGGTTTAATCTTTTCATTTGTCATTTATCATGTGAATTCATTCAGAAGCCCCAGAAAGCTCATCATATCTCAATCCTGTTGAACTCAATGGGCTAAATTAGGGTGCTTACACACATTGCTCAAATTGACCACAGCCACAGGAAACCAGAAGTACGGCAGGAAGCCTCTTGGTGCAAGACAAGAAACCTTCGCTCATTGTACCCTCAAGGGCATTGGCCCCTTGTCATAATTCCAGATCCTAGTTCTTATCTTTAAAGCAGGGCTGAGGAACTTCTGGCTCTGGCTGTGGTTGAACTGCAACTTCCATCAACCCCGATCATTGGCCATGCTGGTTGGGGTTGCTAAGAGTTGGAGTCTAACAACATATGGAAGGCCACAAGTTATCCATGCCTGCTTTAAAAAGAGCCAGTGTGGTGTAGTGGTTAAGAGCAGTGGACTCGTAATCTGGGGAATTGGGTTCGTGTCTCTGCTCCTCCACATGCAGCTGCTGGGTGACCTTAGGACAGTCACACTTCTCTGAAGTCTCTCAGCCCCACTCACCTCACAGAGTGTTTGTTGTGGGGGAGGAAGGGAAAGGAGAATGTTAGCCGCTTTGAGACTCCTTCAGGTAGTGATAAAGCGGGATATCAAATCCAAACTCTTAGGACTACAAACCTAAAAACAACAACCCACCCCTGCAATATATCTGCCTGCTCTAAGAGATCCACTAATGAGGCCCTCTAGTATATCTCTTTATCTTCCAAGGTTTGCACGGTGAGGATCTGAGAACATTGTAACATTGCGACAGACTGAACTTTAAGAAAAGATCTTTAGCCAGCTGAAACACCAGACTTGGCGTTTAACTACAATGTTCTATGTTCAAGTTATTTGAACATTTATGTTCAATATTTTGTTTTCCTTGCTGCTTTAAAAGTGTGTTTTATTTGACCTTCGTCTGTAATGTTTTGATACTCTGTCATTCTTTATTTGATGCTTGAAGTTAAATTGTAAGCAGTTTAAAATATATAGAAATGATTTCAATTAAATAAACAATTTTGTAAAGAAGGGCCAGTGAAGCAGCTTAAATGTATGTAACAAAGCAGGGTGATAACACAAACATCCTGGCATTGAATGCCTACAATAGGATAAAAACCCATTCTTTCGATTTAAGCCATGGATGATCATTATTAAATTATTGATAGTTAATGAGTTTCATATTGTGTGTTACCAATAACGGTGCTACTGCTAGGTATTCCCCCTTACTTTAATGGTATGAAAATTGGAGGAAAATAATGTATTGTTTTAAAATATTATATAATGTCTATGGAGAAGAAAATTGGACCCAGACTATTAGCTAGTTTTAATAGCTTCAGTGACTCATAGAACTATGTAACAAACTCATTTCTCCAAATAGCCTAAGAAGCATCCCAAACAGCTGGATAATTAGGCAGTGGGTTAAACAGGAATGCATTTACCTGTAGTTAAATTGCTTCAGGGATACTCAGAAAACATGTACAAAATTCAAATATATCAGGAGAATTGAATAAAATGGATGGACATGACCAAGGGTTCTACTATGCAATCCTTGATGCTGTTTAAAGAGTTTTCTATAACATTTATCAAGGTATATAATGATCAAACCTCAGCAAGTAATTCCTTCGGGGTTCTGTTAAAGACATTTATAATGTTGCTATCTCAGCTTGAAGGAGACATTGCCAAGAGGTCAGTAGGAAAGATCAGAATTATTCTCATCCAAGCAACAGAGAGAACCATATTAAGCAAAGCATAGCCAAGTCACAATTCTTCTGGTCTCATTAGGAAAGCTAATTTCCTGGTTAGACCAGAGGGTTATGGCTTGTTTGTTCTAGTGTTCTAGGTACAGTGGTACCTCAGTTTAAGAACAGTCCTGTTTATGAACAATTCAATTTATGAACTCCGCAAAACCAGAAGTAGTGTTCCGGTTTGCAAACTTTAGCTCAGTCTACAAATGGAAACTGGACAGTGGAAGGGCACTGGCGGCAGGAGGCCTCATTAGGGAAAGCGCACCTTGGTTTAAGAACGGATTTGGTTTAAGAACAGACTTTCAGAATGGATTAAGTTCGTAAAGATACTCAGTGGGTCCTCCAGTTCCCATTGGCAATGGACATAGCAGTTCTTTCAAAATAAACCCCGGATTCTTATGAGTTCCTAGATGGGTCAAATGGAACATTAGCTTGACATAAGAAATAATAATAATAATAATAATAATAATAATAATAATAATAATAATAATAATAATACCACCAATACCCACCTTTTCTCCACTTCCTTTAGTGCTTTGATGGCTCAGACTATTATTATTATTATTATTATTATTATTATTATTATTATTATTATTATTATTATTATTAATATACCACCCTTCATCTGTAGATCTCAGAGCAGACCACAATGTAAAATACATTATTTTAAAACACACACACACAAAAATGCATAATAAAAATAAGAGCAAAAACAAGCCAATAATCCCCCAATCATTATTAAAGTGCAGTAAAACGCAGAGTGGGGGGAGAGAAAGTCAAGCAGGAAGGGACAAACGACAGGCTAGGTAGCGCAACCAGGAATTTAAGCTGTGCTTAACTTAAGCATGTGGCTGGCTGTGCCGGGGCTCAGAGAGACCCTAGAGAAGCTGCAGCAAATTGCATCCCACACCCTCATTCTTCTTCCACCTCACCAGAGAGGGGCAACATCTAATCTACCAGCCTATTTCCAACAGGAGCCAGCTCAACGTGAACAATGGGAACTCTGCAATCAGAGTGTGATGGCAGTAGCTCTCCACTGCTGATTTTCTTCTACATCTCATATTAAGGGCTATATTGCTTCTGAACATGACCCCTATTCAGAAGTTCTTAAACTGGATTCATGGACAGGCAGTGGCTCCATGCTCATGGGGAGGACTGTAAGAGTGGAATCCAATTAACCTTTACTCAGAACAGGCCATTTAAATTAATGGACCTAACCTAACCTTGTTCATTAATTTCAGTGGGTCTACTCTAAGTGCTCTATGGGGAGTCGGCTTCAGGCACCAGGCCCACTGGCAGACCAGTGCTGCAAACAGTGACAGGAAGGCTGGCAACAACCAGCCTTGCCATGTGGAAATCCCTTGCAGGCGACCGCAGTGCCTGGAGACAGACAGTCAGGTCATGTATCTATAGCAGTGACTGGAGGAGGAATGGCTTGCTAGGAGGAGTGCAGAGAGAAGAAGCATCTGCAGCAGCACAACCAGACACCTTCATCTGCCCCACCTGCAGCAAAACATGTCTCTCCAGTATCGGTCTCTACAGCCACAGCAGGCTCTGCAACCTTCCAGCAGCTTGACCACCCCCAAAGACACACTCCTGCATTGTCTCCCAAGGCAGAGGGATGTCAACAACTCTGAATAAGTTAGTTGCATACCATCCTAAATGTGTTCAGCCAAACACATTTGCAATCAGCATTTAGACCTCCTGCTCAATGTAGTTATCACATGACTCTCACTGCCCATTCACAAATGCATGATGAGTAGCCATTGATAGACTTATTCTCCATGGTGACAAGGTTGGGGAAACTGCAGTCCTCCAGATGTTGTTGAACTCCAACTCCCATCAGCCCAGCCACCATGACCAATGGTCAAGGATGTTGGGAGTTGTAGCCCAGCAACAGGTTCCTCACTCCTGCTTTTAGGAAATAGTCTAATCTTTACTTTAAAAGCCACTTAGGCTAATGGCCACCATCACTTTCTTTTATCTGCCCTGAGTTTGCTGCTCATCCATTTCATCAGTTAACTCTCCAATATGGCGGCAAGGAAGAAAGAGATTCTCTGCCACCACATTGTAGTCAATCCCCATGACAGCTTGTTACAGTATAAGGAGACGGTGGCAGCTGGTTATTCCAAGAGTCTTCTGTGAACTTGAAAGAGACGTTAAGGGGATCTGTTCAACATTGCTTTCTAAATGCAGTGTCATCCTTCCATCCTTGTCAGGTCCCATTAGTTGCAGGAAGGCATCATGAACACTAAATAGTGAAAGAGAGACCGGGCTCCTTTGGAAAGCAAAAAAACCCCAGACATATGTAATTTCTCTACTGTGAGATGGATTTGAAACAGTGGGAAGGGGGTCTGGAGGCAGACATTAATTGAACGCCTGTGCTATCTCCTTTCAATGCTCAGGCTGTGGCAGGAGATGTGCTGAGACATTTTTTCCCAGAAAAGGCTTCAGGCTTCATTTTAGGGGTCGTGTTTCTAACATTTGCAGAGGGAAAATTGTCAATTTCTTTGTTCCCGCTTCTAATTGAAATTCTCCCGGAAGCCACTTGCTTAAAAACACATATGGTTTCTTAATCTCCTTCTGGAAGCAAGCAGATACAGTAAAACAGCTGAAGTTGTTGTTTTGATTATTCCTTCTGAGCAAAGTTTGCAAAAGCTGAGCATGAAGCAGGCAGGCTAACTCAGCTCCCCCACATTTCACCACCTGAATGTCTTTATTTTCTTCCAGATGGACATGAGGTGATATGATCACAACACTATTGCTGTAACTTAATCATGTCAGAAATAGAATTTAAATTCAGTTGTGGGTTTTAGAGCATCTAGGAACCAAATGTTTTCCCTTTGCTGGCTTTTTAGGCTGGTGTTTATAATGATTCTATGCTGCTCCATTTCTATGCTATCTTGAATCTGTTTTATGTTGGTTTCTGAGTTTTTATGTCATTTGTATTGAGATTGTTTTATTGATTGCATTGCATTTGTGTATTCTATTGATTTTTGTAAACTGCCCGGAGGACAGTTGAATGGGAAGTCTAGAGATGGGAAGGCTGTCTGAATGAATTAATGAATGGTGAAGCACAATGGTGATTTTGCATACCAATCCAATTTTGAAATCCATTCCAGGCCACCTAAGGTGTAACACCTCTGACCATAGTTGCTCATTTCAGGAAGGTTATTTTGTGATGGAAGCACCTCTACAGCATGAAACGATTCCATCTTTTCCCACTTCAGGCTGTTTCCTATCTGAAGACGGGGCAACCCAGTCAGATGGGTGGGGTAAAAAGAATATTATTATTATTATTATTATATTTATTTGGGGCACAGTGCCACAGGGGAAAGGGAAGATGGTAGCCCATGGCAGAATTTTTCTCTCTTCATTCACCCTTCATGTTATTAAGCCCTTGGTGGTGATACATCAATGCCTTAAAATAAAACATATCCATAAATCATGCAAGTAGGTTGTTCAGATTGAGAATGCATGGCAGGGCTTCCTGTAACCGGACTATCGTGGGGCATCATTTCTACAACAAAGAGAGATACTCTTTATCACCATTTAGTTTTATTTTATTTGTTACATATATATTCCCACCTTTCTTCCATTTTGCAGCTCACATTAGAACTCATGCCTTAGCTCATGGGAGGACTGCTAGGGAATAGGCGATGGAATCAAGGAATCGCAACAAAGCACCTGACTGCAGTGGCCCTTCCTCTTCTTCTCCCTTTCCAGTTTATAAAAGCTGGGCAGAGTCCAAGCATCAGAATGAACTTGGCAAGCTGTCAGCTTAAGAAATTGATCCAACATTATTATTATTTTTAAAAAACAACAACCCCACTCTTCTCAGACACCACCTTAAAATAATATTGCAATGAAGGTCTACCTTCACACTACCATCTGAGTAAACTGGCGTTTGTGTGCATATCAGCCATACAAATTTATCCTTTTATCTAAGGAACAAACTGAGTTCATTTAGCCTCAGTCATTATAAACAATAAAGAACAGACTAGAGTCAACAAGCCCGTGGATAATCTCAAAGCCAATATATACACCCCTGACCTTTTCTCAATCCTTCCCTGGTTGTACAATGTTAGCAGCAAGAAGGGATATTAACGCTTCCTTGTAAGTCGTTCAGTCTATAAACTCTGGAAACACAATGCATTCAGACAGCAAGCCTGTTGGGTGGGAAAAATCACTTTCGGAACTGACTCCATCTATGTGTGTGTGTGTGCCCATGACGCCAGCCCTACCATTAGGCAAAGTGAGGCAGCTACCTCAGGCAGCAGATCTTGGGTGTCAAAAAAAGGCAGCAACTTGTTATTTAAAGTGTATTTTTTTTTTACCAGGATAGAGAAAAGTTACTTGTGAGATTTTCTGCTTCAGGAATCAGCATAACGTGACTGGCCTTGGGTACTGTTCATCTTAACTTGAGAGGTGGTGTTTACTATTATGCCTCAGGCAGCAAAGTGTATTGGGCTGGCTTTAGTGTGTGTGCTTCTCATTTTAATGATCTTTTGTATGGTTCTTGAATTTCAGAAGCGAGAGCAGTAGGGGTGGAAATTGACAAATACGAGGAGGGAAAACCAGAAACTGGGCACAAACGGAGGTGTGGAGAAAAAGAAAAACAGCATGATGATGAAGCCTGTTTGATCTTGGCCAGAAAGGTCAGAATCTGAATCACATTTCAAATTCAGTCAGCAGAGCACTTGCAAGTGGGATGTAGCAGGGTGCCTTGCATCAATTCTGCTTTTTGTCTACCTCCACTAGGCGACAATGACAGTGCAATCCTATGCATGCTTATTCAGCAATGGGACTTACACCTAGCAAGTGTGTTTAGAGTAGCAGCTTAGCAGTGCAATCCTATGCATGTTAATAAGGGCAGATCCACACCACACATTTAAAGCACATCCAATGCCCATTTAAAGCACAGGACGTCCCACAGAGAAGCATAAGAACTGTGGTTTACTGCTAACAGAGCTACAGTTCTTAATACCCTTCACCGAGTACAGTTCTTAGGGTGTTTGGGGGGAAAGTCATTTGCTTTCAATGCAAGCTGGACATGTTTTTAATGTGTGATGTTGATCTGAAGGTTCAATAGGACTGGCTTAATTAGGGCTGCTGCCTAAATGAAATATTAAATTATTAACTGCATTAATTTTCTCCATAATGAGTTCCTGTCCTTTTCACAGGAATGGACATGATGTTCAGATCAGGAGGAACCAAAGTCCAGGTGTTAACCAATGAGTTTCTGAGAAAATAGGACTCTGGAAAAGGAACCTTTCTTGCCAGCCTCTACACTAACTTCCCTCGGTCACATAATACAAGAATGAAATGCTCCTTCCACCGTCTTCCAACATGTACAAAACCTTTCAGACAATGGCCTTGGGCTGGTCCACACTGAGTCACCCATAGGACATTGCAGGGTGCTTTTCTTGGAATCAACTCAATTATACATACACAGCATTGGACGGTAGCCTGGAGCAGGCCCCAACCTTTGTGTATCAAGGTGGCCTTTGCACAGCACCCTGGCTTTTTTCTTTGCTGGCTATTCCAATAAGCAGCAATTAAAGCAAAAGATGGGTGAAGAAACATAGGAAACCCACATAGGCACAGACAGCCCCCTCCCCCGGGCTCCTGGCAATGCTGGAGGGACAGCTGTTGTGGGAAAGGAAGTCTTGTAAAGAAGGGTTGGCAGGGAGAGGGAGAGGGAAGGGAGCCACAGATCACCCCTTCTGCTAGAGGAGAAGTCACTGACCTGAGAAGAACTGGCTGATGGACTGAGGCAGGAGAGTGAGGAATGCCAGTGGGTTGGCAAAGGAGGTGGAGAGCACAGTGGAAATGTAAGCCAGCCCTGCCACCAAGGAATCCAGGCAAGCCAAAGCAGTATAGAGGCAGAACATGACGAAGTTCCTCATGTTCCTGCTCCCAATGCAGTTCCCTGTGAAGAAACAGTGGTGGTCATGCCTTTGGGTGACCCGGGCACACAGTCTACAGAAGTGAGTGTTGGGTAAGGCCGAGCCAGGGGGGCAGCTCCCATCGGGCCAGTCGGGGGCCACCCCATCGGCTCCTCCTCCGACCCAGTTCAGGCCCTTGCTCAGGTCCTCGGGGGTGTTCTGGATCACCAGGATGTAGTTGCCCAACGCGTTGGCCGAGAGGAAGAGGAAGAGGGCGCCGTGCAGCAAAGCGGAGGAGCAGAAGAGCGGGGTGGCGGAAGGGTCTTTGAACATGCTGGGGATGAAGAGGAAGAGCTGGAGGACGAAGGTCACACAGGAGATGCACAGGAAGTAGGCAGGAGCGACCACATTGAGGAACCTGAGGACTAGCATTGTGGATTACATTCCTGCAACGGGGAGCAAGAGGAGAGAGCAAGTGGTCACCAACCTAACCTGTGGACTTGCACTTTCCCATGCACACAAGGATTCCCCATTCGCCCCTCTCCCCCCCCCCCCGCCCCGCTGCTGGAGAAAAAGAAGCACCTCCTCACAGGTCTCCTTGGCTCTTTGTCCCTCACAACCTGCTCCCTTCCCCAGTGGAATCTCTCACAAACACACCGCACACATCTCGCCTCCTAGCTCTGCTCAGCGGTGCACAGGAGGACAAACTCAAAGGTTCGCTCTCCATCGTTGAGCCTCAGGTCTGGCTCCAGGGCCCTGCCCCTGGCGGGCAGCATTGCCACTGAGATGCCAGGGGCCGCAGTCCCTGGAGTGTCTCTCTCAGGTTGCCTGCCTCTTGCCTGCCTGCCTATCTGCCTGCCTGCCTGCCGGTTGCATCGCCACCCAGCTCTCTCTGCTCCTCGTGGCCCCCTGATCTGGAAGGCTGCAAGACACCCTCGCCGGGGAGCGAGTCCCCTTCAACTCCGAGGAGGATTTGCGTGTGTGCTGAGCAGACCTGCCGAGGCTCGCCCTACAATTCAGGAGTTCCTCTTCTTCCATGCAGGGCGCCGTTATTATTTTATTATGCGCTATTAATTAGATAGCGGGGAGGCGAGGATCCGGGTGGCGGTCCTAATCCGCTGCAATACGGATCCAAAACGATGCTCTAATTTCGCCTGGAAAGCCACAAATCCGCAGATTACCGCGGCGGCTGTTGCCCTGACATGGGCATCATCAGGAAATGCTCCAAACAGCTGCTTAAGTGCTGCCGGGCACCAGCCGCCAGCGGTGCGCCAGCAAGGAACTCTGTCTGTGGCTTTCAGCCTGTCTGGCATCGCTGCTCCGTCAAGGCGCATCGCAGAACGAAGCAAGGCGACATCCACTCCCCACGCAGCCACCCACCTTAAGGAACGCGGGGGCTCAGACACCCAAACAGGGAGGTGTTGCTACAAGTCTACCTCCCCCTCGCGCCACACACACACACACACACACACACACACACCCCTTCACTTTCCCTCTCCACCCCGCCTTCCTCACCCAGCTCTCCACGCTTGGCTTTCTCTTCCAAAACAAATCCATGTACGACACACGTACTTCAAATGTGGGAGAACATTGCTAACAAGGCGCCCCGGCGCCCCAGCCTGTTCTCGAGGGGCCGCCCCTTGCCTCTGTCCATGGTGAAGGCGAACTTAGGCGCTGCCTTCGTTGCGGAGAGGCGAGGAACTCTGTCCGCTCCCCGGATCTGATGGTCGCCGCTGGGAACTTTTCTGTGCTCCAGCCCTGCGGGCGGGTGACTTGGCGAGGGACCTGCCAGGAGTCTCCGCTTCCCCAGTCAGCTCCGTCTGGCTATCTGTCTGGCAAGGAGCGCTGAATTCACCTTGAAGTCCCCTTGCTCGCTGCCTGGATAGGTCCTCCCCGCCGTCCCCATATTTACCTGGAAGCCTGGAGCGGAGCGGAAGCTGCTGTTCCTTCAGCACCAGCCAGCCCTGTGCGCCGCGAAGCCCCCGGGCCAGCTGCTGCTCCCCCCCCTCCCCGCCTGATCTCCCTCTCTCCACCCCCTCCAGCCGCCGCGGTGTGAACAGCAAAGGCGCTCGGAGAGTCCCCGTTAGCAGCACAGCCGCTACTACCGGCAGCCCACCCTCCCGCCCGGGCTCCGTGGGGAGCCCTCCTTTCCCCGGCTTCCCTAGGGGAGCTGTCCGCCCCTTCCGCAACCCTGTCGGGGAAGCGCTTCGGGAGCTCGGCGGGGAGCTGTCCCTTCAGCACCACCAGCCAAGCAAGCCGCCTATGGAGCGGCGGGGGCGGGAAGAGAACTCTCAGGACATCCGAAAGAGGTGCGCTCCCACCTGGAGTCCCTCCGGAGAGTGTCTCCTGCAGATGACCCGGTTCTCTGATCCTGAAAACTAAAGAAGGTAAGGAAGGAAAAGGAAGTTGTGCTCACTGATCCCTCCTGGCGTGCCTTAAGAAGAGGAGCCCTGCTGGGTCAGACCAAAGGTCCGGCTAGTTCAGAGCTTCCCACAGTGTCGAACCAGAAGCCTGTGGGACGCTTAAGAGCAAGGCATAAGGGCAACAGTTGCCCACAGCATGTGGTATCCAGGGGCTTATTGCCCCTGAATCAGGAGCTTTCAGTAGGCTATTCTGGCTAAAGGCTGTGTTTCCCTGCAGGTGTGTGATGTGGAAATACCTTCCCAGTGTTGCCTCTCTTTAGCAACCCAAGGGATAGGTAACCTCTGCTGGTGCAAAAGAAATACGAGAAAGTTTGAGATGGCATTATCATATAATTTAGGGTAAAAGCCAGCGCCTCCCAAAGGTGTTTGGTGTGCATTGGACATGGGCTTCTGGAAACAATACATAGGTGGAAGGCTTGTTCATCCAGAATGTCTCATAGTGATCTTCAGTATCAATTGAGAGTCTTTCACTGGAGCAATCAACTCTTGTGTTACTCCCAAGCAATGGTGGCATATAAAAAGGCCCAGTTGGTGACTTCACAGCTGTGTGACAATTCCTCCCTGCCATGGAGATCCACCAGAGCCAAACGTAAACATATTTCAGAAATTTTATAAAACCTTCCTGTTTGCCTTATTTTAGGGGTCACATACGCCTTCAACATCATATGACATCGAAACCAAAGGTGAATAGATGACCTGTGAAGGTGGGAAGTGTCATGTTGGAAATGGAGCCACCTAATATAAAAGCTCTGTGGTGTTTGGTGGTTTCCAATGTGCAAATTATCTGGGCTTGTAGGGAGCTGTGGAGCCAGGAGCCTGGCACAGTGGAGACTACTGTTGTCCAGGCAAAGCCCTAGTCTGATATGACTAGTATTTGCATTCATACAACATGTAGTCTGGCTCCACACTTAGAAGCATAGATCCTTCTGGACCTAGACCTCTGCAGTTTCTGATAAATACCTCTGGTTTATATGCACCTAGGAACTCTCCCAGATTCACTTGAAATGACCTAGGGATTATGAATATATGAAGCTACCTAATACAGATCAGAAAATTGTTCCATCTAGCCCAGCTTCTACTCTGATTGGCAGTAGCTCTCCAGAGTCTCATGAAGAGGTCTTCCCCTTCACATGCCACGTGATCCTTTTAGCAGAAGACGCCAGGGACTGAACCTGGGACCATCTGCATGCAAAGCAGCTGAACCGTTGCAACCTCTACTACAGAACCCTTAGGACCTCATCAACTGGGCTGATGTTTGCAAGATTTGTTATTGTTGAGAACTGACTGTTTAGTTTTGTGTGTTGTGTGTATGGGGGGGGTTGCACATCTTCTCAATTTAGTATGTTGACTTCTGTGCTGAGCCCTAAGGAATTTTTAAAATCTAGATCAATAAATTAAAAGGACTATTAAAGCATTAAACCAGTTTATAATTACCTGTACAGTATTTTTACAGCAAAATCCAGACAAGGCTGTTGAGTACTGACCAGGGTCAAATGTGGCCTACCTGTATTGCAATTTACTGATAACTAAATCATAAAAATATATAATTTTTTTCTGCATTGTGAGAGTATTTTATTTCACATGCATCAGCTTCCCCTGAGCAACTTTCTTCCCAGACTCCTATGCAAAAGACTTACAGCTGTCTTGCTTCCCAAATCTAAAGGGTACTATACTTTCATACACATATACATACATTTTAACTATGCAACATTGTGAAAGACACAAATACAGTGGACGGTCGGGTTGCGAACGTGATCCATGCAGGATGCACGTTTGCAACCCACAGTGTTCGCAACCTGCTGCGGTGCGTCTGCGCATGCGTGGGTTGCGATTTGGCACTTCTGTGCATGTGCAAAGTGCGATTTAGCACTTCTGCACATGCATGACCACCGAAACCCGGAAGTAACCTGTTCCGGTACTTCCGGGTTTTGGCAGGTCCGTAACCCAAAGAAACACAACCAGAAGCATCTGTAACCCGAGGTATGACTGTACACAATTTCTGCAATAGCTATAAATACAGTTTCTCACAGTGATTGTATGCATACATACACACAAGGCTTCACATAGAAACACCCCAACTGGATACACCTCTAGAGCTTAAACCCTGCAGTATGAAATCTCCTTCTTAATAGTCTCAACATTCTAAATTACTCTTCATCTAAAAGTTATGAATCCTAAACCACAAGATGGAAGAAGCAGATAATCTAACACCATTCTCCCTTCATCTTTTTCAAAAGCATCCCTAATTGTTGCCTGCCCAATTTTTTTCCCTGGAAATGCTTCAAGGGGAGACGTTCTTTGGTCTCCCATGGCATCTTGCTCTAGTGCTGAACTACTTTTACTGTAGTTATAAAGTCTTCCTTTCTGCTTAACTTACATCTGCCTTCTTTCAAATGAGCCTCAGGTCCTCACTGAGCAAAACACATTTCTCCATTTGGTCTCTTTCATAGCCACTTAACAATACAAAAATTGCTTTTCAGCCACACAGCATGAGCCTATGCATATTTAGCAAGGTTTTTATTGATGTTTTTAATTATGTTTTATAGCTATCTAGAGACTAGTTTTATTGTATTTTATATGTTGCAAGCCACCTTGTTATATTTTATGAAAGAGCAGATTATAAATTTTCAAACAAATGAAGAAGCGGCATTGAGTTCCATGCAATTTGCTCCCAAATAAAGACTGCAGCACTATTCTTTTTTGTTAAAACTTGCCTTTAAGACCCTTTTTATCCTCAGCTATACATTTTCTGATCTTGCCAATGCTTTTCTATAATGGTGATTTCTCTAAGGCTTACTTTAGAGTGCAGAATACAATTCAGCAAGAGGTGCAAGACACATGGGCCTTCCAATGCACCAACATTTCCTCTTGCAATTAATGGAAGCTGTACAAGTACAGGGTACAGTGGTGGCTGGTAGGGTGAAAGGCAGGGAGACCAACAGTAGGGGGGGCAGAGCCAATGACAGGCAAGATGAATCCCTGAGTAGGGGCAGATCCACACCATGCATTGGAAAGGCCCATCCAATGCGCATTTAAAGCACATGGCTTTGGCCAAAGGATTGTGGGAACTGTAGTTTGATAAGGGTATGGAAAATTTGTGAGTGGGAAACTACAGTTCCCACAATCCTTTGGCCAAAGCCATGTGCTTTAAATGTGTGTTGAATGCACTTTAAATGTATGGTGTGAATCTGCCCTGGTTGTAAGGCAGGCAGGCAAGGGCTAGCTGAGCGCAGATTAAATTTGGTGAGCCAGTGCCCCATTTAGCCTACGTTACCCTGGTAGCCAATAGAACTTGCACAGAAAAACATCAAGGTAGATTGTGCCAGTAGTCTCTTTTTCATGACTATAGCATGCAAGCAGGGTGAGGCTCTCTTAATATGTTGATTCAACATAGTGTAAGCCTTCAATAGAAGGGATGCATGCGACGTACCAGCCTGGGAACTATTTTTAACGAAACAGTGCTTTCTCCATATTTTAACAGCTTTCATCTTTGGGAGAGAGGATGCATATAAGGCTTTTCATGTAATGACAGGTTTGCAGACGAAAGGGAATGACTAACATGAAAGGCATTAATCCTCCCCATATCAGCCGACCACAAGTTATAGTTTATTAATGAAATGTATAACAGAAATTGAACAGCTTTCCCCAAAGGAGTCATTACAGAGGCAAAGTAATTTGAGCTCGGCTCTCTCATTAAAATGGTCCTCTCTGTTTCGATGTCCATAGCTCAACTGCATGCGAGAGTGTCATAGTTTAGAGCCAGGATGTGAACAAGGAGAATGTGCAAAAAATTTAAAAAATGTCGCTGTGCAGAGTTCTCCCATCTCATTCCCCTCACATCCGTTTTTGCATCTGTGTCCCCTTCCCAACAGTCAGACATCATTGGGTGGCTACTGAATACACTCAATTCTCACTGGACTGTTTTGGGGGTGTTCCCCCCACCCACAGCCCAGGGTGGCCAATCCCATTTTGCCGCCTGATGACTGGTGCTCAGAGAACTGAGACTGCAATTGGTATATATGATCAGGGCTTGTTTTCAGTCGGAACTCACCAGAACTCAGTCCTGGCACCTCTCAGATGGGCACCATTGCCATTCTAAGAGAATGAGGGAGGTGTTCAGGGTGAGCTCCAGCCCCTCTTTTTCTTAAAACCACAACAACAAACCAACACTGTATATGATCATATATTTTCCCTTCCTTTCATCTGTGAGAGGCTATGTAGCCTAGCATTCTGTTTCCAACAGCAGTCAGTCAGATTGCTTCTAAGCATACATTCTCATTCTGTTGCTTATCCCCAACATCTGGAATTCAATGGCATAATGTATATGAAAATTCAATTTCCTTGTCAAGGCTAATATCCATTGAAAGCTCTACCTCTGGTGATTTTATCTAATTCTTTTTTCTAAAAAAAATCCAAAATAGCTGCCTCCACCTCATCTACTGTTACTCAGTTCCATTAGTTAATTATATGATGAGTTCAGGTCATCAGCTGTATCACGTAGCCTTTAACCAATTACAAATGTGTGAAAATCATAAAGTGTTGGGTGTTTGACAATGGCATTTTAAAGATGAACAAATGTACTGTCGCTGAACATTCATGGGTTACAGCCCTTTTTGTCTGATGCTTATGTGTGCTTTGCTTCTGCTGTTGCTGCTATCTGCCACAAGCCATCTTTGGGGGCTGAGGTCATGGATTTAGAGGTATCTGAGTGGGGGGAGAGAATTGCCCCCAAAGCAGCCCCAGACATCAGTTTTAGCTGCCCCAGTTAAAACTGCCCCAGAAGCAGTTTTAGCAGCAGGTTTCCAGCCTGAAAAGGTTGTGTGGCCAGCCCAGCCCAGCCCAGCCCAGAAGCCCCAGTAGAACTGCAGACTCTACTGGCAAAAGTCTTAATAGCACAAGGATGGAAGAATGAAGAAATCCCAACAAAAGAGCAGTGGCAAGGGAAATTGATGGACTATGTGGAACTGGAGAAATTGATGCATAAATTACGCGACAAGGACAACTGTGATTTTAAAGAAGAATGGGAACCCTTTACAAAGTACTTAAAGTAACAACAAAATGAACTGATCTCCTTGGCAGGTTTTGAACAAACACAAATTTATTATTGGTAACATATAGACACATAAATTAAGGATCATTACAATTTTAGAATATGCAGAGAGTAACATGTGTTCAAAAACCAGAGAGAGGAGCTGAGGGAAGTCCGGGAGTGGGTGGGAGGCTGGGTTCTTTTTTGGGAGGGGGAGGGAAATTTAGGGGGGGGGATGAGGTTGATATGTTTTTGATAAATTATGTTGAAATGTTTAATAATAATAAAAAAATTAAAAAGAACTGCAGACTCTACCAAGCTACTAGAGTCAATGGCTGTTGGAGCAAGCAGGGCCCTTTTAACTGAGGAAGTGTCTCACACAAGCTAGCCACCCAGAAGGAGCTGTCACTCTATTTAAGGCTTGGCCCAGGGTTGCTCCACCGAAGCCTTGCTCCTAGCTGAGCTCTCTCTGCAGTTGTTCAGGGCACGGCTATCTATCTGCACCCTGAACTCTCACTTTGTCTTGCTGCTATGTTTCTGGCATGACTCAAGGTTCTGGGTTATGATCATTTATATCCAAAATAGCTTGAGACCAGAATAACCTGAGGGCTGCTTTCTTCTGTACGAAGTGGCCAGCAGTTTAAAACATTTTTATATTGCCCTTCATCAGTAAACTGTCATTGTAAGCCATCTGGCAAAGGGACGTGTTGCTTTTATGTGCCGCAGGGTTCTGTCCTGGGCCCATTGTTGTTCAACATCTTTATAAATGACTTGGATGAAGGAATTGAGGGGATGCTCATCAAATCTGCAGGTGACACCAAACTGGGAGAGGTAGCTTGTGCCGCAGAAGACAGAATCAGAATTCAAAATGGCCTTAACAGATCGGAGAACTGGGCACAAGCTAACAAAGTGAATTTCAATAGGGACAAATGTAAGGTTCTGCACTTAGGCAGGAAGAACCAGATGCACAAATATAGGATGGGGGACACCTAGCTTACTAGCAGTACATATGAAAAGGATCTAGGGGTCTTGGTGGAGCACAAGCTTAACATGAGTCAAAAGTGTGATGCAGCAGCAAAGAAAAGTTAATGCTATTCTAGTGCCACTCTATTCTGCCTTAGTCAGACCACACTTGGAATACTGTGTCCAATTATGGGCAGCACAATTTAAGGAGCTGGGGATGTTTAGCCTGGAAAAGAGGAGACTGAGAGAAGATTTGGTTGAGGGTGAGAATTATACTTTTCAGACACATACATTTAACTGCTTTTACAATCTTTTTAACATTTTAAAATTTGACTTCCTTCCCCCTCTTTCTGTGGTTTCTTAAATTTATTTTTAATATCTTCTGCATATCCAAATTAACTTAACTTACTCATTTATTTATCTTCTTTAAATATATATTCTTATGTAGCTGCAGGTTATTACAATAATCCTGCCAGTGTTTGTGTCTGTTTACAATTTATCTGTAAATATTCAATAAATAATTTCCATTCTTTTATAAAAAGTTTGTTATTTTGATTTCTTATTCTTCTGGTAAGTTTCGCCATTTCTGCATATTCCATAAGTTTTTGTATCCATTCTTCCTTTACTGGGACTTCTTCTTTCCATTTTTGGGCAAGTAATGTTCTTGCCACTGTAGTTGCATACATGAATAAATTTCTATACAATCTGGGTAGTTCTAGCCCTATAATTCCCATGAGAAAGGCTTCGGGATTTCCCAGACTGAGAGAAGATATGATAGCCATCTTCAAATATCTCAGGGGTCGCCACGTGGAAGATGGAGCATGCTTGTTTTCTCCTGCTCTGGAGGACTCAAACCAATGGCTTCAAGTTGCAAGAAAGGAGTTTCTGACTAAACATTTGGAAAAACCTTCTGCCAGTAAGAGCTGTTCGGCAGTGGAACAGACTCCCATGAGAGGTGGTGGACTATCCTTCCTCGGAGGTTTTTAAACAGAGGTTGGATGGTCATCTGTCATGGATCCTCTAGCTGAGATTCCTTTATTGCAGGGGGTTGGTCTAGATGACCCTTGGGTCCCTCCCAACTCTAAGATTCTATGATTCTATGATAGCTTAGTTTACTCAGGAGACCTTGATGAGGGAGTTTATCAAAAGCTTTTTGTAAGTTCAAACACATAAAGCATACCATACCAGATCACCCATATCTATATGTTGGTTGACAGTGACACTATGAAATAATTCTAAAAATCTGGTGATGCAGGACTTCCAATCATAGACACCATGCTGAGTTTTCCTCAAGAGGACTCATTACTCCACATGCTTAATAATTCTAGATGTACAAAGCAATCCTAAGTATAGGAAGCAGGCGTAAATCACCCCTATTCTAAGGTCTGTGCAGGAGCAGGATTACTGCTGGCTGAGCCAGTCTAATGGAGCACTCCAACCGCAGGATCCACCAGGATGAGGAATTTAGGATCCAGTGGGTCTCCAGTACAGGCAGCCAATCCCTGGTATAATTGGGCTATGACATCATAAGCTCCACATCTCAGCTCAGCTAGAGAAACACCAGCATAACTCTCTCATCCCAGATCACATGAGTTCCTCTCAGCTTGCAGTGGCCTGCTCCTGATCAGAGTTTGGAATAGGGATAATTTACACCAGTGTCACTTAAACCAGTGTAAATTCTACCAGCTTCCAACCAACTGTGCCTGAGATCTGCTAGATCCTAACTTGCTCATCCCAGTGAATCTTGCCTTGGATTGCTTCCTTAATCATGCTTTTCACTAACTTACCTTGGATAGAAGTTATTTCCTGTATTCTCGACTGCATCCCTTTGAAAAACATTTAGTACATTGACTACCTTTCAACTGCCCAGTAACAAGGCTGATTTTGATAAGCTGCATATATTGTTAAAGATGGTTAATTTCAGGATGGCATTTACCCGACAGTTCTTTAAGAATTTTTGAGTTCTGCACAGACTCTTGGATAAATGCCACCCAGAATATAGTGTTTGTTAATTTTTAACTTACCAATTAGCCTCAAAGTTTTATATGCTGTAAGCCCTATAGACTTAGTTCATTAGAAGCTCTCGCCAAAAACCGTGTTTCAGGCAGGCCATGAATATTTCTCCAAATCATACACATGGCTTTATCTGCAACCTGCCTATCCTCCTCCAGCAATCTTTCCACACCTTTATCATTCAATGGTCCCACTGGTGGGGGAACATTCTACTTCTGCCGTCTTTGAAAGGGTGTGTATTGAACGCTTCAATGTCTTTAGCAATAGGTTTCCTAAGCTTCGAGGTTTTTGCTCGCTTAGCTATCAACTTAGCGCTCTGCCAGAGTTCATACTCCTTTTTATTTTGCAAGAAAATTCTACTTTTTAAAAGGAAGCCATTTTGCCACCTTGGCTCTATTTCTTAATGACACGCAAGCTCTGATGTTGTCACTATGGATGGCTCTGTGCCCATGTTACAAATGTGTTCCCAAGGACAGGCAAGGGGTACATCATAGGCAGCATTTCTGTAATATGTGATCTGCTCCTTTTGTTATTGCTGCATCTTTGTGACATTGATGAATGATGTCGACACTTCTGACAAAGGGGAAGGAGGGAGAGCACTCCTTAGCTCTGATAGGCTGTTCAAGGGAACCACCTGCCTGTGTCATCTAAGAAGGAGGCAGGAAGGCAGAGGTGGAGCAAGCTGACTGGATGGCTGGATGGGAGTGAGCAGAAGATGGAGGTCACAAAGGGAAGAGGCTGGTTGGGGGAATTTATGGGGTGTGTGTGGAAAGAATGTGGGATGGATAAATAAGGAGGGGAGGGAAACAAAATGGGTATCCTTGTCCACTGATTGTATGCGGCCCCTGACCATTTCCCCCTGAGAGAATGTGGCCCTTGACACCAGCAAGGTTGCACCCTCATCCTAGGGTCTCATAAGTTGATATGTTTTTGTAACGCCTTCTCAGTCTCAGAGTCAGTGAGTCCTGTTCACCAGCTACACCCTTGCATCTCTCCACAATATTAAAATGTATGTTGAAATCTGTCACATTAATGCAGGACTTTCTTTCCTTCGTGGGCCAAGCTTAGGTCTGACGTGTGTGTTTGTTGCCTGCTTGCAAACCTCCTGTTTTCCTGAGTTTGCAGCTCAACTGCAGAAATCTGCTGTGGGCAAAAATATGTCATCCAAAGCAGCTATCTTGGAACACATTATGTTGTACATATTGCCACACACTGAAAATCAGTCAGGAGAGTTTTCAGGGACTCAAGTGAAAAGTTTGCATCTTTCCGACAGGCTGTTGCCATGGTGCAGCCCAGGTAGCCATGTTTTAGAAATAAGCTATCACTTTGACAGCATCACTTGCAATATGGGAGACATCAGCTTGGACAGGAAAAGGGGGGAAAGAAATGCAAAAGGAAGAACTATCCAGAGGAACAAAATGCATAGATATTTGTATAATAATGCTAGAAGCTTCAAAGTAAAAATGCTGGTGGTGCCCAGAATCCAGTTAGAGATGTAATTGTTGATAACAGCCTGGGATCAAGCACTCTTGAATTAAAATTACTGTATGTAAGTGGAAAATTGCCAAGAAAGTCCAACATGGTCAATTTTCATTTTAGAAGATAATTAAAAATAATATATCTCTATATAACTTATTTCCTAGTCTGTCATCACACTGTGATGGCAGTCTGAACCTGTTAGGGGACACAAGAGGCACTCAGTCTGAACCAAAACTTGCAGGAATCCACCTTGGACCCAAAATGGATCACTTAGGGAAGGGGAGGAAGAGGCACCACCTAGTATAACTAGCATCAACAGAGTAATAAAATTTAAGAATTTTTGCAAGTGTTGTTTAAAAACACACACCGAGGCAAAACAAATGTAAGTTTATGATGAGGCAAACAAATAAAGAATGTAAGGACTGAGTGGCTAAAAACAACCAACGTGTATTTATTTGCATTCATTAGGCGCAGGAAACCAGTCAAGAAGGGAATAGGAGGACCTTTAAATGACAAGGATGTGAGAGGAATGCTGAAGAGATTGCAGAGAGGTTAGCCCATGAATTATTTGCCTTGGCATTTGCTGTAGATGTTAGAAAGACACCTGAACCATTGTTTTCCAAAAGGGTATCTCAGAGGTTAGGACAGTCAAAGTGAGGTGACAGCGAATGAAAGCTTACAGCTAATTGACAAGTTACAAATTCACTAGCCACCAGATGGCACCCACCTGAGAATCCTTTAACAAATCTCAAATGAGAAATTGCTAATCTTTTCACAGGCATGCTTCTTTTATTATTAAAGCCATCCTTATGAAAGAATTTTGAATGCTGCAAATTTTAAAGAGGAGAGGGAATCCAGGAAATTGTAGACTTGCCACTGTGCTGGGTAAATGGGCAGAAAACATTATTAAAATTAGAAACGTTAAACATCTATAAGCAGTGCTATTTTTCTAGAAAAAGAGGTGTCAGAACTCACCATACACATCTCCCTTGTTCTATTATAATGGCAGGGACACGGGTGGTGCTGTGGTCTAAACCACTGAACCTCTTGGGCTTGCTGATTGGAAGGTCGGTGGTTCAAATCCCCGCAATGGACTGCGCTCCACATGCAATTCGAAAGCATGACAGTGAAAGTAGATAAATAGGTACCACTGTGGCGGGAAAGTAAACGGTGTTTCCATGTGCTCTGGTTTCCGTCACGGTGTTCTGTTGTGCCAGAACTGGCTTAGTCATGCTGGCCACATGACCTGAAAAGCTGTCTGTGGACAAACACCGGCTCCCTCGGCCTGAAAGCGAGATAAGCACCGCAACCCCATAGTCACCTTTGACTGGACTTAACAGTCCAGGGGTCATTTACCTTTACCTATTGTAATGGCAACAGCTCCCACCTGAGAGGTGCTGGAACTGGGTTCCAGTGAGTTCCAGCTGGGAAAAAAGCCCTGTCTAGAAGGATAAACCTTACGAAGCATGGCTTCTGAAATTCTCCTTACCAATCTTTCTGAATTCTTTAAGCTTCAACAAGCATACACATTATGCTCTTGGGACTTCCAAAATACTTTGTCCAAGTCCCTCATCAAAGGCTCCTGAGTAAATTTAGCAATCATGGGATATAAAGCTCCTTATAAACTGGGCTAGATGTATTCTCAGTCTGATCCAGCACAGCTTTTTAAAATGTTGCTTTTAAATTGAAAATAAATATTCTTCCTCACCTGCTCCAGCTAATGTCCAGCAAAGCTATCCTGAAGAACTTAAGGTTTGGAATTAAAATACTCTTATGCAATGATTTAAGGTACTCAGAAGGAAGTCCCACTGTGGATAATGGGACTTAATACATTGAAAATGTGCAATTACATACTCTTTCTGATCTAGCCTGCATGTTCAAGCCACACATCGGTCATCCATTGTGTCCTCAAACTGATCATGGAGACAGACACTAGACTCTTTTAGGGAGATTGTGATACCACATTACATCACAGCTAAGTAAACAGATTTCTTTAACAATATTGTCTCAGTTGAACTTCCGGGTTGGCGCCTCCAGCAATGGCTGAATTCCTCTGATTGGGAGGAATTTGCTTCGTGGAAATCAGGGTCTGGCCACCATGGCGAAGGCGGGGACCCACTAAAAATCACAGGCGGCAGAAGCCTGTGAACGTGGGATTCGGCTGTCACCTTTTGCGCCTCCCCTACTCGCGGGGAAACCCGGTTTCGGGGATCTGGAGCAATGTGGGGTGAGTGGCGCGGTGCTTTGAATTGACTGCTTCTTTCACGGAGTAAAGCCGCATTGCTGTTGTCAGAGAGCGCTGACTTTTTCCTGTGGACAGTTGGATCTTAAAACAACTACCCGTGAGTAGAACGAAAAAATGGATTTTTAAACGTCTTAATTTGGCACCGAAACGGTGAGGTTTCAAACAGGAAGTCCGCCTTCCCCTTTTATAAATAAACTGAAGCAAAGAGGCTGCAAGCTAAAGTCTTGGAAAGTCCTCTGTAAAGGGTTTATTTTTTTTTTAATATAATTTTATTAAGTTTATAGTATACAAAATCCAACTTCCAATCACTTATTTCCATAAATCTAGTGGACTCCCCCCATCTTCCGAACACTGCATTCTCTGTAAATTTAAAACCTCAGCAAATTGTTAACTTATTTTAAACATAATAATATATCTTCCATTTTATCGTGATATCTGGTCTCTAAACATTTCAATCCAAATCCATTGTTTTAGTTTCAACACAATAAAATTATTTCATTACACCACTTCTGTCTTGTTGTTCCTTATTTTCCAATTCAAAAAATTAACCAATGCTGAAGCTGTAATTTCCTAAAAAGGAACATTTTTTAACATTCATACAACCTATAATGCCTTTTCAAGTAGTCCTTAAATTTTTCCCAAACTTCCTCCGTTTCTTCTTCTCCCGAGTCTCGGATTCTGCCAGTCATTTCAGCCAGTTCCATATAGTCCATCAGCTGCGTCTGCCATTCTTCCAATGTGGGTAAATTTTGTGTCTTCCAATGCTTAGCCATCAGGATCCTTGCTGCTGTGGTAGCGTACATAAAGAAAATTCTATCTTTCTTGGCCACCCTCTGGTCTACCATGCCCAGGAGGAAGGCCTCCGGTTTCTTGGGTAAGGTAAATCTAAGTACCTTTTTTAGTTCATTATGTATCATCTCCCAGAAGGCCTTCACCTTCGGGCAGGTCCACCAGAGGTGTAAGAATGTCCCTTCCTCCTCTTTACATTTCCAACATTTGTTGTCAGACAGGTGATATATCTTTGCAAGCTTGACTGGGGTCATGTACCACCGGTATGTCATTTTCATAATATTTTCCTTCAGGGCAGTACATGCCGTAAATTTCATTCCGGTGTTCCATAACCTTTCCCAGTCTTCAAACATAATGTTGTGCCCCAGATCCTGCGCCCACTTTATCATGGAGGATTTAACAATCTCATCCTGTGTATTCCATTTAAGCAACAAGTTGTACATTCTCGAAATTAACTTAGATTTTGGCTCAAGCAGCTCTGTCTCTAATTTCGACTTTTCCTCCTGGAAACCCACTTTTTTGTCCGCTTTAAAAACTTCCTGAATTTGAGCATAATGTAACCAATCTCTCACCTTGTTTTTTAACTTTTCCATACTCTGCAACCTCCAATTATCTCCAATTTTTTCAATTATTTCCCAATATTTAGGCCAGTGGGCCTCCATATTGAGTCTTTTCCGTGCTTTGGCCTCCATCGGTGAGAGCCACCTCGGAGTTTTACTCTCCAATAAGTCTTTATATTTTGACCAGACCATAAAAATTGCCCTTCTGACAATATGGTTTTTGAATGATCTATGAACTTTAACCTTGTCATACCACAAATATGCATGCCACCCAAAAGCATTATCAAATCCTTCCAGGTCGAGGACATCGGTGTTCTCCAATAAAATCCAATCTTTCAACCAGCAGAGGGCTGCAGATTCATAATATAACCTCAAGTCCGGCAGGGCAAACCCCCCTCTTTCTTTCACATCCGTTAGTATTTTAAACTTAATTCGGGGCTTTTTGCCCTGCCAGACAAATTTAGAAATATCCCTCTGCCATTTTCCAAAACATTCCACCTTGTCCACGATCTGGAGGGCCTGAAACAGAAATAGCATTTTCGGCAATACATTCATCTTTATAGCAGCTATTCTACCCAACAAGGAAAGTTTCAGTCTTGACCATGTTTCCAAGTCTCTTTTGATCTCTGACCAACATTTCTCATAATTGTCCTTAAACAAATTCAAGTTTTTGGAGGTCAAGTGCACCCCTAAATACTTTACTTTTTTAACCACATTTAATTCCGTTTCTTTTCTGAACTCCTCTATTTCAATAGTTGTCAAATTTTTTGCTAGAACTTTAGTTTTTTGTTTATTCAGCTTAAATCCCGCCACCCGACCAAAGTCAGCAATTAATTCTAACGCTCTTTTAGTGCTAGAGGCTGGCTCCTGTAGTGTTAATACCAAGTCATCTGCAAATGCTTTCAATTTATATTGTTTCTCTCCGACCACAATTCCCTGTGCCAACCGGTCATTTCTAATCTTGTTCAATAGCACCTCCAGGACCGAGATAAACAACAGAGGAGACAGAGGGCACCCCTGTCGTGTCCCTTTTTCAATTTTAAACTCCTCTGTCACCACGTTGTTCACTATCAATTTAGCCTTTTGTTCTGAATAAATTGCTTCTATTCCATTTTCAAACCCCCGCCCTACTCCCATCCTTTCCAAATTTTTCTTCATAAACATCCAAGAAATGTTGTCAAAGGCTTTCTCCGCATCAATAAAGATCAACACCGCTCTTGTATTTGAATTTGTCTGTAAAAATTCTAAAATATCAATGATGTTTCTTGTGTTGTCAAATAAATGCCTACCGGGGAGAAAGCCTGCTTGGTCCTTATGAATCACTTCATTTAATACTTTCTTAAACCTACTTGCCAAAATGTCTGCAAAGATTTTGTAATCCACATTTAGGAGTGAGATAGGACGGTAATTTTTAAGTTGAGTTTTTTCAGTTTCTAATTTTGGTATCAACGTGATGAAAGCTTCTTTCCATGTTTCCGGTGCCTTCCTCCCCTCCATAATCTGGTTGCAAACTTCCAACAGTGGTTGTATCAAAGAGTCCTTCAATACCTTATAGTATTTGGAAGTGAGTCCATCTGGTCCTGGAGACTTGCCTAGTTGAAGATTCTGAATGGCGCATTCAATTTCTTGGAGCGTAATGTTACAGTTCAGGGTTGCTCTCATTTCCTGGGGTATTCTTTGTAATCCATTAGTTATGAGAAATTGGTCCACCTCCGAATCCTTTTGTGGCCTTTGTGAATAGAGTTCACTGAAATATCTCTGGAAGCACTTTCTAATTTCCTCAGGTTTCTGAACCATTCTCCCTTCAATCTCTAGATTTGTAACTGTATTAAGCTTTTGTCTCTTTTTCAACTGCCAAGCCAACAGCTTCCCACACTTATTAGCTGATTCAAAGGATCTTTGTTTCATTTGTTTAATTTTCCATTCCACCTCTTGATTTATCAATTTCGAATATTGTGCCTGGAAAAACTTCACTTCTCTCAGCACTTCCTTCGATTTAGGCCTGGATCTCAGTTTTTTCTCTCCTTCTCTTATTTTCTCCAAAATCTTCTCCTTCTTTTCATTCCAGAGCCTTTTTTTAATCGTGTTCTGCTGTATTAGAAACCCTCTCATAACTGCTTTACTTGCGTCCCAGATTGTTCTTTTTTCCACGGTTGTCTTTAAATTTATTTCAAAATAATCCTTTAAAACTTTTTGGGCCTTCTTAACAATCTCCTGATCTCTTAACAAAGCGTCATTCATTTTCCATCTGAAAGATCCGGTTGTGTTTAATCTCAGTTCCATTCTCAAAGCATTGTGGTCGGAGCAGGTTTTTGGGCAGATTTCCACTTTTCTAGTCTTAGGTGCCAGTCCTCTAGTTATCCATATTTGGTCGATTCGCGTCCATGTCATGTGGGCCTCAGAAAAGAAAGTTCCTTCTTTCCCTAGAGGGTTCTTGATCCTCCATATATCAGTCAAGTCCAAATTGTCAGTCATTTCGAAAAAAGTTTTTGGTAGTCTGCCGTCTTTCGTTATGTTAGCACTTTGCGACTTATCCATATTCACTGAGACGACTCCGTTCATATCTCCCAACATGATAATGTTGTTGTAATCCAAATAGTCCAGCATAGTCTCATGCAGCCTCTTAAAAAATTCCGATTTCCCTTCATTTGGGGCGTAGATTCCTAAAATTAAAAACTTTTCTCCTTGTGTCTGAATTTCAACCGCCAAAATTCTGCCCTGTTCATCTTTAAATACAAATTTTGGTGACAAGTTCTCCTTTGCATATATCACCACTCCTCTTTTCTTGACTTTGTCCGATGAAATAAATTCTTGGCCTAACCTTTTATTAATTAACACTTTTCTGTGGAGTCTTGTCACATGTGTTTCTTGCAAGCAGATAATGTCCAATTGTTCTTTTTTCAAAATATGAAATACTTTTCTCCTTTTTTCTGGAGAGTTCCCGCCATTTATGTTCCAACTAAGAAGCTGTAGAGACATCCTGGTCTAGTACTTGAATATCACAGTTGGGTATCTATGTTATCCTCCGTTCCCGAAGGATGTGGTGCCGGTCCGCCTCCAGATGGTACGTGTCCTGGTGGTAATCCCGGTGGTGGAGGCCAAGAATCTGTGGCTCTCTTTTGGAGGTCCTCCTCGTTGTCATGCAGGAACTTCTGCTGGTCCTCTAGTGTTTTAATTCTTACCTTCTTTCCTTTATAGGTGAATGATAAACCTTGAGGGAATTCCCACCTGTAAGGAATTGCGTTGTACCTTAACAGTTTGGCCAAGTCTGTATATGAGGCTCTAAGGTCCAACAAATATTTGGGAATGTCTCTATAAATTTCTGCTCTTTTACCTTCCACTTCCAGAGATTTTTTAAAATGTTGGCCTAGTATCTTGTCTCTTTCCTCTCTTGTTCTCAAGCAAACCAAACAGTCTCTGGACTTGTCTTTCTTAGCCGATCTTCCCAATCTGAAGGCCGTCACAATTTTGAAGTCTTTGTCTTCCTCAACCCCCCAAAATTTAGAAAATAATTGCGTCAAAAATTCCTCTAGGTTGCCCTGCTCCAGTTCTGGGACGGCCCTCAGCCTAAGATTGCATTCCTTACTTTTCAGTTCCACCATTGACAGGTAGGCTTGCTGTTCTCCTACCTGTCTTTTCAGAGGTTTTACTTCCCCTTTGATCTCCTCGACCTTTTTGCACGCTTGCTCAGCTTTTTGATTGGCTTCCGCAGCTAATTTATAGTTCTCAGCCGTAGCTCCTTGCAATTTCTCAATAGCCTGGGTATGCTGGGAAACCTGATCTGATAACTTACTGATAGTAGATGTAGCTCTATCAATTTTAGAAGACTGATCGTCCACCTTCTTATTCAAAAGTGCCAATTGTTCCAAGATTTGTTTCAAGGCTAGATCAGTTCCTCCAGTTGCCATTTCTTCTGTAGCAAGCGTTTCAACTTCTCCCTCCTGTGCCGTCAGCACAGTTGGTACAGAGGATCTACGTTGATGTGTTAACGTTGTTTGAACAAGCTGCCCAGCTCTCTTATCTTTTTCTTTAGCTTCCTTAGCTTTGGCTGCTCTTGTTTTCCCTGGGCCGCTCATTCCCCAGCTGCCTCTGTTCAAGGTCAAATAGCCTTTCAATCCATGAGAAAGGCAAGTCCAGAGTATAAACAATTAAACCACAAAAAATCTCGATATAATACAGTTCCCAGGCCTCTATACCTCTGCAAATCCACCAGGGGGGGGGTGTTTCATGAGAAGGAAAGTTTCTTTTCCGCCATCAAAGTTCCTATCAACTTTTATAATCCCCAAGTTCAAAAAGGAGGTTTCCAGATAGTTCTGTTTCAAAATAGTGCCACAAGGTGACAGAAAGGTTCCAGTATCAATATTAAAGCGATAATGTATCCATCCATGCAACAATTTATACTTCAGAAGAAGTTTCAGCAGCCTGACAGTTCTCCTTTGCAACACTGGCAGCCCGACAGCTCGGTTGTCCCCTTTAACTCCACGTCACTCCACAGTAGGGGGAAGGTTCCGTAGCAAAATAAACCAAATGATTTAATCCTTCATTCCTTTTGATTTCTAAAAACACAGTCTATTGATGCCCCTTCGTACTATTTTCAAAGTCTCTTTTTAAACGCTTCAGCCCACGTCAAATTCTTTGCTTTGCTCTGATTAGCAGGGTTGGGAGACGGACTTCCTGTTACTCGCCTCCCGTTTTCAGCCGAATTAAATAAATTTAAGTCAATCTTTAGTACCCCTTACTCACGGGTAAATTGCAGCCAATTCCGATACTTTTCAAGAAGAAAGGTCGACGCTCATCAGCAGCAGCAGCGCGGCTTCACTTCCGCGAAAAGAGCGATGAACTCACAGCGCCGCTCCCCCTTTCACGTTCCGGAGCCTCTTACGAGGTCCCTTCCTCGCTTCTGGGGGGGCTTCTGGCACCCGCCGAGTCCCACGGCCGCAGGCTCGCTCTGCCTGCGGTTTATCTTAATGGGTCTCCGCTTTGCCGTAGCGGACGACCCTTTTTCGCGGAGCCCCTCTTCACTGAGTAAAGAGGACCGCCATTGCCGTTTTGCGCCGCCTCCGGAAGTGACCTCTGTAAAGGGTTTAACTTCCATCGGCTAAAATCATTAAACCCCACCTTGGAGGCAGGAGAAGGGGGGGGGATTTTGGACCGCCTAAGCCTGCAGGAGAAAGAGTGAAGAAAGTTAAATTACCACCGCTCTGAACCTGGAAACGGGCTGCTAGTAAGTCTGACATTTTGGGAAAGTTCATTGACTGTAAATAAAACATTTGTTGACAGATAGTTAAATAAGAGAAATACATTGTTTCCATTGTTTCCTTCTGAGTTTAAAAAGGAGTAAAAGTAACTGAAAATTGAAACTAATTTTATCGCTTGAACCGTGCTTAAAAGGATTGATACAAATAGAAATTGTTTCCCTCTAGAGGGAGCCTTTGAAACTGTTACAAGAGTTGAGCTGGGGGAATCTCCAGCTGCAAGATAAAAAACCGTGAGAACCAGGGATTGACCTTGGATCGCTAAGAATGTCGACAGAAGAAGCCTCAGTGATTGCATTATGCAAGATAAGTGATTCAGTGGAACAGCTCCATAAGAAGACGGATGTGATGACTATCAAAATTCATAACTTGGGACAAAAAGTGACTAATTTGGGACAAAAAGTGAACATCTATACAGAAACTATTCAGGAATCGATACAGGAATCTACTTTGACATGGCAAATTGTGGAGAAGGTGAGAGAGAAAGTTGTTGTTGTTGAACCTAAGGTAATACAAGTGGAGAGGGAGAGAGCCCCAGCCTTACAGAGGCAATTTGATGAATATAAGTTGTTGCCTTCTATGACTGAATTTAGAGAAAGTCAGATTTTGAGGATTGGAGCCCTGCTTGGACTGGAAAAGGAAAGTTGGATAGATCCCCCCATGCAGAGATGTACTGACCTTTGGGACCTGGACTTGGGTCAGGAGGAGATTGGAGTTGTGGGGACCTTCAGATTTGGAGGGATTTTGAAACACGTCCTGAAATATCTTTTGGATTTTAGTTTTAACTACGGGGATTTGGCTGACCTGTTGAGAAGGAATAAAAACATTGCTAAGTCGGAGCTTCCCCGAGATCTACTCTTCAGCATCAAAGGAAGGAAATTAAGAACAAGATCAGCAGAAGACAAAGTAAAGTGCATGTATAAATATGAAGAAGATCTGCAGAAGGGACTTGGAAAAGAGTTAAGAGCCTCGGACAGAAGATCACCAGGTTAATGGACCATATGGAATTGACGGAAAGGACTGGCAGAATCCGAGTCCAGGGAGAAGAGACGGTGGAAGAAGATTGGAAAAAGTTTAAAGTTTATTTATAGAAATACTGTAAAATTAATGAGTGTTAGAAAAATGTTGGAATGAAATTATATGGCTTTAGCAGAAATGTTATAAGGAGTTAAGCACAAATAAGTATTATAGTATTAATGGAAAATAAGGTTAAAATAAGTTAAGAAAATTATATGACAGAAAATAGAGAAAGATGGAAAGGAATTGCTCAAACAATTAACAGAAGTGGAATACAAAAAGGGAGGTGAGAGGAAATGGTATGATGTATGCTTTTAAATTGTTTTTGCTTTGTTTTGTTTAGTCTAATGTGTTAATGTTGCATTGTGTATTGTTTATATATTGTATTGTATTGCATTTTCTTTCTTTTGCTTTTTCTTTTCTTTTTTCTTTTTTCTTTTTTTTCTTCTTTTTTGTAAGTTTTAAAAGTAATAAATATTATTTTAAAAAAACAAAACAATATTGTCTCAGTTTTCCCTAGCTGGCTGGCAGGCACGCTGCATTTTATCAACTGGGATGCAAAGATGAAGGTTTCCTCTTATGAATTGACTAGGTAACTTTATGGATGTTGTAACTTTAATAATAATAACAATAATAATATTTTTCCCCAGCCACTCTGGGCGGCTTTCAACAAAATATTAAAATACAATAGTCTGTTAAACATTAGAAGTTTCCCTAAACAGGGCTGCCTTCAGATGTCTTCTAAAAGTCTGGTAGTTGTTTTTCTCTTTGACATCTGGTGGGAGGGTGTTCCACAGGGCAGGTGCCACTACCAAGAAGGCCCTCTGCCTGGTTCCCTGTAACTTGGCTTCTCACAGTGAGGGAACCGCCAGAAGGCCCTCGGTGCTGGACCTCAGTGTCCGGGCAGAACGATGGGGGTGGAGACACTCCCTCAGGTCTACTGGACTGAGACCATTTAGGGCTTTAAAGGTCAGCATTTATCTTGCTCTATAGCATCTTAAACCGGAGCAGAGTCTTTGTATTAGAACAATATTTTATGCCTTTTTATATACAATGGAAACTCGGGATGCGAATGGGATCCGTTCCAGAGCCCTGTTTGCATCCTGAATGGAATGCAAGATGTGGCGGTGCGTCTGTGCGTGCGCGGGTTGTGTTTTGCCGCTTCCGTGCATGCGTGTGGCGTCATTTTGAGCGTCTGCGCATGCGCGAGTGGCAAAACCCGGAAGTAAAGTGCTCCGTTACTTCCGGGTTGCTACGGAGCGCAACTCGAACGCGCTCAACCCGAAGCACATTCAATTCAAGGTATGACTGTACTTGAATTGCTTGCACAATGGGCTTTCTCTCTTCTCCGTGTCACCTCCGCTGTCCCCAGATTTTCTCCAGGGCGTTGGGGGAACCCCTAGAACAGATTATGAGGGTGCAGGAGGAAGGAGAGGAGAAGAATGTTTCCTTGCGCTGATGAACTATTTGCCATTCCACCAATGAACCCAAGCATATAAAAAGGCATAAAATTCTTTTATTGGAGAATGCTTTATCACAAATCAGGGTACAGGCAATGAAGCAGTGTGTGTCATTTCCGTGAAAATCGAGCGCATGCAGAAGATGTTTTAACCAGTAATTGTAGGAAGCAGTGTCTGGCAAGGTATGCAAGTCCTTTCTGGGGAAGGGAAGTGGCAGGTCAAGGTCCAATTAGTGAATATTGAGAAAGGGAGATCAGGGCAGAGCTGGTCTTGTCTTGCATGGGGCCAGTACAATTATTACTCAGCCATTCTTTTACTTGTCCCTAGACTATTCAAGCTGCTGTCACCCAGAATCCTTATAATTGTTCAGCACATACAGTGCCCAGATCCCAAAAAGAAATGTTTGCACTCTGTTCTGCATTGGTCAGGCTGCCTCTGAAGTACTGTGTGTCCAGTTTAGGGCACCACATTTTAAGAATTACACTGACAAACTGGAGTGTGTCCAGAGGGTGAGGGACAGGATGATGAGGGGTGTGGAGACCAAGTCCTTTGGGGGAAAGTCAATAGAGCTGGACATGTTTTGCATTGAAAAGGGAAGATCAAGCTGAGAGACCACCAGGGTCTGCAACTATCTGCAGGACTGTTGTGCACAAGATAAAGCAGACTTCCTTTTCTCTTGCTCCAATGGGTGGAACAAATAGACCCAACAGATAGGAATTGCAAGGAAGCAGGAAAAGCTTCCTGACAGTCAGAACTGACCATCAGTAGAACAATCTGCCTCAGGAGGCAGTGGGCTGTCTTCCACTGGTAGTATTTAAACAGAGTATAAAGAGCAACCTACACTATCTTTTACAACAACGGTCGCTAAATCATAGCCTCCCCCACAAAAAACCCAAACTGTCATTTAAAATAGTTTTCTTAATTGACCGCGGCCATAACTGCGTCCCCCACCCCTAATGTCATGAGGTCCGAAGGTTTGTGGGGCTCCCAATTTTCCCATCCCCCCACACGATCAATTTATTCTTTTTTCTTTTGCTGAGCACTCCTTTAGATCCACCAATTATGGGAGAGTAAGATTATCATTAATGATTAATAATATTTATATGCCACTTAATATGCAAAATCCCTCAGCAGTTGACATAAAACACAGTAAGATCATTAAAAAGGAAAGGGTGTGTGGAATGTATACGCAACACTTAAAACTGAACGTACATAGAAATACATCAGCAAAAACAGAGAAGCCATCAATAAAAGATGCAGTTAAATATCAATAAATAATAAAGCAGAATAATGTGAAGAAAGTTACGAGCCGTGGAATGCCTGCTTAAGCAGATGGATGGGTCTTCGAAGCTTGCCTCTGAGCCTAGGGCTTGCCAATTGAAAGGTTGGTGGTTCGAATCCCCATGACGGGGTGAGCTCCCGTTGCTCAGACCCTGCTCCTGCCAACCTAGCAGTTCGAAAGCACGTCAAAGTGCAAGTAGATAAATAGGTACTGCTCCGGCAGGAAGATAAATGGTGTTTCCGTGCACTGCTCTGGTTTGCCAGAAGCGGCTTAGTCATGCTGGACACATGACCTGGAAGCTGTACGCCGGCTCCCTCGGCCAATAAAGCGAGATGAGCGCTGCAACCCCAGAGTCGGTCATGACTGGACCTAACGGTCAGGGGTCCCTTTATCTTTACCTAACAGCAAGTGGAAGGTGTCCCAGAGAGTGGTGGGAGTCTGACCATTGGCCACTGTTACAGAACTTGGGGGGGGGTTCCCCCCCAAATACTAAAATTTATAAATGCTAGGATTTGGGGTTATTTGTGATATGAAGGGAGAATATAAGCTGCAAAGGGGTTCCTGGGTAGCCTGGCCAAACTAGGGCTGTTAAGAGAGGCATTGTGGGTCATTAACAAGACAATGGAACTTCTTGCCCAGGTGTGACCAGAGATTGGAGATTTGGAAGGTTGCCAGGGTAACTGTTGTGGGGGAGGACAAGGAGCTTCTGGGAAGAAGAAAGGATGAGATCCATCTTGGTGAGGGAGAAGGAAGAACTGCCTGCAATGCTTTGGACCATGCTGTAAGATCTGAACCCCCTTCATGCAGACTGAAGGTGAAAATATAAAACCATTTATCTTGAAGTACAGCTGTTTCCGCTTTGTCTCCCATTCTCCAAAGGGACATGACCCTGTGTGTGTGCCTGTGGCCCCACACACTCCTGCCACTGTTTGGCAGAGGGGGGGAGTGTTATTGTCCTGTTTGTGAGGCCCCCCCTCACGGTACCTGTGAGAAACAAGATGCTTTGGTCTAATCTACCTGGGCTCTTTGTGCCTTACTGTCTTCATTATTTCCCCCTGGCTCTTTCAGGGTAACAACCACTGTCCTCCCAGATTAATTCATCAAAATGTGTCTTAACCTGGCTTCACTGTCTCAGTGAAAAATGAGAGAGAGTAAGAGAGCAGGAGAATGTAACCTTTTAGTTGTGATTAGGGAAGGCTGGAGAAAATGAGAGGAGGGTGAAATTAGAGGCAAATGTACCAAGCAGCAACTGGCTGCGCATCCTGATGTGTTAGGAAAGCTGTTGCTGAAATTAACATTTGAATCATTTGCTGCCGCCTTTCAAAGTCAAATTCCCTTCTGCATTCCAGGAAATATCACATAGGCAGGGAACAAATATTTGGAGGAGCCTTCCACAGCTATAAAGATGGGAGAGGAGCTCTAAATGAAAAGAAAGATACCCGTCTTGTAAGGAAGATGTATTACTTAGCATAATTGGGCATGAAGAGCTGTGTGGTGAAGGAGGGGAGCAAACGGACGATTCAGAGGCAGAAAGTAAATAGTACAGGGGGGTATTTAGTTTATCCTAAACAGCTAGAGGAAGACATGGAATTTCCTAATAATGGCTGTTGGTAAGCATTCAGGCAAGGGTGACCAGGACATTGAACAATGATTGTGCAAAACAGCAGGATCCTCATTAGCAGTCACAGGGAACCTCAACAACAACAACAACACTTGTTATCTCATTATCTGAAGGTCTCCAAGCATCTTACAACCCATCTGTACAGCCCCTCTCCACAGCATGACTAAAAAATTAATAAAACACCTTTTGGTTTTTTACCTCAAGTGATGTTGGCTTACAAGTGATGTTTGCCAGTGTCATTTTCCTGATGTCACAGATGGATGGTCAAAGTTAAGAGAATGATGCCTTGCTTAAACAGTGCTGTCGGGACAGAAATTCAGAGGCCCACTTAGCAGGAGGGTCCTCTCAAATGCAGCAAGGTTGGTGAACCACATTTGAAGTGTGGTAATATACAGCACCGTCTAAAGGAGTCCCCACATGAAACCATTAAGTTCAGGGTAAAAAAATTACTTTGCTATACCACTGCCTTGCATAAAAAGCTGCCCTTTGCGCTTCATGTTCCTGCCACTACCATTTCTCCACATCTAAGTACCAGGCCGAAGGCTGTCATTAGTTAAAGTGGATGTCTTGTATACAGGAGCAGGAGGAAAAGACTTTCCTGGGGCAAGCCACAGTATGAGACCCTTCCTTGGAACCAGTGGGTATTCTAGGAAAGAAAATCCATTCCTAGTGTCAGGACAGGGATCTATATGTATGTATCCATAACAGTAATTATAAAAACACAGAGAGAAAGCAAAAGCTACAATGGCCTTGCTACCTATCATAGCATATTTCTGCTAGTAAAGTGTTGTGCATGACTATGAAGCTTTATAAATAATAACACATCCTTATATTCATACATAACCCAGTTGCTGATTGTGTGTTGAATATTCAGCACCCAACATACGGCCCTTCGTTTCCTCTCTTCAGAATGGAAATGACCAGTTACTAAAGATAAAATATTCATTCCCCTTCCATTCTCTTTTCCCAAAGGCTCTCCTTACAAAATGTGCTTCTGAGAAAAATCCACAATACAATTCGAAAGAACTGTCCTTGCATCAGATGGAACCACATCTTACAAACCAATCTGTGCGACAAAATTCCACTACGCAGCTGGGGAGGGGTAATTTACAGAGAGATGGCAATAGAGGGAGAGTGCTTAACACCTCTTCCATCCACCTCTTCCCCCTTCCACACAACTGTCACTCAAACCTCCCTCTTCCCAGTGACATTCCAGATGTGTTTGTGAGGGTAAAGACTCATGGAGAATCCTGCTCTGTATGTGCACGTTGTGTTATGACACTGCAAATGTTCCTGGGGTATGGATCCTAGATTACTCATAGCATTCAGTGGGAGAGGGGGAGCCAGGTGAAGAGGTAGGACATTTTCACACATTACCTTTCAGCTGCCTTTGAGTCTTTAATGTGATTTGCATCTATGTGTTACTGTTAATAGGGGATAGTGAACTCTGGAGAAGCATTGGTAATACAAATTAGATTCTCACCTGTTCAGGACTGATGTGGTGTCTGCATATAGATAGGTGATGTATAGCTGTGGTGTATGTATATAGAGATGCAGGTGGCGCTGTGGTCTAAACCACTGAGCCTCTTGGGCTTGTGATCAGATGGTCGGCGGTACGTATCTGTGCAATGGTGGTGAGCTCCCATTGCTCTGTCCCAGCTTCTGCCAACCTAGCAGTTCGAAAGCACACTAGTGCAAGTAGATAAATAGGTACCACTGCGGCAGGAAGGTTCTTCAGGGGCTTGCAGTTCTTAAACCTTTTGTTAAATTATGGGAATCTTTTGTGAGTCGTCTGAAGAACAGAGCCAAGGGATGGACTGCAAGTGAACTCAGCGCCCCCTACTGGCCATGCCCATGGATTACTGCATGGTGTCAGAAGTGGATTGCTCTCCAAGTTTTGCTACCAGCTGCTTGTTTGCCAGACACAGAGGGAGAGGCAGGTGAAGAAGCAGGTTGAAATGGTGAAGAGGAGGAGAAGGTCCATGGGTCTCTTATCAGCAGGCCCTCGTCTGGGAACATTGGCCCTGGCAGGTGCCCTGCTATGCCAACTCTTGATGCTGGCTTGGCTCACCTCACAAAACACACACACACACATACACCGGGTTTTCTGGGTCCACAGCCCTGTATTGACAGGAAAATACCTGAGAATTTCCAATCTTTCTCTGAGCTATGCTTTACAGTGGTACCTCTGGTTACGTACTTAATTCGTTCCGAAGGTCTGTTCTTAACCTAAAACTGTTCTTAACCTGAAGCACCACTTTAGCTAATGGGGCCTCCTGCTGCTGCCATGCCACCGGAGCATGATTTCTGTTCTCATCCTGAAGCAAAGTTCTTAACCTGAGGTAATATTTCTGGGTTAGCGGAGTCTGTAACCTGAAGCATATGTAACCTGAAGTGTATCTAACCCGAGGTACCACTGTACTGGGAGCAGAGAATAGAGCTATAACCTAGCAGCAACAAAAACTGAAGGGGAATGAAGAGAATTATATAATTGCTGTGATGTGATGAAGCATTGCACGGGGGGGGGGGGGAGGGGAGGCATTACTTTTAGGTAACAAAATCCCCAATTAAGCAGCTCCAGCAAACAAGACATCCTTAGGGAGTGTGAAGGTCTCAGGCAAGACATAATTCTGAAAGGCAGGACAGGTGAAGGACATCACAAGCCTGGAGGAGACACAGAGAAAGACGCTATTCTCTCTCATCCAAGGCATGTTGCTAAGCATCTGCCTTTATGTGTCTCCTGCTCCTCTAGGCGTTCTAAAGCGTATCTGAAAAAAATCATTCTCCACATTCCCGAAGTGCAGTCACCTCTGTAGGAAGAACCTGGTATTTTAACTCAGCACAAAGTGAAAAGAGAAGATTTCTCCACACAGCCTAGAGATCCAGATGAATTTGGAAAAGAAGGAAGGACAATTCAACAATCTACCAATAACGACTGAGGCTGAACTCCTGGATAGCCTTCATCACAAGTAAATTCTCACTATACTTACTGCTAAGTAAGCATGCATGTGTGATAGGAATTTTATGGTCTTAGATATATGGCAACGTTCATAACCACACGTACATAGATCAGCACAGGAAAGCCAACCTGGAACCATTTTGATTCCTAAACTGAGCAAATGTTTCTCTGCATGGTCAAAATGGAAAAGCTTCCCCATTGTCTCTTCCTTCACAAATCCTGTCTTAATCTGTGTTCAAATAAGGGTGTGAGCCTTATCATTACAAGACTGCCCAGGCTCCCCAAGAAATCCAATCAAGTAACCTGCCAGACAGGAAATAAACAAAGCGACAGGAGATAAACTGTGACAAGATAAAAACAACATTTAAATTTCTGTGATGTAGGTGGGATGTATCTGAGGGGTGGTCTTAGGTTACACCCCTTCTGTGATGTATGCATAATGTTTCTAGGGGTGGTCTTGATCTACAGAATGGGAATTTCAAAAGTTTTTATAAACCCTTGCACAGCATTGTTCTGGGTCCTCTTCCTCTCCTGCGTGTGAGGGGAGCACCCTGTTGCAACAGATCAATAAAGATCAAGCTTACTAGCTGCTTTGCTTCTCAATATTCTCTGGTTGGCCTCTGTTATTTTCTCCTACCAATAGGGAACCTATGTAAGGACTCTATATGGGCTCTTGGATACCCCATAAGGGAAAAGGGCATATTTTTATTTACAACACATGGGATCATTTGAGAGCACATCTGTAACAAAAGTCCTATTTCCTCTGGGGAGACTGCCAATGCATGACAATTGAAATCACAGGGCCATCAGCAACATACACTGCGGTACCCAAATTAGCTCTGGGGCCCTCCAGACTGCTGCTTTTTGTGGGTGTATTCTGATCCTAAACCTCTGCTGCCTTGTGGCTCTACTCATTTGTGAGAAAGGCTTTGGGAATAAACTCCAAGGAGATATCCATACCCCACTGACCTGTGAGACATCTTTGGGAAAAGAAAAGGCCAAGAAGTAAACCCTATACAAATCCAGAATGGAGTCCTTAAGACTGAATCTGTATCATGTGGTTGGTAGAAACTCTCCAAGGAATCAGGGAAAAACTTCTGCAGCCTTACTGAGTTTTTGTTTTGTTTTTTTAATGGACCATCCAGGGATGGAAACTGTTACCAGGGGCAGACTTTGATAATTTTTGGTAACATGGCTTCTTGAGCGAGGCCAAAATTTTGCCCGCCAAACATGGTTGTACCCAAGAGGGAAAGCTGTCATCCCAAATCAAGTAAATAAATACAAATACTTAACTCCACCCCCATCATCCAGCCCGGACACTGAGGCCCAGCACCGAGGGCCTTCTGGCAGTTCCCTCGCTGCGAGAAGTGAAGTTACAGGGAACCAGGCAGAGGGCCTTCTCGGTAGTGGCATGTGCCCTGTGGAACGCCCTCCCAGCAGATGTCAAGGCAATAAACAACTACTTTACATTTAAAAGACAACTGAAGGGGGCCCTGTTTAGGGAAGTTTTTAATGTCTGATGTTGTATTGTTTTTAATATTCAGTTGGAAGCCGCCCAGAGTGGCTGGGGAAACCAGATGGGCGGGGTATAAATAATAAATCATTATTATTATTATCACATCACAGATAGCTCGGTTCTGCCCCCTAACATAAATCCTGCCCCCTAGGGTTGCCAGACCCAAGCTCAAGCCTGAACCTGAGCCATCTGTGAACACAAATTTTTTAACTCCCCCTCAAAAAAAACCCACAAACCCCAGATATTTGCTTACAATTGTAAAAAAATCCACCCAGTTGGGCATGTAGTTCCCTCCAAACAGGACATGTTTGGGATTTCCTGGACGTATGGCAACCAGCCAGTGTGGTGTAGTGGTTAAGAGCGGTAGTCTCGTAATCTGGTGAACCGGGTTCGCATCCCCGCTCCTCCACATGCAGCTGCTGGGTGACCTTGGGCCAGTCACACTTCTCTGAAGTCTCTCAGCCCCACTCACCTCACAGAGTGTTTGTTGTGGGGGAGGAAGGGAAAGGAGAATGTTAGCCGCTTTGAGACTCCTTCGGGTGGTGATAAAGCGGGATATCAAATCCAAACTCTTCTTCTTCATATGCCCCCTCCCAACATAAATCCTGGCTATGCTCATGCCCCCAAATGGATCTTCTCAATTACGGATCTTCTCAATTTTGTGCCCACTTAGCTCAGTGCCCTAAGCGGGGGAACCGCCCTAAATCCAGTTCTGCTTTGACCTTCTGCATGTATAGCATCTGCTCTACTACTGAGCAACAACCCCTCACTAGAGGGACTGAATAGGAATAGCACCTAAACGTCTTAACTGGAGCCCTGAAGATGAAAACTGTCAAAAACCCAAAGCAAGATGGGTTGGACCATCTTCTGAAAGAGGATGAAACAAGACTCGGCCTTTCAGGGACTAGAAATTGATGGCTGACAATATCCAGGGAAGCCAGAAGATGGCAGTGCTGAATAAGCAAAAAAAAAAATCCACTAGAGGCACCCCCCCTCCCCACCAGGAGGTAGTTTTCTGAGTTACATATGTAGATGCTGAATGTATTATGGACTGCTTCAATCATAAAATGTCTCCTACACATGAGCATAGGGAAGCTGTGTACAGTTCTGGACACAATCATGTGTGAATAGTTCACAGGGGTAGACCTTATCATCCCCGCCTGGATAACTTCTTTTCTTCCCATGTTATGAAACAGACAGGTACCTTTCAGTCCCCTCACATTCACATGTTATGAACTTCAAAATGTATTCAGTCTTGGGCATCTTTTTCTCTTTTCAGGGTTGACACCTCGTATTTATGGAATGCCCTCCCTTAGGAAGTACATACAGTTACAGATAGGTAGCCGTGTTGGTCTGCCATAGTCAAAACAAAAAAAATTCCTTCCAGTAGCACCTTAAAGACCAACTAAGTTAGTTCTTGGTATGAGCTTTTCGTGTGTACCTGAAGAAGTGTGCATGCACACGAAAGCTCATACCAAAAACTAACTTAGTTGGTCTTTAAGGTGCTACTGGAAGGAATTTTTTTTGTTTTGAAGTACATACAGTTATTTGTAAAAGTTTGCTATAAGCATTGTTATATTTATTTGAAATGTAGGGGTTTTTTGTGTTGTTACATTTGCTTTTGTTTTGCTGTGTCATTATGAATTTGTTTTTGTAGTGTTTGAAATGCCTTCCTCTTTTATTCTTTGTAAGGCGCTTTGAGCAGTTCTTGGAAACATCAGCAGGAACTCAGCTGAGGATTTCAAGAGAACATTGTTAGGCATCAGGACAAGTCAACTGGTTAAAATAAGCAACTTAGCAGCAGGCAGCATATTCACTTCCCACAATTGCTCCTCGCCTGTTACTGTGAAACTACCTTCCTCAGTGGAAGAAGCAATTACTGTAACTACCTGACAAAAGCTGAGATGGATCTTATTTTCTCAAACAATTGCTTCTTTTTCCTACTAAAGGAAAATCAGATACATATGCTGATGGATATTATAAATATGGATAGAAGTGGTGTATTCAGTGTTTAAAATGTGCAGTTTGCTCAGCCCAATAATATGTCATAAGTCCATTGCTGGCCATTCTGGTTTTTAAAAATTTCAATTTGAATTGTCCACCTTACATACTTCTACAGTACATACCTAGGCAGTTTCGCAAATTTGCAGGAACCACTGTCAGTTCAGTATCATTACTATTCTGCCTCCCCAAGCTCCTCACAGCTCAGCACTTCCTCATGCAAGGTCTGAATATCCCAAAGCTCTTTCTGAGAGAGGTATCCTTCATTGTTTAGAAATGTATTATCTTGGAAGGCTACAAGGTTAACATGTTTTTGCACATTTGTAGCATCTCTTCTCCAAATTCTAGTCTCCCTGGAAATGCTTTTAGATTGAATTATCTTGACTTTCCAGATGTGCCTTATTTCCAAGGCTAGGTTTCGGCTGTTGTGATATTGGCAATACTGGGTTCTTTTAGTAGCCTTGTTCTTGCTGTCATTGTTCATCAGAATTATGCCTGACCTGTTATTAGAATGGGCTTTTTCCCCAATAGCAAGGTGCAACCATTGTTTTCAAAGCTGGTTGAGGATAATATTTGTAGTAAGAAGGCAGATTTGAAATGATTAGTTGGTACAGCATAGTAATTGATGGCTTTTGCAAGCTGATTATGTCCAGCAAGTTATTCTGTACTGGATAGGACAAGGCAGAGAGCTATTACATGTTCCGTTTCTGATTAATCTTTGCATTTTCTATGAGAGTCTGTATCTTTGGTCTTTGTACTTTTTGATAATTGGTAGCAATTATACAGGCTTGAATAGCAGTGAAAAGCTGACCTGCTTTTCGCTCCATGCTGATAAGGCGTCATTCACGTTTCCTCTCTCTTAAAGCTTTCTGAGCATCCCCCCATACTGGGCTTTGGGTATCCTTGTTTCAGTTATTGATTGATACTGAGTCTGACTTAAATGATTCAGAATCTTGGGGGGCACTTTCAGTTTCATGACGGAAGTAAGACCAGTATAAATATAATGCATGTATCATTTATATGTATGCATGCATACATACACCCACCCATCCATAAATGACCTTAGAGTAGTAGCCCATCCTGGAGAAAAGGATCTTCAGAGAGAATCTGCAGCATGAATCCACTGCATTAAAGCATACCAAGAGTTTCAGTGCTATCACTTGAGGACTAAACTGAGAAAAAAATATTTTTAGTGCACTGTATGTGTTAATTGGCTAAGCAATGTGAGGGTGTGTGTGTCATTAGCGACACTTTTGTGACTGACCGCTGTAAAGGATGCAATTATCACTGTCTGTACTTTTCTGCATTTTATTTCCTTGTCGCCTCATTTTTTTAGAACCCCCACTGCAACTCAAGATGAAAGCATGCAGTTGGTGAAGTAGATTGCAAAAGGATGCTCTTGGGAAGAGAGGAGCTGGCAAGAGTGGGGGGCGGGGGGCCCTAATCACAGTCGTTCTGGGCACGTCTGAGTTGGGGGTTGGTGACAGTGCTTTGCAGTAGTTCTGGTCCTATTTGGACAGTCATTTCCAGATGGTGATAATTGGGGCGTGTTCTTTAGCCCCATGAAGCATTCAATGTGCACTTCCACAGGATTAAATTTTATCCCCTATGCTGTTTAGCATCTTAGAATCATAGAATTGGAAGAGACCACAAGGGCCATCGAGTCCAACCCCCTGCCAAGCAGGAAACACCATCAGAGCACTCCTGACATATGGTTGTCAAGCCTCTGCTTAAAGACCTCCAAAGAAGGAGACTTCACTACACTCCTTGGCAGCAAATTCCACTGTCGAACAGCTCTTACTGTCAGGAAGTTCTTCCTAATGTTTAGGTGGAATCTTCTTTCTTGTAGTTTGGATCCATTGCTCCGTGTCCGCTTCTCTGGAGCAGCAAAAAACAACCTTTCTCCCTCCTCTATGTGACATCCTTTCACATATTTGAACATGGCTATCATATCACCCCTTAACCTCCTCTTCTCCAGGCTAAACATGCCCAGCTCCCTTAGCCGTTCCTCATATGGCATCGTTTCCAGGCCTTTGACCATTTTGGTTGCCCTCCTCTGGGCACGTTCCAGTTTGTCAGTGTCCTTCCAGAACTGGACACAGTACTCCAGGTGAGGTCTGACCAGAGCAGAATACAGTGGCACTATTACTTCCCTTGATCTAGATGCTATACTCCTATTGATGCAGCCCAGAATTGCATTGGCTTTTTTAGCTGCCGCGTCACACTGTTGGCTCATGTCAAGTTTGTGGTCAACCAAGACTCCTAGATCCTTTTCACATGTACTGCTCTCAAGCCAGGTGTCACCCATCTTGTATTTGTGCCTCTCCTTCCCCCCCTCCCAAGTGCAATACTTTACATTTCTCCCTGTTAAAATTCATCTTGTTTGTTTTGGCCCAGTTCTCTAATCTGTCAAGATTGTTTTAAAGTGTGATCCTATCCTCTGGGATGGTAGCCACCCCTCCCAGTTTGGTGTCATCTGCAAATGTGATCAGGATGCCCTTGAGTCCATCATCCAAGTCGTTGATAAAGATGTTGAATAAGACCAGGCCTAAGACAGAACCCTGTGGCACCCCACTAGTCACTCTTCTCCAGGATGAAGAGGAACCATTGATGAGCACCCTTTGGGTTCAGTCAGTCTGCCAGTTACAAATCCACTGAGTGGTAGCATAGTCAAGACCGCATCTACATAAAACCACTGCTGGGGTCATCCCAAGTTTTGGAGCATGGTGTTAGCAATATGCTGATGACACACAACTCTACATCTCCTTTACATCTGCAGGCAAGGCAGTCGATGTGGTGGACTGCTGTCTTGCGTCAGTAATGGACTGGATGAGAGCCAACAAACTGAAGCTCAACCCAGATAAGACTGAGGCACTGTTAGTAGGTGGTTCCTAGCACTTGATACGATATATCTTTATTGTCATTGTCCCATACAGAACAATGAAATTGAAATGGATGGATGGGAGATTGCCTGCTCTGGAAGGGGTTACACTCCCTCGTAGCTTGGATCCTTTGTTCAGGTGGCCTTGGTGGCGCAGAGTGCCTTCCATCAGCTTCAGCTGGTGGCCCTATCTCTATCTACACAGATGCAGTCTAACTTCTGTAGTCTTTGCTCTGGAGAGAGGTTGGACATGTTTATCTTTAGTTGACTGCAGCAAGATTTGTTGTCGTGTGTGGTGTATGTTTAGATACAAGTCTCCTTGTGTTCATTGCAGTCCAAGTGCCCCAATATGTTGTACTATTAAGAATTTCTGCTGGAGACTCAAATTTCAAGTGATGTTGATCACTTAGATCACCCGTTAATTCACACAAATGAATGCCCTTCAAATATTACAAAAAAAGAGACACTGTACCCCTGGATGGAAATATAGAATGCTTACATTTCCTGTAGCGCAAGAAGTATCACAGAGCTCCTGAGAGAAAGATGTAGAAATATATTCCAAGGGATGTATAAACCGGTTAAAATCACTGACTGTAAAATGGAGATTCTGTTTGACCAGTCAGTTATGTACCTTGCTCTCTCTCTCTCTGAAATCACTGGGCTTAACTTTTCTGGATGTGTTGTGCTGGAACAGATTCCTTTATGATTTAAAAACCAAAGAAGACCCCACCTCATGAGGCAATTGCACTGACATGAAGAAAGGTCAATATTTTGATTAAGGGGGTTAGATCTGGAATCAAAGGCAGACACCAAACATGGAACCCAAGGGTGCCGTTCTTACACAGCTACTCTTCCCAGCCAGGCTGTTCTTTAACAATTGATTTGCATTTATGAATATTTTATATAGGAGGCTGGGGCGCAGATGTGGAGCCTAAGTGGTATGCAATATTTTATTATTGTTGATTCTTTTTTAAACTGATGCAGTTTGGGGAATTAGTGATGTGTTATCCTTACAGTAACAGGCAAAAGCAATCAATAAATGTGATTTGGCAATATAGGATTCTGTATCTGAAACGGACAGGGAGTTCGAGGCTACAGAACAGACTAGCCAGGCAAAAAAAGCCACAAACACAGCATCTGTGAATCTTCTTCTTAGTAACATCCCAATCCCATCCCAACTAGGGGCCTTCCAGACTACAACTCTGATCAGTCCCTGCTGTGCTTATATAGAGTTGAAATAAATGAATCTAGCAGTGCCTGATCTGGCCTGGGACCAGGATGTTTTGATCTTGTTCAGGTGGTTTTGTTTACTCAAGACAGCTAAGGAGGAGGGATGCACTTAGGAATGAGGACAAAGGAAGCACAAGCTGAGTCATGCTCTGACTCATCAGATTTAAAGACTTGATTCTCTTCTATAACTCTTCTTACGATTCAGCTGAGCCTTCTAGTTTTACCATTTAGTAGGATAAACTGGTACCAGCAGTTTCCAGGCAGATGATGGACTTCAAGTCGTTCACAGTGTGCACCAGATAGATTAGGCACTGGATTCCTCCTTTAGAACAAAGTACCTTGACAGATCATTGCCTCCAACTCACCTGATGCTGAACAACAGCTGTGGGGAACCTCTGCTCCAACAGGTCTAATTGGGCCTGCCAGTCTTCTCCATTTGGTCCATGGTGGCAAACAGTGCCCACCTGCCATTTACCTGCTGTCATATGACATCAGGTGGGGGACAGTTAAAGGATTATCTAAGCAACCCGGTGCTAATTGGAGATAAATTCTTTTCCTGCTCTTTATGCTGTGAACTGGCCTGGGTGGTATATAAACTAAATAAATAATAGCAACAAGGATAAAGGCAGCCTTCCTCCCCACTCTAGTACTTGGTAGCAGTAGAAATGCTGCCTTTTACTCTTAAAGATTAGGCCAAAGGATCTCGATCTGAGCACTAAGCTCTATCATTGGAGATAACCCCTCTACCTGCTCCCAGAGGGGTTATCTCCAGTTTTAGTGCTGTAGTGCTTACTGTCAAGATGGGAAGATAAAACCCCTATCTAAAGAACCCACAGAGGGATCTTTCCCTGCCACCGCCACCAGCAATGGAGGGGTGGTTTTGCATGTGTGCCTGTGTGCCTGCATCATATCTGGTGTGCAAGAGTTTATATGACTGTGTGCATGTGTGTGTGTGTGTCTGTAAAGGAGAGTGCTGTGTGCCCTGTGCTTGTGTGTTCCTGACAATGAGGGGAAATCAAGGTGCATCCATTTGTGAGGTGGGGGGGTTGCTTTGTGGTTTTTGCCCCTGCCTACTTTTGTCATAGGGGACGCAGGTGGCGCTGTGGGTTAAAGCCTCAGCGCCTAGGACTTGCCGATCGAAAGGTCGGCGGTTCGAATCCCTGCGGCGGGGTGCGCTCCCGCTGCTTGGTCCCAGCGCCTGCCAACCTAGCAGTTCGAAAGCACCTCCGGGTGCAAGTAGATAAATAGGGACCGCTTACCAGCAGGAAGGTAAACGGCGTTTCCGTGTGCGGCTCTGGCTCGCCAGAGCAGCGATGTCACGCTGGCCATGTGACCCGGAAGTGTCTCCGGACAGCGCTGGCCCCTGGCCTCTTGAGTGAGATGGGCGCACAACCCCAGAGTCTGTCAAGACTGGCCCGTACGGGCAGGGGTACCTTTACCTTTACCTACTTTTGTCATATCCACCAAAGCAATGTGGCCTCCTGTAAGGTTGGGCAAATTCCACTTCATCGCTCATGCTGAAATCGATTCCCCACCCCTGCTGTACAGTTTCTTCATTCAGCCAGCACCTGTACACACGAACTCTAGATGTATTCAAATCATTTAATTGCAATTACTTCACAAGTTACATAACATCTAAAACAGTGTGCTGAAGGATGAACTGCCTGATAAAGATGGTATCTGCAGGAAGCCCTCCTTTAAAAAAACACGAAATCATAGAATTGTAGAGTTGAAAGGATCCCGAGGATCATGCAGGAATCTTAACTATTATTAAGTAGCTTATTAACTAGATAATTCTCTGTAAATAACTCTGCAGAGAGCTACAGCGAGTCAGAGTAAACAGTACTGGACTACACTCTGACAAACAGCCTGACTCCTAGGAGCCAACTCCTAGGGGCCGAGGTTCCTTCGTCTCCCCCCCTCCTCACTGCCAAAAAAATATCAACATCCCCAAAGTTGAGGGGCATTGCCATTCAAACGGGGTGTGTGCACCGCTTCTTGTGATCAATTATGTGGGGTGTACCAACTTGAATAAAATGTCAGGGGGCAGGTAAGCCACACCCCTTCTCTTGTGGGGCCCAATTAGTGCCATTGCCTTCCATTAAGAGTTTGGGTGTAATCCTTGATGTCTCCCTTTCCATGGAGGTGCAGGTTACAGCTACAGCTAAGGCGACATTTTTCCATCTTCGCCGCATTAAGCAGTTGGTCCCTTACCTTTCCCACCCCGATCTGGCCACAGTGATCCATACGACAGTCACTTCCAGGCTTGACTACAGTAATTCGCTCTACGCGGGGCTGCCCTTGAAACTGTCCCAGAAACTCCAGTGGGTGCAGAATGCTGCAGCGAGGCTCCTCACAGGGTCCCTGCCATGGGAGCATATTCACCCAGTGCTTTACAAGTTGCACTGGCTCCTGATGGAGTATAGGGTCAGGTTCAAGGTGCTGGTTTTGCCCTTTAAAGCCCTTTGTGGCTTAGGGCCCTCGTATTTACGGGACTGCCTCTCCTGGTATGCCCCGCAGAGGACCTTAAGGTCCATGAATAACCATAGTTTAGAGGTCCCAGGCCCTAAGGAAGTCAGACTATCCTCCACCAGGGCCCAGGCCTTTTCAGTAATGGCTCCGACCTGGTGGAATGCTGTGACCCATGAGACTAGGGCCCTTCAGGATTTAACCTTCTTCCGCCAGGCCTGTAAGACAGAGCTATTCTGCCTGGCCTTTAATTTGAATTCAGCCTGATCTTTTATTTCCCTTCTCTTCCCTCCCCCTCCCCTTTTATGAAGATTACTCGCTCTGAGACCCCACAGCTAATTCTCCCCTGGCCGCCTCGCTGGCCCAACTAGGATTAACTCAGCCAGCTAGCCCTGGTGACTATTTTATGTTTATTGGATGGAATTCCCCAAAATGATTTTTGAACTCTGGATTTTATTGTCATTTATGTTTTTATACTGTATTTCACGCTGCTTCTATGTTGTATTACAATTAAGTGTTTTAAATTTGTTGTTAGCCGCCCTGAGCCTGGTTTTCCGAACCTGGAAGGGCGGGGTATAAATATTATTATTATTATTATTATTATTATTATTATTATTATTATTATTATTATTATTATTATTAACTTGCTATAACTACGTAAAAAAATCAGCTGATGATGCTCCCCCAACCGCTGCACTTCCGGGACAGAGAAAGGTGCACCTGTTGGGCTACAGCCTGCAACGCGAAAACCCCAGAGCAGGATCGCTGATAGGTTGCGAGCTACCCTCGTGAAGGGACCGGCCCCTTGCCGCCGGATTAGCTCGGCAACTTGCAGAGAGTCCCTTCCCCGGGCATGCAACTCGGGAGCAAAGCGAGGGCCGAGGCGCATTCGCCGCCGCCGCGTTGCAGGAGGGCAGGGCGGAGGCGGAACGGGAAGATCCCTTGCTGCCCGCTGCTGGCGGCTCTTGCCTTCTCCCTCGTGGGAAGCCCGTCCTCTTCCTTCGAGCCAGAGCTCCAGGCGCGGAGACCCCCGCTCGAGGAGAGGGGAGGCCGGGCTGGCGCGCCACCGTGGCCACGCCAGGATGCAGCTGCGCGGTCACGGCGCGCCGAGCGAACCCGGGAGGGGATGTGGGTGGGGCAGAGACCGGGTTTCTCTGCTCCAGTTCCTGAACGGCGCGAGTAGCCCTTTGCACTGATTCGGGAATTTAGCGACGGCCCCTTGCCTGGCGAAAGGTGGGTTTGTTATGGTCTCTCGCTGGGCGCCTGGAAGAGCCTGACGCTGCAAACCGGAGCAGGTCTCCCCGAGCAAGTGTGCTGTTGATGTGGAGAGGGGAGACGCCGGGAAAAGCTGGCCCCAAAAAGTGTCTCCGGCGGCCGTCCTTCGGGAAAGCGTCCTTCGATTTCACGCCGGAGCAGGCGGGAGGGGAAAGCAGGATCTCGGCTACCTTTTTTTTTTCCAGGTAGGGGAGCAATTCTTTTGCAGCATGGTCCTTTCTATTTTTTTTGCACGACTTCTGTGACCGGGGGACTGCAGCGTCTCGTGAAGATGCGCGCAGAGCAGCCCGCCTCGGGTGGTGGAGATCCCAGAGGGGTTGGAGGAAGAAGGGAAGGGTTATGTGCGCATACATTTCCAAATCACGAGGCAGGAATGGCTTGGGAGGCCGTCAGGATCCGTAGGAAACCACCACCACCGACCTAAGCTAGCCATGGGGATGTATGTTCTCCTTAGGGTCCGCGTTGCTGTGGCGAGAGATTCCCATGGGAAAGGAGAGGAGGGGCTTTGTACTGGGGGCGGGGGTGGTTTGCCTGCCTGCAATGATCTGAGGAGCAGACTGGGGGAATCTCCTTTGCTCGCGGACCCTGCTTAGGCTGGCAAGCAGGGGCGAAGATGGGGTTGTAGGAAGCCTGAAGAAAACCCCAACCAAAGAGTAGGGCCTTTGGGCCTTGTTTTTGGTCTGGTGGCGACATCTGTACAGCCACAGTCGGAAACAGGATGGGCACCACAGAAAGGGCATGGAAATAAAAGCAGCTTCAGAAAGGAAAGAGATACACATGTGTATGGTTTTAAAATAAAATAAAATGTGAGTGGGCCTAGTTGCTTCTTTATTGGAATTGTGGGGTTAGCCTTGTGCTGACTATTGATGAAAGAATGAAAACCTTGCCACTTGCATAAGTTTGGCAGAGTGATCTTAAACTACAATTTCTAAATGGTAATAGATTCTATGCCAGCTGTCTATGTATTTATGAGGCACCTGCGCTGAAATTTGAGGCTTAAAGCTGCAGTCCCACGTACCTGGGAGAACGTCCAATTTAACTCAATGGGACATACTTCTGAGTAAATGGCTTGCACCCAAATATCTGAAAGAATGCCGCCTCTGTAGGTGTCAAGATCAGCAGTGGGGGCGGGTTGAGGGCACTGCCCTCAGGAGTTTGGGGTGTCAGCCCAGGAGTGCATTCTCAGTGGCAACCCCTAAATTATGTAATTTCCTCCCCACATTGGTGCGTCCAGTGCCTTCATTATGTAGGTTGCATGAAGATGCACCTTTTACCCTGGCCTTTTGACTCCTGGTATTGTGTGTGTGTGTGTGTGTGTGTGTGTGTGTGTGTGAGAGAGAGAGAGAGAGAGAGAGAGAGAGAGAGAGAGAGAGAGAGAGAGAGACATTTTAAGACCTACTCCATTCTTTTGACCGTAATTTGTTTTGAACTGTTTTTAATATTTAATTTTAAAATTGCTGCAAACCATCCTGGGATGGATAAGAAATCTAATGAGTAATAAAATAAATGAAGACAACAAGATGTATAGAATTGTACTGTAAGCCTCAGGTACTATTTTGAAGGCATTGACTCAGCCCTGGCGTATATTAGCTAGTGATAGAAAGGGCAATACCGAGTACATTTCTGTCACAAACAGCTAAGTTTCCCCACGTTAGGAAGGGCAAGGCTTCCAATTTACAGACTATCCCGTATAAGCAGGCCTGATCATCACAATCTCTTTTTTCCTCTCTTTAAAAAAGAAAGTAAGCACTGACAGAGGCCTAGTTGGGTGTCACCATTTTTGACTGCAGGTGTTGGGCTTGCACAATTGAGTGCTCCTCCCTTCAGAAACAAAAAGCATCTCAGAGGGAAAAGACTCAAATAGAAGCCTTCTCCATGACTTCTAGTTTTTTGTATGGATGGATATTTTATTTTTTTGGTACGGAAGAACAATCCAACCTGTGAGATCCTCACCTGCCCTCTGTGGTGGTTCAGCTCAGACACAAGTTTACCATAATGGGAAGAATTTGACAAATCTATACCTAATCCTGAAGCATAACTATTACTGCACTAGTTGGGCTGCAATATGATCTAGGACCTTTGCTTTTATATGCTGATTTTTTAAAAAAAATGCACTGACCCATAGGAGAGGAACTCCCAAATTATGAATTGGGATCTCCTGCCAGCGGTAGAAACTTTTTGGGATGGTAGGCTGTGATCCAGGAATTTTCATTTCAGGGACAGTGGTGGGAAGTTAGTTCAGTACGAAGATAAAATTTTCACAGTGGTGACCTATAAAAGGAATTTTCAAAACCCACTTTTGATTTCAGAGCACGTAACACCCTACTGTACTATGTTTATAATACCTGGAACACATAGGAACCTATCTTATATCAAACCAGGCTATTTGTCTCTCTAGCTCAGTATTGCCTTTTTAATGGATGGTCACAGGTCCTTTATTTGAGATTCCTGCATTGCAAAGGGTGTGTGGATTAGATTCCCCTTGGGAGTCTCATCCAACTCTATGATTCTATAATCATGCGGACACATAATGCATTTTTGAGGGAGTCCTGTGGGCTTCCCTGCCTCTGTTCACTTCTCTCCCTCAAATCACACACACATCTGAGAGACAGAAAAAGAGAAAGCATGTGCACACATATTTCCCTTTTCCAAGTGATTGGGGTAAAATTCAGATCTAGTAGAATTAATCTGAGCCTTAAATAGAACATGAGAGCTGAAATAGGAAGTAGGGAAAAGTGCCACTCTTGCAGCTTCCTCCGGCAACTCTATGTACTTTTCAAGGGAGAAAAAGGTAACAACCCTCATCACCTCACAACCAAGAGAGCAGCAAAGGGGAGGGTCCCTCAGAGACTCTGTAGGAGTCAGGAGAAGGTGTCAAGGGTGCATCTGCATGCACAGTGTTGGTGCACAGTGTTGGTGACCCCTGGCCTGCTCTGACTGGCCGTTCCTCTACAACAGCTTAGGCAACCTTCAGCCCTCCAGATGTTTTGGCCTACAACTCCCATGATCCCTAGCTAGCAGGACCAGTGGTCAGGGATGGTTGGAATTGTAGTCCAAAACATCTGGAGGACCGAAGATTGCCTATGCCTGCTCTACAAGGGCCGAGGCAGGAGTCCTTTCCATCTTTTAAACTGGAGAAGCCAAGGATTGAAGTTGAGACTTTCTGCTGATGCTCAGCTATTGATCTACGGCTTTGCCCCTACGATCACCCTGTTGTTCCTAACTTCTATATCCTTGTATGACGGCCCTAATCATGAGTGCTTTGTGACTGAATTCTATGACTGCTGGAACGGGAGTAGCTTCTGCACTGGGCCTGATGAGCTAATCAGAAACACAGAGACCATAAAAACCACCGAGCTCCTTTATAGTTTGCTTGCATAGGGAGCCGGTACTCTCAGAATGTCAGTATATTTTCTCCTGCTGAAGCTTTTTCTAAACTCTTTGGTGATGTTTGGCCTCTTCCTCACACCCACACCTCTTTAGGAATCCATTGAAGTGAACTACGTGGCACCTGCCTCTTTTTATCACTGCCCTTTATTCTGGGCCTGTATTTATTATCGCACCAAGTGCATGAACCTTCCTGGAAGCAGAGGAGGGCGTGTCTTGAATACACATCTCAGTCTACTGCAGTGCCGTAACCTGTGGCTGCTGGGAAGCTTGGTTCAAGCCACTGCTACCCACCATGGCTTCTGAGATGCTCCTTGCATAGTGTCAGTCGGCTCGCCGTAGCCACCAGGATTAGAAATTTCCTCTTTTCTAAAATGGAAACTACAATTCTCCGCTTGTTCTGGGATACAACATGGGTGTTTAAAGATATGTATGTTTGTAGGAAACCATGGCACACCAGCAGTGAACACAGTTGCTTTCCAGAGTGGTCCTGCATAAACTCCAGGCCCCTGGGAAATCTGTGAAATGATATATAATGAACTGAATAAAATGTTTAAAATAACTTTAATTTAAAAAAAACCACACAACAGGAGCTTTTCTGTTAGGGATAGTGAATATAGAGATTCCGAAGGACCCTAAAAATTTGTGTATGCCACAACTGCAGCCAGAATGGTGTTTGCCCAGAGGTGGAAAGAATGTTATACCAGCTAAGGAAGTATGGCTGATTAAATTGATGGATTGTGCCAAAATGGCAAAACTGACAGGTGTAATAAGAAACCAAGAGGGATTTTTTTATTTTAAAAAAGTGAGGAAAATTTGTAGCATATTTGAAAAATTCTGGCGTACAAACAAGTTCATTAGCAGTTAAAATTGTACTAAGATAAATGGAAGAATAAATTTAAAAAGTGGAATAAAGTGAAAAATGCAGTGTTAATTTAAATTAGAAAAGGAACCACAAAAGGGAGTGGGGGAGGGAAGTAAAATATTCAATTGTATTGGAGGTATGCGTTTGTAAGGTGTGTATTTGTCAACTTGTGAAAAACGGAAAATAAAATTTATATAAAAAATAAATAAACAAACTCCAGGCCCCTGGGGTGAAGTTCAGGGCAGGAAAATCCTCTCCTATAAATAGGGTGTAGCGATCCAATTTTGCCTCCCCCGTACTACCTTGAAGGAATCTGTATTTCAGCGACGTGAGATTCTTGCTTGTTTCTGATTTGCAGTGAAAGAGAAGTGGCCGTAAATCACAATAAAAGCGACAAGAGGGATGCAGATGCCTGGGAATGCTGGCGCTGCAGGGCATGACGGGTTATATTGGTGCATTGTTGCCCAGCAGCCTCTCTCAATGCCATGGCAACCTTATTGGTGGGCAATATACACTGTTTTTCTGGCCGGATGGTAAACAGATGGGAGGGGGGGAGTTGTTGGAAGAGCTCGCAGAAAGGGTGTGTTGTAACTGGATGTTGAGCAAAGACGTGGGCATCTAAATTCTGGATTAGCAAGCAGTTATCTCTTTACTTTCTTTATTAACGTACAGTGGTACCTCAAGTTGCAAACGCCTCAGGTTACAAACGCTTCAGGTTACAAACTCCGCCAACCTGGAAGAGTTACCTCGAGTTGAGAACTTTGCCCCAGGATGAGAACGGAAATCATGTGCTGGCGGCGCGGCGGCAGCAAGAGACCCCATTAGCAAAAGCACGCCTCTAGTTAAGAACAGTTTCAGGTTAAGAACAGACCTCCAAAACGAATTAAATTCGTAACTAGTGGTACCATTGTACTTCTAAGGTGTGTGGCAGCAGGTCAGTTCCTGTCCTGCTATATCTATCATATCTATCAAAGGCTTCATTTTTAAAAGCGTTGGTAGGGTTTGTTCCTGTCATGTTCTTAGCACTTCGTAGCGTTCTGCTGAAATGTACCATCGCCATGTGAGTAACAGGTGCACACACATCCTCAAAGCTGTTGTGGTGGCAGTCAATTACTACAAGTTAAGAAATTTAGGCCATGTCACCTTGCAGATGGGGAAGTCAATTAACAGGAGAGTGCCTCCTTCTGGAAATCCATTGCCATATTTGACATACTGCTCCTCTACGAATATGCTTGTTTGGGAGAGAAGTTGGCCAGTGGTGTAGTGGTCCGTGGTTGCAGGGGACCTGTTCCTATTCGGCAGCAGGGTCCCTGTCTCCGGTATCCAAAGCTACAAGGTGCTTCAGTTTCAAGAGAATGGTGTGCAGGTTCTGCTGTGCACAACGGAACTTTATGAAAAATGCAGTTTAAGTTCCTCTGAAAGAAGATATTGCAGCACTGCAAATCATTTGCCCATGTATGTGTGCAGAAAACAGTGGATTTGGCTGAAAGGCTAGATCTGTATTGATTGGTGCAATGCACCCCCAATATTTATTATTGTGTAATTATAATTTTATTGTATAATCTTAGAAGTGGCAAGACTGTGAAGGGACATGGCTGTAACTATCATGAAGGGATTTTGCCAGTACACCACTGCTGAATCCAGACTGCTGGTGTTGCAGTGCATGGGAGTGTAATAATATTCAGATGTCTGCCACAGACCTACTGGCCTCCTGTGCTTTTTCATAGCCACAAGAAGTTGATAGATTGGAACTGTCATCTCTTTTATTTAGGTCTTCAGGCCCTGGAGCTGCTTCGAGCTGTTCCTAGCCTGGTCGGAACACATCCAAAAAGCTTGGGATGAGGCAGACTGTTTTGTGGTGGTGGTGGAGCTAGGATTTGAGCAGGGTTATGGGAGCCATCCTCCTTTTCATAGCAGCAGACTGTTTCTCAGGCAGCAACCGCAGCTCAACAGTAGAATTGTAGAGTTGGAAGGGTCCACAAGGGTCATTTAGTCCAACCCCCTGCAATGCAGGAATCTTTTGCCCTACATGGGGCTCGAACCAACGACTCTCAGACTAAGAGTCTCATGCTGTCCCCACTGAGCTATCCCAGGCCCAGAACACTTGCTTTGAATGCAGGTCGCAGGTTCAATCCTTGGCACCTCCAGTAAAAAAGATCAGCTAGGCTGAGGTGGGAGAAACCTTTTCAAGAGACCCTGGAAAGCCACTGCCAGTCTGAGTAGACGGGGCTGAGCTTGCTAGATCAGTGGGCAGGTAGTATAAGCTACCAGTTTAATTCATACAACAGAGTAGAAAAGAATTGCATTGGAGCTGTGCATTTCTTAATTCGCCCATCCTGCCCCTCACCTTTGTCAAAGCTAGGACTTCAGCTCCAGCATTCCTGCTTAGAAGTGGAGATTAGTTCCTTTGCTGCAGAAGAATAAATATCCTCTTCCCTCAGGTTTTCACTTGGGAGGCTCAATTAGATTTACAGTGTTGTGCAGACTAAAGCAGGGCCACAGACCCACATGCCTTTTCTTTGAGCATACATTATTCCAGTGATCTTGTTTTTCCTCCTCTCCTTAGCAAGGGGAGGAGGAAGCCAAGTTTGAAAATGGTCTGTCAGTGTTTGTGGTTATTGTAAATTGCTGCGAAATAAGCCTCTTCACGACTATTTTCACTGTGGATTGACTATGGCATGTTTTAAAATGGGAGCTGTAGTTTTTCACATGGACACAGACACAGTTGTTTCACAACAAATGCCTATCTTGATCCTTTAATCCTGTTCCAATCAAACTGTAAAAAGTGGAGGAAATGCTTGTTTTGGCAGGAGGATACAGTATTTCTGTCCATAATAACTGGCTTTGTTGTTACCACACTAAGAGACATCAGTTGCCCAAGACTATGTGATTGGATGGGCGCCAGGAGCCAAACCTTCCTCTAGGCTTGAGGGCAAGGGTTGTGACTCGCTAGTAAAGCCACATGCTTTATATGCAAAAGGTCCCGGGTTTAGTCCTTGGCATCTCCAGGAAGGGCTGGGGGTGACTCCTGAATCCCGAAGAGCCACTGTTGGTCCACATATACAGTGTTTAATTAGATAGATTAAAGGACTGAGTGGCTCAGCTTCTTCCTGTATCTTCCTATGTTCCCAGGAGCCAAATGTACCTGCTGTGGCTGGATCAGACCAAACAGCAGCCAGCTGAAGCACACAAACTGGGAATGTGGATGTTGATGTTGTCCTTTTGTTTGCCGCCAGAATCTGGTCTTCAGAAGCGTGCAGTGTGATTGCAAACCCAAGATTTTTCAGGGGAGTTGAGCATGACTCTTGGCCACTTGAGAAAAGCTGTGCATTCGTAGATCAGGGGGCTAACTGAGCCGGCGAGCTCTGATAGATTGCCTGTCCCTTGGAAAGGAAGTTTGCTTACCACTTAGGGGAAGTATGTAAACCTTGCTGTTCCATTTGGCAGGAAAGCGGGCCGGGATTTATGGGTTTGCACAGCCGTCACTGGAGCAGAGGGATCTTACACAGTCGAGCATTTAATGGAGTGATAAGGACTGCCTGTCTTCTCTGCACTTGCTCTTGTTGAGGTGTCTGGAAAAGGTTGGAACAGAGCGTGCTGTTTGCATAACGCACGTCGGCAGCCCTCTCGGGGCTCATTTGTGAGCAGAGCCTCCCCTCTGCCCTTCCTGGGTTTTTTGTTTTTTTGAATCCTTTTTTGCTTTTCCTGGAAGCTGTGTGAGATGGAACCATCTATGCAAAACAAGGGATTGGGGCTCAGCTGAGTTGCCTCTTGTCAGTCTCCAAAAAAGGAGAGTTGCCAGATGCCTGCTTAAAATATAGCTTGCTTTTATGGGCAAAAAGAATCCCAGAGCGCCTGGAAGCATTTCAAGGCTCTGCAGGGCAGGTGGCGCTACTAAGGGGGAAAGGGTGCAGAAAAAGGCATGTTTCAATTAAATGCCCTCTTGGCAATCAGGGTGCTCTGTTTTATTTTTAAAAGGCATTTGCTTAAATAGGCACTGAACCTCTAGCACAGGGGTGGAGAATCTCAAATGCGGACCCCAGACCTGGGGGAGGACTGACCTGCTTCTCTCGACCTGGCTTGGGGCGGGGCCTGACAGGCTCCATAAAGGATGGCTGCCACTGTTGCTGGGCAGAGAGGGCTCCGTTTTTCCTTTTTAAATTGCTTTTACTGTATTTTTTATCTATGTCATTTTAAATTGTGATTGATATTAATGCTGTATTCTTAGTTTTAGATTTTATGATTTATGTGGAAATCGTTTTCCATTTGTTGTGTACGTTTTGATATGTTTTATTTATTGCTTATGACTTTTGTTATGTTGGTACAGTAATTATTGTAAATATTGTTTGTTTTTAAAATATTTTTATTGGAATTTTATTTACAAGATAACAGAAACCCCCCACTCCTCCCAATACAGAAATCCACCCTCATTAAATGTGAACATAACATAGTGAGCATAACTTTATTTATTTATTTATTTATTTATTTATTTATTTATTTATACCCCGCCCATCTGAGTGAGTTTCCCCAGCCCTCTGGGGAAACAATACAACAATGTTGTTGTTGTTTAGTCATTTAGTCGTGTCCAACTCTTCGTGACCGCATGGACCAGAGCACGCCAGGCACTCCTGTTTTCTACTGCCTCCCGCAGTTTGGTCAGACTCATGTTTGTAGCTTCGAGAACACTGTCCAACCATCTCGTCCTCTGTTGTCCCCTTCTCCTTGTGCCCTCCATCTTTCCCAACATCAGGGTCTTTTCCAGGGAGTCTTCTCTTCTCATGACGTGGCCAAAATACAAAATACAACAATACAAACAACCAAATAAAAGACTTCCTTTATCCTGTAAATATGTAAATATTGTTATGTTGTAAGCTGCTTTGAGCATTGTTTTAACTATGGAAAGGCGGCATACAAATAAAATGATGATGATGATGATGATGATGATGATGACCACCCCTCAGTCTGGCCCTCAGAACCTTCCCTGGACCACACCCCTTACAGGCTCTGCTTAACACCCTCCTTCGATTTTTTCCTCCGGCTGGAATGTGCCCTTGGACCCATGCCAAGGCCTCTTCCTTGCTTGGATGGAAATATTTACATGTAGAAACCTCTGACTTTTGCAGGGCTGGACTGCAGATACTGTACAAATATAAGAATCACTCCTGTTGCCCAAGCCACCGCCAGCATGCAGCTGCAGGCCTCAGAAGGTAGCACTCAGGGGAAGGTGGTTGTTGGACTGAAAAAGCTTGCCACCCCTGTTCTACAGGCTCTTCTCTCTGTGTAGAATTAGGCCCCCAGCCATGTGAGGATCGATGGCTGCAGGCCGGCCTCTGTTTCCTTCATGATCTAGCACCAGTGTAATGAAAAAAATGTTTCCCCCCCAAGAGATGCAAGAGAGTCTGTCCCAACACATCTGGGGCACCACCACATTTGGAACTACCAGCTGTTAGGTGTGCTAGCTTTCGTAACCAGTCCACCTGCCAGTTGGATTATAGAACCATAGAGTTGGAAGGGACTCCAAGGGTCATCTAGCCCAACCCCCTTTAGTGCAGGAATCTTTTGCCCAAAACGGAGGTTGCCCAATTAATAATAATAATAATAATAATAATAATAATAATAATAATATCTTTATTGTCATTGCCCCCTCTCGGGGACAACGAAGTTACTTGGCTGCTCCATCCACCCAGGTAGGGCACTCCACACAAAATCAAAACAACTATAAAAACACTAATGAAAACAATACAGTATAATACAGCAAGGAAGATTAGATGACTTTCAAAGTCCAGGCTTCCCATTCAGGGCCGAGATCGCTCTGGAGAAGAAGCTGTTCTTAAGACGGCTCGTTCTTGTCTTCATCGTCCTGTATCTCCGTCCCGACGGCAGGAGCTCGAAGAGACAGTGACCAGGATGCGATGGATCTTTTACTATGTCCAGTGTCTTCCTATGGCACCTTGTGGCATAAATCTGCTCTAAGGTGGAGAGTGGGCAGCCAACAATGCTCTCTGCTGCCTTAACAACTCTGCACAACCCCATCCTGTCCTGGGTAGTACAGCTTCCGTACCACACACATAGGCCATAAGTGAGCACGCTCTCAATGGCACAGTGATAGAAGGCAAGCAGCAGGAGGTCAGCACAGGATTGGCCCATCTGTGTGTGGCCTTCTCAATGTGAGCAAATGGAATGGAATTGAACCCACTGCACAAATCCACAAAGCCATCACTGTTGATGGGAGAGTGGCTGGTGGAGCGTGGACCAATTCCTAGGCCACGGGCCCCAACTTGCCCATGTAACCAGATGCTGGTGCTACCTGCTGCAGGTTAGACCTCCCTGTGAAATGTGTGGGCAGGTGAACTCCTTGCCGATGGGCGGGAGTCTGTTGAGTGAGTGATCTCCATGTAAACTGTGGGCATTTACATGTTACCCCGCTGCATGGAGCATTGCTGTAAGGAACCGCTTTTCTGCCCTCTGCATGAGAGTTGGGACAGTGAAATGGACGGTAAGCTAAGACTTTGAAGACCTTAAGTGCTGCTTTATTACTGCGGCCCTCTGCAATTGCATTAGGGCAAGAGATGCTGGAATGCCTTGGGGCTGTGCCAGCCTACCTGGAAGCGAGCCACACATTACATTGCAAGGTCCACTCTCATGAGTTGGCAAAAGCAGCCCAGACAGTGCAGGACTCCACCTCTTGGTCTGCATTAGAGTTATGTTGCCCCAACCAGAAGTTGCTTTAGGAATGACCCAGGTAGGTCCGGAAAACGTACTGGGTGAAGATTACAGGTGCTTTCATTCCTAAGCTTACTCAGAGTAGACCCATTGAAATTAATAAACTTGACTAACCTAGGTGCATTAATTTCAGTGGGTCTACTCTGAGTGGGACTTTGCTGCAGGGTACCTGGTTGCATGGACAGCCCTGAATGCATACTGTTTATATGTTCATCTAGGGAAGGGGTGAGGAGCCTCCGGCCTGCAAGACTGTCTTGGCCCACCAGGCTGTTTCTTGCAAACCACAGCCACCTGCCTGTCAAGGGCGCTTGCAGCCAAAGGAACGCACACAGCAGAGGATTCACTCTATGTTAGAATCATAGAATCATAGAGTTGGAAGAGACCACAAGGGCCATCGAGTCCAACCCCCTGCCAAGCAGGAAACACCATCAGAGCACTCCTGACATATGGTTGTCAAGCCTCTGCTTAAAGACCTCCAAAGAAGGAGACTCCACCACACTCCTTGGCAGCAAATTCCACTGTCGAACAGCTTACTGTCAGGAAGTTCTTCCTAATGTTTAGGTGGAATCTTCTTTCTTGTAGTTTGGATCCATTGCTCCGTGTCCGCTTCTCTGGAGCAGCAGAAAACAACCTTTCTCCCTCCTCTATGTGACATCCTTTTATATATTTGAACATGGCTATCATATCACCCCTTAACCTCCTCTTCTCCAGGCTAAACATGCCCAGCTCCCTTAGCCGTTCCTCATAAGGCATCGTTTCCAGGCCTTTGACCATTTTGGTTGCCCTCCTCTGGACACGTTCCAGTTTGTCAGTGTCCTTCTTGAACTGTGGTGCCCAGAACTGGACACAGTACTCCAGGTGAGGTCTGACCAGAGCAGAATACAGTGGCACTATTACAGTGGCACTTTGTTGTCAAAGATAACACTTGCTTCTACAGCTGTGGATACCAAAGTACACCAATCTAGCGTCTAGGCAGCTGTTCCCAGGTCTGTATTCTATGGAACAGTTGCAGCAACTGGGGACCAGCCTCCCTCCACCAGTTTATGTACCTTCCCACGATGGTCTGTGCGTGCATAGCCGGAGACTATGCCTGAGTGACAGCTGCCTCTGCTCTTCCCTCTTTAGCCCTCTCTTGGTTCTAGGAGACAGTGGTGCAGGAGAGAGCGTAAGTTAGCACACCCGGCTCTTCACTTGCCTGGCCTGCCTCTTCTTCCAGCTCTGAAGCTTCCCCTGCCTCTGATTCTTGCCTCCTGGTTGGCACAGGTCCCCCAAAACCCTGCCCCCCTCTCCCAAGTTAGACTCCAGCCCCCCTTCCTCCCCATGCATGCTCAACAGCATCCTGCCAGTCCTTGACATTGGACATCAGATGACATGACTGGTGATGTCAACTGGTGGGCGGGAGCGCAGTGTTAGCTGGGCTACCCTGTTCCCAGCAAGGAACAGGATTGGGCAGCCTAGGCAGCAGGATTTGATCTCTGCTCATCAGCCTTCTCTTTTAAGGGGGGGGAGAGATGGGGGGTTCCCCCCAAGCCCTTCTGCTGCCTCCCACTTATAGGAGAATAGAGCACGTAGTAGGACCCAGTGACCTCAAAGACCCCTCCAGCTCTCCAGTTCTATTATTTATTTATGTAAAAAAAAAAAATCATATCCCTCTCCACCTTAGTTCCAAAGATGGGTTGCAACAGGTTTTTTTAATCCATAAAACCAATAAAACTAAAACAAGACAGAGCAGAAGTGGAAAAAAAAATTATCTAAAAAAAGTCGCAGAAGCAATAATAATAATAATAATGCTAAGAGAACAATAAGATCAAAAGATCATCAGCATGCACCAGAGATTAAAATGTGCTGGGGACACACCTTAAAAGATCCTAGACTCCATTAAAAGTGTGAATATCTAGCTGTGTTTCTATGTGGCTCTGAAGGACCATCCAAGGCGGCACTGAGGAAGTGTGCAGGGAGAAGGCCTTGCATCATCCAAGCACCACGACAGAGAGAACCTCCCTTAGTTACCACCATCTCACTTCTGATGGTTATCCCAGGACATGTGCTGCCATGGGGGCCAGATTAAATCGGCCCGCGGGCCGAATTAGGCCCCCGAAACTGACTTTGGACATGCCTGGGTTAGAGTGTTGGACTGGGACGTAGGAGCCCAGGACTGAAATCCCCACTCGTCTATGAAACTCAATGGAAGAACTTGGGTCAATCACTCTACATCTCTATCTAACCTATCTCACAGGGTTGGTTGGTTGTTGTGAGGAGGAGAATTATGTATGCCACTTTGAGCACCTTGGAGGAAAAGTGGGATATAAATGTGATTAACATACATACATACATACATACATACATGACTTCCATAAATAAATGACTAGGTTTGGGGTCTGGGAGTGATTTACAGCTTCACCTCGGGCAGAAGGAAAGGAGAAAGCAATATCGGTATGTCCATACTTTACTCCACACAACCGTCGCAATTGCAACCATGGAATTAGCAGGGGAGAAATTTGTCCAGCTGTGTCTTGGCAAATGCAGTTTCCCTGCAGCCAAAGCACCAGCTGGAGTAAGGATAGGTGGTTCTTCTCATATCAGATGGTCAAATTTTGGAGAACATTATCTGGGTTCTGCACTGCCAGTACATTGCCGCAGTTTTTATAATACTCATCTAGAAAGCTCCAGAGATGCTCTTCAATAATATTCCTGCCTTGGGAAGGCACTGTTTGAGCTTCTCCAGGTGCCTTAGCCCATCTGCTGAGCACCATCCATTAATAAACATCAGGAAGGCTGATCTCAGTGCAAAAAGCCTCAAAGCTCAGTCCTGACTGTTGCTTTCAGCTCCTGCTGATACTGCTGGGAAATTGTTGATGCCTAATAAACCTGAGCGCTGCATATTCCCCTTGGAGAAGAAACAAGAAAGCTGCAAGCACAACAGTAAGAGGCAGACGTTGCGGGGTGGGGGGTGCGGTTTGCAGAGAAGGGAAGCTTGTGGAGGAATGGATGTGATCAATAGTATTGTAACACCGATTTCTGTTGAATTTTGCAAAACAGGCTGTGATCAGAATATCCAGGCTATGAATATTGACTACAAAAATCAACAAGAGTGTTGCATTCCAGCAAATCGTCTTCCCATTGATGTTCTTTAGTGGGGCAAAATGTTAAATTTGAATTGGCCCTTAGATGAGATGCAGCAACAGACATATTACCAGGGCAGGATATTCCTAATGGGAGTGATGCCTTGGTGTTGAAACTCCATTCCCCGGGAGTCATGTCTTATTCCAGCTATCTCCTCCTCTGGATGAACCCAAAGTGGGAAGGAACACATCACAAAGACGTGGCCCAATCAACCAGTGAGAGGGTTTTCTGCTGCAATCACTGATATCTGCCCTGATCCTTCTAAATCTGGGCTGGGAAACCTATGGTTCTCCAGATGTTGCTGGACTACAACTCCCATCCATCACCATTTGCCATGCTAACTGGGGGCTGAAAGGAGTTGTAGTCGAATAACAGAGGTTACTCAGCCCTTCCCTAGATTCTAGTACACTTCGTGAACTTGTGACGGGGCTGGCCCCACCACTTGGCCGGCTGAGACAACTGCCTCAGGCGGCAGATGCTGGCAGCAGCCCCAGCCAGCGCCATGCCCCCGCAGTCCCTAAGTTACTCTGCCCTGTGCTCCCCAAATAGCCCCCAGGAACACTTCCTTCCTAAGCTGTCCTCAGGTGCAGTAGAGAAAGTTTCCCACCAGTGGTGTTGATATAAGATTTAACAGCTAGTTCAGTTGACTTCTCTATAAGAAGTGGTGGCGAAGGTGCCATCTTGTCTTTTGCTTTGCTTCAGGTAGCAAAATGTCTTGGGCCAGCCCAGTACAGTGGTACCTCAGGTTAAGAACTTAATTCATTCTGAGGGCCGTTCTTAACGTGAAACTGTTCTTAACCTGAGGTACCACTTTAGCTAATGGGGCCTCCCACTGCTGCCGCGCCACTGCTGCGCAATTTCTGTTCTTATCCTGAAGTAAAGTTCTTCACCCAAGGTACTATTTCCGGGTTAGCAGAGTCTGTAACCTGAAGCGTCTGTAACCTGAAGTGTCTGTAACCCAAGGTACCACTGTATAATTTGGGCGGGGGAAGTTTCTAGGCTGTATGCATCCTTTATCCACACACATGCTGTTGCATCCATTCTCTTATGAGGTTGTGATTATCCCCGCTTAAAAAATGAAGCAACTCTGAATGTGCACACATAATTGGATCACCTCCATACTTTTTAGTATTAACCCACCCACCCCAATTTGTGGGTGTTTTGTTTTTAATCCTAAGCTTTTAGCACATACCTGTTTCATTTAGTATTGCAGTGGATTAGTGGTATGTGGAGGGGAGCGGGTGGCGCTGTTGTCTAAACCACCAAGCCTCTTGGGCTTGCCGATCAGAAGGTTGGTGGTTTGAATCCGCATGACAGTGGTGAGCTCCCGTTGCTCTGTCCCTGCTTCTGCCAACCAGTTCAAAAACACACCGGTGCAAGTAGATAAATAGGTACCGCTGTGGCAGGAAGGTAAGCGGCATTTCTGTGCGCTGTGGCACTCATCACAGTGTCCTGTTGTGCCAGAAGCAGTTTAGTCATGCTGGCCACATGACCTGGAAAGCTGTGGACAAACGCTGGGTCCCTCGGCCTGAAAAGTGAGATGAGCGCCCACCCCATAGTCTCCTTTGACTGGACTTTAGCGTCCAGGGGTTCTTTACCTTACCTTTACCTATGTGGGTTAGTAAAGGTACCCCTGCCCGTACGGGCCAGTCGTGTCCAACTCTAGGGTTGCGCGCTCATCTCACTCAAGAGGCCGGGAGCCAGCGCTGTCCAGAGACACTTCCGGGTCACGTGGCCAGCGTGACTAAGCAGCATCTGGAGAGCCAGCACCAGCGCTGCACAGGGAAACGCCATTTACCTTCCCGCTGGTAAGCGGTCCCTATTTATCTACTTGCACCCGGAGGTGCTTTCAAGCTGCTAGGTGGGCAGGAGCTGGGACCGAACGACGGGAGCTCACCCCGCCGCGGGGATTCGAACCACTGACCTTTCGATCAGCAAGTCCTAGGCACTGAGGTTTTACCCACAGCGCCACCCGCGTCCCGTCCCTATGTGGGTTAGTGCTCTCCTAAAGGTATCTGTGGCTTTGGTGCTCATTTCCAATGCCTTTCACAGGCACGTCGGTGAGGGATTGTGGGGTGTGCATCACCTCCCCAAACCTCTCTGAAAAGGGATGTTTTTGTTGCCTGGATGTTTTAAAGCCCAGCTGCCTTTGTACATGCGAGAGTGAAGCTGGGAATGGCAAGACGTTCTGCCTGGCGCTTCTTAGTCAGCCCACACCCGCCCACGCAAAAAGAGAGACAATAAGCCTCTCTACGTCAGCTGCTAGGAAGCAGCGTTGCTGAAGGCCAATTGTTGCTCCCATAAGCAACATGTGGAGATCTGAATTGCCATGCCTACCCTTTTAGCAGAGATTTCAGACCTCCTGCCCTGCTTTTGACAAAGCCCCTAGCAAATCCCTTCTTCTCTACACCCCGTTGGAAAGAGCGTGTGTCTGCATTCATGCCCTCTGCCCCGTGATGTTTGTTCCTCCTTGTTCTGGTACACATCAGGATTGCAGCGTGATGGTTGACGTTGGCTACTTCAGCAAGGATGTTAGTCTGTCTTTCTTATAACACTGTGTACCACAATGCGATTTGCGGGGATCCAAAAGAAAGAAAAGGTATTTAAGTTGCAAGAAGAGTTACTAGCAACCCTGGATCTTCCAGTCCAGGATGCAGTGGGGCAGCCAGTATTTCATTACCTTTGTACAATTTTATGATACAATCACACCTGTTGTACTGAGTACAGTTCTGGCTACTGCAGCTCAAAAAGATATTGTGGAACTTGAAAAAGGAGGGGGGTGTTTTAGGGGGGTGTTTTTAACGGCAATCAAAATAACCAGCAGGCTGGGACCACTCTTCTTTAAGGAATGGTTACAGCATTGGCGGCTCTTTAGTTTATACAGAAAGGTGACAAGGCGGGATCTGTAGATGGAGAGAAGTTTTTCTTCCTCATAATTCCAAAACCCAGTGATGCTGAAATGTTCAAGGTAGAAATAAGAGATTCTTTGTCATGCAGCACAAACTAAAACATTGGCATTCAATACCTCAAGATGTAGTGATACCAACCATCTTGGACAACATTCAAAGGGGGATTAGAGAGCAGGGGTTTTCAACCTTTTTGGTCCATGGCTCCCTTGACCAACTCCAATCTTTCTACAGCACCCCTGTGGGGCTCAGGTTATGTCACCCCTTGCCTGCAGAGCTGGCAGCCCCATACCCGTCCCATGTGTAGTGTTCCCTCAACCCCCTCTCCTCTCCCCTCTCCTTGGGAGTCCTCTGGATAGCCGCACCTGCCACCCCTGTTCTCTGAGCTGCCCCCCGCCGCCCCAAGGAGAGGTGCCTCCTCACACTGCCCCACAGGGGCCTGAGAAGCACCCTCTGGCCAGCCCCAGAGGCACCATTCAACTGGGGAGCTTGTAGCCAGGGCTGCTGCAACAAACAGCTGAGCAGGCATTCAGGAGGCAGACACACAAGAGGGCATCAGAGAAGGGAAGGAAGGAAATAGGGACAGAGACCAGTGTTGGCCACGGCACCCCTGACCATCATTCAAGGCACCTCAGGGTGCCCCAGCACACTGGTTGAAAAGCACTGACGTAGAGGATAAAGCTCTCAGTGGCTACTCGTCTTGTTATCTAGTGTCAGAGATAGGACTTGGAGAAGTGTTGCTTCTGCTTGTTTGTGGGCTTCCCATGCATATCTGGTTGGCTGCTGTAAGAACAGAGCGCTGGGCTAGATTGGCCTTTGGTTTCACCCAGAGGGGCTCTTTTTAATGTGCTTAGGACTGTAGCAATAACATTGCCAGCAGGGAAGGAGGAAGGGCCTTGGCTTTGGGGAGGGCAGTGCAAACATTCTGTATCAATTGCTAATTAATCTGGGTGTACTTCTGGGGGATGCCAGGCTCTGTGATGCTGCAAAAGAGAAACTCTGCATCTCTGCAATAGTCGGAGGATTAAGTTGTGAAGTCACAGGCAGAACAGTGCCAGGACCCTGCCATGGGGAGCTTGCCATCTAATTAGTTAATGTTTACTTGGCGCTTTGCTGACGTATCATGCAGCAGTTGTACTAGGCATTACTGTTGTCAAGGTACAGTGCATACACAGGAGGCTATTAATAAACAAAACCAACAAACGGGGAGGAGGGGTTTCTAAGAGGCTAGGGGCAGATGGCTGTCCTAGTGGCTGCTGTTGAAAGGTTTCGGGCAGAAGTCCAACAAAGCACCTGAAGGCACCACAATATCCTTGGGCACATCCCATGGTGATTGTCAAGGTCCCCTGTCCCTTCCAATTGTTTATTTTTGCAATTGACTTGTTGTTGTTGTTGTTGTTGTTGTTGTATAGGGGGGTGCCTGCTTGCTTTTCCTCTGTATTGCATTTGTTTTGGGTTCTGTGTAAGTGTTTTCCCATCTGGGGACTCGTGTTTCTGACCATCGCCAGTTTTTCTTCTGCAAAATGAATGTTTCGTTTTGCCCAGCCCATGAGATTTTCTTTGAGGCTCATCTCGTCCAACCCCTTGCAATGCAGGAATGTACAGCTGTCCCTTACGGGGATTGAACCTGCAACCTTGGCTTTATCAGTACCACGCTCTAGCCAACTGAGCTATCCAGCTGCTTTTAAATACTAAAGTGGGGTGGGGAATCTTTGGCCTGTGGCCTGATTAGGCCCACAAGGCCTTGGAGGTTGGCCCGTTGGGCTGTTCTGGGCAGATCATGCCTGGCTTTCCCCTGCTCCTGATTCTTCCTCTCAGTGTGTTCCCAATTATTTATTTTCTTTGAATGAAAAGCTCACCAGCATTCTGATGCAAAGGAGCACACTTAGAGTGAATTCAAACTGGCATCCTTGGTGCAAATGCAGCAAATGTACCTGCTGTTGTGAAGTGTGAATCAGCCTCTAATTTGAGCCTTAGAGACTGCATTCTCTTAAGTCCTGGCCAAAGAAAAGAGGCGGAAGCATTTTGACTCCTTAAAATCAAAGGCTCATGAACTTTCCCCCTGTTGGGATAGGTGAGCAGGAACAAACAGTCTTGTTTACTCTGGGATGGCGGTGCTCACAGCTCCATAGAGAAAGGCAGCAGCCCATGAATGATGACCCAAGTTACTCAAGAAAGGTGTGAGGTTGAAATGCCCTTATTTGCATTGACAAGGGTAATTATTCCAAGGAGGCAACCGGGAAATAATATCTGAATCAGGATTGGGTGAGCAATCATAGGTGTGCCTTGGAGGAAAGATTGGGACCACGTCATGTAATCTTTAATAGGCAGCCGATTAAATTCATTGTGTAATCACTGTATTCATCCCTAGCTTGATTAATGAGATGCTTTTGCTAGACAACATGATGCCACACTGTTATTATGAAAATCTGATTTGACCATGTACAGTTGTGGTTGCCATACCTCAAAAAGGACACGTAGGGCCCCCCAAATGGCCAAGGCTCCAGAGCAAGCTTCGATAGAGGTGTGGAAGATGGTGCAGAGAAAATAGATAGGAAAAGGTTTTTCTTCCTCTCTCATAACACTAGAACTCAGGGCCATCCAGTGAAGTTGAGTGTTGGAATATGCATGACAGACCAAAGGAAACAGTGCATTGTTTAATTGTGGAATTTACGACCATAAGATGGTAATGATGGCCACCAACGTAGATTGCTTTAAAAGGCTGTTAGACATATTCATTGAGGTTATAAGGCTATTTTGTGCCTCCCCTCCCTGAGACAATATACCTCTGTATACCAGTTGTTGGGGAGAGTGCTGCTGTGCTCTGGTCCTGCTTGCAGGCTTCTTATGGGCATCTGGTTGACCATTCTGAGACCAGGATAGACTAGATGGGCCTTTGGTCTAATGCAGGGTTTCCCAAACTTGGGTCTCCAGCTGTTTTTGGACTACAACTCCCACCATCCCTAGCTAGCAGGACCAGTGATCAGGGACGGCGGGAATTGTAGTCCAAAAACAGCTGGAGACTCAAGTTTGGGAAACCCTGGTCTAATCCAACAGGACAGTTCTTATGCTTTGTACTACAGTTCCCATCTGCACCAGCCAGCATGGCCAGTGGTCAGGGACGGTGAGAGATGTAGCCGAAAATGTTTGGAAGACATCAAGTTGGGGACGGTGGTACTAAACTGAGATCAGAAACCAGGTGGATTTCGCCCATGCTTCTATCTCTCCCCTCTTAGTTGCTGTATGAAAGATAATAATTTCTCTGAAGAATTCGAATAGGCTGGATGCAGCACAGCAGGACAAATGCCTGCCAGGTTTTTGGACTGGTAATACGTCTCTGGTTGTGACACTTGATGGTCTCTGGGGGCAGAGGCACCAGGCAACATATAAGGCCCACCTCTGCCCCCCCCCCCCCCGCTTGCAAAATGTGACCTAGCTGTAGCCGACAGCCTTCCCACTCCAGGAATAACTGAACGGCAAGTGCTGAATCAGATGAAATTGATGAATTACTGCAGTGACAGGGGGATGGAGGGGTGGGGGAACTCTGTGTGTATGTGCCTGGCGTGTCTGTGTGTGCAAGAGTCCTCCCACACACTCCCAGGCTGATTCTAAGTGCCGGGAGCTGTGCTCCAGCTAAGCATGGTGTATAAATGGCAAAGCCGGGAGAGAACTGTTCTCCGACGGCAGAAGCCCATCTGAAGTGATGGAGGATGCTGATTCTTCTCCGGGGGTTTCTTTTGGGGGTCTCTGCTTCCTGGAGCGGGGTTGTGCTGCGTTGTTAATTAGAAACCCTCTTCTGGCAGCTGAGCTTGACCCATCCTACCTCTTTCCTCCGCCAACCAACGCAGGGTTTGTTTCCAGAGCCCTAAAAGGAAAGGGCTGGGGAAGGATGCCAATTCTTCATGCATCATAAGCTGCGTATACAACTGTAGAGGCCTCAGATGTACTGACAGCAGCTTCCCTCTTGTGTCTCCAGGGAGCTTAGGGCACAGCTGCTGCCGCCACCACCGCCGCTGCTTCATAGCAAGAATCCAGACTCCAAGGCTGATTCTGAGAACTTCGTCAGGACCAACTGAGAGACAAAGCCTTGTGTGAACCAGGATCCAAGCATTCCCTTTCCCCCACCCGGTTAATCCCAGTGGCATTGTTATCTGTGTCTAAGCCTGTCTGGCAGTTTTCCCCAGGTATGTAGCAATTTTAATAAGCTTTTCTTTTTCGTGAGTGAGGTTTAAGCTTACGAGTGCCTAGCCGTCTCTTAAAACTCCATTGTTTTGTTTATATTGAAGTCTCACATCTAGTTTGGCTCCGGGTGTTTCACGCAGTTTAGACGACTGAGGATTTTGATGCGCCTTTCAGCCTTCTAATGAGGCAGTGCCAAACTTTTGACGTGGACACTCATTACGTTGAGAAGCTGACACACTCCACCCTTAGTAATATCCGAAGCTGGCTTACGCGAAGTCAGACCACTGACCCATCTTAGCTCAAAAGTGCCTAGGCTGATTGGCAGGAGTTCTCCAGACAAGAGCCCTTGCTAGCCTTACCTGGGAACGACTGGGATTGTACCTGTCGCCTTCTAATGCAAAGCATGAGTTCTACTACTGGGTTACGGCCTTTCCCCCCTAATGATGGTGCATGGAGTGAGGTGCATGGGAGCTTAATGGTGGAGAACCCGCTTCCCGGGGAATTTTGGGCTTGGCAGGAGAATGTATTTTGGACTGTGTTTTTTTATTTCCCTTGTAATTTAGTTTTATGCTTTGGTGTGTTTTCTGGTTTCATGTGTGGTCAGGCGCTTCAGGTCCACCTCAGTGGGGAAAGAGCAAATTGCAACTCATAAAAAAATAAAATGTGTGTTCTCTGGAAAGACCTGATGATTTTGTGTGCTTAGGAGAACGTATACTAATCCTACAGAGTGAGTCTCAAATATACAAGTGTCGAGTTGTTAAAAGGTACCCAAAGTTAAGAGAATTTGTAAATTATGCTTTTTGGGGGGCGGGCCTGTAAACATAGTGTTGTTGCTCTTTCATTTGAAAATTACCATGTTTTAGTGGTGGAAAGGGCTGCTGCCAGTTAGTGTGTAGTGAGGTAGGAGGAGCAATCTTCTGGTTCAAAGGCAGCTTATTATTCATTTATTTATAGAATTTGATAGTCACTTTATCTTGCCCAAGGCAAACCAAAGCAACTTACAACCAAGCGGACAGTTTGGTAGCTCCAAGTCACAGGCATGGCCAAACTTGGCCCTCCACCTGTTTTGGGACTACAACTCCCATCATCCCTAGCTAACAGGACCAGTGGTCAGAGATGATGGAAATTGTAGTCCCAAAACAGCTGGAGGGCCAGGTTTGGCCATGCCTGCTCCAAGAGGAGCTGTCTTGATCCTTTCAGTTCTGAAGAAAAATAGCCCACTGCTTTCCTATACTAAAGGAACCTCCTTCCTCCTCCAAAATAAAAATAAAAATGGGAGGCCCCCCATGCAAAGGAAGGAGCTCACAGAGAGGCAACTAGCTGAGGACTCCCTCAGTCCTGGAGTCGGCCTAATGGAGTGTAGTCTAGGCGCTCCCTGAAGAACACAGCTCTTGCTAGATGAGTCCAAATCTCCACTTAGTCCAGCATTAAAGCTTCCAGCGAGGGCCAGGCAAACGCCTCTGTAAATGGACAAGCAAACAAAGAAGGTGTTGGTGTCCTCATGGCTATTCCTCAGAAGGAGCTGGATTTGAGCACCTAGAACGCTGAAGGCCAAAATATGGGGTTGCATGGGGTTTGGAGTTACCAAGGGAAGTTCTACGACTTCTTAACTCTAAAAACATTTCAGAATGGCAGGAAAACATTTGCAGGCCACGGTATATCGTCAGTCACCAATGCAGGAGCTGGGTTTGCACCTGCACCCATAGAACCACCTCCTGGCTCCCATAGAGTCCCATTCCTGCCTCTCCTCCCCCACTGCCCCAGTCAGTCCCCTGCTGAAATTAGAAATTGAGAAGGTAAAGTCTTGTCTGTTCAGCTGTACTTTTGAGGAAGCTCACTTGCCCCCTTGAGCCGGAAAAAAGAGAAATGCCAGGCCTAAATGCTGGCAGGGAGGAGGGAAAGAGAGTGTGCATGTTTGTGCATAGTTGCAGGGCAAGTGTATGTGTGGCTCTGGTAGATCTGTGATACCTCAGAAGTTTCCCCATTTTGCAAACGTGCCCATGGGCCTGAAAATGTGGGTGACCCTTGTGGGTACATCTTCTCTTCCCCGGGGTAATGGACCAGAGGCTCTTTAAAGTTATCCTTTCAGCCCAGCTTCCCCTGCGATTGCACCCAAGTGGATCTCCAGTAATCATGCTCTAATTAAATGAAAATGGGCAGTTGCAGTTTGAGCAGTAGGGTTTTTAAAATTGTTCATTACTATTATATGGATGCTAACGACAGCTGCTGAGCTCATTTACGTCCCACATAAACAATTAGGACTAATTGACTGCTAATTATTCCAAGAGAAATGTATAGCCTGGTGAATATCACTTAGTTCCTAGCCAACTACTTTTTTTTAATTAAAAAAAAAAATCAAGATCTAAATGCAAACTTGCACAGAAAAGTAAAGGGGTCCTGTGTCTTGTGTGTACACATAGTCACACATAGTGTGGTGTAGTGGTTGGGACAACGGAGACCTGAGTTCAAATCTCCACACTGTCTTGGAGCTTGCTAGTCAATACCTCTCAGGCTGGCCTACCTCACAGGGTTGGTGTAAGGATAAAAGGATGGTGCGGAGAACCATGTACAGTGGTACCTGGGGTCAAGTACTTAATTCGTTCCGGAGGTCCGTACTTAACCTGAAACTGTTCTTAACATGAAGCACCACTTTAGCTACTGGGGCCTCCTGCTGCTGCTGCTGCGCTGCCGGAGCACAATTCTGTTCTCATCCTGCAGCAAAGTTCTTAACCTGAAGCACTATTTCTGGGTTAGTGGAGTCTGTAACCTGAAGCGTATGTAACCCAAGGTACCACTGTGTGTCATTTTATTTGTTTGGGGGGGGCAGGGGAAGGAAAGGCAGGTTATAAATGCAGCAAGTAAATAAATTCACATCCTGTGCCTTGCTGAAATGCTCCCTTCCTGATCTCTTCAGTGCTAGCTTGGTCAAGGTGTTCTGGAGCAATTTCAGGGAGGAAGCTACTGCTGGGAATGTGGGAAAGGCAAGCTGCACTGTGGATATAAGGCGATCTCAGCCAGGAATTCATTCAACCAGGGCTAAATGTGCCTCTGCTAAGTTGCTCTGCTCCTCAAAACAAAACAAAAACAGGAGCCTGAACCTGCTGTTTTCTTGGAGAAACTGCCGTCTTAGCTGGGGCGTGTTAATGCATAAATAGGTGTATCATAAACAAACATGGGGAAAATTAGAGAAATAGGCAGAGATCCTTTGGAGTGTTGAATCCTTTTGCAATTGGACTGTGCCATATGAAAAGAGATGAGAGATTATTCTACAATATCTTGTTTCATGTCCCGTTTTCGTACTTCTGTATCGCTTGCAAGCTATTGGGTATGATTTTTTGTTATGTTTATTTCTCCTGTGAGTTCATTCCTCTCTTAGGTTCAGAGCCAGCCGTTCAACATCCAGCAAGGTCCACCCCAGGCAAGTGCACACTAAGCCCACGATCCCAGGCCCAGCCTCTGTGTGTTTTGCAGAAGCATGACACAGCATTAAAGAGGATGTTATTGATAAACCTACAGAGAGGACAACTATCCCATTCTGTAGACAAGCCCAAAAAACATGGGATGGTGGGACCTTGTATGTACTGGGTTAGATTTATTACATTTCTGTATCATTTGCTACCAATAAAAAACCTCTCAAGGCAATTTAGAGCCAGGTAAAAAATAGAATGATAAAATCACATTAATAATGCCTGGGAAATAAATAAAAAAACCAGGTTTTGCCTGGTGCTGAAATAATTGCAAGGTTCTTCCTAGGGAGGGGGCTACCTCAGAGAAGGCCTAGTCTGTCATTGCCACCTTCCTTTGGAAGTAGTGCACAGAAAAGAGTCTCAGATGATGATCTCAGGGCCTAGGCAGGTTCATACTGTAACTTTATCTCATGTTTAGAATTTCACTTATGGCATGGGTGCCCAAATGGCCAAATGCCATGGGTGCCAGTGCCTTCTTAGGCTTTGATTCTTTGTAGAGATGTTATGGGGAACAGCACTGCTTATTTGTACAATATCATCCATAAGTACGTTTCTCAGGGGAAAGTAAATATTTACTATGGGAGAATGAGAAAGTGTAAGGATTCTCAAATAAGAGCAAGAGAGAACTGATGAGAGAAAACAGATCAAGTCTGGTTTGTCGACCTGGGAGCTGTCCACCCAAGTGTTAGATTGTGAATCACTTGTCCTAAAGAGTTTTTGTGTACCGTTTCCAGTAGCCTAGCCCAGTGGTTTTCAACCAGTGTGCCGTGGCACCCTGGGGTGCCTTGAGTGATGGTCAGGGGTGCCTTGGGCAACACTGGCATCTGTCCCTCTTTCCTTCCCTCCCCCCTCTGATGCCCTCTCATGTCTCTGCCTCCCAAAGGCTTGCACAATTGTTTATTTCAGCAGCCCTGGCTATAAACTCCCCAGGCGAGTGGTGCCTCTGCGGCTGGCCAAGGGGTGCTGGTTGCCAGGAGCTGAGGCAGCCCGGGAGTAAGCAAGCAAGCTGGCAAGGGAGTGCAGCCAGCCAGCCCTTGCTGTTAGGAATGGACAGACAAGTGCCAGGCTCCTGTGGGGCAGTGTGAGGAGGCACCTCTCTTTGGGGCAGGGGGAGCTCAGAGGCCAGGGACGGTGGCAGCCGCTGCCCAGACGACTCCCAAGGAGAGAGGAGAGAACACTCCACAAGGGAGGGTGTTTGAAAAAGGGTGAGAGGCTGCCAGATCTGCAGGCAAGGGGGTGACATAACTGGACTCCTGAGCCCCACTGGGGTGCCACAGAATGTAGTTGGTGAAGGGAGCCGTGGAATCAAAACAGTTAAAAACCTCTGGCCTAGCCAAATACAGAACGCACACGTGGTGTCCGTACTGATGAGTATATGTTTGGATAAATCATGGCAGTTTCCTCAGAAATGCATGCAGGTGGGAGCACATTCCTTTCAAAATCATGTGAGTTGTAATGGGGGGGGGGGGAGAGAGAGCCATAGTCACACAGAGCTTTTCGTAAGTGTGAGTCACATTTTGTGTCAATGTGCAAGAAGCATTTTTGTGGATGTCAGAACCTGGGTAAAAAGTAGCCCTATGCAAAGAGAAGCTGTGGGGTGGGGGGGAGAAGGAGGAGGAGAGAGGGAGCATCAAAATTAAATGTCTAAAACCTCAGTTTCTAACACTGGTACCTTCCCACTCCATAGTTCTATGATTCTATGAAACACAGGTTTGTTATGGAGCCCAATTCATATGCCACTGTTTGTGGTTCATTTCCTGTCTCGTTTCAATTTCCCTTTGCTCTCATTTGAAATCTCAAAAGTTATTGACCCAAGTCAAGACCTGGTCGCTTTGTTCTTTTCTTGGCAAATGAAAGTGAAGCGTGCTGGAGGTCAATGCAGCCTTTTTATTCTCCCTCCCCCAGTTGCTGCATGTCATGACCTGATATTTGTGCTGAACTCAGCACTGAGGCCTCTATTGAGACATCTTTCCCAGGCAGTGCTAGCTATCGATTTGTCGGCGGTGCTGAGTCAGTGTAACCAGCTAAAGGCTTCCCTTCCCTCTTTCCCTGGGGGTCTCCACTGACCTTGCGCTCTCAGCAACCCAAGTCATGCACATGGCTGAGCTTCATTCATTTGTCGATTTGGCTCTGGGCAGCAAAGAACAGCTAATCCGAGATGACCCCACTGCCGAACGCTGCATTGCTACAAGGTGGAGACCTCCCACTCAGGCATGTCGAAAGACCAGAACGGCAGGAGCAGTGAGCTCAGAAGACAAAACCAAAGCATGAGGAGGAAGTTGAGCATATGACTGACATTTAGGGCTCCTAAAAATCAAATAACATTTGTGCTGAGTTTTTGTGCTATCCCCCTCGTAAAACCTAATTTAAACTGACTTTGATCTGCTATCAAATTACATTAGTACTGTCTAATTGCAGGGGAGGACGGTTATGAATAGAATTAAGAAAACAAGCCAATACAACTTGCTTGGGCATATTCTTTTGAGTTTTCTTGTAATTAGCTTTTGTCACATCTTCCTATTTCTGTCATTGTGATTATTTGTTGAGTCTGGTGCTAGGAAGATGTTCAAGTGGCTTTTGGAGGATGCACACCCACGACAGACTGCATGTTAACAATCACATTTGGAGGTTTGATTATAGGTATTTGCAATTCCCCCCCCCCCCCAGCTGGAGATGAAAAATAAATTTACCTCCACTCAGAATAGCTCAGATTCTGGTCTAAAGCAATGTTTGCCTGAGGTTGTTTGTCAAAGAAGAAGCTTTGTAGAGTGGTTGGGGAAACCCAGCCAGATGGGTGGGGTATAAATAAATTATTATTATTATTATTATTATTATTATTATTATTATTATTATTATTATTATTTTGTTCATAAAAGCATGAGTTTTTCTAAAGTCGTACGAGCTACTTTGGCTTGTCCCATTATAAAGGTTGAATGCTAGAGACTGAAGCAATTTGCTTACATAGTACCTGTTTGCTAGAATCCAGCATCTGCAAGGATCTAAATGAGGAGGGGGCTTTGCCAAAATGAAGTGAATTGATGTGGATACACAATTCATAGTTAAAAGTTAAGCTTTAATAAGGGCTGTGATGTAAGAAAAGGCTGTAGTGAGAGTGCCTTGCAAGCAAAAGATCCCAGACTCGATCCCTGGCAAATCCAGCTTGACACCATGGAGAGCTGTTTTCCAGTTGGTGTAGAGTATACAGTGTAGACAGTAAAAGCTAGATGGACCAAATTTCAGATGTAGTAGAAGGGTAGCTTCACTAGGTTGGTCCCTCTCTTTAAAATAACAGCCTTGCCAACAAAAAACATTGCAAACCTCAGGGTGGTGGGGGGAGGGAGGCAATCCTTCTGTGAGTCATATAGGTTCTAAGTGACATACAGTACATACTGTAAGGACCTCATTAAAATGCTTAATGAATAGTGATACAGATTGATGACCATTTACACCTGGGGGAAGAATAAATGGTTAATGGGCAGTAATTCTGAACTGGTACTAGCTCCCTTCTGTTCTCAGTTTGTTATACTTAATTTTTGCAATTGGGACGCGGGTGGCGCTGTGGGTAAAACCTCAGTGCCTAGGACTTGCTGATTGCAAGGTCAGTGGTTCGAATCCCCGCGGCGGGGTGAGCTCCCGTCGTTCGGTCCCAGCGCCTGCCAACCTAGCAGTTCGAAAGCACCCCCGGGTGCAAGTAGATAAATAGGGACCGCTTACTAGCGGGAAGGTAAACGGCATTCCGTGTGCTGCACTGGTGCTGGCTCGCCAGAGCAGCTTCGTCACGCTGGCCACGTGACCCGGAGGTGTCTGCGGACAGCGCTGGCTCCCGGCCTATAGAGTGAGATGAGCGCACAACCCTAGAGTCTGGCAAGACTGCCCCGAACGGGCAGGGGTACCTTTACCTTACCTTTACCTTACTAGCTCCCTTCTGTTCTTAGTTGGTTATACTTAATTTTTGCAATTGTACACTGGTTACATGCACCAGAGTCTTGCTGATTTGTCTAAACACAGCACTTGGGAAATAAGCTGTACTGTTTGTACTTAGAATTGGGACGCTAAGCGTGCGTAAAATTTGGCACAGGTTAGTAGGCGGCCAGTATCTCATGACATCTGTCATACTATTTAGGAAATGCTACTTTAACATTTTTCAGGTACAGTGGTTGCTTGGGTTGTGAACATGATCCGTGCAGGATGCACGTTCGCAACCTGCAGCGTTTGCAACCTGCAGTGGCGTGTCTGTGCACGCGTGGGTTGTGATTCGGCACTTTTGTGCATGCGCAAAGCGCGATTTAGCACTTCTGCGCATGCGCGACCGCCAAAACCCAGAAGTAACCCATTCTGGTGCTTCCGAGTTTTGGTGGTCTGTAACCCAAAAAAATTTGAATTATGGTGCTGGAGGAGACTCTTGAGAGTCCCATGGACTGCAAGAAGATCAAACCTCTCCATACTGAAGGAAATCAACCCTGAGTGCTCACTGGAAGGACAGATTGTGAAGCTGAGGCTCCAGTACTTTGGCCACCTCATGAGAAGAGAAGACTCCCTGGAGAAGACCCTGATGTTGGGAAAGATGGAGGGCACAAGGAGAAGGGGGCGACAGAGGACGAGATGGCTGGATAGCGTTTTCGAGGTTACCAGCATGAGTTTGACCAAACTGCGGGAGGCAGTGGAGGACAGAGGTGCCTGGCGTTCTCTGGTCCATGGGGTCACGAAGAGTCGGACACGACTAAACGACTAAACAACAACAACAACAACCCAAAAAAACGCAGCCTGAAGCGGCTGTGACCTGAGGTATGACTGTATAGGGAAGTTGGCCTTTCTGGTGTTGGTGATTTGCTTTATTGTATTGTCTGAAACAGAACAGCTATGCGGTGCAAAGTGACTTTGGCCACATTCGCACAATACATTCACAGCACTATGATGCCACTTTAAGCAGTCAGGGCTTCTGGGAGCTGTAGTTTATTAAATGTGCTGAGAGATGTTAGGAGAACTCTATTAAAAGTGCTGAGAGATGTTAGGAGAACTCCTCCCCCCTCCCCCGCCAGCTCCAGTTTCCAGAGTAGTTTAACAGTCAATCCCTCATATTAAGGAACTCTGGGAATCATAGCTCTGGGAGGGGAATAAAATCTCCTAACAGCTCTCAGCACCCTTAAACTACAGCTCCCAGAATTCTTTGAGGGAAGCCATGCCTGTTTAAGGTGGTACCATAGTCCTTTATGGTGTGAATGTGGCCTACTGTTTATCAGTTCATGTGAGAACTGGAAGGAGGGAATAAAAGGCAGGACCTTGAGAAAATGCAGTGGAAAAGAAGTATAAATGGAAACTGGCACAGTAGTGTGTTGTTCCCCTTGTGAGTGTCTGTGCACTTAACATTTTGGATGATTTCCCCAGTACTGATGGAGCTCTTCTGTTTGCATTGTTGAGGTAACCAAGGTTTTAGTTTAGGAAAAACTGAGCCAGAGGGATGCCTCTGCATTTGTTTTGTGAGAAGGGACGTAGGAGACAGATTACTCTGAAACAGACTGGATATTGCAGGGAAGCAAGATTGGTATTCGGTAATATTGTTTGGCTGACTGAAGAAAGGAGGTCAGTGCTTGTGGAATCCCCTCCAAGAACTTCAGAGCACAGATAGAGAACTGCATATTTGCACATTCCCCCCAGACTCTCATTTGAGCTAACTAGGAGTGCAGAGCCCCCAAGAAATGAGATTACATTCTTAAAAATCTCTCATTAACATAATTAGCAAGTGTCACCAACCCTGGTAGATCTGACAGGAAGGCTCAGTGGGAGTTCAAGGGAAGACAAAGAAAAGGAATATTGATGATGTGGCAAAGCTGTGTCTACTTCAGCAGGAAGAGGCAGGAGTCTTGATACCCTGAACTAAAAAGATAAGAGACATCCCAACTCTTGTTTTCTACTCCATGCCTATGAGCATTTGGTTTTGATCAGATCTGTAAAGTAGGGAGAACGGGATGCACCTAAAATCAGAATAAAAGCTGCTGTGTGCGCCCCCTTTCTTTTTCTACGCAAAGATGCTTCTATGTGTGAAAATGTGTGACAATTATTAGTGCTTCTTAATGTGTGAAGGTCTCACATCCTTGTATAGGGAAGGTATAATTGGCTGCAGTTTCCCAGCATGTGTACATCACATGTAAACATTGTGAAACCTCAAATGTTGAGGCTGCTGAAGAGGCCAGAGCCCATGTTGGCTGAGAATCCTGGAAGACCTGCTCTCTGCCCTGCAGGCCTTTTTCCACCTGGCCTGGGAGGTTGGGGCCCGAACTGACTCCAACTGCAAAAGCTGAGGCTGCTGAACAGACACTTGGGCTGGGGTGTTATTTGGCGGTTTCGGTGCCAAAATTAATCAAAATTTAGCTTCAATTAATCCTTTAATCCTACTCACGAGTAGTTGCTTTTAAGTCCAATTCTCAGGAAGAAATCAGCGCTCTCCGATAATGGCGATGCGGCTTCACTCCACGGACTGGGTAAACAACTCTCAGCACCGCGCCGCTCACCCGCTGCTGTTCCGGAGCCTTTAAAAAGGCTCCTTCACAGTTTTGGGGGGGGCACAAAAGGTGCCCGCCGAGTCTCCTCGTTCACAGGCTTCACCGCCTGTGATTTTTGGGGGTCCCCGCTTCGCCGTAGCGGCAGGACCCGAACCCGCGGAGCAGACTCCCTCCGGAGCTCAGAGGGAAATCCGCCATTAATCGCTGGCGCTGACTGGAAGTCAACCTATGTATTTTTTCATGTTGCAAGCCACCTTGAGCATGGTTTGATATGAGGAAAAGTAGCATAAAAATAAAATTATATATGTATGTAAACACACTTGAGCCAATTGGCCATTACCTCTCGGCCTAACATGCTTCATAGGATTATTGTGATGGTAACACCCATGGAAGAAGCCATGGAGGGTGCTTTCTTGCATAGGAAAGCTATAAACTGTGGAAACATCCTGAATGCTGACCCTGAAAAGCCTTCTCTGTGCCAGGGAAAAATAAACTCAAAGCTGCAGGTTCCTAGGAGTCTCTCTGGTCCAGACGCTCTCTCTGTGAGAGGGTCACTCTTGTTAACAAAAGGGGAATGAATTATGCAGCAATTGGCAGTGCCAGATGGCGACTTCCCTTCTGTTTACATAAAGAGGGGAGGAGAGAGAAGGCAGGCACAGGCAGAAAGGAGCTGCACACTCAGACAGAGGGCAGACTCTGCTGCCATTTTGAAAGACAAGAGAGACTTATTTCCACTGCCCATTTGAAGGGGGGAGTTGGCTTCCCTCTGTCTTGGGAGACAATGGAGGACTGTGCCTTTGGGGGTGTGCTGTGTCTTATAGAGACCGATAAGGGAGAGACATGTTTTGTTGCAGGTGGGGCAGATGAAGGTGCCTGGTTGTGCTGCTGTAGATGCACCGTAGCGTTTCTTCTCTCTGTGTTCCTCCCATCAGTCATTCCTCCTCTGGTCACTGCTATGGATACACAACCTGACTGTCTGTCGAAAGAGGGAGACTGTGGCCACACCTTCACACCATACAGTTAAAACACTATGATACCACTTTAAACATGGCTTTCCTCAAAGAATCCTGGGATCTGTAATTTGTTAAGAGTGCTAAGAGTTGTTAGGAGATCCTTGTTCCCCACTCAGAGCTACAGTTCTCAGAGTAGCTGAACATTAATTTCCAAATTAGGGTGCTTCACACATACTTGTTGTTTTATTTCATTGTGTTATATTTTTTATTTTTAAAAAATATGCCGGCTTGGTTTTTTAACTTTTGAAAGTTATTTGTATTTTTAATAATTATTTTATATTGTTTCATGTAAATCAGAAGTTTTTGTTGATTAAAGAGTATGTAAATCGTGTGCATGCATTCCACTTTTAAAAAGCTTATCACACGCAGCATGCAACAAGTTTAGTGAAACAAATTTGCTGTGTTTGTTCTACCTCACTGCCAACCATGTCCTGTTTAGGTTGATCATTAGAAACAAAGGAAGTTGGCAGGTGAAAACAAATGCTTACAGGCCTGAGCAATTCAGGGGCTGCCAATTCAGCTGGATGTCTGAAGATCTAAGCAGGACACTCCTGGCTCTCAAAACAGATGTTTGTTTTGCAAGGGTTGGAGGGGTGTGGCAAGACACGTTTCACTGGATTATTACAAAGAATGATGTAAAGAATACCAGAGGGCATGTACAGCTCAAGTCACTCAGTTTCCAAAACTTATTGTTTGTTTTTGTTTTGTAGCGGAGCTCAGACGGACTCCACCGCAGTAGTGATGATGGCTGATCCTGGTGTCTGGAACGGAGTCTAAATCGGGGAATGACGCTTCTCGGGTATGAATAAAAAAGAAACCACAAGTGTAAAGAGGATAGAGGATAGGCTCCTAAGTCCTTGTCATAGAGCACGAGGCAGAGCTGCACTCAGATCCTGCTTGTGAGCTTCCCACAGGCATCGAGTTGCCATGGAGGAGGCAGGACTAGTTGGGCCTTTGGCCTGATCCAACAAGGAGGGCTCTTCTTAAGTGAGTTCACTGCAACTGGTGCTTTGCCGCCTCCCCGGCATTGGGACCATTTAAGAGCTGGTGGAAAACAAATACAAGAATTGCTTTGCTGGTTCAGGCTGAGGTCTATGTAATCCAGCAGCCTATTGTTCATGGTTCTTGGTGATTTCAGAGTGAACAGGGCTGTACCCATGTCTTAACAGTTGAACTCCAAATCCCATCCTCCCTGACCGTTGGCTGGGCTGGCTGGAGCTGATGGGAGTTAGAGTACATCAAAGTCCAGAGGGTTGTAGGTTAGCCACCCCTGGGAGACGAGACACAGACCAAGCAGTTAGTGCAATTTCACCCATATTTCCAAATTACACCAATACTTTGCTTCTCCATGGTCTTTCTGCTGTGCTTCACTAAACTGTGGTTTGGTTTGGCTTATCTTGTCATCCAAACCTGAGCTTGTGCTTTAGCTCTTCTGGACAAACCAGAAGCTGTAAACTATAGGACGAACCTTGCTTACAGCTTTGGAAATACAGTCTGGAAATAGCTAAATCACAAGCCCAGATTCAGATGACACACTGCGCCAAATTGTGGCTTAGCACAGTGCAGCAATGGACTGACCACAGTGCAGAGTAGCTGCACTCTCCTCTACCAGGGCCTGCACAGTTGCACATGTGTGCTAAACTATGGTTTGGTATAGGATGGTATGCGAACCAAGCCAGTATCTCTTTGGTTAGACGTTTCCTGGCGGATTGCTGGATCATATTGCTTATTAGTTCAAGGACTGTATTGCATTTGGGTTTTTAAAATGATGTTATTTGCATATGTTATCTGTTTTTGTATACTGAGTTTGCTGCATATCTTAAAGTCCATGATCTTTTACTGTTTTTAAAGTCTTTGGCTCCTTATTGTAAACCCCTTCGAGATATTTTATGTATTGTAAGCAGCATGTAAGCTTACTAAATAAATAGAGCTTTTAAAGTCTCTTTCAACCCTGCCCCTCTTAACTTTACCCAGGTATTTTACAGAGTAAAACTCTCTAGGAGACCACCAGCTTCATAGATGGACAGGATGTACAGAACTGATCCTCTGGCAGGAAACTGGAGCTCCATCTCCCTGGATGACTCCATATTCCTGGATGCCCAAAACAACAGCACAGAGCAGTGCTTCAACGCCCATTCCCGCAGCTCTGTCCTGCAAGGGCTGCCGTTTGGCGGTGTACCCACGGTGCTTGCCCTCAACTTCATCATCTGGTTGGTGAGTAAAGACGGGAGGTCCTTAACATCTCATTATTAACCATGCGTTATTCAGGATCCACATTGCTTCACATTCAGCTGGGAATGGGTTGGATTCATCATTATTGGATGAGCCGTTTGCTGTTGTTTCAATTCTGCCCAGTATCTATGCATACATACTATCTGTATATACTATCCACATTGACTATAATTTGCCTTGGGGACGCAGGTGGTGCTGTGGTCTAAACCACTTAGCCTCTTGGGTTTGCCGATCAGAAGGTCAGCGGTTTGAATCCCCGCAACAGGGTGAGCTCCTGCTGCTCTGTCCCAGCTCCTGCCAACCTAGCAGTCTGAAAGCACACCAGTGCAAGTAGATAAATGGGTACTGCTGTGGCCAGAAGGTAAACGGAGTTTCTGTGGGCTCTGGCTTCCATCATGGTGTTCCATCGCGCCAGAAGCGGTTTAGTTGTGCTGGCCACATGACCCAGAAAGCTGCTATGGACAAACACCAGTTCCCTCCGCCTGAAAGTGAGATGAGCGCCACAACCCCATAGTCGCCTTTGACTGGACTTAACCATGCAGGGGTCATTTACCTTTTTACCTTTTAATAATTTGCCTCCATTATAAGAGTCTCTGACTACCAGTTTCTGGAAACAGTAGCTGTTGCTTTCATGTTCTGCTCCTGGTTTCCCTCAGGCACCTGGTTGGCCACTGTGAGAACAGGATGCTGGACTTGATGGGCTCTTGGCCTGATCTAGCAGGCTCTTCTTTTGTTCTTGTTTCCAAAATTACAAATCACTGTCTTGTTTCCAAAAAGTGAAGCGGTTAGAAGAGAACACACTGAAAATGTTCCACACTGATAATAGCTTACCTTAAAAAGTCATGTGCAGATGTTTCTCCATCCTGAGTTTGCCATGTTATCAGTGCTGCTGTATGTAGAATAATGCTTGATAATTGATGACACTGCTGTACACAGTTCATGTTATTCTGCTTCTAAAGAAGGTTGCTTCTTTCTGATAAAGCCTAGGGTGGAGCTGCATGTTACAACATAAAACCGAACCCCCAGCCCCGAGTTAGCCTTATACCACTAACGTTGTGTGGTGGTGGGAGACTTGCTGGGGAAACTACAAGTTGGGTAGGAAATGTTTAGTCCCTCCTCCATATTTTTCGCCTTTTCCAAGTCCAGGAGTCAACTTAAAAGGGAAAATTGGCTTGAGTGTTTGTGTGCTTTGCAAGGGAAGACCAGCAGGCATGATAAAGGTTAAACACTCCCTCTTCCTTCCTGGCCATTCATTCTCCCATCTCACTTTCACAGTATCTCAGCAAATGCAGGTTTGGGCATGATTTTTTGTTTAGCTAACAACTTGTGCTGCCCTTTAACAAAATACCAAAATGTGTGAAAGCAGAAGTGTTCAGCAAGACAAATGGTGGTGGGGACCACCCCCTCCCACCACAGAAACATGGACCTAATATGTGTGGAATATAGCATTTATGGAACACTTAACTCACCATGGGAGGTGATAAGAGGAATCACAAAAGAAAGATGGGTTTGACTCTGTAGGGTCTCGATTTATATCGTTTATTAAAAATAGTACAGTAACCTCCCCTCAGTCGTAGCAGCAGCTATTGAGAAATTATCTTAAGACTTAAGACTGAAATATACACTGTGGATGTGAGCTGAATTTGTAATGGAAAAGATTTTCCAAGTTTGTTTTGTTGCTATGTGGATGACTGCATACAAGGTTTATTATTATTATTATTATTATTTATTGGATTTTTTGGTTGCTTTATCTTGCAACAACCCAAAGCGACTTACAAAAAAAAAACCTGCACATAGATACATTAAAAACAAGAGGAAAAAGAAATATGTTTAAAACATCTCACATCTACCCGGACACTGAGGTCCAACGCCGAGGGCCTTCTGGTGGTTCCCTCACTGCAAGAAGCCAAGTTACAGGGAACCAGGCAGAAGGCCTTCTCGGTAGTGGCACCCGCCCTGTGGAACACCCTCCCACCAGATGTCAAAGAGAACAACGACCAGACTTTTAGAAGACATCTGAAGGCAGCCCTGTTTAGGGAAGCTTTTAATGTTTGGTGCATTGCTGTATTTTAATATTATTATTACCCTTTTCTAAAAGGCCACACGTAGTTAAACACCAAAGGCCTGGTTTTGTCTGGTGCCTAAAGAAACGTAATGAAGGAACCAGGTGAGCCTTCCTGGGGTGAGCCACCAAGACCAGTTCTTGTGTTGCCACATTCTGGACCTTACATAGAGCAGGCACACAAAGAAGGGCCTTAGATGATGGTTGCTGGGTCTGGGTTGGTTCATATGAGGAGAGGCTGTCCCTGAAGTATTGTAATCCTGAGCCATTTAAGGCTTTATAGGTTAAAAAAGAAAACCAGGCTTCTGTCACGATGTGAGGCCATAGATAAAGGGGAAGGACACTTCTTAAGGGTGGGCTCCTCTCAGTCCCATGAAGAGGGTCCCCTAAGCTGTTGCTTTTCTGTCTCCTCCAGTTCCTCCTCCTGGTCTTCTCCTGCCTTCGGAAAGCAGCTTGGGACTATGGGCGCCTGGCCTTGCTTATGGACAATGACAGGTAAGAATTCAGCTTTCCTAAAAGGATGGAGAACAATAGGAGGGCAGTCTGTTACCCAAAATAAGAACCCCAGGAAATGTTGACTGGTGCTGCTGAGCTGGCAACAAGGGCAGCGACCAGCAGCAGCCCCAAGATGGGATCCCAGTGGGCAAAGATGTCCTAGAATCTGCATGGCTGAGGGAGTGTAAGAATGATTGAAGGGGTCCCTCCGGTGCCTGCTGTACAACATGCATAGAACCCGGATCAAGTCAGCTTTCGTACCAAGGAAACAAAGTTTTCTAGTGCACATGAGCATGTGTTCACTGCTCTGACGGCAGAAACCTCAGAATGCAGCACAGCAGAAGGAATTCAGCAACACACTATTTTGATAGTTCTGTCAGCGCAAACATTTCTGCTTGCCAGAAAGAATGGTCTCCCCTTCCCTCTCCCTGCTCACTGTTTGAGGGGAGTGTGCTTCTGCCAACCCTCCAGGGTGGATTTGGGGGAGGTGTGAGGAGAGGGGAGGGGAGAAAGCCCTGTTGCACTAGCAGAAACCCTTGTCCTGCCTTCTACTTGTGCACCAGGTTTGTTGAATGCAGCCAGTTGAGATAGATGATAGGTAGATAGATACCGAATTTTTTGCTCCATAAGCCACACCTAGTTTTTAGAGGGGGGGATGCAAGAAAAAATATATTCTTTAAAGGGAGCGCTGAGCAGAGCCTGTATGCATCCCAGGCTCTGCTCAGCGCTCCCTTTCACGAGCTGCGAGGAGCATGTGTGTGGCGCTTGCAGGTTTTTCCCCAACGGGCTGCCCTTCTCCCTCCTCGGGGAAAAGCCATGCTCGGCTCGGCTCTTGGGGGCTTTTCCGAGAGGTGGGGGAAGGGACAGAGGGGCTAAGCCAGAAGCTAGAACAGCAAGAGGAAGCGCTGCACAGTGATCCCTCTCACTGTTCTGGCTTCTGGGATAGCCACGTAGCCTGCATTCGCTCCATAAGACGCACACACATTTCCCGTTACTTTTTAGGAGGGAAAAAGTGCGTCTTATAGAGCGAAAAATATGGTGGATAGACATAGTATTTTTGTTATCTGTATTTTCTTGTGTTAAGTGCAGTGCTTTGACATTTTATGTCTGTTGAGCAGAATAAACAAAAGCTACCTCCATTGTGTTTTAGAACTTTTGCCTATCGCCTTTGATAACGTTGCTTGAAGCAGTTTAGAAGTACTGTGTGAATCCGAAGTATTAGCGGTTGTTGTTGTTTATTATTATTGGATCTAATTATTGTTATGATTTCTCTCCTACCTACCACCCCTCCCGCTTTTTTTTAAATCAGCCGTTTTCCTCCAAGCACATGGAACTCCTATGAGTAATGATATGATGGTGACAATGGGACTGAAAGATTGGGAAGATAGGAATTCTTGTGAAAGAAAGGAATCCCCACTTCTTTTAAAGCAGAGCTTGGTCCAGCCCCCACAAGGGGCAGACGACTTTCCCAAAATTACCTCACTTTCTCACCTGAATTTCTCACAGTGAAAAGGAACAATGTTGTGTTTCCCTGCCTGTACTTGGGGCTCCCTATCCTTGAGGGAACCTTTTTAAAAATCCATTGGAGGCAGTGGGGATCTTATTTTTCTTGTACAAATGACCTGAACCTATACAGGTGAAAGAGAATTCCAAGAAATGTGTTAACAAGTTTCAAATCAGATTAGTTTGCCCTTCCTTCATTGAGCTCGATTAGGACTTATTCCTACTCAGAGTAAACCCATTGACTTCAGTAATTTTATGTTTCAGTGAGCTTTGAGTAGGACTAAGCCTCATGCCAACCTAGTGGGTTTTTTTAAAAAAATAGAAAATTGAAATGGACCCACCTAATCTTCATCTTGCAGTAGCTTTCCTTTCCTTCACAATACATTCCCTGTAGGGATTATACTCAAATGGCATGGAATAGCTTCTAGTCATGCTCTTCTAGAAAGTTCTCCTGATCCTTACTCTCTGGGATGTTGGCTATCTGGTGATGGTGGGATTGTTTGGTTATGGTTTTGTTCCCAATCAGGAGGGGGGGAAATTACTTCTGGTCCGTTTACACGTGTGGGGCACGGGAAACGGTCAAAGTCAACACCTGACACTTTCAAATTTGTTTTTTACAATATCACACTAACGTGGTGGTTCCTGATTTTAGTTGATTTCAAGTGCTATCCTTCATTCTAAAATGACACACCTCCATTGTATACATTGGGCATCCCTTATTTCAGACACCACAGCTCTGAAATAACCATTGTTGAAATTCTGATCCAGGATTCCTGTTCTAATGTCACTTGAGATTATTTCTGCTGCATCTTCATCAAAAGGGTCTGTCACTTTCCACTGGTAGTTTGATTTGGCTCTGGGTGTCATTTATCCCTTCCCTTCCTTATAGTGCTCCTTTCCTAGATAGTAATAGCAAAGAAGCTGAGGTAAGTTTTTATTCAAATCAGATTTCCCCCCATGAACTTTAGATCTCCAACCACAGTCCTGGGAAAGCGTGGCTGTTGATATGGATCCCGGCCAACTTGCAAAGTGCACATTGGAAGTGGGTGGGAGTCAAAATTCACAGTCTTAAAGAACCCCCACCATTCTGGTTTGCCAGGAAAATCACTGAGCAGAGCTCAGTGCCATGCTGGTTATATGTGTTCATTTAGAGTGCTCAGTAGGTTGACCAGCAGCAGTAGGGGCAAGCAAAGTCCTGCTATATCCCCCACAAACCTCTGCCCTTGCCCAATTTCCTTTTCACAAGGAATTTTCTTTCCTCATCCCAGTACTGGAAACATTGGCTCTGTGCTGGATTAGTGAGGTCGTATCTGTGATGATGTAACAGATTCAATGATGTCACTTTCCTGGAGCAGAGGCAGGAACTGTGCAGCCATCTATAACCACTATAACCTCTAATAGTGAAAAAGAAATGGAGGGAAATGGTTGGTCTCCCTGTGGTAGCAGAATCCAGGCTGAATTCAGGTGATGGAGAATTGAAGGGCATAGAACATCTGCTTTGCACCAAGAGGGTCTCTGAGAGCCCTGAGCTTCTAGCTGCTCAAAAAGGGCCTGGTACATTGGCGTGATAAATATTGTCAAATATTTATCAAATATTGTCAAATGGATCGAGTTGGTGGTCTGACAGCTAAAGAAGTCCATGGCTTTTGCAGAACCCCAAACTCATACAAACACATTTTTTCTGTTCCACCTACACAGACCTCTCCCTTGCCCCACACGCTTTGAACTTAGGAGGCTCTTTTGCTAGGAGAAAGCAGGGTTGGGGCAATGGAACACATTCTAATAGTTTAATTGACTGATTCCATGCAGTCAAGAGTATGTGGCATATGTGGATATGTACAGCCACAGTGCATTTCATTTAAGATGTTGCTGCTATTGGCTGCCAGGGAGCCTCCTGCCCCTTCAAGTCAGTACACAACAGTACTTGTGAAACTGAAACTGCTTCATTCATTGGAGAAGAGGAGACACTTGATCCCTACTGGCTTTCTGGAGCTTTAACATAACCATGGAGTGCTGTTGGTGCAGCTTAAAAATGCCCCCTTTGTCTTTCTCTCTCACCCTTCCTCTTGCGGTCCTCTCTGCTTTCCTGGGTTGTGGGGTGAAGACACTTAAAAGTTGGTCTGATCAGAATAATGTTTTTCTTTCTCCTCTTTCCTTTTTCTTCTTCCCCAACTCTCATCCATCCTGACCTCCTCTCTTCTCTTCTTCTTTGCTCCGTCTGTGCTTCTCCCAACCACATGCTCTTTCTTTCTGCCTCTCTTGCTGGATACATGAAGCCTCACATCACTCTTCTATGGGGAGCAAAGTGAAAAGGAGAAATCCCCATCAGAGACCAGCCCACTGGACGCTGACAACAAAGATGTGGTAAGCTTAAGTGGGGAAAGTAGGATGGAGCTGCACTCTGATGAAAGGAGCTTCTGTCACTGTATGTAAATTGGGTCAACCAGACATTCAAGAAAGGGTGTGGGGAGTAGAGATGACTAATGTTTTCAGAGTGAATAGTGCTTTTCTGGAAACCCGCCAATTATGCTATGATATTATTCATCATAAGGCAGACAAATAGGAGGTGATGCTTGGTAGCCTAATGATCTTCATGAATTGCTTTCACTACTTCTAATCCTGCCATTTTCTGAAAAACTGTTCATCGGATTACATTGTTCTTATCTGGAATGTAACAGTGAAACATTGGCTCCCAGTACATTTCTGAGCACAATTCAAAGTGTTGGTGCTGACCTTTAAAGCCCTAAACGGCCTCGGTCCTGTATACCTGAAGGAGCGTCTCCACCCCCATCGTTCTGCCTAGACACTGAGGTCCAGCTCCAAGGGCCTTCTGGCGATTCCCTCACTGAGAATTGAGGTTACAGGGAACCAGGCAGAAGGCCTTCTTGGTAGTGGCCCTGCCCTGTGGAATGCCCTGCCACCAGATGTCAATGAAATAAACCATCTGACTTTTAGAAGACATCTAAAGGCAGCCCTGTTTAGGGAAGCTTTAATTTTTGATGTTTTATCATGTTTTTAATATTCTGTTGAGAACTGCCCAGAGTGACTGGGGAAACCCAGCCAGATGGGTGGGGTATAAATAACAAATAATACTAATTATTATTTATTTATTAAGAGCCAAGCTGCGTCAGACAAATGGTCCATCTCTCCAAGTCTACTGCCTTTGACAGTGACTAGTACTGTACTGGGTTTTTCTGTGAAAATGCACAGGGAAAGCAAAGGGCACTTACTTGTGTGTTCTTTCTCTTAATGTTTATCTAGGATCATGCTCAGTTACATTGATCTGCCCCATATCATTCCAACACAGTTGCAAATGCAGACATAGCCCTAATTTTTGGAGATTGGTAGGAACATCAATAGATCAGCGGTTCTTGCCTAATTGATATCAATCAACTAGCTCATTCTGTTTCTCCAACTTCCATTCTAGGGATTCTGTTCCTGGCTCCTGTCAGTCTACCAGATGAAGTGAGTACATGCTACCTTTGGGTGATGACTATTACATGTCTTATTCCAACTTTTTATGTAATTAAATCCTAACTCCATTGCCGTTTTTCGTCAGCCATTTTACTCCGCTAGATGTGCGGACACGAATCCCTATCAAACATGGTTGTAAAGCCACTGCTTAGTCGTCCATTTTGCATTGGACCTGAGAATGTGATGATCTCTGTTGTTTTGATGTTTTCTTTCTCTCAAGAAAGGAAAGGAAGGGAAACAGATGGGATTTTGTGGCTCTGTGCTGACATGCCTTCCTCTCTCTCTCTCTCTCTCTCTCTCTCTCTCTCTCTCTCAGGGATGAGGAAATCCAAAGCAAGTGTGGAATCGATGCCACCACCTACCTCTCCTTCCAGCGGCATGTCTTGGTGCTGCTTCTGATCATCTGCGTGCTCTCAGTGGCTGTGGTCCTCCCTGTCAACTTCTCTGGGGATCTCTTGGGTACGTAGACTGCGCAAGGGCAGGGCACAGAAACCCCTCCAGTTGCTCTCCCACAATGTAATTAGTGGTGTGTGGCGACAGAGCTGCATTCAGACCCCAGGCCTGAGGGACCCTTGTCACCATCCTTGTACTAAGAGCCCCAAAATGCTGCTGTTTGCATAATGTTGGAGGCATAGCTGTGGAAATGAGGGGATTTCTTTAAAGGCACCTCTTGTGACAGTGCCCTCTGGTGTCTGTGACAACTCATCTCTCTCTCTCTCTCTCTCTCTCTCTCTCTCTCTCAGGAAAGCATCCAGCTAATTTTGGCCGAACCACAATTGCAAATGTCCCCAAAGAGTATGTGATTTCTTTTCCTCAGAGTTCTGTTGTTTTTGCTGCTTGTAGTGATGACCGTTGGGAACAAATGAGGATCATTTACACATCAAGAGTCCTTCATCAGCATGTCCTGGATCCATTTTTCTTGACATTATAATCCCTGTGTGTGCATGCATGTGGTAAGGTGGCCGCTGTGGTCTAAACCACTGAGCCTTTTGGGCTTGCCGATTGTAAGGTCGGCAGTTCGAATCCACGCAACAGGATGACCTCTCGTTGCTCTGTCACAGCATCTGCCAACCTAGCAATTCAAAACCATATCAGTGCAAGTAGATAAATAGGTAGTGCTGTGGCAGGAAGGTCAACAGTGTTTCCATGCGCTCTGGCACTCATCACAGCGTTCTGTTGCACCAGAAGTGGTTTAGTCATGCTGGCTACATGACCCAGAAAGTTGTCTGTGGACAAACGCCGGCTCCCTCGGCCTGAAAGCGGAGTTGAGCGCCACAACCCCATAGTTGAATTTGACTGGACCAGGGGTCATTTACCTTTACCCTATGCATGTGCAACCATGTGTGTACCTGGTCTGTGCAGTTGGTATGAGCAATAAGTACCATATTTTTCGCTCTATAACACACACCCGACCATAACACGCACATAGTTTTTAGAGGAGGAAAATCCGTAGGCATGCCACCCGTAGGCATTCCCTCCATAACACGCACAGACATTTCCCCTTACTTTTTAGGAGGAAAAAAGTGAGTGTTATGGTGCAAAAAATACGGTATTTAGGTGGAAGCCACAAACAGGAAATGTTTTTATCCTCCACAGCAAAGCAAAAATGGGGGAGGAGGGGGAGAAGGGGATAATATCAAATCCACCAGGGTTGGTCACTGGCTGCAAGAATTCTTTTGAACATTGCTACAACCTCATGGCAACAAATTCAGGGTCACTGTTTTTACGCACTGTGCCATTTTCTACCTTCTCGTCTACTGCTGGTCTTTGACCTGTTCCCCATATTTCCATCCAACAACATGCATGACTCTATGATGATCTCAATGCGTAGAGAAAAAAGATCCAGGAACTAAGGTTCTACTTGGTTCCTTCATTTACAACTATTGGGAAGCTTTTTGTGTGTGTAAAAACACAGGGGTAATTTGGGGTACTTCTGGGCTAGCCCTCCATGAAACTGTGATATTGTGAGGGTAGAACTTGTTGCCTACATCCCATAATGAGGGATTCTAGGTGTTCCTCAGGAAACAGTTGTGGCTTCCTTATATTCTGGCCAAGATCCCTTGTATTTCCTGTTTGGAAAAAATGTATTTCCTTTTGTCTCCTGTAGTGACCGACTCCTGTGGCTGCACAGCATCTTTGCCCTCCTCTATTTCATCATCACTGTGCTCTGCATGGCTCATCACTCCATCCAACTTGAATACAAAGAGAATGAGAAGGTAAGAAATTCAGTAGCCCCATTCACGCCTTCCCCTTCTGCCCTTTCAGAGAAACTCTGGGCAATGAGGTGTTTTCATTGTCCTTTACTAAGGGAGATCCTTGGGTCCAAAGCTGGTTTCAAGAAGTTCACACTGGTATGGTTAGAATGCTCTGGAAGGAGGTGGGTTGAAATCCCAAGCCAGCTGTAAACTAATTTACTAGGTGGCCTTTCGCAAATTCCTCAGAAAACCAATGAGGCAAGCGTCTTATGTAGGAAAGACTCCTGTATAAACAATATTTTTAAAATCTTTCTTAATGTTATGAACTAGCTGCAGGTGGGAAAGTTAATTTAATTCAAAAGTTTTTTAAAGAGAGAATGGATCCCAGTATGTTTCAGTCAGGTACCCATCCACTGTTGGGGAATTTTGGAGTCTGGTGTCTGTGTCCTTAATGAGAGCTGTGGACCAAAAATGAGAACTCCGTCTTGGGTTCCTTTTATTTTAATTTTCATGCCATCCCATAACAAAATTATTTGGGTGGCTTACAATAAGTATTAAAAAACACACATGAAAGAAACCCATAAAATAAAGCAGCATAAATATGTGTTTAACAGCTTACCACTTTGCATAGTGTCTTAATGCCTTGGCAAAATTTCAGAATTAAGCTTTATCTGTAGAGAATTCTGGATACCCTGCTTATTTGCAGGAGGGGGGTAGTCTGGTCCTGTTGCTCTCGGGTGTCTCCTTTTTTCAGGGACTTTCTCCCTTTCTTCTCCCTAAGGTGGCCCGGACCCTGATGGTTACCAGGATTCCCAAAGATATTATGGATCCCTCCCTAGTCATCAAACATTTCCAGTAAGTGCAACTATAAGCTGATAGTCATGCCTCTAAACAACATCCCTCCCTCTTCCCCTTTCTTCTGTAGCTAGTAATAGTCACTCACTGAAGGTGGATGGGAGACTACCTGGGTACCACTTATACAACATCTTGGGTCCCAAGATGGGTGAAATGTGGGATATAAATATACAAAAATAAAATAAATACATTCCTAAGGTAATGTCTCATTTTTAACCAATCACTGCTACAACAGCTTTCTAAAGAGGTATTCTGTATTTCATGGTACCATCCCAGTCTCCGTTCCCTTGTGACGCCAGGGATGGGATGGGCAGGACTGATCAAGCTCCATCACTTCCTTTTCACAGGTGAGCATGTTCCTTAAAGATCTTGATTTTATCTTCTCAACAGTGAGGCTTACCCAAGCTGCACGGTGACTGGTGTCCAGTTCTGTTCTGATGTTCGCACACTGATGAAGTTGGATTCAGAGAGGTGGGTGTGTTGTTTTTCTGCTAAGGCCTGGATTTTTCTAAACTCCTTGGATTCTATTAAGCAGATATCCTGATATCAATTTTACAGTGCAGTAGCAAGCACCTTTCAGCAAGATTGTTCTCACCCCGCCTTGAGAATTGCTTCAGGCACTTCGCAAGACACAAGGGAGAAGCTTGTGTCTGATCCTTTTAACATGACAAAGACTTGCATCTTGGCAATTATTTGCTGCATTTTATTTATTATTTTACTTAGAGCACTTAGGCTCCCAGGGTGGCGTACCTTTGATAAAAACAAGATGGTCTCTGCCATCAGGTTTACAATCGAAAAGGCACAGCGCATGAGGGGAAAGGAACAGGGAAGAAAGAGGGGGGGAAAGCAAACTCACATGTCAGTTCTTAATGTTGAATAGTACTTACAATGACCAGCTGGAATGGAAACAGTTAAAAGGCACACCCCTTTCTGGTCTGTGTCACTCAAACATACTGTTTTAAGCCATAATTCCATTCAGGCCTCACATTTAATCTGCAATTTTAAAAAAAAAATTCATCTCAAGATATGTCTCAAATCACAACTTTTTACTCTGTGAATGAAAGGAGATTTGAGGTCATAACAGGGTTTCTTCTGTGAGTGTAGCTCTTCTTCCATGAATGGAGGCTCCCATTCACAGAGCCAAAGGATCCAGGCCACACACCTTGATACCTATTTAAACAAGTATTTTGTCTGCATATTTAAATAAATATGTAAATGTCAAGAGCTGCACTGCAACGTTATTTCCTAGGAACATCACAGATGAGGTTCTGAGGATGTAATTCTGTAATGCAGGGGTGGAAAACCTCAGACCCAGAGGTTAAATGTGGCCTCCCAGTCCTCTTTATCTGACCCTGAGAACTGCCCCCAGTCCACACTCCTCACTGGCCTGGCTAGAAAGTGTCCCTGAACTATTTCATGCCTCTTTTGCTTGTCTGGATGGAGCATGTATGGGTGTGGAGACACTAGAATGCTGTACGAAGGCAACGTTTACACCTATTTTTCTGCCCACTTTTGTCCCCACTCACCACTGTCATGTGGCCCTCAGAAGGTTGCCTAGAAGGGAAAAGGTCCCCCACCCCTGCTGTACGGAATCCGAAAGCCTCAAACCTAAGCAAAGCAACCGCAGTTGTGCATGCATGGAAATACACTTACCGTACTTTTCCATGTATAAGACAATATTTTATCCTTCGAAATGATGGGCAAAAATTGTGAGTCTTATACACGGATAGCAGTGGGTGGGTGGGCAATTGGTGGCAGCAGCCAGCAGGAGATTGTCAGAGGCAATTGGCCGTGTGATTGGCCTGCTCAACAACTTTGGGCAATTCCCCCCCCCCAAAAAAATAGGGGTTGTCTTATACATGGGGGCATGTTATACACAGAACAATACGGTAATTCTGAACACAATGATTCAATGGGCAGCCTTGTTAACTTTCCGCTCTGCTTCGTTTTTGCTGGCAGGCGCAAGGCAATGAAGGGGAGGCTTTACTTCACCACCAAGGCTCAGAAGGAGGGGAAAATCATGATCAAGATCCACCCCTGCTCACGCATCTTCTGTTGCCGTAGTTGCGGCTTTGAAGAGGTACAGAGTGAAATTCAGGGCCGGCAGATGAAACTGACCGTGGGCATTTATGATTGTCCATTACCCTGTTGCTTTGTTAGTCTGCTGGCTACCAAGCTAAGCTAGAGACAATTTCCATGTGAAGTTTGATTGAGTGATTGCTTTTATACAGTGCTTTAAAAAAATGTTTAGGGGTGCTCTCATTTTGACTCAAGAAAATCTCCATTTTATAGTTCAAACTGGGAAAAATAAATGGACAAAAGTACAAAGAACATGCATTACCTCATATTACTCAGCTGACAGTAAAACACCACACATCCGCATTCCACACTGCTTCACATTTTAAACGCTCACTTCCATCTGAGACTCAGGGAATGAAGCTGCCATCGGAGGTGGTAACAACGAAACTGACCAGTCACCGTGCTATTCAATGGAACTGATTATTCACAGTGCTAGAGAAGAAACTAAAAATTTTTAAAAATTAGTTTCTTCCATTAGATTCACAAAATGTTTAGGGGTATGCGTCCCCCTAGAAACCACCTTTTCGCCAAGGCGCCCAAACATGGTTTGTAGTTTTAAAATATGAAAACAAATGCATGTTATAAAATGCAGAGTGACTGACAGAGTCATCTCAGGCCCCACAGGTCTCTCCAAGAGCTGATGGCAACAAGCTCCCTGGCTTGTGTTCCCTCGTTCCTGCCTTCCCTCAGGCTGCGCAGGCCTTTCTTGAGCAGCCTCAGGGAAGGTGGTGGGGGAAAGGCCTGCTCCAACAGTTCTCTCAGACCTCTTGATGGTTCTGTCAGGAGCTGATGGTTAGTGCTCCCTGGCCCAAGTCTCCTAGCTTCTGCCTTCCCTCGGGGCACACAGGTCTTTCTTAAGCAGCCTCAGGGAAATGTCACCCAGTGACAGGGGAGAAAAACTTGGAAATGGGAGTGTGTGTGTTTTTCTTGAGCACTTGCCTGTCCCCTAGACCCAGTTCATGACAGAGCTGAAATTGGTCTGCTACACAACTGGCCTTCACCTGGTGAATTTTGTTCCCACAATTTTGTTAAGCCTAAATCGGAGATGGGCCACACCAGTGGCACTCTTTCCCCCATTCTGCATGCACATTTTGTAAATATGTGAGGAGGCTTGTTTGTGTCTCTCTTCCTCTGTGTTCAGAACATAAGAGAAAGGATTGTATAAAGACAGACACACGAGGGTTTTTGTTTTTTTAAGGCCCAATGTTTCAGATTAGGACTAAAGGGGATTGTTTGAGCACCGAGAGAAAGCGCAGTGAAGACAATAATTTATAGAGAAATGGATACATGAGGTTAAAAATGGGCCCAGCATTTCAGATTGGGACAGAAGCGGGGATCATTAGAATATCCATAGACAGTGTGTCTGAGGGAGAGAGATAGAGACAAAGGCACATGAGGTATTGAAAATTAAAAATGGGCCCAATATTTCAGGCTGGGACTAAAGGCAGGGCTTGGGCTGAAACTGTTACAAACTGTTTCACGGTTCTACGTCATCTCAGAAGACATGCTTCAGCTTGCACCATCTAGGGTCTGTCTGGCAGCTGACAGCTGTTATTCCAACTGAGACCATAGTCTCCTTGACATAGTTATTGCTGTTCTTTTTCAAGTAGTGTCTGCCTGAAAGGGCTGGAATGACGCAGTTAATCTCTCTCACTTGCATGCACACACCTTCCTGTGACAGCTGATTCACTCCACTTGCAACTCCTGGGCTAGAATTTGGCAGCTGATGAATGTTTGCTTGGTACCAATTTTATTGCGGAGTCTGGCCTTGGACTTTTACTCCACCTCATTACAGCAAGTATAATCAGTTTACATTGGTGATGGAAAATGCTTAGATTAAACCAGTATATATCATTCTTGCTGTCTCACAAAAAAAATAATTGTGCGGTAGTTGGAGTTTCAGGAAGCAACCGCCTTTCAGAGAATGCGTGAAGACAGAAGATGATAACTTCATTCTGCATTTACTCTCACAGGCATTTCAAAGCAGAACCAATAACTGAGCATGCTTCCTTTTCTCCCTGCTAGGTAGATGCGGAGCAATACTATGGGGAGCTAGAAGAGAAATTGACAGATGAATTTAATGCGGAGCGAAGCCGGATTGCACTAAAACGCCTTGACATGGCTTTTGTCACATTTCAGGATGAGAGGATGACAGCCACGTGAGTATTCCCTGCTACTACTAATTTCTCTAGGAGTTTGTTCACACTGAACATCTTAACTTGCACCGTATTTGAGGTCAGAAAGGATTGTCTCCAAGGGGAACATTAGGAATACAGTGGTGCCTCGGAAAACGAAATTTATTCGTTCTGCGAGTTGTTTCGTCTTGCTATTTTTTCGTCTTGTGGAGTGCAGATTCCCTGGGTATTAACGGTTTTAAGAAAAAGGAAACAAACTCGCAAGACGTTTTCGTCTTGCAAAGCAAGCCCATAGGGAAAATTGTCTTGCGAAGCAACTCAAAAAACGAAAAACCCTTTCGTCTTGCGCGTTTTTCGTCTCACGAGGCATTCGTCTTGCGAGGTACCACTGTATAGGAAACTGCCTTATGCAGAGTCAAACATTGGCCCATCTGACTCAGTATTGACTGATTAGGTGCTGTTTTCCAGGGTTTGGGGCAGTGATCTCTCCCAACCCTATTGGAGATGCCAGGGATTGAACCTGGGACCTTCTGCATCATCATCATCATCATTTATTACTTATACCCTGCCCATCTGGCCGGGCCTCCCCATCTACTCTGGGTGGCTTCCAACAGGATATTAAAAACACAATAAAACATCAAACATTAAAAAACTTCCCTAAACAGGGCTGCCTTCAGATGTCTTCTAAATGTCAGATAGTTGTTTATTTCCTTGACATCTGGTGGGAGAGTGTTCCACAGGGCAGGCGCCACTACCAGAAGCCACAGCCCTTTTGTCCAAAATGGAGCTACATTCTGTATGGGAGTGGTATTGGACCACCCTCCTCCAGCTGTTGCCTCTTCTCTCCCCCAGTATTCTGAAGGATTACAGCCGTGTCTGGTGTCGCAAGCATCCACAACAGTCTTCTGTTACCACAGTGGTGAAATCCCATTGCTGGGGGGTCAGCTATGCCCCCGCTCCCAACGACATCATCTGGTAAGTTCCCATGCTTCTGCCATCTTGGTTTTCAAGGGAGCATCAAGGCAAGGAGCAAGTTTAACATGTTGAAATTTTAGGATTCTGTGTTATACTTTTGGGTGTTTCAAGACTAGCAAATCCACCGCTTTAAACCCTAGGCCAGCCTTCTCCAATCTAGTGCCCCATCCAGCACAGCATCAGGTTACGGGAGGCTGGCCTGGGCAGTGACATCAGGCAGAAAAGAGAGAGAGATGTAAATGTTCCTTTGGGCACTGATGTTGAAAGATGCTGGTGAGTCCAGAGAGTGTCTGGTTATTCTGGTGCTTTTTTGTAGCCACTGTTAAAAATTCACTACATAAAAATTCAGCAAAATTGATAAAACAGTAATCGAGCCAATTAACATTACATGCTGAAATGAATCCCTAGGGAAATTATTATTTATTATTATTTATTACATCCGTATACCACCCTTCATCTGAAGATCACAGGGCAGTTCACAACATAAAAATACAAAATGAGAATAGCCTAACTTCTGTCATCTATGCTCTGGTAAGCTATAGGTGGATCCATTAGACTCCAAGGGCAGACCTCTGCAGAGGGTAAAAGGTGCCAAAAGCCTAAATCTCAGCAGGAAGTGATCTGACCATGATAAGAGACTGATGTCAGTATCTCCCACTTTCGGATCGCCTTCTTCCTACCCAGTTGAGAAAACAAGGTTCAGAGTGTAGCCTGCCACATGCGTTGGGCCAATGACATTTGGGACAGCCCCATGGTCATTATGGCAGCCATGGAGTCCTGAGCTACCCCACAGCCAGTGCCTCAGGGAGATTTGGCTGAGTACAACTATACCTTCAAAGCACATTTCCCCCCTCAGGGCACTGCAGTTCATTCCTCAGAGTTAAAATTCCCAGCAAGCCTTCCCAAACTACAATGCCCAGAATTCTTTGAGCAACAAAATTGTTGTTGTTGTTGTTGTTGTTGTTGTACTACCACCCTCTACCCATAGATCTCAGGGCAGTTCACAATGAAATGTGCTTTGAATGTGTGATATGTACGCAATCATAGAGGAGAACCTTAGTATTCAGACACATTCATGTGGCAGAAGGCAGACTTTTTAATATATTTCCACAGGGAAAGTTATGTTACTCTGCATTGCAACAAAAACAACAGTTTTGTGGTGCCCAAAAGACTAACCAATTTATTGCAGCATTAGCTTTTACAGACCACATTCCAGTTCACCAGTTGCATGAAGAATAATCCGCAAGTGCATGTATATGCATAGTTGATTGGGGAATTGTAAGCAGTGAGGTCAGTGTCTGTAATTTTTGCATTTTATTTCCCTCCAATCTCACTGCTTACTACCCTTCCATGTGTAGATATACCTGCAACTAGGGTTTACACCGCACGCAACTGATGAACTGAACTCGAGCCCACAAAGGGTATGCTGCAGTTGATTTCTTCCTGCACCTTAGAATCTTAATTGTTTTTGTATCATTGCTTGTGGAAGAACTGGGTGAAACAATAGCACCATCTGCTGACTGCAATTAATACACTACACAAAGGTGGTTTGGAAACTGTTCTCGAGGATATTGACAGGATTTTTGCAGCTTCCGCAAGGACCAAAGAGAGCTGCCTTATACTGAGTCCATCTAGCTCAGTTTTGTCTATACTGACTGGGAGTTTCTCCTAACCTTACCTGGAGACACCAGAGATTGAACCTTGGATCTTTTGCATGAAAAACAGATGCTACACCACTTGAGTTATGGCCCTTCTCCTTGGCCACCTAGCAGACCTATCTGGTTGAAGTGAGTATTCATCTATAGATGCTTCCAAACATCTGCATAATCCAGCAAACACCATCCTTTTGTGGGTACAGTGTGCCACTGATTGGTCATCCACAAAGCAAATAATCCTCAAGCCAGTGTTACCTTTTTAAAACAATCACTAATTTCAGCAGCCAGCATGTTGCAAACAACTGCAAACACGTGTGCACAATCAGTATATTTCTAGTAAGATATTAAGATTTATGCAGAAGTCCTAAACCCCAGAAGTGAGGGCAAGAGTGTTATTATGAGATGGGAACTTCTTAACTCTGCCTTCACTAACCTGGTGCCCTCCATGTGCTTCAGTCTGCAGTCGTGCTGGCTGGGGCTGATGGGAGTTGTAGTCTTAACACATCTGGAAGGCATCAGGTTGACGGCAGCTGCTGTCACCTCTTGGCCGGCTGGCTTCCCTGCACTCCGCACGCTCCTCATGCTTTCTTTCTTGTAGGGAGAACTTATCCGTCAGCGGTGCTTCGTGGTGGGTGCGATTTGTCGTGCTCAACATCTGCCTCTTCATCCTCCTCTTCTTCCTCACCACGCCCGCCATCATTGTCAACACCATGGACATGTTCAACGTTACGCGGCCTGTGGAGAGCCTCAAGGTGCACACTGCCATCCCTTATTGGTACTAGAGCCCAGCTATGGGGAGGGTAACATTCCCACTCCCTTCTTTTCAGGGCTTGCCCATTCCATGCCCATCCACCCCCAAAACAGAAGCATATACCATATTTTTCGCTCTATAAGACACACCAGACCACAAGACGCACCTAGTTTTTGGAGGAGGAAAACAAGAAAAAAAATATTCTGAATCTCAGAAGCCAGAACAACAAGAGGGATCGCTACGCAGTGAAAGCAGCAATCCCTCTTGCTGTTCTGGCTTCTGGGATAGCTGCGCAGCCTGCATTCGCTCCATAAGACGCACACACATTTCCCCTTACTTTTTAGGAGGGAAAAAGTGAGTCTTCTAGAGCAAAAATTATGGTACCTGTGAAAGCGTTGGACAGGGAATAAAATCTCTGCCTAATATCCTGATAGTGGAGCCTTTAGCACTGCTCTGCGCAGGGGAGCCAGACTGCTGTGTGCTCTGTGCTATGGTACTTGCCATCTTCATCTTTGATCTTCAAATGCATCCCGATACTGAATAGGTTGAAGAAGAATGAATAGGTTGAAGAATGACACAGTTGATCCTCTGGTTTAGAGAAGGAGCTGTGGCAGAAATCTCCCAGCACAGAACAGCCATTCATCCTTTTTCGCCTTTGATGTGGCGTTGTTTTTCCCCAAGCCGCACTTATGGTCAGTAACTGAATTAGCAGCAATGAGAGGGGAACCCAGGCTATGCACTATCAAGGAGAAGTTGTATGCTTTTAGTCCTGTTCCCAGGGTGTGGTAGAGAGAGAAGCTGCTGGATTCTCAGTAAAAGTATTAAGTAATATTATTCCTCCTGTCTATCTCATTTCCCAGAATCCTATTGTCACCCAGTTCTTCCCCACGCTGCTGCTCTGGGCTTTCTCAGTCTTCCTGCCTTTCATCGTGTACTACTCTGCTTTCTTCGAAACGCACTGGACGAGGTAACTCATATCCTTACACCCGCAACTTTTAAAATGGTTTTATGCTGGAAACAAACCCCAGGGGTTAGATTTTGTTGCATTATGCATTTTCAGAGTTTCTCTGGGGATCTAACTGGCTGTGACAGTAACAGTCAGTAAAATTCATTGCTGAATCTGGGAATCCTTTTATCTGGTTGTTTTAATAGCATGGTTTCCTAAGTTAAAAGAAAAAACCTGGTAAACCCTAGAAGAACCCCATGCTTGATTTTATTTATTCATATTGGAGTAAAAGGGTTTGTAACTCTCATTATTGTTGTTGTTCTTGTTGTTATTTATTACATTGATACACTGCCTTTATCTCAAGGTGGTGTACATGTTTCTCCCCCTCCTCCCTATTTCATCACAACAACCCTGTGAGGTAGGGTAGGCTGAGAGACGGTGATTGGCCCCAGGTCATTCAGTGAGCTTCATGGCTGAGTAGGGATTTGAACCCCGGCCTCTAAGGTCCTATTCCAACACTATAACCATTATGCCACACACAATGTACAGTGGTACCTGGGGTTAAGTACTTAATTTGTTCCGGAGGTCCGTACTTAACCTGAAAGTGTTCTTAACCTGAAGCACCACTTTAGCTAATGGGGCCTCCTGCTGCTGCTGCGCTGCCAGAGCACGATTTCTGTTCTCATCCTGAAGCAAAGTTCTTAACCTGAAGCACCATTTCAGAGTTAGCGGAGTCTGTAACCTGAAGCGTATGTAACCTGAAGCGTATGTAACCCGAGGTACCACTGTATGCTGCTTTATTTAAATCAGATTTTATTAAGGCTTTTCATTATACAATACAAGAAAAAACAAACCAATCTAAACAAAAACCAAAAAAAGAAAAATGCAAAGTCCTCATCTGTCAGGGAACTGCCATCCAAAGAACCGGAGGTGCAAAGGCTCATTGAGGTTGAGAGAGAAGTAGCAGTGGAAGAGGGAACCAGTAGAGGGCGAGCAAGAACTCCAAGGGAAAGTGAGTCGGAGGGATGGCTCAGAGACGCTTCCAGCGAAAACAGTGGGGAGGTCTCAGGACCTCCTATAGGGACACCCACACCTCGCCGGAAACTGTCACGCCGAGAGTCCAGAAGACGTGTTTCCGTTAAAGAGCTTTTATGTTGGAAACGATTCCGAAAGCAACCACTTTCGGATTCTACTAGCGATTGACGCAGCCATGCTGGAGGGGCTCCGTCACAGGCAGAGGTTTGAAAACCTGATCAAACTCGGAGGGACTTGCATTTTACGCACAAGCAGCTCATCATCCCATCACATCATCAAAACCTCATAGTGTGTTTCAGTGACATTCTGTGATATTTATTGCTGAATCTGAGGATGTTTTTATCAGGTTGCTTTAGTAGATTTCGGGAGTTTTACTACAAAATTCTAACCTAGCTCCTGTTACGTTGCTGATTGTCTCTCCCCATGGGATAAATATGGTGGGATAAATATGTGGTGTTGTTGTTTTTCCCTTTTAGGTCAAATGAGAATCAGATCACAATGCACAAGTGTTATTTTTTCCTGGTGTTTATGGTTATCATCTTGCCTTCACTTGGATTGACCAGGTACAAAGCAACTTGCAGATGTTAAAACACAAATCATTCTTCCTTTGTTCAGGCCTTTTGTGAAGCCTCTTGAAGGTTTTGTTTGCAGATTGAATGCATGCTTCCTGTCTCACAGAACACACTGCAGTTCAGCCCCCCTCTGATAGGGAGACCAGCAGTTCTGAATAAGTAGTTGGCAAGATTTAAAGCCAGAAGTGAATCAGCAGCACTTGAGATTCGGGGGAGATTTGCACAAGTGTGTTTTCCATGTGGTAGCTCAAATTACCACATAAAACCTTGTTTTTTAAGTGATTTGCTGATATTAAGCTTACCGTCATATAAAAGGAAGGTAAATTGAATCCACTCCTTTCAAAAGAGAAAATTAAGCTCACTTTAGAGGTAAATTTATTTAGGATTGAGACTTGACTTGGCACTCCATTCTTCCTTTCTAAAGCAAAATAAATGCTTTCTTGGGCATTTTGATTTGCATGAGAAAGTAGAGACAAAGTAGTAGGTGGTATATCTGTATAAGAGGGCAGTATGTATAAAGGTCCGGAGAGGGGCAAATCACAGGGGCCTTGGGGCTACACAACAAAAATCCTAAAGGCTACACCAGCAGCGGCTGTGGTGGTGGAGCAGAGCCTCCCCTCCCCCCCAGCACCAGCATCGCTATAGCTTCCATGTACAGGCTAGGGCAACGTACTCTGAAGCTGGGAATGCACAGACACACTGGTGAAGCTGGCATGGTGGTCCTGCTGGCATAGCCCCAACCTTTAGGGGGCTAGACTAGTGGCCTGGGGGTCCTGCATAAGTTTCCTTGCAAAAGAATAAGCCTCTGTTGCATTCTTGCTCTCTGTTCTCAGTTTGGATCTCTTCTTCCGCTGGCTCTTTGACACCCACTTTGTGGATCAGGCAGAGATCAAGTTTCAGTGAGTATTGCTCAAAACTGTGTGTGAGACACAAAGAGGGCTCACCAGTTCTGCTGGCAGGATGGGTGCCCTTGTTTGTGTTTATGAGGTACGTCACGAGCATGTGTGGCCTTGGTTCTCAGCAAAGGTTTCTGGAAGTGCCACTTTCTCCCAGTCTGTTTAGAGCATCTCTCTCCTCTCACTCCTCCGCCCCTGGTTTCTTCCCATCTAGGTGTGTTTTCCTGCCCGACAACGGTGCTTTCTTTGTCAACTATGTCGTCACCTCCAGCCTGATTGGGACAGCCATGGAGCTGCTGCGCATCCCTGGACTCATTGTCTATGCCACGCGGCTCTGCTTTGCCAAGTCTGAACCGGAGCGACTCCACATCAAGCGGGTTTGCGGTTTCGTTACTTTCTAACTCACACTCAGCCGCATGCCGTCCTGTCTTAGGACCAGAAGGCTGCCCTCTTGGCACTTCTGTGCTTTGTGAATCTCTGGGATTCCCTCTTGTTATGTTTTGTTCTGAAGCAACTCTGTCCTGTAAGGGTGTGGAAATGCCACCCACCCCAACCAAAAAACTCACAAATGGCCAGGCTTGAGATTCAGCTACTCCAAAGGTTTATGAGAAACATCAACTTAGGGCAAGCTTCAGTCCTGGAGTGTTATGTTAGGATTATATATATATTCTATGTTATTTCAGCTGCATACTATGCAGTGTGTGAGTGAGAACAAAGCTTAGCTTTCTCTTTTCACAGTAGGGCACTTGCCTGTGCATTGTTGTTGCAGATAGAATTTGGAAAACAAGGACAGCAATCTTGGGAGAAGGGTTCTAGTGGCCCAGGTTCTTATGGAGCAGGAATCTCATGAAAGTCAAGCTGAATTTGGGAGTTCACTGTCATGATACTTATCATCCAAAGGGGACCCACCTATTTTACTGTGTCACCATCTGCTGGCCCCACTGCCTTCCACACTTTGGGGGAGGGAGAAGGTCTGAAGTGGGATCTACACATGTCTAGGCTCCCTGTGTGCACAACCCTACCTATACGATCCTGGTTGTGTATGATACTAAATAATGTAGAGAATCTCCCCACTTTAGACTTCCTCCTCCTGTGAGTGGAGGGTGGTGTGGCTGGGCAGCGGAGATGCAACACAGAGGACCTTAACATAATTTCAATCACATGAGTATTAGACACTCAAAGAGGGCTTCTGATTGGCCCAGAGCAGACAATGCTTAACACATTGACCATGGTTAGCACTGTTGCCTAAACACTGCTTAACACCCCAAAGAAACATTGAAACCATGATGTAGCTTGTAAAGGGCATATCTAAGGAGATGTTAGCAAAACCTGATTGTTGTTTTGCAGGCAAGAGAAGCTCAGGAGGCAGGGAAGCTGCCTCAACCACAGTTTGCTCAGTGCAGGCCAATGCAGTGGTTTGCAACCTATGTGAACCACGATTTTGCATCCTGGCTTGTGGCCAATACTTAACCATGATTTAGGTGCAGAGATGTAATGCTTAACCGTAGCTAAGGGAAACAAATCATATTGGCTCAAAGCTTTTAAGTGTGCTAACCCAGCCAACAAGTGTTCTTTTAGCTCTCCTCATGATGAAGTAGAAGACAACAGGATAAATGTGCTGCTGTGTTTTCCTTAGAACCAAGCTTATGAGTTCCAGTTTGGATTGGAGTATGCCTGGACCTGCTGTATATTTGCTGTTGTCATGACCTATAGCATCACCTGCCCCATTATTGTCCCCTTTGGTAAGTATCTCTGCCAGCCCCCCAAAGTTCCTGTCCTTGTCCAGTCACTTGAGAAAATCAATATCCTAGTCAGATTTCAGGATGCATGGGGAAGGATATGGGGAATAGCTGCTGGGCAGGGCGGCTGCTAAAATTTGTCTAATAGGATTCAGGGCAAAACGTGGGGCTCTGCTACCATGCAGTTGCATTTCGCAGCTGAAAGCAGCCTTACCAAAATCCACATGGCTGCGCTCCAATCCACTGGGCAAACACTGGGCTGCCATACTTTCTACATTTAAAAACTTTAGATCAGGAGTAGCCAATATGGTGTCCTTCAAATGATGTTGGACTCCAACTCTCATCTTCCCCAGTCAGGGATGGTGGCAGTAATCCAACAGCATCTGAAGGGCACTATAATGCCTACCCCTGTCTTAGATGTTTTTATGCATTTGTGCTCAAGACTGTAGCCTTGACACAAGAGAAAGGACCATACCTTAGTGGTAGAACATGTGCTTTGCACGCACAGAATCCCACATTCAGTCTCTGGGAAACTCATTCTGAGACTTTGTAGAGCTGCAATCAATTGGTAGAGACAATACTGAGCCAATTAGTGTAGATGCTGCTGCTCTGACTCAGTTATAAGGCAGCTTCCTGTGTTCCTCTACCAACACACACACAAATATATTCCAGGCTTCTCTGAATTATTAGTGCTCTGGGTTGGGTTGGGTTGGGTTGGGTTGGGTTTGGTTTGGTTTTAATAAAAAGCAAATGTCTAGCTCAGGGTTTCCCAAACTTGGGTTTCCAGTTGTTTTTGGACCACAATTCCAATCATCCCTGACCACTGGTCCTGCTAGCTAAGGATGATGGGAGTTGTAGTCCAACAGCAGCTGGAGGCTCTGTGTAAATAATGTAATAATGTGTAAATAATGCATATTAAGCTACATTTGTTTAGGTTTTAGCTCTTTCACATTGAATTATAATACCCCATTCCCAAAGTACACTTTCTGGACAGAAAATGACTATGGGCTTGTACTTTGCCTAGTGTACAGGATTTGTAGCCCATTCTGCCCAGTACTCCTGGCTGCCAGCAACAGTCACAGGCAGAGGTCTTTCCCAGCCCAGCTACCTGGAATCCTTTTTAACAGAAAAAGCCAGGGATTGAATCTGGGGCCTCCTGCATGCAGAGCGCGTGTCCCACTACTAGCTAAGCTGTGGCCTCTCCCACCGAATCGTCTGCTGCAAAATCTCTCTTGGCCAAGCCCCTTATCATCTTGCCTACCGGCATCTCCTTTGACCATTCCTTGTCCTTTTGCTCCCATATCTGTGCCTGCAGGTTTGCTGTATATGCTGCTGAAGCACATGGTTGACCGCTACAACATTTACTATGTCTACATCCCCACCAAACTGAACCAGCGCATCCACACAGCAGCTGTGAGCCAGGTGGTGGTAGCTCCCATCCTCTGCATGTTCTGGCTGCTCTTCTTCTCCGTCATCCGACTAGGTAGGCAAGGACTGCCATCAAGCATACCCTGAGCTGAACCTTCTTCCTCTAAGGCTGGGGCTTGTTGACATTTATTTAGGAAAGGTTGAGTAGTATCCAGACTGAGCACATCTATTTACCCCCAGGAAGTTGCTTTGAATGTTGTGTTGGCTGGGGCTGGTGAGTCCAATAACATCTAAAGGGCCACAGATTCACCACTGGTGATTTAGAGAGCCCTCATCCAGATGTGACAGGCCTTGCTCCTTACAAAAGCGGGTTTGGGTCTCAGGAGTTGCAGACTACTTTAAATTGTAGGAAGAGAAAGCAATGGCACCTAATTTCATTTCCTGGTCTGTCAACACTGTAGGCACCATCAGACCTATCACCATTTTCACCTGCGTGGTCCTTGTCTCCTGCATCCTTTCTTCCTTCTTTGGCCTTTGTCTGAAGAAGCTGCATCCAAGGAAGCCCTCCAGTTACCAGGTAAGAAAGGCAAGAATGTGCCCAGTTTACTGTGTGCTGTTTCTTACATTTGCTCACGACCACTTGTCACCTGAGCTACATGAGGAAAATCCAAGCATGGGGAGATGGTTACTACAATATTATTTACAATGCATGTACACACTTCTCAGACTAGCATGTTCCACCCACAACCACTTTTAAAATGTTGCACTACATACATTTGCTTTGAAATGGATGGATGCATGCATTAAACCTTTTACCAAAAAGGTGAAATGCTTATCAGATCTACTTTAGAAAATACATATAGAGAATTGGATGCCTCGGAACACATTCTGAACGGAGGAGTTTATCTTTGGTACCAGAACTGATCTCACAGTCCTGTCAGACTAAAGTCTGATCCTAGTTAGCATTCTTGGTTTCAGCAGCCAAATTTAGGCAGGGAAAGTTGTTTTGTTGCTGTTGTTAAGAGTCAGGAAACTCTTGCTGATACACCGCAAACCAGGCAGAGATTTACGAGTAGACCTTATCTGACCTCTACCCCACTCCTTCTGACAAATGACACAAACACAACATACAAATACGCAGAATACCGGGGGGGGGGGGGGGCGGAAATCAACTCTCAAATGCTGACCAAAAGAATATAGTTCTGTCAAGCAGGTTTGGATACTGTAGGTGAAGCTGTCTAATCTTGGAAGAATTATGTATGTGCTTATTGAATCCTGATGACTCCAATAAGGAATTGCATAGGATTTCAAAGTATCACCAAGAAAACAGAAAAAGAAATGCTGCTGCAGGTCTTGCTGATATTTTACATTGTATGTCTTTGCTACTACTGGGTACCCCTTTTATTGTTTCCTGGTTATTTGGGGCATTCGTTCTCCCTCTTTATGGTTGCATTATTCTTCAGTGTTACATTTTTGTACCTCAAAAGGCACTATAATACACTGAGTCACACAACTATTTTTCACTTCCCCACAATCTTAGTAATTGCCCTTGAATAGCCTGGAAACAAAGAGAAGTGCATTCTCAGAGTGTAGTGACAGCTCATTTTGTGCCTTTTAGGTTTGTATTCCACTTATTCCATACAGCATGTGTGCTGTATGGTCCATTTTGTCCTCGCAATAATTTTGTGAGGCGTTTTAGCCCATGATCTTCGTGAATGAGTGGATATTTGACCCGGGGGTCTCCCTAGTCTAAGTTCAGGAGTATATCCCCTTACACGAGGGTGTTTTCACAAGGCGTCCACCTCAAAAATAGCCATGATCTATTGACCTAGAGCAGGGATGGAGAATTTTGACCCTCCCATTGGTTCCAGCCAGATAATAGGAAATGTAGTCCAACAATATATGGGGGGCTCCAGGTTTGTAACACATGCTTTTGGGAGAATCACCATTTTGGGAGCTACGGGTCGAGCATCAATCCCTGTTTTTCTATCCCTCGCCCAACTTTATTCTCTCCACCTGCAAGCAGATGTCTGAGCAATCTGAAGGTGCCTTCAACGATACAGAAAGGAGCAGCATCTCTTCAACCCCCAATTCAAATGTAAGTATATCTTCCATTTCCTGTATGCCTCCCTTACTGGCCTTGCACACTTGCTTGCAATGTCCCGGTTCCCTCATGCAGACTGGCAAGGTCCATGTGCCAGCGTTTCTGCAGTCACTATCCTTTCACAAAAGGGAAGAGTTACAGGAGAAATTTGTCTTTTCAGCAAGATGCAAAGCAAAGGACCTCGGAATTGTAACTTCCTTGCTCTTTGTGTTGTAGATGTTTGTGGCTACAGTGCTTCAGGAGCCAGAACTAAGCCTAACGCCAGCAGCCTCCCCAGCTCACCAGTCTTACGGCACCATGGGCAGCCGCCTGGAGCAAGCTGAGAACATGGAGGAGGGAGGCTTGCAGAGCTTTGAAACAGAGCTGGAGAGCACGGAGGGCGAATACAGAACCGGGCCAGTGCTGGATGACCAAACCCGCTATCATTGACCACCTGCTCTCAGAGTGATGAGACAGACCAGAGAAACATTTTGAGTATTAAGAGTGCCGGAGGGAAGCATTATGTCCCAAGGCCTAGATTGCCCTGAGTTGCCATATCAGTCCTGCTGTAAACCAATTTTGAGCAAAGGTCTGGTTTTGCTACTTAGGCCAGAACCACTCAGGCTGATGCACAATGGGCCTTCAGGGCTGCAGTTCTCTTGGCCACAGTGTTGGGATGGCAGCTCAACTCTCCAGCAGAGATGGAACGAACAGGGAGGTTCTGCGTAGGCAGTGTTACTTCAGTTTTTTACTCCCAGCTGTTTAACAGCAGCATGTTCCACATGTTGCCTCTCATCCTTCTGCTCCAGGGCTACAGACTGCCATTGCTTGACTCTTTTTGTGTCTTCTGACAAATCTTCCCTTCTCTCCGTTGGTCTCCATCGCCTGCCACTATTTTTGCTTTTCATTTATATTCTTTTTTTGGTAGAGGAAGATGTTTCTCTAGTGGGGGCAGCCTTCTCTGCTCAGGCCAGCAGGAGCAAGAGACTGTCTGGATTTAAATAGCATCATGCGCCCAGTAGCTACAAACCTTTCTATAAAACATTTGGGTGCGGGTGTGTGGAGTAGAGAGCAGAATGGTGACTCCCGAGACACATTCAAGTTGACTGCAAAGCCCAGTGTAATGCATTTGTTGCAGAAGCAAACTCCCAGTTGTTTCCTGAATGCAAGAGGGGCATTTGCAAAAGACAGGTGCTTTAGCTGCTTCATTTTTTATATGCCCATTTGTTGCTGCTGCAGTTGTTGCTTTTGCCCAAATTCACTGCCTCCGAAAAAAGACTTACTTTCTCAGTGTGGCCTAAGTGACAGGCCTGACTTGTCTCTGTTTTTCTAGGTTTGACTGGTTGTGTGCTTTATGCCCAGAATAATTGCCATGTTCGGATTTTTGCTTACCTTTTTTCCAACCGTGTTGGAAACTGCCTGGTTCCTTGTTGGAAAGCAAACTTGAAGGCGGAGGGGTGGGGTGGGGGTGATGAATGAGATTGTGTAGAAGCTGAGCCCAAACCAGACAGGACAGCAGCAGAGCTGTGTGTAGAAATCCAGATCTGATGCGAACCCCTAGAAACCGGGGGTAGAGTCAAACTTTTAAGGCAAAAGGAGAGCATGTGTGGGAGAGGAGCTAAACAAACAGCTAGTGCCCTGATTAGGGGGCTAGATAACTTTCTGCAGGGGGTTGAGCCCTAGGGAGGGTTACGGGTTTGGTACACATCACTCATATGCCCCTTTTGCTCCATAAAATGGATCTCCACACCTGCTTGACTTTCAGCATCTTCGTTACAGATCCAAGTTTAAACATATGGTTATGCCACGATCACATCTAATTTGGCACTGGCTTGAAAGCTGGGTGGGATGGCAGGCAGTGGGGACATCTCGACCCTTCTGTGACAGTAACCCATTCGTACACCAGCATGTTCTAAGCTGCCAGTGCACAGGCTGCATGATATCACAGGCGCAAACCTGGCCAGCCCCCTTGCCTCCAAATGATAGGTGTGCCTGCCAGGATAGACTTGTGCATGGGAATGACTCCATTTTACTTCGAAATCTCCACTGTTGTATAGGACTTTCTCTGGGTCAACTATATACTAGCCCATTAGATCAGTGCTTCACCATCATTCATGTCCGTAGAACATGAGACTCTTAATCTGTGATTCTGCAAAGTCCCTAGGAGTAATGGAGTGGGATTTCTCTCGTGGGCTGCTGTGCTCAGAACCTGGGATGAGGCTGCCCAATTTTTTTTACTTAGGAGCTAAGTAAAAGCCGCAAGAGAGCAAGCAGGAAGGAGAGGTATTAGGTGATCTGCATACAAATCAGAATTGCCATGCCTTTTTTCTAGCAGGACTCCTGTGTGCTGAATTACTGCCTGTCTCACAGCTCTTAAGCGGGTGAAACTTTCCTAGCATGCTGGTGCTGTAATTGGGAAAGTTGTTCCCAAGCTACTCTGTCGCTGTTATAAGAGGTTTGCCTCTTAGATTTCTGCTGTCCATGCAACTGTCAAAAGGCATAGTAGGTGTCGGGAGAGAAGGTAGAAGAAGTCCTGTTTCCATCTTCAAGGCCTGTTTTGAACAGGGCAGATCTAGGTTGCCCACTGCTGTTTGAGAAACAGAAAAAGCACCTTGCGATTATAGCTAAATAAAAAGATTTATATTAGAAGCTTACCTGCAATTACTATCCAGGAAGTAAATCCCATTAAAAGCAGTGGGGATTATGCCCAGGTAAATCTGCTTCCCAGAATTTCCTTTTCTTAGCTGAAGATCATTCATACACCTTGCCACAGATAAAAAATGCCTATAACACAGCATTCCTTCTAATATATAGAGGCTGCATAGGGACTTCATAGAGTAAATCTCCATTCCTGCCCCCATGAAGCAAAAGCCCAGCATCAGAGGCAGCACAAAGGCTTGGCTACATCTGTGTCTCCAGGGTAAGCTGCCCAATTGTTTTTTGCTTAGTTACTCACATGTATAGGGGACGCAGGTGGCGCTGTGGGTTAAAGCCTCAGCGCCTAGGACTTGCCGATCGAAAGGTCGGCGGTTCGAATCCCTGCGGTGGGGTGCGCTCCCGCTGCTCGGTCCCAGCGCCTGCCAACCTAGCAGTTCGAAAGCACCTCCGGTTGCAAGTAGATAAATAGGGACCGCTTACCAGCGGGAAGGTAAATGGCGTTTCCGTGTGCAGCTCTGGCTCGCCAGAGCAGCGATGTCACGCTGGCCACATGACCCGGAAGTGTCTCCGGACAGCGCTGGCCCCTGGCCTCTTAAGTGAGATGGGCGCACAACCCCAGAGTCTGTCAAGACTGGCCCGTACGGGCAGGGGTACCTTTACCTTTACCTTTACTCACATGTATGTAAGAAAGGCAAACTAGATAGAGTGGCCAAATGCAACGGAGGAAGGACAGTGGCACCTATAAGAGTTGTGCAGCAACTTAGACCTGCTGAAATCCCTCTTGTGTCCAGCTATTAATGGTTGTGGGGCTCTGTCTTCTTTTGCATCTGGCTACCTTGGGACTAGTTTATTAAAAATTGGTCACTCTGCTTTTAGTTCACCCAGGGCCGCAGAGAGGAAAGGTTAAACGCTTACGCCGCCACCAGTGCAACAGTCTAATTCATGACCATTTCTGCTTGGTGTTTAGTGGAATATGTTGGCAGAGCCAACCACAAGTTTGCCAGTCAATCCCATACAGCCTAGGACTCTCTGCTGAGAGGTGGTTTTCAGAGTCTCAGGCAGAGTACAAAAAAATCCCCACCTTCAATGTAAGAATTAACAGGCAAAGCATCAGTCAGCTGGTGCGATGAGATACGTCTATTTTGCTGGATGAACACCATGCTGCTTGAGTGTACGTACAGTAAAATACAGTATATTAATGTGTAGTCCCATGTAGAAAATTTTTAATGTGTTTGGCAACCCTGAGATCCTTTTAACTGGGGAGTGAACTTCAACCTTATCTATGCAATACAGATTATCTTTCATTGCTTTAGCTTCTCTCATATGCGGCCACGGAAGAGTCTGTAGCGTTATTCTCCACACTGCAGCCTTTTATTATGGAAAGAAAAGACACCCTTTAAGTGTATTGCCTCAGTGTAGTAGTAAATGCAGCAGCCCAATTTCAGAAGCAGTTTGTGCCATGCACAGTCACCTGCCCACTTTTTAAAAAACAGGCGAAGGGGAAAACGGACATGTTAGTGAACAAGTGATGAAGATACAGGGAGCCATAAAGCAATCCCCAGTTTAACTGAAGAGAGTTAAATTCAATTTTTTAAAAACTGGGTTGTGGATTGTTTAAAAAATAAATTAATGTTTTTTCCAGGGGCTGGGGGTTCTTGGAAGCTGTCCAAAGAGGAAACAAGCACATGCATAAGAGGAATGGTGGGTCTTTCTTGGTGTTTTGAGGTTTCGCAGAAAATTGTGAGACAGTAAATTGTTTTTGCAGACTATGTCTGCACCTTTTGATGTTGCTTGTAGCCTGCAACTGTATTAGTTATTCTGTTCCTGGAGCCAGTCCTGTCGCCTGTGACAGGTTTCAGAGGCAGAGGGTTGGAATGTTGAGTAATCGTAGCACAGAAGAGGGTGTGTGTGTGTGTGTGTACACACATGGTTACAAAAGAGGACTGGCTTAAATAAAGGCAACACACCACTCTGAAACTGGACAGGTGAGCTCCCATCCTCCAGAAGCTGGCAGGATTGCAAGGCTCCAGCTTTGTGGGTATAAGTTTACAAACCTTTCCTGTACCCTTTGGGGACTATCTGCCTTTAGCAACATTTGGCAATGCACATCATTGCTCCAAATAATCTCACACACGTCTGTTGCAGGATGTGTAGTCATATTGTCCCTAAAATGGTCATTTGAAAACTTGATGTGAGTAGTAGAGAACTGGTGATTCTGCAACGTCCAGCACTAGCTATGTCAGTGAATAGGTGGCATGAAGAACTGTCGGTCTGCCTTGGTAAGATTGCTTGGCTCATTCTCCAGTGCAGCAGGACTGAGCTAATGACACATCTGAAGCTTTGCCCACGTAACTTGGAGGAAGCCCTGCTGACTGCAGTGGAACTTAACATCTGAGTGAATATGTACAGGGTCAGGTTTCTGGTGTATTAGAGGATAGGGCCTCCTTATCCAAATGAGTCTCTTTCATGTAGTATCAATAGTCAGGCATCTCTATGCTATTATCTGTGCTGGGTTTCTTCAACATTTCCCACAGGTAAGAAATTGGAGCCACTTGAGTCCTCAGAGAAGGGAGCAGCAGGCCCACAACTGCCAGAAGGAGAGGAAAGGTTAATACTTCATTGAATGCTGTGGCTCGTTTCTGAAAGGGGGAAGGTTGTGTATGCCTCACAAACAGGCAGTGAAGTTGAGGTGTGGAACCCCAGAATGTGACTCAGTTGAAGGGACTCACCTTAATCCAGCACGAATGCCATCACAGGTTTCTCCCATCCTATTATTGAGTGCCGTATCTGGCTGCATTTGAGGAAGGGGTGGTCGGGTCCAGTGCTGTAGCGTGAGTAAGCGGTTCCTGACTACTCCCTCCTTGGAACCTATGAAATTACCTTTGCTAGTCACATGCTAATGTAGCAAACCTCAAGGCCTCCTGTCTTAGCCGCTTCTCTTTTATGGAGGCAAAGTGCCTGTAAGTTGGGTATGGTGTCTTTGGGAAGCTCTGGTCTTTTGTCTTTCCCTTGGCTGTTGCCCTCTAGGAATGTGCCAGAGTTATGTATCTTCTTGTTATATTTATTGCTATGACCGTGCCTTGAATAAAGTTACTTCGCCCAGCTGGTGCCTGGGGTTGAGCTGCACATGTTGACGCAGAGTGATGCTAACTCAAAACAGGAGGTGAAGGAGGCCCCTGCCAAGCATATCAGAAACCTGAGAGGTCCCCTTTTGCTTTTGTTCAATGAGAGAGCAAGGTCTTGGGTGTAATGAGAATCAGAGCTCAAGTAGTTTAGGTGGTGTGATAGCCACCTTCAAATAGCCAAAGGGCTGTCACATGGAAGATGGAACAAGCTTGTTTTCTGCTGCTGCAGAGGGTAGGACCCAAACCAATGGATTCAAACGACAAGAAAGGAGATTCTGCCCAAGCAATAGAAAGAGCTTTCTGACAGAGCGGTTCAACTGTGGTACAGACTCCCTCAGAAGGTGGTGGACTCTCCTTCCTTGGAAGTTTTTAAGCAGAGGTTGGGTGGTCATCTGTCAGGGATGCTTCAGTTGTAATTCCTCACATTGCAGGAGGCTGGATAAGATTGCCCCCAGCAGCCCCTCCAACTCTGTATCAAAAACAGTTTAAAACGACTTGAAATCACAAAAATAGGGTGAGTCCTGAAAATATACACCTTAAGTGTCAAAAGGCAGGCTGAAGAGTTGCATCTTCCGCATCCTCCGGAAGCTGTATAATGAAGGTGTTGGATACACCTCTGTGGGAACCGAGCTCTGCAGATTAGGGGCTGCCACAGAAAGAGCCCTATTCCAGGCCGCCACTACCCCAAGCCTCAGAGCAGAGGAACTCCCAAGAGGGCCCCCTCTGTAGCAAAGGAGCCTGTCTTTCAGCTGTTTGGCCAGTGCATCCCTAGTCAAACTAAGAAATAGTATTTTTTTAGCCTCTGATAACCTCACTCCCACCCAGGACAAGTCCCCACCACTCTGGTAATGAGAAAGGATACCTGCTGCTGCTGTTGTAGGCAGCCATCTGCCTCGACAAACTCCTGCTCTGGTTACTATGGAAATGGGAGCTCCCACAAAGCCAGCTTCCTCCAGCCAGGATTCTTATGCTTAGTATAAAACCACGGGGATGGTAAATTCCCCCTCACTTTCGGAGGAACTCTTGCGGTTCTAGTCACCTGGTCCTGACCCAGGAGAGCTTCCAGACAGCCACCCACACCTGCAACCTTCTCAATGATGGCAGTGGAAGATGGCAAAAAGGGGGATGAGGCCACTTGCACATGACTAAAAGGGCACGTGCTATTTTATATGTAAAGATGCAGATTCAGAAATAATTACAAGAAGTGAAATGCAATACAACTGACTGTAGTGGGGAGTGACTGTGACCCCGTGATCGGCGTGCCTTTTTAGTCTTTCCAGAGGAGAGAATAGCTCATATCAGAAACCCTCCAAGATCAAACACAAAGAACCATATAGTCCAACATCTTGTTCTTAGCATGACTGAGTGCACGAGTTTCTTAAGCAGGACATTTTCCCCACTCATGTTCCCCAACAACTAGTATTCAGAAGCATATTGTTTCCAGTATTGAAGGTAGTACACAGCCATGGTGAGTAGCTATTGGTAACCTGAATGAATTCGTCTAATCGTATCTCAAACCTAACCAGGTTGGCTGCTATCACTACATCTTGTGATAGTGGATTCTGTGCTGTGTGGTGAACTTCCTTTTTTTCTGTCCTTAATCTCCCAGCGTTTTAGTTTCATTGGATGTGGATGAAGTACTATGAAGCAGAAAACCTTCCCTTTCTCCACACCATACATAATAATACACACGCTTCACCCCAATTCACCTTTCTTCTAAACTGAAAAGTCCCAAACATTGCAACCTTTAGGCATAGGGGACTTGCTTCATCAGCCCCTTGATCGTTTGAGCTCCCAATTTCTGCATCTTTTGCAGCTCTGCAAAGCAACCAGAACTATTCCATATTGGTTCGACCACAGAATTTGTATAGCAGCTTTATGTATAGCATAAAATTTGCATAGCAGTCTTTCCAGACTGCTCCCAAGCCAGAATTCACCTTATTCACAGCTGCCACACAGCTATCACACAGGACTGGCATGTATAAGAGAGTGTTGAGATTATACTCCTCTCACGCTGCTACTTTCCCAAGTAAGTGAAATATAACAATTTTTACTTTTTAGGAGACCCACAACACTTCAAACAGGTCTGAGATACAGCAACACCATGTTTTTTATTTCTTTTGGAATGCAACAAAATATGGCACACACAAAACGTGAAGAGAGCTGTGAAAAGCTTACAAAGGGCCCAGCTTTATATGCATGGGGTTGGGGTAAGCTATCCCCTTTCTCCTTGGCATTTAATTTTCTAGGTGCAGCAAATGTTTTTGTATGGAGAACCATTTCATAAGTACCCTCCCTGTCAGAGTCTGAAGCAGTGGAACCCAGAAATAGGCTTATTTCCTCCCCTGCTGCTTCAGAGAACTAGGCCTCAGTCACAATGGTTATAAGACTGGCTTGCAGTTATGTAACGTCATGGGACACACAATTGTTTAATACAAAGCTCTGCAAATAATTTCAAAAACCCTAGTTTGAGGATTCATGTTCTCTTTTCTAGACAGCATGAAATCAGTGCATTTAAACACAGTTCTTACATTTGTGCAGGAGAAAGCATTTCTGATGACAAAAGAATGTGACCGTGTCTGGGTCATTAATATTTGTTTTCTCAATTGCTACTTCTGTGAAGCAACTTTCTGTTTGCCTCTAGGAATTTTAAGTTTTATCCAGCTATTAGCACTCTCGCCACCACCATCATTCACAATAAGTTTAGGGTGAGGGATAAACAAAGGAATGATCTACTTCCACAAACCTAGAGCTGTTTCAAAGTGTCTTCCTGAGATTGGGGTATTTGAGCAGGGAGAAAGAAGGGATAAATTGTCAGAGGAACTAGAGCCTCTGTATCCTTCCCACCTGGGTTGTGAGTAAACAAAATATGTCACTTCCAATACGCCCCCTCAAAAAAAAAAAATATTGAGAAGGTTTGATCCCACTAGGCTAGTGCTCAACACCTAGAGAAGAACTAGAATGAGAGGGGGGAAACGTAGAATTATTGGCTCTGTCCAGTGGCGTAGCGTGGGGGGTGCAGGGGGGGCCGGCCGCACCGGGCGCAACATCTGGGGGTTAGGGTTAGGGGACGCAAATCCACGGGTTAGGGGGCGCAAATCCATGGGTTAGGGGGTGCAAATTACTTGCCTTGCCCCAGGTGCTGACAACCCACACTACGCCACTGGCTCTGTCTGTCATTGGTTCCACCTACAGCTGGGCCTCTCTGCTTTCTGCCCCAGTGGGCACCAGCCATCGGTGCTGGCCTTGCCCCTTTCGTGCAGCTCTCAGCACATTTCAAAATAGCTGTCCCTAGGCTGCTTTGGAGTTTAAATAGAGAGACATGATGGAAAACTCAGAAAACGAAATTGCTCACAAAACAGAAAAAGGCATGCACCTCCCGACAAACACTGCAACAAACTCCCAACACATCTCTGAACTAAGCTTTGACACACAACGGGTTCCCCTCACACGTGAACCAAATTCACGATCGTGAGTGGGCAGTTGTTGGCACTTCGTATGGAAGCTCACATATCATATATAAATCACAAGATATGACCGGGTAGGACTTGCATTTGGTCTGTTGATCATGCGTAAAGCACAAGCAAAAAAATGGCTTCCCAGAGGCCCAGTAAATTGTCACTAGTTCTACTAGGACAGGGAGCCTCCAGCCATGGGCCTAATTAGGGCTCCCAGGCCTTGACGGTTGGGCCTGCTAAACTGTTTTAAGTGAACTTTAGCTACCTTTCAGGGGCCCAATGTCAACCACTGGTCGTTCTCTACCAATGGTGACAGTGGGACCATTCACACTGCCTAATCAGTTTTCCTAGGCCACCTATAAGATAGCAGATTAAGTGGAGGAACCACAACAACCCCTGTCAGTCATCAAGAAGGACTGTCCATGCCAGGACAATGCACACACCCTCTGCCTCCTCTCAATACAAGCAGACCACCCCTGGCCCACCTGAAGTATTCCTAGGGGCCTTATCTGCACCTAGATTGAAAAACAAGGGGTGGGGAGTCTTAAATGTTCATCCACCACACCAAAACTTTTCTTTTCTAGGTTTCCTACTCCCCCCACCCCCAAATGGGTTCCAAAACAACCCCAAGAACTAAGTTGCTTTCATTAAGATTCGGGCAAAGAGCAAAGGAGGATTCTGTCAAGCACCTGGAAGGCTATACCAGAAATGCCTGGGGAGGGGAGGCAGCAAAGCAGTTGCCCAGAAATGGATTTTATTCTACAGACTCTCCTTTGGCCAGAATCCAGGATGAATTTTGGAAGCTTTCCCCAGGATAAAAGCTGCATCTGTCACTAATTTCACTACAAGATTTTATTTCCACATGCTCACAGAACTGGCAGCTGCTGCATTCCCACTGGCTTTCAAGTTCTAACTTGTGGCCAAGCATTTCAAAATCCAACCATCTAGCAGCTCAGGCATACAAACAGGAGCCTTACTGTAGAATTAACCCACTTTAAAAGGCAGGGGGAAGCTACGCTGCTTGGATAATCCCAAGGAAATGCACACACTCCTGCTTAGCTTCACTGAAACAATCGCAGGCTCACAATCTCAAGGGGGGAGAGCTAGTACAATCATCCTTCTGTGCTAAGAAATCTTTGTAATTACTCTTCGAAAGGCAATGGGGAAATAAAGAGAAGGATAGCATGCCTTTTGGAAGGAAAGCCGCTAGCTGCAGTTGGCGTTTCAGCTTTTAATTCTGGCTTGGCTCTCTTTTGCCCCCTGCAAACAGATACGTGGAACTGCAACACTGAAATAGGGGAGCACCATCACATTACCACAAGAAAGATGGGGAATGCAAGAGTAAAACGAGAAAGAGAGACAGAAATGTGGAGATTACTCTGAAATACACAGAGCTAGAAAGGCAAGCTTGCTTTCTCCTCGGAGCTGTTCCCCCCTCAAGCATCCTGGGTCCAGGTTTATTCCACTTTTCTGGGAACATCCCAGCCGCAGCTCATGGCTTTTACCACAATGCTGTACAGCTTGGTCCAGGCCTCACGCACATTCACATTGAAAGCGGGACCGTGGCATTTTTCCAGCATATACAGCAAGGATTCGCCCACAGCCTGCAAATCAAACAGGAGACAGCAGAATCAGCATTCGAAAAGAAGCAGCTCTTAAGGAAGGGGTGGGGGTGATTTTCTACTATCTAAAAAATGGAACTTTACTTTCAGAGTGATGGTGGAGGAACACGCCCTCCAGGTTCCAAGTACCTTATTTTTTGCACCATAACACTCACTTTTTTCCTCCTAGAAAGTAAGGGGAAATGTCTGTGCGTGCTATGGAGGGAATGCCTACGGGTGGCGGGGGGATCTGCTGCAGTCGTGCGCAGAGGATCCATGGTTCCCCTTCCTTCCCTCCTCTGTGGCTCGCTTTGAAACAGCAAAGCGGGAGAAGAGCCGCTGAGTGGGGAGGAGAGAGGGACAGAGAGCCTGCTTCTTTAAAGAAGCAAAGCGGGAGAGGAGAGGAGCCGCTTACACGAGTGTAAGCGGCTCCTGTCCGGTTGGTTCCTTTAAAGCAAGCAGGCTCTCTGTCCCCCTCTCCTCCCCACTCAGCTCGCTAAATAGCAGCAAAGTTTTTCAGCTCGCTAAGCCGGGGATGAGCGGGGAGGAGGCAGAAAAACAGAGCCTGCTTGCTTTAAAGGAGCAAAGCGGGAGAGGAGAGGAGCCTTCTCTCCTTATACCCCTCTTCTTCATTATTAGCAGCATCCTTCTCCACCCACCCTACGCATGCTCCTTGTCCCTTGAGTGCTTTTCCTTCCCTCCCCACCCAGTGTTGCCTGGGGCCGCAGTGGTGAAAAAACATGGTTACAAAGCATGGATCCACATGGATCCTCAGGATTTTTGCATTGTGCTACTCCAAACTCACTGTCAGATCACATGTCTGTGGCCACAACATGAACCACAAAAATCATACATCCACCGTTTCATTTAGAATATTTTTTTTCTTGTTTTCCTCCTCTAAAAACTATGTGCGTGTTATGGTCAGGTGCGTGTTATAGAGCGAAAAATACGGTAATCCTCTCAGTTTGGCTCTTACTGGCGCTGTCAACCATTATTTATCCCCAGTCTGCCTAACAATAGACTACCTTGCTTTTTACTTCTCTGCCTCAGAGGAACTTGCAAGTTTTGTTTGGAGCTGGAGCCTGAGCTGAGTAATGGCTAATGAATTTTTCAGAAAGCTAATCTCATCTAGTCTGTAAATCTCCTCCAGGATTTACGACTATCTCAACTGCAGACGTCGTTGCTCTTCTGTCACCCCAACTTTCCCTCTGCCATGCACCCCTCTCCTTCATCCACCCAGGTCTAAAACAGCTCAGAAGTCTGCTCACTTATTTTGTGACTTATTCAGAGTATGTGACTCTCCCCTCTTAACTCTCTCCACTGGTTTCCCATCCACTCTGGGATCCTGAGCAAGCTTTTTGTCCTCTCAAAACCCTCCATGGCCTTGTTCCTCCTCCTCAACTTGTACAGTGGTACCTCGGGTTAAGTACTTAATTCGTTCTGGAGGTCTGTTCTTAACCTGAAACTGTTCTTAACCTGAAGCACCACTTTAGCTAATGAGGCCTCCTGCTGCTGCTGTGCCACCGGAGCCCGATTTCTGTTCTTATCCTGAAGCAAAGTTCTTAACCTGAAGCACTATTTCTGGCTTAGTGGAGTGTGTAACCTGAAGCGTATGTAACCTGAAGCATACATAACCTGAGGTACCACTGTACTGATTTCCCAACATGTCCCTTCCTGCAACACAAACCTGGAAAGCTGAGGGAAGAATTAAAAGCAAGTCAACAGTGCCACAGATACATCTCAAAACGAAAAGGCTCCTTACCGAAAAAGACTCCACCTTCACACCAACTGCCTGGTGTTTCTTACCCAGGTTGGCAAGGTATTCTTCCAGGCACTGCAAGTTCTCCAAATGAGTCACGGCTGCATCTATTACCAGCATTACCTACCAAGCAGACAGAACGACAAACAGGACAATCTGGTGTGTCCTTGTGGAAGTAAAGGCACTCTAAAAGCCTTCTGCAAATGTTATAGGAGACTCTGAAAGGCTTGTTCTGGATATCTCCATAAGCCTAAGAGCTTGGGTCAAGATGAAAGGGCATGCTTGAAGAAAATCTGTATTTAAACACCATTTATATCTATCTGTTACACCAATCCTGCCATTTAGGGCCTCCAGCAAATGTTACAAAACCCTTATGCAGAAAGCATGTGTGCGCAAGGAAAACCTGGAAACCAAACCCAAATCACCTGTTTGTGGATCTCCCATACACTTACCTCTTCTAATAGCGTTTACACACGTTGAAAAGCTACAACAGCCAGTGTGGCCTGCTGAAACAGATTGGCATGGTTGTCCATGCAGTTGTCATGCATGACTCTCAAGGGACACATCATAGTGACACATTATCTGGCAGATTGGTGCTACAAGAAACCTTACTACCCAATTTTAAATTCAACCCTCCTGGCTGCTCTGCCATTCTTCCCACCTGCATGAGTTTTGATTTTGGCAGAGGGGAAATCACAGCCATATAACTAAAGCTGATTTCCTTGGTAACAAGCCCCCTTGATATGAATGGGATTTACTTCCTAATAGGTGCGTGCCCATCGGTGATTTTGTAGCCAAATTCAACAGGGAAAGTCTACCACTGGCAATTAGCTATGATAGCTAAAAATGGAGCTTCCGTACCCAGAGAGAGTATAGATCTGATTACCAATTAATGGAACAAGCAAGAAGGGATGGTTCTGCTGTGCCCTGCCTCTAAAAGTCCTTAAGGGCATCAGTTTTGGAGCAGATGAGGGTGAACTAACTGGTGTTTAATCCAGACAAAATAGAGGCAATGGGTAGTTGAGGGTTTGGTGTTAGAAGCGCTGGTGTTCTGCTTCTTTTGCACATAGTTGCACTCCTTTAAAAGTCAGCCACACAGCTTGGGAGTACTCCAAGACCCAGCCTGGCAACTGGATGATCTTGTGGCTGGAAGTACCATCTTTCAGCATGTGTGTCAGCTGCATCCTTCCCTTGAAAAGCCAGGAGTAGCCAGCTATTCATGCTGCGGTCACTTCCAGATTGGATTACTCTAATGTGCTCCATGTGGCTCAGCCTTTGTAGTTCATAAGCTTTGACTGGTCCTGAATGCAGCTGCCAGAATGTTTACAAGACCTGGCTTCAGTACAGCAACTACCAATTCATTTCTGGGCTCAATTCTAAGTGTTCATTTTAACTTTTAAAAGCCCAATTGACCTGTTACTAGAGTATCTGGAGAATTCTTTCCACCCATGTGCCTAACCTTTATGATCATCTACAGACCCTCCAAGTGTCCCTATTTTCCAAGGACAGTCCTGGATTTACAGAAGCTGTCTCGGTTTCTGATTTGATCCTGCTTTTCCTTAGGACATCTCTATTTTCATCAGAGAAATGTTGGAGGGTATGGATCTACTGAGGCTCTTGTTGGATGTCTCCTGGCCTACTTGAGTCTGAAGCCTGGCAGGTGGCTCTAAGTGACAGGGCCTTTTCAGTGTTGGGATACAGACAGTTGAACACTCTGCCAAAAGAGGCTCACCTGGTCCCATGGCTGCTTGCTTTTCAACAAAGCAGCTAAGACTTTCCTTCTTCACCAGGCTTTTTAAAGATAGTGTTTTCTAAGGCTGATCTTTGACTGCTACTGGTTTCTGCACCAACGTCATCCTCTTATTTGCTTGTCCAACAGACTGTTTGTTTCAACTAAATTTTAGCTCATCTCTTCACAGTTTGTACTCTGCCACCCTATTTCGCAGAAAGGCAGGACAAAAATGCTGAAAAATAAATAAAACCTGACTAGCCATCCTTGGGGGTAGGGGAGAGCTAGACTAAACTTGTTCTCTTCTAATCTGACAATCTAAACACCCTATCAAACCACCTCATTTATTTTATTTCTATATTTGTATTTCTTTCCTGACTTTCCAACAAAACATTGTCCAATGCAGCTAATGAAAAGAAAATTCATCAAAAGGGACAAAGTAAAACAAATTTTAAAAACATGTCATAATCAAACACCAAACACCAGGCATGCAGCAGAAAACATTCTATTAAAACCAGCCCACAGCTAGGTCGAAGCTACAAACATGAGTCTGACCAAACTGCGGGAGGCAGTGGAAGACAGAAGTGCCTGGCGTGCTCTGGTCCATGGGGTCACGAAGAGTCGGACACGACTAAACGACTAAACAACAACAACAGCTAGGTCAAAAGTCAGTCAGAAAAGAAAGGTTGCTTATACCCCTATAGGGTCCCTTGTCTCAATATTTTCTTAACACACCCTTGGGTTAAGCTCATACTTGTCCTTCCTGCTTGCTCTGCTAAGCTAAATCTAATTATTTAAATGTGATTAAACTCATTCCTAATCTAATACAGTTAATAGATTTATATTAGTTTTTAAAATGCATTTTCTGCACGCAGAAAAGTAATCAGGATAGATTCATGCACACAACTTTCCACCCCAGGTAATTTTTTTACAGGTACCTCTTAGACAACAGTGGTCCTTCATGTCATACAAGTAGTTCAGATCATCAAAACACATGGGAAGCGCTAGGCACCAATTAATATTTCCCCATTCCCTGGCAGTGTAGAATAAATAATAGCTTATTATAATTTTACTGACTTTGTGTTAAATGATACTTCTTTGAGAAGAGGATACACAAAAGGCTGTTGGGGCAGAGCAAGAGAGTTTTAGGTTGAAGCTGCATTTATTGACTGCAGTTTTTATACCAAACTTCTTCCAAGCATCTCAGGAAAATGTGTAAGGTCACCTGTATACCATTTGATCCCCTGTAAGGTAGGTCCATCTGAGAGAGAACAACTGGCCCAGATTTACTCAACAAGCTCCTTTCACCCCAAGAGCTTCATGGAAGAGTAGGGATTTGAACCCAGGCCCTAGCCAAACACACTAAGCAGGATACCCCACTGCCACTTGCCAGCATAGCCTTTGCTATAGTTAAAGACAATTACCAGAAGGACTCCTTTAAACCTCTCACCTTTCTAATGTGTTCCAGGAACTCCGGTGATGAGAGGCACTCCTGAGGAGTAGAGAACTTCCTGCAGTTGTACTGGAAAAGGGGCAAGAGGTCAGGGTCCAAATCAAAAAGCCTGAAAGACATCAACCCAACAATTATTTGGCCTTCATACAAATCGGGCAGACATCCCATCCCATCTCTCTTTCCCATCCTAATGGAACATCTTAGCTTCTGGCGAGGCCCAAGAAAGCAAGCCTGTCAGGACAGTCTCCCCTCATGCCCAGCCTGCCTTCAGGAAAACAAACCAGGTACAACAGAGGACAAGGAGTGGTACTCAACTAGGTTTTATTCCAAAAGTAGACCTACTGAAATGAATGGGCTTTAGTAATATTCATTAATCCCAATAGGTATACACGGAGTAAAACTTAGTTGATTACCACCCAGGGCATTTTTCTTCTCTCCGTAAAACTTCCCCTGTCCCTTTACAATCGGTTTCTGGGAAAGAAAAATGGAGCCGCAGCACAACTCTCAGGCACTATCTCTGTTGTCTTTTCGGTGCCTGCTGAAGATGTTCCCCTATCAACAAGCATTTCAGGTAGTAATCTTTCCCAATCTCCATCTGTATTGGACTTGTTTTAAACAAATTTTAAAATGCTTTCATTGTTTTATCACTACTTCCCAGTCACTTGAGCTCTCCCTGCAAGCACAGCCTGCTCAGGAGGGGAAGGCAATGCAAATGGAGGTCTGTCACCGCCCCATTCCCCTTGCTCATCTCATGGGGCTCTTATACTTGGAGTGGGACTGAAGCCAGTTTCTCAACTGAGCGTGCAGAAACGTCCCACTCAAATATGTGTTGAAGAAATGGGGAAGGGTCCATTCATTCCTGGTATAAACAGCAATCTCCATTTATCGTGCTGTAGCATCACACTGCTAGATCGTAGCAGTAATAGGGCTGTTTTAGAGAGGCAGAGACAGAAAGACACGCACAGAGAGAAGGATGTGTGAAGTGGCAAAGACCTGGATAGCAGAAAAATCCAAGAACATCATAAGCGTTTTGCAAGAGCACTGGAAGATCGCCAGCACCAAGCTTTTCTCTGAAAAAAAGCTGAGTTTAGCACACACCATTTACTCCACCACAGGCGCTGCAAGTTACCACCCTTGTGCAAAAGAGCATAAGATGCTTGCTACTGCAAGTGTTGAAAACATCCTCAGTTCTTCTCGTAGCAATGACTTGTTTTGTTGTCTGTTTCCAAACTGCCTTCAGTACAATCTGTTCTGCCCTTCCACGCCCCCCACCAACATATACAGTCAAAATACCCACTAGCCACAGTCTCTTAACACAACATTCAAAGGGTCTTCACCTCCAGACTGCATTGAGATTAGACTCTCTCTTCTCCATTCCCTGACACAGCCCAAAATCCACATCAGCTTTTCGTTGCCAGGTTGCATTTCACACATGCATGTCATCTCTGATGCCCTTTCAACCCTGCCTGCCTCCCTAAGCGCATCTCTCTGGTAATTCACCTCCTAGATTGACAGGAACCCTTTTTTTCTATTTATATGGTACACATCTCTCCTGACTAATAAGGATTAACGAGAATCTGTTGCAATATTGTTCCATATACCAGCCTGAATTCTGCTCTCTGCTATTCGCTGAACAATTTTATACAGTGGTATAAAACATGTAATGGTATCTAAAAGAATGGTTTGCTCCATGCAGGAACTCAAAACTCGCAATCCTTCAAAGTCAAGGTAATGCAAGAGACTGGTGTCGTCCATCAGGCAGGGGCTATAAAGCAGTTTGCAGCAAAATAAAAAATTGCAACAAAGACTTCATAATACTACCTGGCAGCACGAGGAGAATACCAGCCTACCTCAACAACATTTACAACAATCAGTAGGCTGGGCCGGTATTCTCTGCATGCTGCAGAAGGAAGGCTGAGAGTTATTAAGTAAGTAAAGAGATGAGATTTGGACCAGAGCGTTCCTCCCTCAAACTCTTAGCAGCTACGCCACAGAATGTAGACAGTCCATCATAGACAATGGTCACTGGTAGGCTTGTGCTTTGTCACTTTATCTGTTTTTTAAACAAACAACAACACATCTATGCTCATTGCAGTTGTAACATCCTATTAATAACTTTGTGTCATGCACAAGGTAGCTCTGTCACTGACTCTAGATACGGTAATTATTGAATAATCTAAACAGTACCAGCCTCACTCCATATAATTTGCTTTCCTCTATGATGAAAAATGCCTATATTCCTAACCACAGCTTTCTGGATTTTAACTAGAGGATGGTTTGAATGCATAAGAGGGTGCATTTCTGACTGCTGACTTTCCACAGAAAGGAGTATTTTCCAAAGGCTCTCTTAAAAACAAACACAGAGCCTATGTATGCAATGTTCGGCTAACCACCCCCTCTACATTCTTGTTGATACTCTCAACACACTTAAAGGGGTTAGTGAAGCAAGACATCTCTTTGGAGACACCAAGCCAACTCTTCCTCCACAAGTTTTGTTGTGTTACATATTCAATAGATAAAGTAGCCTTAATAACGATTTCCATCATATTGCACAATACAGTATAGAATTGTCTGGAAGGGTTCTAATTTCCTGGTTCCTGCTGAAAATACAGGTGCTACAATGACCATTTCAGCAATTGCTGGAAAATCATAGAATCATAGAGTTGGAAGAGACCACAAGGGCCATCGAGTCCAACCCCCTGCCAAGCAGGAAACACCATCAGAGCACTCCTGGCATATGGTTGTCAAGCCTCTGCTTAAAGACCTCCAAAGAAGGAGACTCCACCACACTCCTTGGCAGCAAATTCCACTGTCGAACAGCTCTTACTGTCAGGAAGTTCTTCCTAATGTTTAGGTGGAATCTTCTTTCTTGTAGTTTGGAACCATTGCTCCGTGTCCGCTTCTCTGGAGCAGCAGAAAACAACCTTTCTCCCTCCTCTATGTGACATCCTTTTATATATTTGAACATGGCTATCATATCACCCCTTAACCTCCTCTTCTCCAGGCTAAACATGCCCAGCTCCCTTAACCGTTCCTCATAAGGCATCGTTTCCAGGCCTTTGACCATTTTGGTTGCCCTCCTCTGGACACGTTTGCTGATTTTAAATTACATACCTTAGTTAACAATTTTACATTTGAACTCTTGAAGAACCCATGTGAACACAATTCAGCCCTGCTAACCTGTCGCTTTCTCATTTGTCTACTCCTTCTGAAGCTTTGTGCATCCCTTCCAAACTTTTAAGCACCCTCTGAAAATTTTGTCTTCGTATTCATTATTGCATTTGGCCCAGAGAAACAAAGTTCACCCTGTCCCCAAAAAGGCCACTTTGCATATCCCCCCAATGTTCTCCTCTTTCTTTCTTTCTTTCTTTCTTTCTTTCTTTCTTTCTTTCTTTCTCTCTCTCTCTCTCTCTCTCTCTCTCTCTCTCTCTCTCTCTCTCTCACACTAGTGTTTGTCACCCACCTGAGCCCTGAAACAACACCAAGTCCAAGTCATTGTGGAAAAGGCAAATGGTGACTTGACCAACACAGATCCTGCAGCCATTTGTAGTATCAGCACACACACACACACACACACACACACACACACACACACACACAAACCCTTAGTAGAAAAGAAAGAAGCTTTGCTTCCATTTGTCACTGCCAATAGTCAACCCCACCCCTGAAAAATTACTAAAGAATAATTTATCTTCCCACAGGAGAAATCTCATAAACAGAGCAGAGAATTCCCAGAAGCTGTTTGCACACCACTTTAAAGGATACCTTACCTACATTGCATTGTCCATTTTATATTACCAGCTCCACCCATCCATATTCTACACAGGGAGCTGGAGTTGACTGTGTTGGACTCGCTGGCAGAGGAAGAGGAGTGCGGGAGGAGCACACCGTCCCTGACAGTGAAATACTGGTGGGGTGCCATCGCGGCTGCCCCCCTTCCCGTGCTGAGCACCACGCCCCCAGGACGCATGCCAGCCCCGCCCCCACCTGCTCTCCCCCCCCCCCCAGTGCAGGAGCATGAAGCTCTGCCACTGGTTGGACTTTGATTCTTGGAAACTAAAACCTAACAGTCCTGAAGTCAGACAAAGCAAGTGGAATTTCAATGGACAGGCTGCCATCCACCACACACAAGCAGCAGATAAACAGTTCTGTTCTCTGTGTAGGAGAAGGGATCATAGCTCAGGGGTAGAGCATACTGAAGGCTGGAGTTTCAATTTATTATGTCTGCAATTAAAAAGAACAGAGGATCAGATAGGAGGTGATGTGAGAGACCTCTGCTCGAGATCCTGGACAGCCACTGCCAGTCACGTGTCGACAAGTACACAAATGATCTGACCTTGTATGAAAGGCAAATCTAGGGGAGCACAACAGGTTTGGTCACACCAGGGGCAAAGCTTCTGGGGCACCGCAACTATGACATCTAACAGAAGGCGAGGGGACACCGGATTTTGGCATTGCAAAGGGCACCCCTGATATTTGAGGTTCCAAGATCTGTCACTTGTATAGGGCAGCTTCTTAGGTTCCAAATCCCATTCTTCACACTATAGACTCTCCTCAGTCCATGTTGAGCAAGCCACGCTTACCTGCCTCGGTTTTCCTGTCTATACAATGGAAACTTAAAGAGTGGCTGGGAGCAGGTGGGTGAACATTGGCTGCAGAGCAGCCTCTGTACAAACCCCTCTGTGAATGGAGAAATAAAGTTTGTTGCTTGCTATAAAATCAAGCATGGCCTTCCAGAGGCTCAAAGCCTTTGTCCTATCTGCGTCTCCCAGCTTTGTACTCCTCAGCTTCAGGGTTAATGGCAGGCACCCGGGCACTCAGCTGTTCTCTCGCATGCACCATTTCCTCTGCCCTGGGACTGATCCCGGAATGAATCAAGCCTCTCCCCAAGGGCCAGGCCTGGCCTTGGCTCCCGTGACTGCCATGTCACATGCAATTAGGAAGCCGCTCTGATACACTCTGCAGAGCTGAGGACTGTGGAGCTACTCCCTGATTGAGGGAAAACTCTCATCTCTGCCACAACTGCAAGAAGATATCAAAGGGAAGACTTAGAGCTCACACAACCTTCTTCCTGTGTTCTTGGTCTGTCTTTTTAAACAGCTTGCTGGCCTTTAATCCTCATGGAGTTTCATATGAAAATCACATCAATACTTGCACCCTTCGAACCCATAGAGGTGCTATGTTGCCCAAGCTTACGCCAAAGTAAGCCTTCGCAGGACTGCACAAGCTCTTTTCTCTGTCTGGACTCATCTAACGCTTCATTTTCTGAAATGAAAAAAGTCCTGCTGGAACTCAAGCCTGTCTAGGAGTCCCCTCTTTCTGTCCCAGAAGCCTTGCAGCACAAGCCTATATGTGTCTGGGACTTACATTCAGGTAAGCTCATACAGAATTGCCACCTTAACTATTCATCACATATTTACATGGGTTTGTTGTGACTGACTGGTGTTTATTAAAAGGCGCTGTGCACATGCTCGGTGGCACTTGTTACTTTGCATATTCTAGGAATACTCTAGGGAACTGAAAGCAAATATTAGCAACAAGCTCTAGCTCAGGTCAAGTCTTGGTGTCTCTGGGGGTAAAATGTAAGAAAGAGAAATTATTTAATTAACCTAATTCAATGCCTTTTTATTTATATTAAATCTAGACTTCAGTATTCTTTCTAAATAATGTTAAATACTGTCTAGACTTTTGTCTTCTATTTATTTTATTTTATACAGCTCATTCCCCTCCCCACATATGTATATACTTTTGTTTGTGGTTTAAAATTTTATTTATACTGGGGGGGTTAGAGAAGATGGAGGCCCGTCTCCCTCATTAGAAACTAACTGAAACCAGCCCTGCACTTCTGGGACAAGAAGAGCCCCAGCACAGAGGTGTGTATGCCACCTGCATGTAGTCTCTTCTCAAGCCCAGGCACCGACATGAAACAGTGATATATAAATGGTTTTAAAAAACAACAACAACCCCAAGCTAATTTAGAAAGAGAGGCACTTTACTTCACCTATTATTACACTTTGGCTGCACAGGAAAACATTTCCATGTTGGAAGCAAGTCTGTCACCTGTGTCATATATAAATCACCTGCAAATAACCAAGCAGGTCTACACTCGCATAACCAATACACGCGATCTGCCCGCTTCCCCGCCACCACTTCAGACTTCCCACCCCTGTGATGTGTGAAGCGGACCAAACCCCTGCTAGAAGGAGCTCGCTCGTTCCCAGTAGAGATTCACCACCAACAAAGCTAAGCATGGAGACTCTGGGAATATGGAGCGTAAAGATCGTGGCGGAGAAGGTGGAACAAAGTTTCTCACCGGAGTCTTTCAAGCTGTGAAACCAAGTTGGGTCAAGACGGTCTGCTTTCCAAAGGACCGTCTCCACTTTCAGGCGTCGTGGAGACACACCTGGCTCTTTGATTCTCCCGGGCAGATCCTCGATTCCCCCTTGCAATCTTCCTCCTTTAAGGCATCTGGCCTCGCACGTGCTCCCTCCAAGCGAGCCCAGCCCAGCCTGCCCCTCTCCCTTCTCCCCCTTACCTGGTAAACAAGACCAAGCCGTGCTCGATGGGGCTGCTGTTCACTTTCTCCCAGCTCTCTCGGATCAGCTTCTGGTCCGCGCTGGAAAGTCCGTCGCTCTCCATTTTCCCGGAGAGGCGCAACTGGAGGCGCAGCGCCGCTTGGAGAGCAGGAGACGCAGCCGCCGCCGCCGCCCCCTCCCGGACGCGCGGCGAGGCTGGCTGTGCGCTCCGAGCAACAGGTGGCGGCCCGGATCCCGCGGCGATCCCAGGCTCGATCCGCTGGCGAGGCACTTCAGATCGCCCTTGCGCTCGAGACTTGCGCTCCCATGGCGGGATCGGTTGCGCCAGGCAGAAGCGCCGAGTCCGCGCCTTGGCTACTTACTCCTTAGGGCGCCGCGTGGTTGGCTTGAGGAAGATCCCCTCGCCTAGCCTGAAGAGGACTCCGAGTGCCCCAGGGCGACGCCATACCGTTGCTCGCAGCAGCCGCAGAGAGGGTGGGATCCTGCCTTCCTCAATCCCGGGTCTGATCTCCGAGGGCCAACTCTGGCCTCGCCTCGCCGCCTCCTCGCCGCGGCAGCACCTTCCCAGCTCCCAGCAGGAAGATCAAGGCAAGAGAAGCTCTTAAAGGGGCAGCGCCCAACTCAGGCTCCGACATTGCCAGCCTCCCACCTTTAAGTCAAGGGAATCCACCTTTCCCCCAGCCCCCACTCTGTGGTTTTAACAAGTCCGAAACACGTAAGTGAAGCTTCCTACATCCCTGCCAAGAGAAGGCTCGAAGTCCTTCAGGAGTCTAAAGGGCATGTTCACAAGTTCAGCTTCCACTGGTACAAGCATCCTAGTGTTTTGATGCATGCTGCTATTTTTGAATCAAGGCTGCAGTCCAGCCATGTTTACTCACAAGTATGTGGATAGGACAGCGCTTCTCAGGCACGCATATTTCCGCACGGTGACAAACTACCCAGTATGTTGTGATCAATAAACTTTAATCTCTCTCCTGCAGTCAAAAAGGTCTTGGAAATATTGCAGAAATATCTCCTTCCAATATTTTGGACAGAAAGATTTTGATATGCAAGTTGAAGAACTCCAAATGAAAAAGATGTCATCAAAACCTTGAACACTAGTCACACTTCAAAGCTGAACCTGACCCCCAAAAATCAAATTATTCTATGGATGTATGTAACCACAGCTGCCCGAATTCTGGGGAGGACAAAGTACCATCATGAGAAGGATGGCACCTTAAAATATTAGAATATATAGAACTTGCCAGCATGACAAATAAATTAAGAAATAAAGATGGCTGACAAAAAGTATGCAGCAGTAGAGGTTATAACATGGGATAATATAATGAAAACAACTTAGTAGAGTAAGAAAACACAGTTGAAAAGATAGCTGTTAAGAAACCAAGGAAAGAGTGGAAAGAGTGGAAGGGGAGTAAAAGCGAAGGTTTATGAGAGTCAAATAAATTGGAGGAATACTGTTGCTACCCTGCAACCAGTACTGCCTCAGCACCTCTGAACACTAAAGCTTTTTTTAAAAAAATAATAATTCCCCTTCCAATGGCTAAAGAAAATCTTATTTTTGTCCACGTAATCCATACATAATTATAAGGTGCTGATTTCCTGAATCAGGAGGGATGGGACTAGTTCAACTTTATGATTCTGAGCAGTGCTTTTTTTCTGGGAGGATGCAGGGGTACACATACCACGAAACAGTTCGTGAATCTAACGGGAGAAGAATGAATTTTGTTTTTTTAAAAAATAGTTTCTTCTCTAGCACGGTGAATCGTCAGTTCTGTTGCTACCCCAATGGCGGCATCATTTCCTGTCACGGTGTTTCCTGAGTCTCAGACGGAAGCGAGCGTTTAATGTGTGAAGTAGGAATTGGAATCTAGCACAGTGATAGGTCAATTTTGTTGTTACAATCTCCAGTGGCGGCTTAATTTCCTTTCCCTGTGATTTTCTTGAGTCAAAATGAGACTACCCCCAAACATTTTTTTTAAAGGAAAAAAGCACTGATTCTATGCACTGACCTGTATATAGTGTTGCAGCATAGCCTGACACTTAACAGTGGGACAAACAGCTCCAATGTTTGGGGGCTAAAGAGAACAGTTTGTACAGCCTGGATTTGGCCATAGCCAGGGCATTGTTTCCTTCAGAGGAGAGGAATGCTGCATTGGAAAAATGGGGAAACACAACTAAGGTGATTCAGAATACATTATGCATCTTATCTACTTTCCAGTTGGTTTACAGAAACCAGGAGTATAAAACAAATAGTACCATCTCATGCTAGGCAGGAGATCTCTTTGCTGTTGGCTAAAGAATTCTTTTTAAAAAAAATAATAATTGCAAGTAGCTCTAACTGGAGAAAAATGCAACACATAAGTGAAGTGCCTAGCAACAGAACAAAGGCTTGAAACCAGTTCGCCCAGTACCCAGACTGCTTTTCCAAAGTATTTGACAATGCTTTTTTCAGTGTTGTCCACTCCCTCCAATATTTTCAACATAACATTTAAAGCTAAAGTGTCCTCAGGCTGCCGATCACTGCTAGCCAGCCTCTTACAGCTAATCCTCTGGATGCATGAACAGGACTTCAAACCTTCAAATTACTTAGCCTTGAGTAGGCCCAACAATACTACTGAATCTTTTTTTAAATGCTTTTGCTGCTGGAATGAGAAGAGAAAAGCCTTCTCTTCTGCAGCCCCATTCTTCACCTGTTTTCACCTTCACCCCCAGGTCCATGCCTCCTCCTCCTTTTGGGCAACCCACTCCTTGCACACAGCTCAACTCCAATGTAACCTCTTGCATCTTTCTCTTGCATCTTCCTTCTTCCACACATTGCAACTACCAGGCACCTTCCACCCAATTAGGAAGCCACCATCTCCAATCCTTCTGTACCCTTCCTTTCATCTTTACCTCAATTCTCTTTCTGCCTTTTCTCTTTTTTGCATCCCCCCCTTCTTTGGACCCACATTCACCCCACCCCCTTTCTTTCCCCTTCCTTTTTTGAGAGTCCCCTTTGCACACAGACCAGTCACATTTCTGCGCCTCCTTTCCTCTCCTGTTCTGCAGTCCCCTTTGCACACCCACCCACTCCATGACAATACATGTTTAAGACAAACAGACTCTTCAGTGCAAGCCTGTCAGTTGCCTTGTTCAGTCACAGTTAAGTTCAGTTGATGGATGTTGTACATATGTGGGTGGTGGTCTGCTTCTTCATAAAATTTCCACTCTAAATTACAACACCGAATCTAGAACTTCACATTGAAGTAAACACCAGGAGTGAAATGCATTGTGTGAGGGTACTATGGAACATTTGAGGTTCTGCATCCTTCATCTCTCTCATACGAGGTAGCTGAAGAATAATAATGATGATTACTATCATTTTATTATTTATACCCACCCATGGGATGCGGGTGGCGCTGTGGTCTAAACCACAGAGCCTAGGGCTTGCTGATCAGAAGGTTGGTGGTTTGAATCCCCGCGACGAGGTGAGCTCCCATTGCTCGGTCCCTGCTCCTGCCAACCTAGCAGTTCAAAAGCACGTCAAAGTGCAAGTAGATCAATGGGTACCACTCCGCTGGGAAGGTAAACGGCTTTTCCATGCACTGCTCTGGTTTGCCAGAAGCGGCTTAATCATGCCACATGACCCGGAAGCTGTCTGCGGATAAACGCCGGCTCCCTCGGCCAGTAAAGCAAGATGAGCACCGCAACCCGAGTCGTCTGCGACTGGACCTAATGGTCAGGGGTCCCTTTACCTTTACCCACCCATCTGGAATGGAAGCAGGAGAAATTTGAGTACAGCAAGGAGGAGGGGGCACAGACACATTCCCCTTTATTTTGCCCAATGCAACACTTGCTCCTTCACAGCAAATGCCCCTTCAACACCACTGACTTCCACCTGCCTCCACCCCAATTCCACACCATCTCCAGAATCCCCCCACCCCCATTCCTAGAGTCCTAAAAGTGTCCTATCCAGCAGTGGAGCACACGCCTGCGCTGCCTGGGGTGGGCATGTTCCTGAGGGGCATGGGGCGCTCCTGAGGAGGGCAGAGCACAGAGGGTGCCCTCCCAGGCATGGGATAGCTGCTTGGGTGCACGGAGTGGCGTGCGCACCCTGCAGCCGGGGGCGAAGCAAGCTGATGGCGGACATTCAGCACGCCGCCAGCCCAATACTCCCAAGCCTCCCCCAGCTATCAAAATGAAGGGGGAAGTGGGATGCTGCCAGCAAAGTGGCGCAGCTCCCCCCCTTCCCCCGAAGGCTTGGGGTTGGCTTGAGAGTTGCGGGCAGGTGGTGTGCCAAATGCCACCCCCTCAGCGATGACAACTGGGGTGGATCACCCCCACCTTCCTCTGCCTCTGGTCCGTTCCCTGGCTTTTTTCTGGCCCACGTAAGACCACTGGATAGTTAGCCTTGGTGAAGACTTGACGTTTTCATCCCCAAAAAGGTTTTTGAGTTTTTGCTGAAATGAGGCTGCATTTTAATGTTGTATTTTAATCTTGTTTTTAAAGTTGTATTTCAATCAATTGTTTTATATCTGGTGTTAGCCGCCCTGAGCCTGGTCTTGGCTGGGGAGGGCGGGGTATAAATAAAATTTATTATTATTATTTTTTTATTATTATTACCTTCTACACTATCTTCTATATTCTCTTTCATTCCTCCAAATGCCACCTTTACACCCAGCCATCTCCAACTTTCTCTTCCCCAATTCCTCCTTTCTTTTCCCTATAGTTACCAGCAGACTAAAGGTGTCACACACGAGACCCTTCTCATCCCCTTCCCCATACATTCCCTCCAGTCATTCACTACAGGCAATATTCCTCTCCTTCTTCCCCTGCCTTTAGAACCTTGGGAAACAGCCAATGAAAGCCATGCGATGGGAGACGAGTGCAAGTAGAGTACGTATGGTACAGAGACGTTTTTGGAGCCCACATGGCCTAATGCTGTTGCAAGAGAGACCCTCTTTTACAAGACAGTTGCTTTGTTCTCTGGCTGAGAGGAACAACACGTACTGCCAATGTAGTAGTAACATCTTTTTTTAAAAAAAGATGCCTCCCTTACCATGACATCCCCCAGCCCCTCCAGGGCCGGCTAAACTAGTGGACTGTTTTGTGTTTTATTTTATGGGTCTGATTTTATGTTCTATTTGCTTTTCCTTAAACAAACCTCCCTTCATTGTTTAAGATTGCTGTTTTGCCCCAAGTTATGAAAAAGCCTCAGGTTTGCCAGTGGATCTTATGACTGCTTGCTTATGACACCCATGGGCTATAACATTCCTAAGAGGGGAACACTGAAGTTGGAAAGGAATCCTGTATTAAACTTTTTTTTTTTAATGGACGAACAGACATCATATTAGTTTGGGACTCTGCTTGTGTGTTCCCTTGCCTTTCTTCTACATGAAAGAGAGGTAGCAGCAAACCGAAGGTGAAGCAGTGTGTTTAGAAAACTCAGGCGCTGATTCTGTTAAAGCTGGAGCCAGGGCCGTATTAAGCATATGCGGCGCTGGGGTGCAAAGATCTGCCCGATGCCCCTAGGTGATCTGTGCACTCCTATTCGTTGGGTTTTGTTGCTGCCATTGGTGCACGGCAGATCCCGTCCGGAGATGTTTCCTCTGCTGCCGCTTGCATTCCCTGTCGTTCTGCGCTGGCACCCCACGTTGGGCGGCACTAGGAGCATGCGCCGACAGCGGAAAAGCCAGCAAAGGAACCCGCAGCTTGGTGCATGCAACAGGATGTGTCACGCAGTGCCCACATTATACGGCGCTCCGGGCGTGACCGAAACAGTTGGCCACCATGCAGCTGGGGCAAGAGCTGACAGCACAGCGGAGCAGAGAGGTGGCTCGGCGCGAGTTCGGGAGTGAGCATTGGAGCCCGGGGAAGAGCCACCCGCAGTGCTCTGATGGGCTCTGCTCCACTCAGCTGTCGGAGGCTCTTCCCTGGACTCCAATGCTCGGCCCCAGACTCTAGGCCTGGCGCCCCTGAGAGCCCAGCACCCGTGCACCCCTAGCACCAACGGTTAAGATAGCCCTGGCTGGAGCAGCCTCACAGCTTAAGGTCCTGATCCATTAGCACGACCACACACCTGTAGACATGGGTGTAGCCAGGGGGGAGGGGCAGCTGCCCCCCTAAATCAATAAACCTCAATACATAACTGAGGTTCTGCCCCCTCCCCCAAACAAAAATCCTGCCTATGCCCATGCCTGTAGAGTTAAGGTTCAGAACTGGTTATGACTGAATAAGCCCACCAGCAAGCAATTCTGGACACAACATTATTATCTAGGTCATTATATTGTTTTTTAAAAGCTTATGGGCTTGAGAGAAGGGCATGTATCAGATTTCCATTTAGGTAAAATTCATTGTGTAGTGAATTTTAATTGCTATGGGAGAGGATTTATGTCTCAAAAAGTGGGCCAAAAATATAGAATAAAATAAATAAACCCCAGTGCAATCATTGTGTGGGTACTCTACATGCCTGGAAGATATAAATGGGAACATTACAACACATTTAATTTAAGGCAAACAGAACCCATTGTACAAGGCAAAGCAAGCATTTAATAATGGCTTTTAAACTACATCAAATCTATTCAAAGCTCTCAGCTTCTATCATTAAGATTAAGTGAAAGCTCTTACTTTAAAATGTTCTGTTGCTCCAGGCACCAGGGATGCAGCTTTAGAAAGAGGAAGCAATGAGGCAAAAATAGTTAAACAAAAAGAAAGACTGGAAAAAAATTCAGAGAAAGAGAATCATATTTGCAAAAGTTATGTTAAAAATCTTGCAAACTCCTGCATGGAAGTGTATTGGTTTTACCAAGACAAATGTGCCATTTTAAAACCTAGTTGCATCAGAGTTTACATTATTCTCAGTTGATGCAGACCAAAAAATTCTTGAGCCTGCCCACATCAAATGTATATGAAAAGGTGCAGTTACAGAAACCACATGGCATTCTTTGCCAACTTGGTCCCCTATAGATTTTTTCGGACTACAACTCTCATTGTTCCAAGGCAGGTCACCTGTGCTAGCTGAGACTGATGGGAGTTGTAGTCAAAACATCTGGAGGACACCAAGTTGGGGAAGGCTGAAACAAGGAATTTGACTAGCTGTAATGCCATTACATATTTATTAGAGTAAGACCATTTTGTTTTTCCATTGGGTTTTCCATTAAGTTTTGTACTCTAACCTGTTTTAATTGGCCAGCTTGGTGCTGCTTCAGTTTAACATTTAATTGTTGCTTGTTTTATTGTATCTTGTAGGATGTTAGCTACCTTGAGCACTCCTTTGTTAAATGAAAAGGTGGTCGGTCTGTCTGTCTGTCTGTCTGTCGTTACTTCTCTTTCTTTGCATTGTCAGATTTCAAAGCCATTCTCAGTTCCAAGAACCAAGGTAGTCAACTATTGGCTACTCTCTCTCTCTCATCAGATTATTTTAAAGGGCTGTTTATTTAGACTGTGTACACATTAGCAGCTTAAAACACAGCTAGGTTGTTATTTTTCTCAGTTCAGATTGAATTTGGCTTGGGGAAAACATAAAAAACCCAGTTTTTCATACGAAACATCAGGATAGGTATGGATTGTGACTAACATCGCTTCTCCAACCACTGGTGGGAGCAAGCTGGATGCAGAGTAAACAGGACCGTGCACACAGCCTTATTCAAACTTCTGTACCACGGCACCTTCCCAAGGGCTCAAGGTGGGTAATTCAGAAATAAAACAGAGCAGAATCAGTAAGCACAAAATATCCACTTAGGCTTCCTAATTATAATGGAAGTTGGAATGCATTCTGAAGGCAGCATGTTCCCATTTCATATGCAAATAGAAGCTTGACCCCATATATATTTACAAGAGGGTCAACAGCCTCTCAAGTTATCTAGTGAAGCACAGTGCTTTAGTATCAAAAATGACAGTCTGAGTGGAAAATTTCATACAGAGTAAGAGCAACCAGTCGGTAGAGCATGAGACTCTTAATCTCAGGGTCAAGAGTTTGAGCTCCACGTTGGGCAAAAGATTCCTGTGTATTGTATGTACTTTTGTAACCCAGAAACCATTATTAAAAGCCATTTAACATCTCTCTCTCTCTCTCTCTATCTATCTATCTATCTATCTATCTATCTATCTATCTATATACACATATTTACACTCTCACACACACAAGATTCCTGCAATGAAGGAAGTGGGACTTGATGACCCTTGTAGTGCCTTGAATTGTGAATGGAGCACAAACATTTAAATGGCTCCATTTCCCTACAGCAAAACTATTATTTTCATTACAAGCCAGCAGCTGGCTTTGAAAAGCTTTTGATCTCTATTATTTACAAACAGGAAATGAGAAGTTCCAACAGATATCCACATCATTTACGATTGTATCTGGAGTCTGGGATCAGGTCAGTAGCTCAAATGGCCACCTAGATAAATTTTAGGTTTTTAATTCAAAACCTAACAGCTGAGGCACTTCTCTTCTTCCTGCACAAGGGACTTTATAATTGGTCCCCATAACAGCCCTGTGAAATAGGATTGGTACTAAGTGAGGAAGGCACCTACAAAACCTCTTGCATACTGTGGCAGATTCACACATTCCCTCTCACTCTTTACAAAAAAAAAAAAAGCTCAAATTTAAATGACAAAATATACTCTTGGCACCATCACTTGGAAATACTGTAGTGCATACATATTTCAAGGGGTCAATTTCTCAACAGTAAACTAATCAACTGATCCAATTTTCTTTTCAGGAACATCTCACCAGAATATGTTGTGCCATTCCTATGTGCTCTAGTTGCAGATGTCATTCACATTTGGGCAGAATATTGAGAGCTGGGGAAAACATTGAAATAACGTCAGTGTCCCTCCACTCAAAACAGATTGCATCTTGGAAGAGATGAGGTGGGTGAGAGGAGTGTTATAACTATTTGTTTCCATGCCTGGGGCAGACTTCAGTTCCGCTACCCCAAAAGTTATGGACAGTTGCGCGTCTTTAAGGCACAAAATCAAAGTTCTCACTGCTCAGATGGACTGCTCCTGTTTGGTGCTGTTGTGTAGAGGCACCCCATTGGCTACTGCTGTCCCATATCTGGTCTCCAATTTCTCCTCTGACAGTGTTATTTATTGGCTCAATGTGCTTTGCTGTGCTAGGCTGCCAGGGAAAGGGTCGGTGAGAAGCTACAAGACTAAGAACAAGCAGATATCTGGCTTTTCCTCTTCCAGCCTGAAAATGGGACAGATTTACAGGTATTTCATACACCTGAGAGCAGGGGAAAGGAACATAACCCTATGAAAATAAATGGCAACATATTATGTGATTTCCAATGGCCATTTTGTGTCCCTCTCCAAGCTGGGTCTAGGGTAGATACTACAGAGTCTCACCTCCCTTGGGGTGTCCAGTCTTTTATCATTCTTCTGTCCTTCTCTTAAGGCCTACAATGAGAGTATGCCCTACACAGGATGTGAAGCACAAAATGGCCTATAATAAAAGTTCTCTGATCTCTTTGATGGACATTTCACCTACAAGACCATAAGCAGAGACGATCAAACAAACCTCCTGCAAATGGCATTGGCTCAAGTCAGCATCTTCCTTCCCTCTCAAAGATTGCCAGCCCCTAAGCATTTGTAGCAGATTTCCAGGTCACACCTTGTAGATCCTGGCGAGTGGCAAGCGTACACCACCACCTGAACCACCCACATCACAATACTTTACAGTGTGTAATTACAAATTACCGGGGCATTAAATTAAAATCCTTCGTGCAGAACGGCAGCTTTACAAATCTGATCAAGCTTAATTTCTAAGGGTTTCATCTATTTTCTATCTGCTTTGTGTTCATTTTTGGGGGGTTGCCAAATGCAAAGTCAAGGAGGCATGGTCTGCAAATAGATTAGAAGCTGGTCAAGGTATGTGTGAACCTCGCAAGACATCCTTGGACCAGGCACAGATCAGTGCAGCTGCAGGATGTTGGAGCTGGCATATTCTCTCATCCTCACAGGATACATGCCAGAAGCAGCCAAATCCAAAGCAGCACCTTATCCTCTGCAAGTGCCAAGCAAGGTGCCACTGTTTCAGACTTGGCAGTTATTCCATGCAAAGTGGCAGTGTGTTGGCTGGGTAGGCACAACCTCAAGTTGGAGGAGAAGGGGGCGGGGTGGCTAGGGACACAAAGCATCAGGGAAGAAGCCAGATGCTCCGGGCCATATGTGGGCCATCCATGTCTGGAGGTACAAGTCTCTTAGTCTTTTTTATTCAAAGGATGGATAGGTAACAGTCAGCCTTACCTGCAGTGTACTTTGTGCCCTGGCAGTTGGAGCACTGAGGTTGCCGGTCTTTCCTTTGGATCTCGAAACATGGGTTTTAGGCTGGTAGCAAAGCTAGAAACCACTTACTGTACTTTTGCAAGCAGCTATGGCAACTGTCTATTTATATGATCAATTAACCTGTGAACTCACCTTAGCTTGCAAGCTGCTCGCCCATTTAAGATTTAAATCAGAAACTGGAGTGAGTTGCAAGATAGTCCACATCCCAGGGCAAGGTTTGGGGCTTTTGGCTAGTCTTTATTTCATTCTGGAATATATGATAATGTAAGCAAGAGAGAGACACAGTAGCCCAAGAATGACCAACAAGCTTCTACATAAGATGGTAAGACAATTTGAGCAGGGTCTTTTCTTTTTCTTTTTTTACTGTCTGTAGAGCATTTAGCTTTTTTAGCTGTTTGTCAAGCACACAGGTGTTGACCTCAGGTATATAATATTACTACCTTGGGTCCAGCAACGTCGAGATATGCCTGCCTTACTCACTCACTCGAGGTTTATAAACTGGACTTCTGTGAGTACAGGAAGTGTAAGTATCATCCCAGCAAGTGTGAACAGATATAACTCTCATATGAAGAGATCTTGCAAAAGCTAGTACTAAGGAGTGGGGTTATGATTCATTAGATCTCCAAGGCTGGCGGGCTATATAGGTGTTACTTCAGGAAGCACAAATGCAGCTATTTGTGAAGTCATGACGAAGTTGGCCACAGAAGCTCTCTCCCAGTTGCTGCGCTGAGCAACATCCTTCATAACTTCGGCTCTTTGCTCTTTTCTGAGCCTGCTCTCCTAATGGCTCTGCCTACATAGCAGTAGCCAGTGCTTTTTTCCTGAGGGTACGCATACCCCTAAACATTTTGTGAATCTAACAGAAGAAACTATTAAGAACAAAGTTTCTTCTCTAGCACAGTGAATCGTCAGTTCCATTGCTACCCCCGATGGCGGCCTCATTTCCTGTCACGGTGATTCCTGAGTCTGACAGAAGCAAGCGTTTAATGTGTGAAGGAGTTGGACTCTAGCACTGTGATTGGTCAGTTTCATTGTTACCACCTCCGATGGCGGCTTCATTTCCTTTCCTGGTGTTTCCTGAGTCTCAGATGGAAGTGAGTGTTTAATGTGTGAAGCAGTGTGGAATGTGGATGTGTGATGTTTTACAGAGGAATTGGGAAGGCACACAACCTCTTGCCAATGTGGAGGTTACTGTGAGCTGTCAGCTGTGTAATATGAGGTAATGCATCTTCTATGTACTTTTGTCCATTTACTGTATTTATTTTCCCCGATTTGAACTATAAAAGGGTGATTTTCTTGAGTCAAAATGAGAGTACCCCTAATGAACTCTGGGATGAGTCACTCAGCAAATAATAAAGATCATTCTCTTAGACTTCTACCCTGAACTAGGAATCCTCTTTGCATGGTGGTGGAATGCCTGACCAATGAATTATTAAAAAGGGACATACATGCAAAAGGAACATTTCACTTTAAGGGGGAACGAACTTGAACTTTTACATGGAGGCCTCAGGCCAGCTGTTAAGTGCACTGGGCAAGGCGAGGACACTGCACCGCTGTGCAAAGAGTCCTCAGAACCCAGGTGACAACAGCATGAAATCCCCTCCAGGCAAAATTAGATATTGGAAAAGATGCAGGTCTTTCTCTTCCCTCTCCTCAGTTCTGCCTGAAGAGATACTACTCTTCATGTATCCTACCCCAACAGACAATCAATGTGAGGCAGGGCCAGGGAAACACACAGCCAAACGAAATTAGCATAATGCAGGGTTTAGCTGATGTAGTGCCCTCCAGACGTTGCCAGACTACAACGCCCATCAACCCATCAGCAGAGACGATGGGAGGTGCAGTCCAACATCTGGAGGCCACCTTGGTCACCCTGACTTAATGGCACATTTTACCAGGAAGATGGGAGAAGCTCGTCTTCTTTCAATGTCTTGTTCTACTCTAAGAAATTTCTCAGCTAGGGCCATGCCACTTTGACAGATGCCCCTTGACTGTCACACTTTAGTTTCATTTTGGGGTGTGGGAGCACAACCAGGAAGACTTCAGATCTGCCACTTAAAAGCTCCATGCAGTGGCATTTCCATTTCATATTCGAAAAGGGAGAGATAATGCCTCTCCTCCCTCTTATAAACAAGTCTGCCAAGCTCCAGATAAAAAAAAAAAAAGCAATAGCCAGAAACAAACCCACGCAGCAGGAGGGTCAAGGCTGAGAGCCGATTAGACCTTCAGGGCAGCATGCAGCATCACCCAGGAGATGACAGATGAGCACGTTGCCAGGCACACAAGTGCCAGAGGAGCTTGACAGCCCCAGTCTCTCTCTCCGCTGCATATAGAGCAGACTTGCTCCCTGCTAGTCTGGTGTCAGAGGAGTTTCTATGGCTGCCGTTGTACTGACAGGATGAGGGTGACCTAAAGGGAATTGTCATAAGCAAAGCAAACACCTCTCTTGTCCCACCTTTCAGTGAGCATTCAAGCAGGCAATGCAACCTGCAGACATTGTGGAAGGGTCTCAGAACACACTTGCATGCTCCAAAACCTTCCAGCATCTTGGAACCTATGACAGCATCACCCCCAAATGGCTTGTTACGTAACCTTATCTGACTTCGTGCTAAACAGGCTAATGGAACAAGGCCTCAGCCTGGGCGCTTTACCAGGCTTCACCTCGGAATATGCAAAGTAGGATTTTGATACACTGGACTTTCTCCTGCTACGGAACACTAGACTCCCAGCCTCCAAAGCTGATGCCAAGTCATGGTATCAGATACTTCTAGGCATGTATTGTTCGTTCATTACAGTTTGGCGAAGCTAGGCCATTTGCATTAACACCTGTAGTGGTAACCTGGTTACTGGTAGAATCCCACACCTGCTTTCTATTGTAAGGTTCAGTCCACATTCCACAATCTGGGGAAAGTTAAGCTCACCACAGCACACTCTTATGTAACAGCATAAGCCTATGTATATTTGCTTGGAAGTAAGTGCCAATTTAATTCAATGGAGCTTACTCCTAGCACAAGATTGTACTGTAAGGCTGCATTCCTAAATCCACTCACAAGAATGTAAACATAACTGAACCAAGAGGGGCTTAATTTCAAGCAAACTTAATTCAGATTGCTCTGCTTGGCTGCAGTCCTATGCATACTTACCTGGCAAGTAGAATTAATAGTGGGATTTAGCAGTAAACAAGCATAGGATTGCGTCCTAAAAAGAACACCTCTCGCTAGCTTTGGACACATGTAAGAAAACTGTAGAGATAAGTATTCTACATTTCAACAATGAACATTTCAATCAGAATGTTGTAGTTTAGCATACTGTTAGGAGTTGGTGGGTGCTAGACACCCTAAATTCCTGGGTCTAATAGGTCTTAGAACTTAATCAATGTTTGGAGTATTACAACTGGGAAATAAGCCAGAACCTGTGTATTAGACTCATGAGCCAGAGCTGCACTAACCTGTGTGCTGGACAATGCTAATTCTGTGGAATCAGCATGTTTTAAGGGCCAATTCAGCCAAGCTGGCTTCTGTGTAAGGTGACAACTTTGGGCTGAGCCATTAGGAGGATACAAAGCATCAAAGGGAGCACTGTGTGAGACGGCAAAATGAGTGGGGCCTTTCAAAATGAGTGAAGTGAGTTAGAAGCTTGGGGAGGAGTTATGTGACAGGGGAGCAGAAAGGAGACAGGGCACAATGACTCATGTCTGTTTGGATCCTAGGATGCATCTATGGGAGAAGAAAGACCCTCTTCAGAGTGTAATGCTGGAAATCCTTTCATCGTAGGCTCAGGTTGCCTCACCTGGCCTTGTGGGTGGGCCAGCCCTGGTTATGGCCAGTAATCTGGCCACTGCTTTTTGAACCAGCTGAATTTTCCAAGTTGTCTGCAAGGGCACCCCATGTAGAACACTTTGAAATAACCCAATCTGTAAGTTACCAAAGCATGGAGTACCATGGCCAAGTTATCCCTGTTCAAAAGGGGCTGTAGGTGGTGAACCAGCTGTAGCTGGAAATAGGCATTCCTAGCTAATGGACTTGCTCTAACTCAACTCAACTCTGCCCATATCTGAGCCATTTTGTCCCTAAAGTGCCTTGCAAATTGCTACAGCAGGGTGCTGTTGCAGACAGGCTGAGAACAAGAAACCACTTATAAATTGTGTTCTTGTCACTATGACTACGGACAAGTCTACCTCTACATGAGCCTTCCTAATCTGATGCCTTCCAGATCTTGTTGGACCACATCACTGAGGCCAAGAGTGGGGTTTCGTCATCTGAGCAGCCCAGGAGCTCCATACACACTGCCCAGGCTTGTGACCCAGGGAGCTCACTTTGGTGCTGCTGATGCAGCCGTTTGACTTCACCCCCAGAGGCACACTCCGTTGTCTCTCAAGACAGATGGATGCCAACAACAAAAACAATTCCCTTCATCCCTGACTATTAGCCATGCATGCTGGGGGGCTGCAGTCCAAAACATCTCAAGGGCACTAGGTTGGGGAAGGCTGTTCTATGCTTTGCTTCTGCACTAAGTAGCCTCTATCCTGCTCAAAGCTCTGGCTTGAGACCTCACAGTGCACCATGATGATTTCGGGTTCCCATCTCTGCAATTGCACTTTGGAGTAATTAAAACAAACCCCCTCCAGACTGCTTTCCATTTCAAAAATTCAACTTCTGAATATCTTCATGAATAATGCGGTTCTGATCAAGCTCCCCTAGTCTCTTTGCTCATCTTTATGCCAGTTTCACAGGCTGGGTCCCCCACCCTCTCTTCCCTAGCGATAGGAATGAGACAACACGACAGTTCTTTCTCCATATCACTCTCAGGCTAAGAAAAAAGGAGCTCACAGAACTTTTCCAGCTCATCCCCTGCAGGCCACAATATAGCAAAGCTACTCTCAAATGCGATTGCATAACAAGCAGCAGAAAGGCTTGTTGAGGTTAACAATATTTTACATAAATGATAAGGGCTACAACTGGACCGTTTTCCTCTTGCCATCAAGCTAAAGGGGAAACCAGTGGGGCAGCAATAATGACCTCAAAGGATCTGAGCCATGCAAGAACATTGCCATAAAAAAAACCAGGCCATGTTAAGACTTCCCTTTGCACTGAACAGAGTGTGAACCTAAATGTCTCCTAATGCCCCGGCAGCTAGGGATTACTTTACAAAATGAAAGTCAAAAGGGCAGCATTGCATGACTCAGCCAAGGGAATCAAATGAAGAACTATGGGTTTCATTCCAGGAATCAGTAGGACGGACCTACATGAAACCATTTGTCCAGTACCCAAAAACTTTGCATATTTCAACCATTTCATTACTTACCTTCATTCTATTTGATTTAAAGACCCTGTTCATCAACTATGTAAGAAGAAAATGCAGTCAGCAGAGCAGGCTTTAATTTTCCTGATGCTGTAACATTTCTGACCAAAGTGTGCCTTAGGTATCTTATACCTTGAAACTGATAAACACTGGGCACAATCTGGCCAGTGTTAAGCGAATTAACATCCCATTGATTTCAATGGAAAAATCAAAGGTTCCTTAATATGCTTAGCTTTGATAAGAAACTTTTAGAGTAGCCAAGGCATAGGCAAACTCAGCCCTCCAGATGTTTTGGGACTACAGCTCCAATGATCCCTAGCTAACAGGACCAGTGGTCAGGGATGATGGGAACTGTAGTCCCAAAACATCTGGAAGGCCAAGTCTGCCTATGCCTGGAGTAGCCTGTGGTTTTTTTAAGAGGAGGAAAAGACCTAACTGTGTTGGCCCAGGAAGGCCTTAACAGCTAAATTCCTGTAGCAGAAAGGAACAAAAATGGGATGGACGCTCCTTGCCGTTTAGTATCTGAAGACCATTCTTGTCTTTCTTCCGTGTACTGCTGTGAATTCCTGTCTGGTAAGGAAAAACAGGAATGGATCAACTTTTTTGCCTTAGCTATCCCAGTGGCTAACCTCTGATGAGAGACAGCAGGAACACAACCCTGTTGACCCTCCTTGATCTCTTCACAGCTTTTGATAGCTTCAGCCCTGACATCCTTCTGCACCAGCTCTGTGAGTTGGGAATGGAAGGCTCAGCAGTTCCCTTCCTACTGCAAATGGGGCTCTGGGAAGTGGCATTGGGATGGTTCTTCTCAACCCCTTGTGCTAAGGGATCCCATAGTGTTCCAGCCTATCCCCACTTTTGAATGACTATATGAAATTACTGGGTGAGCTTATTCCGGGATGTAAGAGTTAAGTTCAGCCAGTATGCCGATGACACTCAGCTGTATGTCTCCATTTCAGCAAAGTCCCATAATGCTGTAAAAATGATGATTGCCTGCTACCATGGAGTCCCTTTTATCAGCTACTGCTGGTTTGCCAGCTGCAGCCACTCTTAGACACAGAGAGTCTGGCGTAATCATGTATCCATTTCCTTAATGAATTACATACAGCTGTCCTTGAGGACGGTTCAGAAGTTTCAATGAGTACAGAACACAGCTTACCAGAATTGTGACTGGCCATCCAAACCTGGTCCACCCAAACTACACCGATTTAGAAAGTTTAATTGGCAGCCTGTTCACTTCCAGGATTAATTTAAGGGGCTAGTTCTTACCTTTAAAGCTCTAAATGGCTTTGAACTCAAGTACTGTACCTGAAGGAGCATCTACTTCCATATCAACCTGCCTGGTATTAAATAGCATCTGCCAAAGTCCATCTCCATATATGTCCTCCAAGAGGTGCAAAAACAAAGCTCTCACAGTAGTAGCACCCCCAAATAAGTTTGCCTGGCTTCAATGATGCTGCCATTTAGCTCCAAGCAAACACTTTTTTTTTTATTAGCCAGGCATACTGACACATTTTATAAATTTAATCATACGTTAGTATGCACTAACGTTTTGTCTCCTCTTTTTGTTTTTCCCCTCTAGATCTGCTCTATGCTGTTCACTGTCCTGAAATCCAATATGAAGGGATGCATAAAAAGGTCTTAAACAAATAAACTAGCTAGCCAGCTCCAAGTCAGATGCTACTGCCTGCCTTCTATTGGCTTGCACTAGACATTTCTGTGCCTTCAGCTTACTCCAACTCATCACGATAGCATAATGAACATCTTTATATTATTACTTTCCATCTCATCTGAATTCCTCCACCAACTCAACAAGAAGTAGAGAGAAACGAGAGGAAAAGCATTCAGCACCTTGCTAAATTGACACTATTGGCATCTTTGTGGAAAATGTCAAACAAGAGAGTTGATTACTTCCAACTTCCTGTGGTATTTGGACATGCTCATTCAGAATTTGGATGAATCTTGATTTATTTCACACAAACCATTAGATTTTAAAAGGTATTCAAGCTTTAAAGACGGCTATTTAACAAATCAGCTGGTTAAGGTAACACTAGCTGCACCGTTTCTGAATTGATAGCCTACCCCATTCAATAATAAGCATATATTCAGTGGCAGTGAAAAGCAGATTTTCTAGGCAATCATGCCAGTGGTTTTACCATTAACAAAAAGGGCAAGTGTGGGGGGGTAGAACAAAGAAGAGCCATCACTGAGTTTTCCAATATACCATGTATTTTTTTTAAATGATCCCATCACTTTCCCTCTGGAGTGAGTAATTAAATAATCTATAATGAAGTTTCTCACTATAAGCCTATATTGCAATAGCCCTCTTTATTGCTCTGACATATGGAATATTACTCTGCCAACTATTCCAAGCTCTCAGCTTGGTTCCTCAGCTGGATGCACAACAGTCAGATTACCTCATTATATCAGTGTTATTCTTGTTTTGAACTTGCTGTTCTACAGCAAGGGTCTCAATTTGCACGCACCTGCATTTTATAATACGGGCAACACCCTTTTGATTTTAAGAATCCATTTGATGGTGTAATAAGGGCAATAAGCAACAGAAAAAGAGTTCAACAAACAGACTACTGTCTTCCCAAATGGATCAAGACCTGTGTTTTAATAGCAACTAAGTGCCAACAATGGGATCGTGAGAAACTCCACTGTAGACCAAAAGGGCTACTGCTGACCTTCGGTATCAAACTTTGGCCGGTATCAAACACCAGTAAGAAGTGGCAGGAATCAAAGAGACTCCACCATAGCATGGCAAACCACTGCCACAGGATCTTTGTGTACAAATATATTCCCCCGCTCCTCAACTCCTCGCCCTATATGTGTACATTCTTTAATCCAAAGAGTGGAGAGGTCAATTCCTGCTGGTGGAACTCAGGAAAAGCAAGCATGGCCATGAGCTGTGGCTACACCGCGACCAGAATTAGTGTTTTTTTCACTAATCTAGTCCATGTCGCTTGAGGCTGATCCTGACGGCTGAAGTAGGAAAAATAATAACAATCAGCAATCAGCAGGACACTGGAAAGAAAGGCTATTTATTACAAAAGTATGATGGAAATTCTATCCCATTTACAGTTAATCCCTTTACAAAAGCCAGTGCCAGTCCAAAGGCAAGTTATCCTTCCATTTAGTACCATTACACGGCAGTGCACTGAAGCAGGTTCAGTCTGAAATGCGTAGATGGTGATAATGTACAAAAAACACATACAACACACAAACACACACTTCAACATCAGCAGCATTAGTAAGACAAATTCGTAATGCAGGAAGCTGCCCAGGAGCAGTAGATAACTACATCAGACACTACAGACACACAGATGCCTAGGGCAGAGACCAAATCACTCCTTCAAAGCAATCGCATTAAGAGATGAACTACAGATTCAGGAGCACTATGTGGCGCGGTCCTCACTTCAAGGCAGAGGTGATGGTTGGCACAAATGCTCTTCCATTCCAGGAACTTCCTGCCTGCAAAAAGCTCCCATGTCACAGAGAAGGGTTCTAGCCAGGCCTACCTGATATGCTAGCTGTATATGTGAAAGGTTGCTTGTTTTTAAGTAAAGAAACATTTAAACATGTGACTGATCCTCCATTTTCAGTTTGAAGTGATCCAATTCAAGATGGGCTGGCCAATGTTTCTGAATGAGTAGTTCAGTTCTACTTACCTACCACTTAGGACTCTATGCAAATAAAATTTGTGCCGTTTCTGGCAAATGTTATCTGCTACACTCTGGACATGGGGTTCTTGACCATAATACACAGAATGACAAACCAATACAGAACACAGTACTTGCCGAGGAATGAGCTATCATAGTGTCATTCCACAAGAAGAACATCAGGAATTTTTATTGCTGATTTTTATTCCTTCCTTCCTAGAAGGAATACTGTAGAATAATACTTGTTAGTCCTACATTAATATGGAAGGGAAAAAACTGCCCAAGACACAAGTTTTATTTAGGCACATATTCCATCACAACAGAATTCTCTGGGTGCCAGTAAGACCACTGGAGGAGGGGGAAGGGGAGGCAGTTCTGATTACTGGATCTGGAGTCTAGGCCATGTAGATGCAACCACTGGTAGAGAAGTCAATGATCCTATAAATGCAAACTTGATCCTATAAATGTTATTACCCTTCAAACATAATGAATGATATCTGCAGAGCCACAGAGGTCTGCCTTCTACAGGGATATTTTGCACTCAAGAAAACACATAATCTGACCCATACCCTGTTTTGAGTCAAATACTTTGGGAGTTTTTAAAGAAGAAGAAATGGGGGTCGTTCATTAGAACTGTGATGGAATAGGTGAGTTGCTAAGCTATGAAAGCCCTTTTATAAGCCATTAACTGATTTGTGAAAAGACACTAATGGGTTAGAGACACCCACACCTATCAACACCATTTATCAAATGGAAGGCCACTTGTCCACAGTGAAGTCATAACTGCTGCACAGCTAAGGCACATTCACTGAAAACAACTCCAGACCACAGATCTTGCCCACAGAACCTACTTATTTGCTTACTTATATTGGTGCTACTCTTCCAAAGCTAAAAAGCTCTATGTCATAGAGTGACATAGAGCTCGATAGTATTAGAAGACCAGTACCATAGAGTGACAGCTAATAGGAATGGCAAGCCTGACACTTGTTGACTTTTTTTAAAGATTCTGATTCTATGTGTTTAGTATCCATGATCCCCTTCTACTGTGGTAAAGAAGTCCTGTCAGAAAAACTTCAAAAGAATTAGCTGCTCAAGACAGCAGCATCTTTCAGCTAGGGACAGCACTCGTAGTGTAGGTATACAGGTGTATGTTGGGATGTGAGATTTCTCAGAATGCAAGGGAAGGCGACAATAAACAGTCACCCACTGGAGTACTGTAGAATCCAAGGATGAAATGTATAGATAGCCTTGCTGAATAATTGAATTAAGTAGTAGAAATATTACCTTGATCAATATCTCTTGATCTCAGGGGGTGGGAAAAGAAATGGGTTTCCCTCCTCCGAAAAGCAACAGCAGTTGCTAATATTTAACTGATGTAGAAAAGTACTATAACATGGAATCCACTAATAAAGGCAAAATTGAATAGTTCAGTGACTTCATGATGGGACCTAACCTCAGGGAAATCTAGTCAAGTGCTTCGTGAAATACAAGACGGCCAAGTCCTCTTAGTAACAGCTGGCTATCTTATTGCTTTTCTATGATTATCAACTGTATTGTTACTGCCTATATTCTATTGTACTTACAATCTACTGGTTCTCCCAGCAACAAAGATGCAGAATAATGGGAAGTTTTCGTGACTTCCCTTCTTTTCTATATATAATATCTGAGGAGTCAGGTCAGCCACACGAGCGTATTTCCTGCCACAGGAAACGGTAATCATATCAAAACCAGTACCGGTAACTCATTTCAGCAATTTCCACCAGTTGTCAACAAGTGAGTTAAAATCAAAGGCTGGAACCCATCATCATCTCTGCTAACTGAAAGGCTGGTCACGACAGTCTTAAACTAGTTAAGCCAGACCAGCTAAATCAGTCTTGTGTTTCCCTTCTTAATGGACCTGGCAGCCTGACAGCAGCCAACATGCCTCATCCAGCCTCTCCTGGGAATGTTGGCATATCGTCTCCATGCCAACAGAGATAGCCCTTTGATGATGGCACAGAGGGATAGGAAGTGGCAGGCTTCAAGCTTTAACACAGACACTAAAATGAATTACTGGGTGGCCTCAATTTCTGTGTCATGTACAAAAGAAGGCTTCAGGGGACCAATTTAACAGAAGCCAAGGCTGAATTTGCTCCAGAGAACAAGAGATGGAATTAAAAGAACGTTTTGCAGGGGAACGCCTTGCTCAACCTTTTTGTCAAACTTTTCTCACATCGCTGCAGAAGTGGATTCCCACTAAGCAACTGAAGAGCTCTATTCTGCTTATCAAGCTACATCCCTCCCTTTCTTGATAGCATACGACACAGAGGTTAATTCCTCCTTAAAAAAAACACATGCATTAAAAAAAAATCAACATTCCTGTACCATAGCAGTTAGAAGCATGTTCTGCACACTCTACATTCATTAAAGAGATACAAGCTTCCCCACAGGAAGAAGTGTTAGTAGGCAACTGAATTAGTAGAATGAGTGACATCACAGCTCTCAGCACAAGCTTTAACATTATGTATTCAACTTCTAGCACGCATGCACGCACATGCACGCACACACTCACTCAAAGGCACCATTCCTCACTGTCAGAGGAATTTAGGGCAGGAAACCTAAACAATAATAATAAAAACATCTTTCTCTGCTTTGGAGCTTCTTAAACAAAAGGATAATCCGAAGAATGGAATGCTGCAGCTTCATTTCTGCACGAGATCTTCCAGGTAACTGTTAAAGGCTATTCTGAATGGGTGTCTGTGCTCAGACAGCAAAGGCTTTATGCAAAAACAACTCATTGCCTTTTGTGTGATGGGCAGACAGAGCACTGGATCGCAGAAAGCTTTATGCTTTATGTCCAAGTCCCTGAACTTAGAAAAGCAGTCAGAAGACTCTCCCAGGAGCACGTACCATATGTACACAAATACTTTTAAGTTCATGAAAAAAGAAGTTATTGGATATTAACTATCCTGGTCTCAGAAGACTGTTTCCTCTGTTACACGCACTTGATCTTTCCTGAGCTCTGTTAAATCCCTTATGAGCAGAGACAGGAAGACATGAGAGATACCCTTGCAAAACACACACGTCCTCCAACTCACACAAAATGACACCACTGTGGAGCCCATGGCTGTGGGACAGTTAACATATTGCTTGGATGGTTCAAACTTTTAAGTAGCAGCAGGTTCAAGTAAATGGGGTTCTAGGACCCACAGAGAGGTTCTCCTTCATAGTTGCCACCTCCTCTTCTCAGACCTCAAGGTTGACAGTCCACTGCTTCAGCGCAGAAATGCTGTTGGGGAAACAATCCTTCAAAGCTCTTGTGCAGTGGGTTTCACCACTTGTCTTCTTGTTTATTCCCTTTTCCCCCCAGGCTGTATCTAGAACTCCCATGTTTCCAGCCACCTAAGCCCTGCCATTGGGCTGTTGAGATCAGAAGCCAGAGGTCCTATCATTCCATAGGAGAGAGGGTGGAAGAGGTAGAAGCTGTGGAAAAGATCTAAACATGAATCAAATTCCTAGAGACCCAACGTCACAACAGTAGACCACATAATTGGGTGCAGTCGGTATAAAGTGTAGAGCTACTTGATATACCACTGAGGAACCCTGAAATATTCAATTGTTTTGGCGGTGGCAAACTTGCAAGGCAGATCAAAGTTCTTTCACACACATTAGAGGATCGAACCAAATAAAGGACATAAGATGCACTGTCCACTAAACTCTGCAATCAAAGGGGACAGAAAATTGTGAAAGAAAAGCTTGTGTCATCTTTGCCCTGGGACGTTGCAATGATAGATGCACCTGAGCCATTATGAAGCTGCTAACTAAGATTGCTGCTGCTTCAGGAGAGGCAGTTTCTGAAGAGGGCAATGGCTGAATGTTAGCATTAGTCAATATCAAGAACCGTTATGGTGACAACAAAATGGGCCACACAAGGAAACAGTCTTGTAGGAGCTTCCCTACATGGTTTCCTGCTTACTTGTCAGCATTTTTCAGGGTTTGGTAATGATGCAAGGCCTTTCCCCTCAAAAATAACCTTCAGATGTGTGTTAACTATTCAGGAACCAATTCTCACCTGTAGATACTAAGCAGAATCAGCACCATTATCCCATAATTGTAAACCTTCCTAGATTGGATGCTGGCTGACAGAGCACCAGCACAAAATTTCAGAAATACATCCCATGTAATCCCTGAGGGAGAAAGAGAAAAAGGAAGATTGGCCAGGTACACTGAAACTAGAAAGCACAGTGGTACCTTGGTTTTAGAACATAATCCGTTCCAGAAGACCATTCGAGTTCGGGAACGTTCGAAAACTGAAAACTCAATAGCCGATAGCTAGGCCCCAGGATCTTGCACTCAGTGGAAGCTGCATGGCACGTTTGACTTCTAAGGCGTGTTTGAAAACTGAAGCATTTACTTCCAGGTTTACAGCATTCAAAAACCAAAATGTTCGTCAACAGAGACGTTCGAAAACCAAGGTGCCACTGTATCAGTAATCACATCAATATGTATAGTCACAGCCCAGGATCAAGCCATCAACCCATCTCCCCAAGATAAATCAATTCTATTTCAATCAGATGGAGTTTTCCAGTGGCAGAAAGCTAATATTCTTTATTTTACCAGGCAAAGTGAATCATGCAAGTTAGCCCCTATTGAAAGAAGCATAAGATCAAAAATCACTCATCTTGAATTTCTCATGGCTATATTGATTCTAATATCCGTGACTTAATTTTCCTTTCTTTCAGAAAAGAATCATCAAGCTAATATAGAAACATTGATGATTATGCTAGACAGTGGCCAGCAGGCGTGTATTTCCGGATGAAATTATTTCCCCCCCCCACTTGCTGATACCCTTAACATAAGAAGCAAAACAAAGAATGCTATAAAATACAGATGATTTCTATAGCACTTGTGGCAGTAGAATGTAATCTTTACCACACAGATTGTCATAAAAATCTTCTTGATAGGTCATTATTATGTCCATATCAAAAGGTACGGAACTGACAAGGATTGGAGAATAAGCTGCCCAAGGCTACCCCATAAGAACTGACTTTTGAACCCAAGTCTCCCAGATCAAAGGGTGACCAAACTGGTCTTGCTGTTGATCAAGATACAGTGCACTGAAGAAACTTTCAGAACATTAACCCCAAACCAACTGTGTGACAATGACCTTTTACACTCATGTCCTTTCAAAACTCTTAATGGGTCACAACATTTCGATTCTGTTGAAATTTGATGAAACTTACCTGTCAACATAGAGGAGAAAAGCATGGCAGGAAAATAATGATGAAAATAGAGCACTCTGCCCATCATGAAGAAGGGAAAGTAATGGAGGACCCATCCTAGCATAATCCTTCCTCCGCTATGTAGCAGGACTCGAGAAAGCTCTGGAACAGAACACATTTCTTGAATTCTTTTTATCTTAACCTGTATAAACATGTGTTCACAAAGCTTCCAGCAGAAATCTAGTTTTATGGAGTTTATAAAATGGTTTGGTTTCTACCCAAAAAGGTTGTTCCAGTTGCACAAGGACTTCTGATTGTGCAACAGAACTTCCCCTCCTTCTCCCTGTGTCCTCCCACCTCCCAAAAATCTGCTCCAGAGGGTTGCGGGGGGACCCAGAACAGATTGCAGGGCAGGCAGCAGGAAGGAGTTCAGTTGGAAATCCTTGCATGAATGCGATAACTTGGTTGGATACAATTCTGTGTGTTTTTACTTCACCAGTTTAGAGTCTAGGAGAAAATATTACTACTGCTGCATGCCCAGTGCAATGTGTTCCCGACAAGCCAACCCAGCTACACTGTAAATAACCAGATCTAATTCCAGCATGTATGTTAGCAATTGCTGTAGCTCCAAACCAGCAGAGATTAAGAAAACGAGGTAAGAGAGCTGTTTCCTCATCTGATATCACAATTCCATGCAGAAACAAAGAAGGTGTTATGGACATTCACCTCACCAACAAGCTCCAAACAGAGTTTAAAGAGAGCATTCTGATTAAGACCCTCAGAATGTGGCTTTCCATAACTTTTGTTGCTACTAGACAATGAAACATTAACAATATCACTGTGTGCAACAGAGAAGCCAATAAATGAATTAAGCAGCAGCTAATAACTCTCAAAGACCCAGTAGATGACTATCCTTCAGCTGTCAGGGAGACAGTAAAACCCAAAAAGAATAGTCCCAATCAGGAATTTTCAAGAATTTCCAAGAATATGAAGTCTGAGAAGGAATTGCTCTCTCAGGCTATTTTCCTTGGGAACCTTAGAGCAGTAACAGTAGCTTTTCAACTTCAAGTTCCTTGGATTTTCTTTGCTTGATCAACACTAATCATCTCCCTGCTCCACATGCACAAACAAAAAACTTTTACTGAAGGGAATGTGGTCTAGCATTTACTACATGGACTTTCTCCTTTTAAGTTGCCTCCTTCCATTAGAAAGGACCAGAACATCTCTTTAAAAACTAGGCCGAAATTCAGCAAATCAACCTTTGTGAGCAGATTTAAGAGTGCATGGTGGTTCGTCTGCACTGGGCGCCAAGCTGGGAGCACCACAGGGAGCATCGCAACAAGGACTAAAATGGAAAGTAAGAGGTAGGGGAACTGCCTCTGCAATCTGAAAGCCCGAAGTCTTCCATTCCTGTTGCACTCTACCCATGATTCCTTTGATACTGCACTCGGTGTCCTCTCATGGACAGTGGAAGTAGATCTGCAGCAGGAAGCCATAATGTTTATAAAACAGAAGAGAAGGTTATAGACCCAGAAGGCAGGAATTTTACTTTACCTTTGTGCTCAGCTTTTAGCCGAACTCCCCTCTTCATGGCCACAGAAACGAATATTGCCATTGTGATATACAATCCAAGAGTAATTAGGTTCAGCCACCAGATCACCTGTGAGGGAAAGCCTTGCAAGTAGACAAAGATGCACAAAAGGCACCATAAAACTACAGGGAGGGGAATGAGAGGACCTATCTGGAGGGAAGGGAGGGAAGCCAAATTCCCTCATCCCACCTAGGGGAACGAAAAGTATATTCTCCTTACCGGATTTCCCAGCAAATAAACCCTGTAGTCTGTTTCATTGACTCCAGAAAAACGAAGGCCCTGTGGAGAAATTGATGGCCGCCATCAGTATGTGATCAACACAGGTTTTTTCAGTCTACATTTTACCTTAAGCCTGAGGTTTCCATAACAATAAACATCTGTGTAAGAAAGAAACTGGAACAATGTATCATATGTGGTGGGAGTGTGGACTTATCAAACAATTTTGGAATAATATATATGAGGAAATTTTTTAAAATGTTTAAAATATCCTTTATGAAAAAGCCAGAAGCATTTCTTCTAGGTTTAATTACAAATGATATTCCTGGTGATAAAAAGAAAGTATTTCTATATGCGACAATGGCGGTCAGGATGCCTATAGCTGCAAATTGGAGGGGGTGGGGAATTCCATCGGTATGAGAGTGGCAAATCAAACTATGTGAATACATAGACTTGGCAAGATTAACAGCAGTCTTAAGAGGACAATCAGACCAAAAATTAATAAAAGAATGGGACTGTGTTAAAGAGTATATGAAAAAACATTGTTCAGGAATAAATATAATGATCTGTGATGAATGAAGTTTGCAGGCATAAGGAAAAGAAAAAATAGTTATGAAATGCATAAAACCGAAGTAAAAAATGTACATATACATATAATACAACGGAAAAGCAAAAATGGAAATTTTAAGTCACTAAAGGATGGAAGGAAGTCAAAATGCATGTATGTATGTATGTTTGGTTATGTTTTGTTATAGTCGTCGTTTTTCCTTGTTTGTTTTTCTTTTTTTCTTTCCCCACCCCCTTTGTTTTAGTTTTCTGATTAATGTTTTATTTTATTTTTATCTTATGTTGTAACTTGGCATGGAAAAAAACAACAATAAAAATCTGTAAGATCAAAGATTTCCACAGGGATCCTCCATTACAAGACAGAGAAGTGTCTCCAATGAAATAGTGTTTAAAGCCCTACATTTTAAACCCACAATAGTGTTTAAAGCCCTAAATGACCCAGGCCCCAAAAATCTGAAAGACACCTCCCAACAGATCCTCTTGGGTGCTAAGATTGGCAGGGGAGACCCTTTTGGGAGTTCCGCCCTTCTCAAAAGCTTTGGGGGAGAGGTGGCCCAGGCAAGGGCATTATCTGTGGCACCCCCCCCCAAAGCTGCTGAACTCCCTCCCCATAGAGTCTGACAACTTCATTATGCAGTTTTCTGCAAATGCTGCAGACCTCTTTACCCTGGCCTTTGACATTTGAGATGTGATTTTTTGTGATGTTTTTAAATTGTACTCATACTGTTTTAAACTGTGTCTTAATTTTTGTAACCTGCAAAGTGTAGGTAATAAATTGAAATAAACAGAGTAACAATAGTGTAGCTTCTATAATCAAACCTCATAATTATATTAGGAACTATTTCAGTCTTTGCTGTTCCGATAGTCGCACAGCAGCAGCCCCTGTTGTCTGGGAGCCAATGGTTATTTAACATGTCGTTCCTTAGCAGCAAGAACCATGGGAGGGCAAATCAGAATTGGTTTTCTGCAAAAGCCATTTAAAACAAGCCCTGCGAAAAATTCCCAGATACAATTGAAGATCAGCTATTCACAATGTTACCTTGAAAACAATGAGATACAACATGAAGTTAAACAAGTTACAGTGCCTCAGAATTTGTTTTGCCCACATACTTGGTAATTGATAGGCCAGTGCCAGGGTTTGGATGTGACTTCATTCTCCTTTGGTTTGAGGCCACTGTTCCCCTGCAAGGAAAAACAACAACTATATCAGTTAGCAGCTATGCTGAACTAAATATTCTCCCTCAATATATATTGATATACAAGCTTTTTACATGTAAAATGAAAACTAAAAGGACCCTTGCTGTATCAGACAAAGTGCATAACTACTCCAGAATCCTGTTTCACAAAGGAGGACATGAGAGCCATAGCCCTCTCTGACTCCTGTCCTCCATCAACTGATAATTCGAGACATACTGCCTTCAAATCATGATAGCTATCAAAACCTGTAGCCGTTGATAGACTTATCCTCCAGATTTGCATCTGTATGCAATTTACAGACCCAGACCTCTCTTTTTGCAAAAAGTCAATATGCCTTTTTGCATGTCTAGATGAACAGCATATAGATCTTTCCTTGGGAAATTCTCTCCCGTTACTGTAGTCTAGAAGTGAACAAATTTCCCAAGGAAATATCTAAATGCCGTTCGCATAGGCATGCTAGGCTTCCCTAGATAGTAGCGGAACAGATTAAACCCGGGTTCCTATGCTAAGGCTACCGTGTCTCTCAAAGACCTTCCTATTAGAAAAATGTCTGAGGAAATAGCTTCTTCTAAGCTTAAGCAGCAGAAATTCCATAGCTCAAACATTCAAAACCCTGAAATAACAATGCTGGATCAAATCAGAGGTTCTTTGTGGCAAAACCAGAGAAACACAAGCATTAGGTTCTGTGTTCACATGGCAGGGCCAGGGACTGGGTCTACAGCTCCATAATAATGAAAGCTAAACATGTTGCAAAACTTGATTTTATTCAGTATCTACAGGAAGGGCTAAGGCAGGAGTCTAACAAGGGTATATACTAATTATTTATCACAGTTCACAGTTAACCACCTATATTCTAGCCAGATTGTACATTGAGGGCCTTCGTCATTCAATTTAAACTGGCTAAAACCCATTATGTATATCTGGCTGCTGGAGCTGGAGCGCACAGCCTTAGACAGACACTCATGTTTACAAGAACAATTCTCTTCCCCCTGCAAAATATTTTCTTCAAATGTATGTTCTCTCTAGGCAGCCTCTGTCTCAGAGGGGAGGAACAACAAGAGATGGTTATCATAACCCTGTGTGAGAGAGCTTTGCAGGGACATCAGGCAGAGCACCACTGGAGACAGAATGCTGGAACTGATGGACCTTTGGCAATCCTTATGACATTAACAAGCATTTGCTCAAAAGCTAGTCTGTGTTCATGCGTGCACACATGAACTTCTATTTCTTGTCAAATATATTCACACTGCCCTCTAGTGGAGGCAGCCTAAAAACTTTCACACAACAGAATTTAATGAGATCACTATCCAAAGGGGAAGGGTTCAGAAGCCTCCCTGAAGAGAAGATCTCTACAGTCCTTTATTGTGAAATCTCCCAAAAGATCCCACCGGGTTTGCTTTCACTCTGGAAAGAAACTATCTTTAGTTTAGATAAATTGAATCATTCTTACAATATCCGTGTGGGAAGCTTTGAGGGTTCTGGGTTGTTGTTGTTTTTGGCATCTGCTTTTTAGAAAAAGCAACAAATATAAATAATATAGCTTCCTTGTCAAGAGGAACGTATTAATAGCATTGCTATGAAAGAGAGTTAATACTAGTTTTTTATTTCTTCAGCTGTTACGTTTGACAGCTTTAGATAAATTTTACGCCTACACAAGGACGACGTTTCTTGACATCTCAGGAAAATCTGACTCTCAGTCAGAATCAGGATGACAAAAATCTTGGACACAATGATAACTGGTGGTCTCAAATAGCGAGGAGCTGTCTAGACACAATACTCCAGGGGCCCAGCACTTCCCTTCATCCATAACATAGCTGTCAACTTTTCCCTTTCCTTGCGAGGAATCCTATTCCGAATACGGGAATTTCCCTTAAAAAAGGGGAAAGTAGATAGCTATGATCCATAAGCATTCTCGCACACACATGAAAAATGCAGAAGTGCTGCACATACCTTTTAAAAATGTGTGGCTTTATTACTTCTATCAGCATACTATCAATAGCACACACAAAATGTATCTTCCTTCATTTATTGGCACAGTCTTCCCCATATTTGATGGATGCCAGAGATTCACACAATGCCCTCAATAATCACACAAGATGTCTTGAGAACTGTACTATTAAACATAAACCTGCTTAACCCCATAATGCTTCTTCTGTTCCAGATAGTACCCAACTTGGCACAGTTAACGCAGAAATAAAAGGAGTGTTTTTCTACAAAGGAAAGAAAGTTACAAACAAAATGGAACCCAAGCCAATCTACCTACTCGGATCATAACCATGTGAGACTCCAGCAGAATCTCTGGAAAGGAAGGTTTCAGAACATCCAAACTGATATTGGGCACTATGGAAAAGAAGACAGTTTAAAGTGGGATCTCACATGTTGATTAAGTACATACATTAATGATACATAGACATTCCCTCTGCATTAAATTAGGTCCCAGGTGCAAAGGTCAGAAGGTGGATGTAGTTGTTTTTTTAAAAAAGACAATAAAACCATGCAACAAGATACCTTAAAAAGCCATCTTTCCCCCACTTTTTCCTGCTGTGTACTAAAATGTCAAACTAGAATCTCAAGAAGCTTCCTTGTGAGTATGACAAAGACATGCTCAAATCCAGCCATTGGGGAAATTATTCAGGAATTCCAATTCTTAATATTTTGCTTCAACTGCTTTATGGACCTTTCCCTCTTCAAAACTGACAAGTAATAGGAAGGGGAGGGAAAATCTTAATATTTTGATGACAAAAAGGTACATTCAATCACATACACCTGGGATTAATGTGATCTTCAACATTCCAGAGAGAATTAGGAGACTCCTTTTGATATGGAGTGCAGGTGACTTCTACCTGCTCCCAGCCCCTGTGAAACAAGAACCATCAGTAAGTCATCAATAAAACTTCTGAACTTGTCTATCCCAACTTGCATTCATATTCCATGACATATCTTTGTGTCAGAGACTCTTTTCTTACAGAAACATTGGCCTTTCAGAATTCACACTGAACCAAAAGACAATCTAAGGGAATCAAAAGTCATGTTGAATTGCTGTTGTCACTCTTTTAATTGTAGTGCTGTTTTAATGGGCTTATTCTCCCATATATTTTAATTGTGGATGTTTATTTTAATGCTTTGCTGAAATTGTCTATGTGTTTAATTAGGTGTGTTTTACACTTGTAAATCACTGAGATGCCACCTTGGCAATTAAGCAGTAAATAAAATTAATAAATCATCACCACCATCCTCTAAGATAGATACACATACACATAAATACATATGTTTATGTTCTAGTTGCATAACTTAAACCAGTGCTCTTTTTCTTTAAAAAAAATGTTTAGTGGTACTCTCATTTTCCTACTCATATTGAAATAGTGCCCGTCAATGAGACCAAATTTAGATTCACAAAATTTTAAGGGGTATGTGTACCCCCCCATCCCCCCAGAAAAAAACCACTGACTTAAACATTTAAGTTAAAACGGTAGCCTTGTTTACACAAGCACTGGACACAGCCTTTAAAAAAAAAATAGAAGAAACAAGTTATATGATTAGAATTGGCAATATGCATCTAGCTCACACTTTTTAAAGAAAAGCTTTAGAAACTGTACATTGGTGATTTACATATTTGGCAGGGTGCCATAAATGTATACCCACCCACCCCATTTCAAAGGAAGACTCACGCATCCTTTCAAAGGCATGGGAATAATTTTACATCTTTAAAGTGTGACAAACAGACCTAGGATAGCCGACATCTATGGTGATCCTACTAAGACGAACAATCTGCTGTCAAGTGAGGAAATAGTAAACTGTATATGCAGTAAAAAGCCAGGCTCTCGCTACATGAGGAATACTCTGGAAACCAGACCATACTCCCTGCTCCTCACACTCATTTAATCTTTACTAGGCAACGGTTCCCCCTGTTTCTTGTGTTTATATGTCTTGTTAAACTATTTTAAAATTGGTTTTATCTAAGTACATTGTTCTCTTGCTAGTTTGCTGGTTCCTGAAGTGGAATGACCTGGAATGAAAGAGTGCATTTTCTAATGCTCAATTATCACAATGGTTTCAGGTTAACTGCCTTTCTAGCTAAAAGATGTCCGGGCTTGACAGCCTTACGAGTTCAGCCTTGACAAGCAGATCCACTTACATAGAGACCGGAGCACACATATACACCATTGTGCAGGCAGAGGACAGCCAAAGCATTCAGAAGAGCTTTTTGTTCCCCGCACCTGTTCTTCCCTAGCAACTTGCACAACAAAAAAGTCCATTGATCCTTTTTGTTAGAAAGCAATTATATTGACTGTGAACTGGCAAGTAAATAAGCCAAACATTTTCAGAGGAGAATTTTCTGCTATTACAAAGCTTTTAGTACAGACAATTGCATGGCAACTAAAACTCGTTAGAAGGATAGCTAAGGAACACTATGTATAAAAGAGAAATAAATGACTGCTAGAAGTTAACTGATGCTTTCTCTCACACAGCATATAAAAGGCAAGTTAATTTAAGGAAATTCACTTAAGATTCCTGCCTTCTCCTCCTGCTATATCACATGCCTGATTCTACATTGCTCAAGAGGGTCACCCCCCCCCCCCGCCCCGCAACCTCTGGAAAGGTGTTTTGGGGGCTTCAGGTGGCTACAGGGAAAAGGACGGGGCAAAAATCCTTCCATCTGTGAACTTCCTTAAATTAACTTATCTTAGGATCCAAATTAATAGTGAGGACTTTGTTTACTATAAAAGTAACCACCTACAAGGCAGCACCAAAAGTAAACACCTACAAGGCAGCACAATTGAGGGACAGAAGATAAGCGACATTTGGGCTTCGGCCCTAATATTCAATTACTTTGTCCTATTTCTTAATAAAGAAACGAGACTGTGCTCAAAAAGGAACAGGAAGACAGATATGGGGCTATGCTGAACAATACAGTGGACATTCTGCCTCGCCCCACTGAGCAAGAGAGGTCCCAAGAGGGCACTTAGAAGCCACGGGTCTGCAGGCACTGTGCACTGCCTGAGGTAAATGTGGTTGCCGTGTCCTGCTAAAGACTTTGGAAGGGGTCTGGGTTGAAGCCTGAGAGTGTTCAGAGCATGATGGCCAAGGAAAAGGTTTTTGGCTCTTCGTTTAAATGGGGCAGGAGAGGGGAAATGGTTCTCCCAGTGGTATCTTTTTAAAGTGGCAGTAACATAGTAACCTGGCAGAATGGACAGTTATTTTAAAGTAACGGTAGCCAAGTTAAGTTCATTATATAGTAACCTTTCAAACTAAACATAACCCTTCATTTTTATTATTTGTTAATCAAAGCTAAAATGCATATTACATTGCTGTTCTGCTTTTAAGTGGTGCCTCGCACTTTTTTGCCACAGCTACTGGTGAGTGATCTGAGGTTTATTATTAACCAGTCATTTAAATATATACGGTGGCAGAAGGGGAAATAGGTTTGAACAAATAAGTAAATGAGTGTAAGAGTTGAAGTGAAGTGGGAAAAGAGTAGCTAATCCTTTGACAGTTTGGTGACCACAAGGTGGGTGTATAATAATAGCTATAATAATCCCCAATAAGTGATGGCAGCTGTGTGAGATAGATAAATAAAGGAATACTTTGCAGGCAAAATGAATAGCGCAATCAGGAAAAGAAACTGGATGGCATGGAAATGCTCTAAAACACATTTTGAAAAGATTTTTTGGATGCGTTTTCCTCATACTCAGGGATATGACAGACAACCATATTTGGAACTAGAAAAGAACTCATTACCATGCTGGAGTGACAGTGAACTGGTTGCAATGGGGCTTGTCTTATTACTATTACGATTGTTATTATTTCCTGCATAGCTTGCCGTGATCGTATAGTGGTTAGTACTCTGTGTTGTGGCCACAGCAACCTTGGTTTGAATCCAAGTCACAGCAGGAAGGAATGTGCATGTTTTGAGCCAGCGCGGTGTAGTGGTTAAGAGCAGTGGACTCATAATCTGGTGAACCAGGTTCGCGTCCTCGCTCCTCCACATGCAGCTGCTGGGTGACCTTGGGCCAGTCACACATCTCTGAAGTCTCTTAGCCTCACTCACCTCACAGAGTGTTTGTTGTGGGGGAGGAAGGAAAAGGAGATGGTTAGCCGCTTTCAGACTCCTTAAGGGGAGTGAAAGGCGGGGTATCAAGTCCAAATTCTTCTTCTTCTTACCTGTCCTTCGCTATAAGGTCCCAGAACAGGTTACAGCAATTTCAAAACACATTATTAAAAACAGTTTAAAACAAATTACCATCACAAGAACAGCATGGATCCTGAAAATATATATTTGAAGTGACAAAAGCCAAAGAGTAAAGACAATGTTGCCGTTCCTGCTGCACGTGACACTGGTCACTCACTTTAAATCATCCCAAGCTCAAGCGTCGGAAGAGCCTTCAGCAATGCATCTGTTTTCTACGATGCAGCCCCAAATGCACTGAATCACATATTAAAAAAAGAGGACATAAAGAAGGATATGTGCTGCCTTTCTCTGGAGGTCCCTTCAGGCTCAAGAATTCCATGAAAAATGACTCCTGGATATTTACCATTTTGGCAACGTCTTCCCAGTTGAACCCAAGAGGCAACCTGTAGCCACGTGAATCAGCCTGATCCGACTACGTAGCACTTTGATACGCTTCCCAGTCTTTCTTCCCACAACCTCAATTCGCCAGAAATCATTGCAGTCTCCAGTTCCATTCTAGGAAACGTGCATACCAAGAAAAAAAGGGCGGGGGGGGGGGACACACACAGAGACAAAGAAGAGCTATTATGAATGAGAGAGGAATGGGTTTCTGAAGCTTCAAGGCAGTAGCACTACTTGCGAGGAGCTAATGAGGCCCTTCAGCATTGCCCTATCCAAACAGCAGCAGTAAGTAGCCATTCCTCATAGGGGAGTTGCTCCAGCCACCTTGATCATCTTGGTTTATTAACCAAAGCTTGTCTTATGGTTGCAGATCATAATTAAGAAGGAGACACCTTAACCACGATCTGGGGTAACATGCTATGTCAAAACTTGTGTTAGCTGCCATACTGCACTGTGTTAAAAGCAGCACACAGTGAGAGTGAGTGAGCCAGCACTGTCCCAGTAGACCACAATTTGGTTTACTGTGGTGTGCAAAACATTGCAATGTTTTTGCTGCTCTTTTTACCTCCACTTTTTTAGGGCCAATAAATAAAATGCACTGCTGCTCCCCCACTCCCACCCCACATTTGGATTAAAAAGTTACACAGAACTGTTTGTTGACTGCTGAAAAGGTTTACCACAATACACTTTTTCACCTCACAAGAATGAAAGAAAAAAATATTTTCATAAAGGTTAATGGTTGTACATCCTTCAACCTAGACACCAATAGGTCATAACAAGTGCAGAAGACAATAAAACTCAGTCATGCTGTTTAAAGAGCCATAACTCCTTGAAGTCAAGCGCTGGCACAGGTTGGCTTCTGTATTTCATGTTACATCACTGTAGTTTATATGAGGGTGAGGCACTCTCAGTATTCTCCAATAATCCCAAGTGTTTCATACAGGGTTGTTTTTTTTAATATGAGCTAAAAATTCACACTGCAGCTTCCTGTTCTTTATGAAAGAATCATGATTTTGAGCAGCTTAAAAGAAAGAAAACCCCAAAAGGAGAAATAACCCTTTGTTCTGGGACTATATTCCAGGGCGGGCAGAATTAAGTTTTTTCTTTGTTCACTTACTATGCCATACCCAGTGACCTGAAGATGCTTTCTCGTCAAGGGGGCTTCATGAGGGTGACTGTGCAGGTTTCTAGAAGTCCTAAAGTTAAAATAAAATCACATTGTTTGATTTTATCCCTAGAACAGTTTGAGCACTGAAAGTTGATTTCAATTAAAGAAAACTTGGTTCAAACATTTTCTGTCATCTTCAACACAATTAAATATGGTGACACTATAGAGATGTTATGCCAAGTATACAGGCGGTGACCATTTTAGGTAAAGGTAAAGGTAAAGGTACCCCTGCCCGTACGGGCCAGTCTTGACAGACTCTAGGGTTGTGCGCCCATCTCACTCAAGAGGCCAAGGGCCAGCGCTGTCCGAAGACACTTCCGGGTCACGTGGCCAGCGTGACAAAGCTGCATCTGGCGAGCCAGCGCAGCACACGGAAACGCCGTTTACCTTCCCGCCAGTAAGCGGTCCCTATTTATCTACTTGCACCCGGGGGTGCTTTCGAACTGCTAGGTTGGCAGGCGCTGGGACCGAGCGATGGGAGCATACCCCGCCGCAGGGATTCAAACCGCCGACCTTTCGATCGGCAAGCCCTAGGCGCTGAGGCTTTTACCCACAGTGCCACCCGCGTCCCGTGGGCATTTTAGGCATGTCGAAATGACACACGATAGCCGATGTGTGGGTCCTTCTTGGCCCAGAAGAGGGAAGGGTGGAGGTGGAGAAGAATGGGGGTTGGGTGGGGCAGAACGAGGTGGGGCAAACTTATGTGTGCTACGCCGACACGCACAGGGGCCGGGAACAGAACCCCCTTGCAAAATGTTTGCCACCTGTTTCTATCAAAATTTGCACGTCAAGATTACTATCTACAGTGAGGTCCACATTCTCTCTCACGGTAGCAGATTCTAGGAATACTATTGAAGTTAATTTCTTAGCGCAAATAAAGAGCATCTAATGGCACTTCGAAGACTATCAGGGGAAGAGAGAGTCATCAACAAGGTCTGTTCTAACCATGGTGTAGTTACTGGCAGACTAGATATCTATTACCATACTCAACCAGAATTGCTACTTCAGGCCTTTAGCATTCCTCACATTTCCTAAACAGCTTACTCTTTGTGTTCCAAACGGATAACGTCTCCATGCCTTACAAACTCCACAGGGAGGGAAGTGTCTGAATGATCTGGTGAAACAGAAGAGGTCACAGCATGAGATCTGAGGCTGATGGAAAAGATGTAAGAATGCCAATATCAAATAAACCAGGAAAGCATCATAAAAATATCATCGTTCCAACATCTCTAGTTCAAATACAGCCCCCCCCCCGAAATATTTCCAATGACTTTCCAACATTATCATTATGATAAAAAGCTTCTCTAGCAGCAAACAAAATGTATCGCCAGTAAGACAGCACTCTTCCTAGGATGCCACAGCATGCAAGTGTTAGAAAAACATTAAAATTCCTGAACATTCAAACTGTGGCCACAACCAGCAAGATGAACAAGGAGCTATGTTCAAGACAAGTTTCCTTTTGAAATATTTCATTCTGATCTGAGCAGACTTTAATTCAGCTAGATTACACAACTACTAACTTGGATCTGAGTCTCTTGTGTTTATACTTTTATACAAAAGGGGTAACTACGATTTAATTTTGCACTAATATATTTCAATTTGAAAGTATATAAACCATCTGTTAAACTGATGAAACTCCAGGCAGCAGAGATAAATCTGGGCATCTCTCAGGGGAGTATTATGCTGTAGAAGCACCACAGGATTAGATCAGGAGGCACCACATTTTATTTTATACTTTGAAATGGGCCAGCTTTGCCACTGCCCCAAAATACAACCTCAAATGCTTATCCAATTCATCTATGTTGCCGTCACTAGCCCATGCCACCAAGAGGCATGCGCTCCAAAACTTGCCTTCCAGCGCTACTGGACTATTTTAAAAGCTTGCAAAAACCTTGTATAATGACCTCCTCACAATAAGGAACTGAGTTTGATATATATCAGATCTAATTTGCCACTAGACATGACACAAGACAGTTCACTGGAGTGGTTGGACTAGGACCTGGGAGACAAGAGTTCAAATTTCTTCTCAGCCACGAAGCTCACTTGGGTGACCTTTGGCCAGCTACAGTATCTCAGCCTAACCTACTTCATAGGGTTGTTATGAGGATAAAATGGGGAGGAAGAGAAAGCATGAATTGCTGGATAGCTCAGTCAGTACAGTATATGACTCTTAATCCCAGGCTTGTGGGTTCAAGTCCCACGTTAGGCAAAAGATTCCTGTATTGTGGGTGGTTGGTCCATTCTAGCTCTAAAATTCTATGATCCTATGTACACCACTTTGACCTTCTGAGAAGAAAGGTGGATATGAATGTAAAAAATGAATTATAAAAGTAAACAGAAGTGGCAAGTGTGCCCCTCCAAGGCAGTCTTGAGAAAACTCACAAAGAAGCACTAGGAGACAGATCTTGAAGTTCTGTGCTTTTGGCACCCATTCAGGACAGGCAAGTCCACAGGACCTGAGAACAAGTAGATGCTGCCCTTCCCCTTACTTCCATAGTCACAGACAAGACCATAGGCGTTAAAGGGCAGAGAATGGCATCCACACTCCCCTTTACGCAGAACCCAGTGGACCATGCACCTTCAGCTGCCTCAGAGGGGTATCAAACACAGCCCAGTTTATACAATAAGTGAAGGAAAACGATGTATGCTACTTGGAATGCCTTACAGGAGGAGAGGCACAATATAAATGTAACAAACAAACAAACCAATACAGTAATCCCTCAGATTTAGAAAAGAAACTAAAACTCCTAGGGAAAAGGGAGATCAATTATCTTGAAGAAGGAAAAAAACAGTTACATATTACACCGTTTTATTCTCCAGTTACCTGCTTTCAAGTTGTGTTTCTTTATAATCCACAAGTTATTCAAGTCCTTATGCAAATATGCAGTGACCTAGAAGCACAGAGAAGTCATTGCATTCCATCCCTTCAAAAATACAAGCAGTCTAGTCTTTGTGTATTCACTACAGACAAAGGCAATGCTATGCATTTCTGAACGACCCAAGCTTGTAACCAATGCGTATGCACACACACAAAGCAATTGCAGTTTCTTGTGAATAGCAGAATAGTTACTGCTTTTATGATTTATTGCATTTTTAATGCAAAGAAGCCAAATCCATGTATGAGCCAAGATGCATATTTGACTTTGGGGGTGTTAATTCCACACTGTGACACTTCACACACACACACCCCAAAGTGACGTTATTTCTGTGCTGGACAAAGGCTTTTACATCATTGTGTTGTGCACACAACTGTGATACAATATAATATTTGAAGTCAACTCTATTTGAATTAAGAAATGCATGGAACCAGGAATCTATACTGCCAAAGTCCAGAGCAATGCTCCCTGCCTTATTCTCACCCCTGTCCTGTGTTAGTCTTCCTAAGAATTCACCCTGGACTCCTTGGGCTCAGTATCACTGCCATATGATGGAAGTGCTTTTGGAGAAGACTTGTATTCTAATGATTGTGTGAACTACTCCAGTCCTGTAAGCAAGTGGTACAAGACCTGCGGGAACAGGGAAAAAGCCTAGATATCCATAACCCAGCCTCCTGTTCATCACACTGGCGAACCAGATGCCTCTGGGAAGGTTACAAGCAGGGCATAAGTCCAATAGCCCTTTCCTGCTGTTGTTCCCCAGTGAGGGGTATACAAAGGGATACTGCCATCAAGACTATAGCTACCAATAATACTAACAGATCTCCTCAAGAACTACACAAGACTTTCAGGCTGCAAAGATGCTGGAAAAAATCCATAGCAAGAGAGGAACATGAAACAACCATTATTTGTACTAAGAGGACATGAAGCAGCTGAAACAGCACAGGTCTCAGACAGATTTTGACTTCTAAGCCATCTAGAAGTATTTCTGCAAGGCACTCCCTTGTCTGAAAACAACACAGGAAGGGCTTATAAACCTGCCAACTTCAAAAGCAAACGTGCACACACACCTTTCCAGTGTTTTAGTCACATGAATGGCTTACGGCAACACCAGCAAAATGTGACATTCCAACAGTTCACTGACCTGCTGCTGCCGTGCTCCCACACCCTCAGGATACAGGTGCCAGTGTGAGTGAAGGTATCCGCCTGCCATACGAAGGTTTTTCATTGTTATCACAGAGCCATACGCCAAGTCTAAAGGAAGAGAGCAATGGTTTAAGGTGGTTCACCTATGACAGTATTGCAAATGGAACACAAGTAAATTGTGTTGTTAGTTGTCCTCTGTGTTACAGAGGCGCAAACACCCTTCATTTGGAGTTGAGCATTTAGTGTTACTGGTCCCATGCTATGGAACGCTCTTGCAGCAGACATCTGACAGGCATCTTTCCCCCCCATTCTTCTTACTTTCAGAAACCTCTTGGAGCCTCTCTTATGGCAACAGGCCTATGGGGTTATCTAAAATGTCCCAAGTAGCCAGTCATTTTAATGATTGCTTTGTATTGCTTTTAAATGTGTTTATGTTGCTATACACTACCGTGATGTTTTGGGAGAGGGCGGTGTATAATTTTGTGAGTAAGTAAAACATATTGGCACCTGTGTACTAGAAATGCTTGCATAAAACCAGCCACGAGAGTGCAGGATACACAGTCATTAATCATGACCAAGATTCCACTGTGCTGTGAAACTGTTGCCACCACAGAATCATCATGTGGCTGCCATCATGGTCTGATGTGACTGCAGCTGCTATTTCAAGACAAGCTGAACTTTCACTAGTCCACATTGATTGCATAAAAAAAAAACTTGGTGTCATTTACCATCATTTGCAAAATCCATTGGGAAATCAAATTCTCATAGATATAGAAGCAGATACCTTAAGATGTGGAATTTGAGCAATGAGGGAGGCATTCAAAGACATTATTTCAGAATAGTCCACCCAATCTTTCAGGTTTAAGAAGATAACAGCATTTTAAAAATATATGTGACTTCATTAATTAGGTGAAATAATCCCAGAATTTGTTTTTGCAGATACAGCCAACTTTTCTTGGAAAAACATCAGAAACCCACACACTCCACCTGCCCCCAAATATTCCTGTTGATTTCTACAGATTTTAAATCACATGTTTCTTATTCTTTCTAGATGTTTTGCTTTTTCTTCCTGTTGTGCAGGGAGCGGGGAATCAAATAACCACAGAAGAAACACTCTGACAGCACATCCTTAGCTCATAGGCTGAAGTGAAGGAGGTGCAGTGACAACAATTTATCCCCCCAATTATCACTGCCTCTCTGCACTCCCACCTCGGCTGCTTGGGTACAATAGGGGTCCACATTTCCCCAAAACTTTGTTAACTGTACTGGTAACCAAGTGTCACTTATTTAATGTAACCAGAGTGTATAGAATGGTTCAGGTAGCACAACAGCTGTTAGGCAACAGTCTCACCCTACAAAGAAAAGATGCCAGTTGGGAGATCACTAGCATGTGACTACTGAATCAAGATGGCACACATTTACACTGGTTTCAGACACAATCTGCCAATTTAGTTTAATTTACAGTTTAACAATTTAATTTAGTTTAACAGATCAGGATTTCTCCAAGGTGGTGCCAGGAACTACAACTCGTTTTAATCCAATACAGAAATATATAATTAAAAGTTACTGTTCCATTTGTTTGTTTTTTGCATCTTTTGAAGGTCCATCAACTCTCTCATTATACATTTTATATGCTTCCGCCACACCTTTGCTCAGTTCTAAACTTTCCACTCCGAACCCACAAGTGACAAAGATCAAAATGTTCAGAAATAATTCCAAGGTGGTTCAGATCACCATTCCAAACACACTAAAGAGCAAAAAGACACGTGACAAATACTTTGCATTTCCTTTAGCATCCACCCTGTGTTCTCTTAAAAACACAGGAGAGTTTTTTGTTTGCTTGGATACAGAGTGTTCATTAGAGCATTGGTTCCCTCAAGTACCTAGATACTCACACTCTGGAACAGACATGTTATGAAGATTGTTTCCAATCAGCCGAGACTGAAATCCAGAGCTGAAAAAACCATCACCAGGCCCACTGGGGAAAAAACAAGTGTATGTAAATTATGCGTGCATGGAGACAAAAGGAAAGAGTTTTAAGCATATAATTTAATAAGCAGGAAACATAGCAGCACTGGCCTGTCAGCGGACAGGATGTTCCCAATTTCCTTTGATGTCTATAAAAATCTGGGTCATTTGGCTGACACACAAGGAACCTTCAGCTACCTTCAGATTTACATCAATTAAGTGATCAATTGTGCCCAAGTACAATGCAAGTAAACAATCCTGAGGAAAGCCTAATTTAAGTGAGATATTTGGTTGAGTATTTCCTAAAACAGCCCCCAGACTTGTGCATGTACCTCAAACTTGCATGCTGACCTACAGGATTAGAACTTTACTGGCTGGCCCGTCACTTTTCTTCACTAGTGGCGTTAACGGCTTACTCTTAAGCATGGGAGTAAATACTGTGGTCAGAAGCTTGGTGAATATTGTCATTTTAGAAGGTCAGTGGTATTTGACAGAGACCAATATCCAGCAAAGCAAAACACAGAATAAACCACTGAATTCAACATGCCTATCACCCAGAAAATTGACTGGTGAATCGCAAAGCCAACATTGGCTCAAGTACTTTGGGCTAATACCACTTGTTGAGAAGTGTGACATATTTTTTTTTAAAAAAATAAAATAATAACTTTTCAGTCTTCTTTCCATTATTTATTAGTAAAGGACAATGTAACATAAGAGGTAGGCACGTGTCCACAACAAAATCATGAAACAACCGTGCCTGATCCTGTCACTCAAATGCTAACTGGTCAGTGATGATAAAGCCACCATGTCTGAAGACACAGGTCTACACTCAAGACTCCGAAGAAATTAATGCACACATGGATCAGGTTAAATATTGAGGCATAACTAAACAGAGCTGGAACACCATGTAGAATTCCTAAAACAGCTATTACCATGACTTGCCTGCCTTGCATAAAAATACAACTTCATTAGAATTATGGCTCAATTCAAACATCGCACCAAACAACACCATAGTTTAGAACACAGAGCTTGTCTGCTTTCATGTTTGTCAATTCAAACATTGTGCCCAAAGTCTGAAAAATAGCTAGCGATACCCTCAAGCTTCAAACCCACTGGCTAGCCAATTGTCAATTATGGTTTCTCAGTTAAGCTTCCTTAAGCATGGTTTGGCACAATGCCTGAATTTAGCTAATGTTGTCATATGTGTGTTTTCTTTCTGACAGAAAAGTGAGGAGAAATACCTTCTATTTAGCACTGCAAAATGAACAGCAAACATAGCAGTATAGAGAGCAAGGGGCAGCATAATGAGGCAGAGCACACGAGCCAGGAAGTGCCTCCCCAGAGTGACCTGAAACAAAGAATTCAGAACAGTTGCAGCACCATTTAGGCAGGTTTCTTTGTACACATCTCTTGAGTACACCTAACCAAGCAAGCTATAAGGACTGCACCAGTTGGCTACTCCATCAATTCCTCTTGTGGAGTTAGTGCATTTATTTGCATATTGTTAAGACTCATAGAGTTTTGCTGGCAATGGTGCAACTCTAATTACATTGCAGCCATCTGCAGGCAGGAGACTTAAGGAAGATGAATTTGTCCTATTTCAAATGTAATTAACTGACCTGACATTAGAAGCAGACCTTTTCAGAAGCTGATACTCTATGTCTTTGGACTACACTTATTTAAACCAAGAGAGGCAAACCTCATAGCAGAAAGAATATTTACCCTATATAGAAAGGATAGTAGGTGGAATAAATTGGATTTTGTAACTTCAAACAATCTGAGAAGCTGACCCCAGAAGAATAATAGCACCCCTAAGATAGGCTTGAATAAACAGCATTATGGATGGCAAAAAGCCAATTTCCTTGCTGCTAATGAGACACAGATTTAATAGCATTTATCACCAAGGTCAACCTGTGTCATAATTGATGACTTCTAAATGCAAGCTAAAAATAATTTAAGCCCACTGCTGAATTCAGCTTCTACCTTGACAAGTTATTTAAGTCTGGAAAAAATCCTCTTTGTGAAAAAATGAACTGACTGAAGTTTCATCTTCAGAAAAGTAGCTCAACCTGCAGAGCTTGCAAAACCCATAAGGACAGCTCTAAACCGGTAACTAGGAATAATGCATTGTGTATGCCAAAATCTAATCTGCAGACTATTAACTGTATTCCCGTATTGAAGGTCAAAACAACTTCAGGTTTCCCATTACAGCACATTAGATACAGCGAATCAAAGGCCTCTATCTAGCAGCAATTTCTCATAAAAACTATTTACAGAACTCTATAGTGTATGCTTAACCTTAGGCTACTCAGTGCAAAGTCGAAATGAAAACAAGAACAACTCAGGGGACAACAGTCTCCTTGAATGAACAACAGCAATATTTTAATGTGTAATGCAGAAGGAAGCTTTATATAGATTGTCAGACAGTTTTTAAATATGTTCTGTCATGGTCATCATTTGGCTCCAATACAGTAACCACTGGCTGACTGAAGCAACTACAGCATGGCTTCTGATTGGCTGCAGGAAGCTCCTGCAGCCAATCGGAAGCCGCACCTAATGTCCAGCTTCTGAAAATTGTTCGAAAACCAGAACACTCACTCCCGGGTTTCAATCGTTTGGGAGCCGATTTGTTTGGGAGCCAAGGCATTTGAGATCCAAGGTATGACTGTACAATGTTTTCATGATGCATTTCCCCACAAACACTGAAAGCTAGTAAAAATTCTAGACACTCACCAGTGAGAGACTGAGGTCTCCCAGCAGCTCCCAGAGATCACAAACAGTGTTCAGTCCAACCAGGAGCACTACAAAAAGGCCAACAAATTTCACGCCTATTGCACCAGCAAGGTTTATCCCAGTCAAACAGAGCCAGAACCACCAGGGAGCAGAAAAGGGTCTGAAAAACACATTTGAAAAACTTCCTATTGGAATAATAAACTTTTTAATAGAGATCCCTGGAGTAAATCTAAGGCAGGATATGCTTTATACCTAGGTATCTCCAATGGAGAAACAGAACACATTTACGTTCCTTGTTCCAAACACTTTTGCCCCCGCGTTCAGAAGGGCATGTTGCCTTCAGGCTGAAAATGGTTCCTCACCTGTTCTTGAAGCGCTCTCCCTAAAAATGAGGCAGTGCTAAAATCTGATCTAAAGCAATTCAACTGATCACACAGAAAGAAAACCTCCTGCTGTTAAGAAAGGTCAATACAATAGCCCAGAAGGCTCAGAATAACCACATCAGGCAATAGACAGGGCCCTAGCCTTTTGGAGCCATCACTATCACACATGAATCTGCATGTTATTTGTGAATGCAACACTAGAGGAGAGGGCAATCATCTGTACCTTAATGCCAATCACTGCTACCATACTGAGTATGGCTCTGCTCCTGAATACAGGAATCTACTGCCCAGTCCACTGAACTACTATCCCTGTACATTATGGTATTATTAAATGATGCTTCTTGGGAGAGACCTTCTTTGTTCAATTGTCTGCCATGTTCTACATTTTTAGGTGTTGTTTCACATGTTATATATTATGTGCTTTTATTTCTTAACAATGGATTTTATTGCTGTTTTGAGTTGTTTTATGATATACTGAATACACTGAGGACTCTTTGGAGCCAAGTTGGCAGGATAAAAATCACAGCGTAATGCAAAACAAACATATAATTAAATCTTCTGACACAAGTGTGAAGGGCCACATACTCGAAAAACTGCTGCCACCTTACCTGTTTGCACAGGAATCATGCTTGACCATGCTGAGCACAGCTCCCATGAGGAAGAACATCAGAATGGGGTCTAGCAGAATGTACTGAGAGAGAGTAATGAACCCTGTATCTGGAAAAATAAGACAAAAACATATCAGCTGTTGTTCTAAAAACAGCCTAAAAGTTGTTGTTTTTTTCAGTGCTTACTCAAGCATAATCTTATTGCAATAAGAACACATCAGAATGTACAAAATCAACTATGCTGCTTTCACTCATTACCTGCAAAGTGTCTCACCCTCATCTACACATTGATTTCACTGTCAGAGATACTATTCACCATCAGAGATATAAACTTCAAAGCATACAGCTTGGGGTCATCAGTTAATTGTTGTTATTATTATTCATTTCATTTTCATGCCACTTTATACAGTGGAACCTCTACTCATGTACAGAATCCGTTCCAGAGGTCCATGCATGAGTCAATCCAGGTCTCTGGGAGAAGCGCCGTTCTGCGCATGTGCAGTCGGCAGAAGCTGCTTCTGCACGTTCGTGAATTGTGGCAAACCTAGTCTTTACTTCTGGGTTTGCCGTGGTCACAAGTCGGATTGTTCGCAAGTAGGGGCAGTGGTAAGTCAAGGTTCTACTGTATTTTTAGGGGAAAAATCTCAAAGCGCTTTACAACATTGAATGAATGAATGAATAAATTTATTACGGTCATAGACCAGAAAAGCATAAAAAAACAACAATAGTTTACAAGGGGAATAATGGTGTCAATTAAAAATTATAAAATTATGCATAAAAGCAATACACATATGCACACACACACACACACACATATATACACATATATGCACTACAGTATATGTATAGACTTAAAAAATGAAGGGGCTTGTCCAGGGGTCAAGTCTTTTACTTTTTTACAGCTAATGCCCTCCGCTTGATCGCAGCCGCAGAAAATTTGGCCACTTTCAGTGTTACTTCTGGGTTTTTATCTCCTAGTAGGATTTTCAGCCGCTGAGATTCAGATCGACCTGGAATTTTCTGAACGATAGGGGAGATAAACAGTGACCTAATATCCCCGTAAAGGTCGCAGTGTAACAACACATGTGAAGCCGTTTCCACCTCTTTCAGACCACATGGGCAAACTCGTTCAGCATAGGGTGTGCCCTCGTATCTGCCCTTTAGTAAGGCAGATGGCAGTACATCAAATCTGGTAAGGGTAAACGCCCGCCTGTATTTTGCGATTTGTAGATCCAGCAAATATGGTGTTAGATTAAACCCTTTTCCATAATCTTGGATGGCTGGATATTTATCTATCTTGCTCATATGGTCCTGAAGCTCTACATCTCCTATTCGCTGGCTCACTATCCTTTTAGCCTTTTCAAAACCTGAGGCTATAAGTTCTTGTGGGGAAAGCCCCAGGCCCTTCAATTTTTCATAAAGCGACAATCTCCATTTAGACTGGAACGGGTCTAGTAGAGTCAATGGAGCCACTCCCACTGGGAAAAATATGAGTTTTAGCCAGAAGTGAATCTTCAGGATCCATATCCTGGCATTAATAGGGAGTTGACCTACCTCCAGCCTGATGGCTGTGTTGGAGACACAGGTAGGTAACCCTAGTAGGGAGCGGTAAAATTTAGTTTGTACAGATTCCAGGGACTTGAGTTTTTGACAATTAAATATCTGGGTGCCATACATCAATTGTGGAAGTATTTTTGCAACAAAGACCTGGGAGGCAGCAGGAACATATTGACCTCCTTTTCTGTAAAAGAATCTTATGATAGCTCTGGAAGATCTTTGCGCATTTACTATAGAATTCTTAATCTGATGGCACCAAGATCCCTTCTCGTCAAAACTTATTCCAAGATATCTAAAAGATGTTACTTGCTCAATAGGTTGGTTATTAATTTTCCATTTATGTCGGCGTTTTCTCTTGGAGAACACCATAATTTTTGATTTAGTGTAATTTATTATTAGGTGTTCAGCTTCGCAATACTCTGTAAAAGCTCGTAAAAGTTTTCTTAGACCCACACAAGAGAAGGAAATAAGTGCCGCATCATCTGCATACAAAAGGACTGGGATTGGTATATTATTTAGGTTTGGGGGATGAGTACTTGCTTCCTCCATCTTTCCGACTAAGGAGTTTATATAGAAGTTAAATAGAATAGGAGCAAGAACACAGCCTTGCTTGACACCATGGAAACTTTGGATTTCCTTTGATAGGTTCCCATAACGGTCGCATCTAACACGGATCCGAGTATTTTCATGTAGTCTACGGATAAGAAGCAAAAGACGTCTATCGATGTTTGTGGCATTTAATTTTTCCCAAAGTCTGTGCCGGGGTATCAAATCGAAAGCTGATTTGAAATCCATAAAGGCTACATAGAGGGAGCCTCCTTTCTTTGAGGTGTATTTCTCCACTAGATGTTGCAATACCAGTCCTTGGTCTAGAGTTGATCTATGTGCCCTGAAACCAGCCTGGGCTTCCTTTAGGATGTGCTCCTGTTCCAGCCAATCCGCAAACTTTTCACGTAAGTGAGTTGCATAAAGTTTGCTAATGATGCTTAAGAGACTGATTGGTCTGTAATTGGCTGGATCAAGTTTACAGCCTTTCTTGAATATGGGAACGATGATTGCCAATCCCCAGTCCTCTGGTATTATTGCTGTTTGATCTATGCTGGTGAATAGGCTTTACAACATTTTAAAGCAGCACATAAAACAATCCAAAATAAAGCATTACTGAAGAAAGTAAAATATAAGATGCACATTTAAAATAGCATAATTAACAAGAGAACAAAATATTATCATAAGCATAAAAACATACCTGCTGCTGTTGCTGCCAATCCTGCCCATGGTGGTTCATGGTGGGAGGCAGCTGTGGAAGCTCAGGCTCAATGGCCTGGGTTTGCATTAAGAGACAGCCAAGATAGTTCTCTTCCCTGTCCTCCTCCACCTCTCATTACCTAAGCCAATGCCATTTCCTATCACAACTTTCCACTTATTCAATATCAGCTAAAATTGTCCCCTCTTGAGAAATGCTCCTATAGCTCATCTTTGTTCCTGTATTCTCTCCTTTCCAAATAATGTGGACCAAAAAAAGGGAAAACTTTTCGGCCTTTTGATTGTACCCAGGGCATATGTACATTCAAAACATTTGTTTGTTTTTATGCAGACTCTTAAAACATTTTTGCATGTGTAAAGCACTCAAAGTATTTTACACCCTAATCATATTTATAGCACAATAATCCTCTGTGTTTATTACTAGGCAGAAAACTGAAGGCAAGAAGTTTGTTCAGGTACTCCCCACAAGTCTGTGACTAAATAAGGATGTTGACACTTAGGGTCTTCTGTGACAGGAGACCATGAGCACCTAAAGTTTCTCAAGCCCAATTCCTTCACTGAGCATCGTTTTCCAACAGGAGAAACTAATGAAACAAACCCTGGAACATGAAGAGGATGCTTACCAAAAATCAGAATGGCAGCTGTAAGCATTCCAGCAGGCAGAGATTTGGACAACTCCAGCACCGTGAGGTAAGAGAAGGGGACCAGGCACGAACCAAGGAACGCACAGAACTAAATAAAGAGAGGAGAAACACTCTTCACGTGGTGATGACAAAGCATGTCCTTAGCTCTGCTGCTACCCAACCTTAAAAACACACAGCCAAGTATACTCAAGTCAGTCTGCTGAGTATTCTCCACCCTCATAGAAACACAGCATTGGAAGAGACCAACGGTCATCTGGTCCAACACCCTACAATGCAGGAATCTCAATTAAAGCATCTATAACAAATGACCATCCAATCTCTGCTTTAAAACCTGCAGTGAAGGAGAGCCCACAACCTCTCGAGGGAGTCTGTTCCACTGTCAAACAGCTCTTACTGTCCAAAACTTCTTCCTGGTGTTTAGTCAGGATTTCATGATAGAAATATTCCTCTAGAGATAAAACAGATGAAAAGTTCCAAATCCGATCCTCCACCACCCTACCTTCATTCATCCTCACTTCTGCCCAAATACAGTGGTACCTCGGGTTAAGAACTTAATTCGTTCTGGAGGTCTGTTCTTAACCTGAAACTGTTCTTCACCTGAAGCACCACTTTAGCCAATGGGGTCTCCTGCTGCTGCCGCTGCGCCGCCGCACCACAATTTCTGTTCTCACCCTGAAGCAAAATTCTTAACCCAGGTAATATTTATGGGTTAGCAGGGTCTGTAACCTGAGGTACCACTAATTCTAAAGCTTCCATTAACCCATACGATGAGAAAATATAACCATCCCACAGCTTAACCTACATTATCTCCCTTTTCCCTATATTTGCAACACTCCCACCTTTCTCAAACAAGTTCAAGGTGATGTAGATGGTTTCCCCCCATATTCATTTAATCCCGCCCCGCAAAAAAACCCTGTGATATAGGTTAGGCTGAGAGGCAGTGACTGGCCCAAAGTGACCCAGTGAGCTTCATGGCTGAGTTGCCATTTGAACCCTGGTCTGACAACTCTAACCACAACACCAAATGTCATATTGTTTGAGAGTCAAAACTGCTGACAGTGATACCTCCATGGGCATGAGGAAAACACAACCCTGCACTAAAAATAACTGACAGAAAATTATGCTAGAGAGACAGACAGACAGGCAGGCAGACAAAGACTGGTTCCCTCCTCCCTGCAGTTAACTGAAGTTACTAATTTCATAAACTATGAGACAACTAAAAGAACATTGCACATAGCTTTTTTATTCCTCTTCTCTACTCATTCCAAATCCTACCAAATATTAGATTACTGTACAACCATCAGATTTAGTACAGCTTTAGAAATGGAGATTACAGTATTACCTGGAATCAAAACCCATTCTTGAAACATAAACATATGTTTTATTGGAGGCAGAGAGAGAGAAGAGGGAAACTCTAGGTCTTCTCCATATATGACCTCTGGTTATTTAAGAAGCCCCACAGTCTTACCCCTCTCATTCCTATGTAGTTATGTTGTTCATATTTGTCCCCTGGCTTCTGGAAAGGGAATGTGCCATCATAGCCACTCAGGTAACCGGCAAGTCCTATCAGCATCTAGGGAGAGAAGAGGACTGACCTTATTCAAGCAGAAGTAGATGAAGTAGTTTATAACTTTTTAGAGCACTAACTTGATCTAATAAAGAGACATAATTTAGACACAATGATGATTGAACTGAACCAGGATGAGAATGTTCTGCAGTCAAGGAATGTTCATAATCTCAAAGTTTGCAAGAATTGGTGTTCGCTATTTACCTTCCCCAGAGGTGGATGGACATCAAAGAAAAAGGTTCGGTTAATGTAATAGCTTCCCATCTTTCCAAAATGTGTTTCATCCCAGCTATGAAAGGGAAAAGAGTAAAAAGGTGACTGTTAGCCCCCGGCTCACATCAGTCTTTGCCACTCCTAGCTGTTCAGTGTGATGATGAAACAAAACACTAAGCAGATCTGCACTTGGGGACGTTGGACCACTTAAGCTCTCTTGTAAGGTTGTTGCAATGTAAAAATAGTGAAGGGGACTTACATTTGGCACCCTGAGTTTTTTTGGAGGAAGGGCCACAAATAGATATGTTGTATTTAATACACTTTAAACATCACCTTAATTTTTTTAAGTAAAATTAAAATATCAAGGCAGTTTTTTTAAAAAAAACAACAAGCGTATTTGTGTAACTATCAGCGGAAGGTAACAGTTAACGCGTCTGATGAAGTGGGTTCTAGATCATGGAAACTCATTTCCCACAAGCCCGCCTCCGAACCTAAGCCCCGCCCTCGTAACCATGGCACCCCACAGCCCCTCACCAGATGTGTGGCGGCTCCCGTAGGCGATAGAAGCGGGTTGCGAAGCTTAGGAAGACGACGAGGCCAAGCGGGCTCCAGAACCAGCCGGGTCTCCGGGCTGCGGAGGGCGTCGGCGCAGGGCCGCTTGCCAGTCGGAGGGCTTTTCGCTGCCGCAGGCCGGCCGGTACGGCCTGGCCGTTGTCGTTCGCCGCCAGCGGCATTCGCGGCCAGACAGGAGGCGCCTCCTGCCGGCCCCGCTACCTTGCCTGCGCCCGATGCACCACGGGAAGGAGAGTCCGCGTTCGAAAGGCATGATGGGCAAAAGAGTTTGCCGTTCCGCCCCACGTGAGCGAGGGGCGGGGAACTACAGAGGCTTCCACTGCATTGTGGGAAGCGTAGTCCTTGAGGCAAGGCTGTGCGTGCCAGAATGGATTAGCGGAGTTTTGCGACGTTCAATTAAAACCTAGAATCCGCTGCATGTCTCTGTAAGCACTGTGGCATCAAGGGCAGCAAGCAGCACCTTTTGTATATTTGTTGCAGAGGGGCTGCCTTGTTTAGTCTCCTGCCTCTCCTGCCGACTGAGGGATGATCCAGATACAATCATATTGTCAATTGACATCAGAAGTGACTTCATAATTCTGCATTATGACTGACAAGCTGCTATCTCTGAAATACTGTATCCCAGGGTTACCTGTCAGAGAAGGGCTAGACATATTTAAAGGACATCTGTACATATAAAAGTTCCTGCTAAAACATGGGCTAGCAGAACTGTTTGAAGACAATAAATTCACTAATTTAAAACTCCCACTTCCTGCTCTTTCAGAGGAAAACAAGCTGCTTTGATAGCGAGATCTGGCCGAGAAAAGGGGAAAATGTGAAATTAAAAATAAACGGATCAATTTGAGGATCTAGTTGATTGTGGGACGTGATGGGACGTGATGGGCAAAATAATTAAAGGTTCCTAGAATAGTTAAAGGAGATGTGACATTTTTATTGGGCCAACATGATGTGAATTAATTTGATGCAGAAACTCACACTAACAGGCGAGGAGTTAAACTTAACACCTCATTATATAAAATTCCTAGCAGGGTGAGACACCCATCCATCCGCCCCTTCGCCTTTCCGCTGAGGGAGGGGCAATACAAAGTAGACGAAGTCTGTGCCAGGATTTTGTCCACTGGTCTTTGGAAAGCAAGGATGAGAATCGGGGAAATTGTAACTAGGAGCTAGGGTACAGATTGCTTACAATTCACTTTCTGGGAACATTGGTTTGTTTGTTTTTTAACCTTTTCGGAGATTTATTTACTGCTCTGGGTTAAATAAAGAAGCCTTCAGTTTAACCCGACATTTTCTTAATGCTATATGTATTGCAGTTGTCAAGGCGAATATAACCGTTTTTTACCTTTTTGTAAAATAAGTTGCCTCATTTGCCAAACTGGGTCCTGGGCGGCCCAAGCTTTGTTTCGCTTTTGCTGCAAAAGATTGACACAGCTGCCTCTCTGAAATGTGCATTTTCTGAGGTGTTCTCTTTTAAATTCGTGCTTGCCGCCTTAAATCCTAAGGAATAAAGAGGGCCAGTTTTAAGACTTCTGGAATGAGCTGAAACTACAACTCCCAGAATCCCACCGACTCACGGGAAAAGCGTCTACTCTCGAACAAAGTCTCCATTCAAGGCTGGCAGGCAGTAAAACGCCAGCGCGGAACAGAAGCGGCGGCTACTCCTATCCTAGCCAATGCCCTGTTGAGCAAAAAAAATTATAGCTTCGTTCTTCGGCTAGAGAAAGACGAAGGACTGCACAGGATGTGTGCCGCATTAGCGAAGGTAGTTGCTATTACAACAAGCGGAGGGGGAAAAGATACATTTGTGTTTGCAAAGCCAGCTGTCTAGGACTGATGGGAATTGTAGTCCAAAACATCCGGACGACAACACGTTAGTGAAGGGTGCTTGGAGGAACACGCTGTTTGTATTTCTTTTTCTTGTTTTTCCTGAATAGTCTTTCCTTGTATCCAGGCTTCCATTTGAGTTAAATATTCTGCTCAGACGAAAGCTTAATGCCCATTTTAATTCTTTTTGCTGTGACAATTTCCCCGTGTAACTAACTGAGCTACCCTGTACCCGTCTACCGAGAACAGAAGGATATCCTGTGAAGTTCAGTGAGGAATACTCTGAAGTATAGGATTTCAGATTGATAAACAACAAAATGGAGCAGGAGACAAAGTCGGGATGGAGTTTTGCCTTCTGGGCAACCAGGGATACACCATAAATCTTTGTTCTGTGATTTATTAAACTGGAATAATCCTGGTCCCATATCCCCATCCCCTTTGGGAGAGACTGTGGCTCATGCAAAAGGTCTCAGGTTTAATACCCCACATCTCCCAAGAAAATACCTCTGCCTGAAACCCTGGAGAGTCAATGCAGGCAACAGAGTTAGATGGGCCAGTAGTCTGTCATAGTGTAAGGCAGTTTCCTGTGGCACTGGTTAGTCAGGATTCTAAGCTTTCTACCTATCTCATTTGTACCCACTATTTCAAAAAGGACCTCAGGGTTGTTTACAGTTCTTTTACCAGCTTGATTGTAAAACACAATAAAGTTGAAGGTCGGTTGCTGAAGGGTAATTATGCAATTTTCTGACTATGCACTTTCTCCACCCCTCACCCCGCAATTTATTTTGCTACAATCCTTTAAGGTAAAGGTAAAGGGACCCCTGACCATTAAGTCCAGTCGTGACCGACTCTGGGGTTGTGGTGCTCATCTCACTTTATTGGCCGAGGGAGCCGGCGTACAGCTTCCAGGTCATGTGGCCAGCATGACTAAGCCACTTCTGGCGAACCAGAGCAGCGCACAGAAACGGTCCCACCGGAGCGGGACCTATTTATCTACTTGCACTTTGATGTGCTTTTGAACTGCTAGGTTGGCAGGAGCAGGGACAGAGCAATGGGAGCTCACCCCGTCACAGGGATTTGAGCTGCCGACCTCCTGATCGGCAAGTCTTCGGGTCTTTCTAATAGATTCTTTTTCAGGCAGAGATTATCCAGATGTGATGGTTGCAGGAGATGAAGTCTAGCAACATCTGGAGGACCACAGTTTTTCTGTCCCTGCAGTAAAGAACTACAGGCCCAGCTTGCCTATTTTACAAAAAAAAAAGTCACACAGCTCTAGTTCCCCACCCCGGTATCTGACTAAAAGTGCTAAGCAATGAGATCTTTGTCTTGCTCTGTTTTGCCATCTGATAGCTAAAAGGGTGGGATTATGAAATTTCTCCAATTGGCTGCAAGGGAAATATTCCTCCCTCTCACCCTCCCTGCAAGTTTTAGACAGTGTGAGCTGGCTTTCATTCTGAGAATCCTGCACCACATGCAGCATGGAGGCTTCTAAAAAGGTGAGATAAATGTGGGTTTCTGGTAGGTGAGGCTCTGTCTTGATATCATAGCTTTGTTGTGTCACTTTTCCCACACACTTTGCTATAATATTCCTCTGGAGTAGAAGCTGCTGGTCTTCAGGCACACCTTCACTGAAAGTTTAGAAAGTGAGCTTCCATCTTATAGCTGTTTGGGATTTGCAGGGTGGGGTGGGCGATGAGGAGGGGTCAACAGTGGAAAATGCCAGTATTTCAGAAGAAGAAATAGGAATCTGTGAGGCCCCTCTTGTGTAAACATGCTGTTTGCAAAATGAGTCAATTTCATTTTCAGGAGAATCACAAGACAAATGGCAAGACTGTATTGTGCTAAAAGAAAAAAACCAAAACAAATTAGCTGTTTTCTATGGACTTGATAACTTTTAACATTTATTTTAATATTAGTGAGTCTGCTTCAATTGTAACTTGCTTTTTTTCCTTGTCCCACCCCCATCCCCACTGCAGCCAGTCCTCTATACTTATTTCAGAAGTTCCTGCACCTGGAGAGTGAGAATTGGTAAGCACAGGCATGGAATCCTATTCTATAGGATGCTGCCAGTTAAGAGTCTTTTGCATTTCTTCACCAAAATGCAGTTAATAAATGATTTATTAAACCACAGAGCAGCAAACATATATCCGAAAGATCAGCCATTTCTGAAGACTGGAATGTGTCTTCCTTACCTGTGGTAAAGAGTGGGATCAAATGCTAGAATTAGTTTGGTGTGGAAAGAAGAAAGCTCCTAGATTGTGTGAATACAGAGAACAAGTTTGTGCTTTAAGGGTGCAACCCTGTTCACACTTTCCTGGAAGCAAGCCTGACTGAGCTCAGTGGTGCTTACTTCTAAGTAGACACATATAGGACTGCACTGCAAAAATGGGAAAATATTGTGCAACCTGTGTGCAGATTGTCTTTAGGAGAAAGCAGTTGGCTATAGCCCATGTGTCTAACATGTGCAGCCCATATATACAGTCATACCTCATGTTATGGACACTTCGGGTTACATGCTTTTGGGTTACGGACCGTGGGAAACCCGGACGTACGGGAAAGGGTTACTTCCAGGTTTCCTTGCTCGCACATGTGCAGAAGCACCGAATCACGCCTGCGCAGACGCGGCGCTTCAGGATGCGAACACTGCAGGCTGCAGACGTGCCTCCATCACGGATTACATCCACAACCCGAGGTTCCACTGTACATCAAAAGTGATGTTTCAGGCTGCAGTCCTAACCCCACTTACCTGGAAGTAAGCCACATTGAATTCAATGGGACTTATTTCTGAGCATACATGCACTGTAAACGCATGAGGTTAAATTTTTTATTCCATTGCATAAAGTGCACTACATGCAGGAAGTTCTGTAATGTGCAAAGTAGCCCTCTTCTGTGGCAGAAAACATTTGTGAGGCAGGCCACATTTATTCCTATATTGCAATGTATGCAATCTAGAAATTCCCAAATATTTCTGCACTCATAAGGATTTTTATGTAGCTCCTTCTCTCTTTGGCTGATCTTTTTAATCTGAGGACTGTGATTAATTAAATTCATATTTTCTACATAAAAATAGCACAATCCAGATGTCTGCATTTCCTGCATTCTTTAGAGGCACTCTGGAAACACTCAAGGGATGCTGGAAGACTTTGGGTTTTAAAAGTTCTGTCTGTTGAAGCTCATAACCTGATATAATCTAGCAAGATAAACAAGACTGACTCTGGTTGGGGGTTACAACTATTAGTCAAATAGAGCATCAACCATGTTAACTGAATTGCTCTCTCCAGATTGCAGAACATGGTGAAGCAGCCTGGTGTCTGGTTTGTTGTTTCAGTGTAGGAGTGGGGAACCTTTGGTCCTCCAGATGTTGCTGCACTACAACGTCCATCATCCCCGGCCACCGGCCATGCTTGCTTGCTAGGGATGGGAGTTGTAGTTCAGCAACAACTGGAGGGTGAAAGAGTTCAGCTCCCTCTCACCCATGCTTACCTGTTGTGGAAAGTGGTAGACACCCCTTGCTTTATATTTAAACAGAGACACCTGAACAGGAAACCCGTCTTCTCAAGTCACATCTAGTTTGACCTTCAGTGAGGAAGGTGAATTAGCTCCACAGAAACCACTGCTGTTGCTTTAAACATAAATGAGCACATTCCCCTTTTGAAACAAAATCCTGGTTCTCATATTTGCTCTTAAAACACACCTTAGTTCTTAAATCCATGTTATCACAAGTTCTTGTGATGCTGATTCTACAGATTTTTGTTGTTTTGTTGCTTCAACTTCCACAGTGCTCAGAGCGTTTAAAAACGAAGTGATAAAAATATATAAATTGGAGTAGGTAGCATCCTGAAACTGTATGTCACCCTTTCTCTTGGCAGCACTGGCTCTGAAAGGAATTGCCTATGATTCAGCACCTGTCAACCTTCTGAAGGATGGAGGGCAGCAGGTAAGGAGATGGTGGGATGTGGTCTGCACAGCAGGCAGGGTGGTGCCTCCGCAAGGGGCAAGACTTGCTCTTCTGGGCTTCAGTAGCGGAGCCCAAACGTCTCAGGAGCTGTCCTGTCTCCACAGCTGACACCAGAGTACCAAGCAGTGAACCCAATGCAGCAAGTCCCAGCCCTCAAAATTGATGGCATCACCCTCTCGCAGTCGGTGAGTAAGCAATCTGTATTAATTATTTACTTGATTCTGCTGCCCAGGCAAAGGACTTTGCACTCCAGATCTCGGGAGTGGGCTTGGGACTTGTTGGAAAGGAAGCTATCGTAAATGGGATAGGAACACCTAGCAGCACCGTTAAATGGGTTTCTTTTCACCATGAAATTAATCCCACACTGATGTTGCTTGAAGAATCCCATCCTACCTGTGGTTCCATACTGATTGTTCTGAGACATGAGATTCATTCCTTACACGGGATATGCTTTTACTAGCATATGCTCCAGATTAGCTTGAAAGACAGATGGAAAACCTGTGGCCCTCCAGAGGTTGTTGAACTCCAGCTTCCATCAGCCCAGCCTGCATGGCTGATAATGAGAGGCGACTGGAGTTGTAATGCTCAACATCTGGAAAGCCCCAGGCTTGGTTTAATCCAAGCAGATCTACAGCTTGTGGTGCACAAGCTTCATTCAGGTGATCCATGGCTTACCTGTGGATTTGTCGCTGAAGACGTGAAATAGCACATCCATTGTGTTAAATATTTATATTGATTTTTAATTGTATTTCTGTTGCTTCGTTTATTTCTTACAGTTTATATAATTATTTAATAATATATAGAAAATAAAAGCAATACCATTTCAAGAGTCATACAGTATCTAGTACAGCCACATTACAATTGCTGCAGCAGACAAAACCCTCATCAAATTCATGGGAGGGGAAAACGTTTGGGAACTACTGCTTTAGATTCCTCACTCCTTGATCTGCATCAGGGAACTACTGTCTCCATTTCAACCACTCCCCTCCCTCCCAGGCCATTCTTGTCTAAAAGTCTCACCGCTTATTGCAGATAGCAATAATAGAGTACCTGGAGGAGACGCGTCCAAGACCTAGTCTCCTGCCCCAGGATCCAAAGAAGAGAGCCCAGGTGCGGATGATCTCAGAGCACATTGCTTCTGGAATTCAACCCTTGCAGGTAATTGCCCAGTTGCTGGGCCTGCCTATCCATCCTTAACCCTGTTGGATCAGAGTTCACTACTGACTGCAAATGAAGCGGTGTCTCTTGTTACAAACCTCAGGCCCCAAGGAGGGCTTCTGGGAGTGGTTGGGTGCAGGGATACCAAAGGATGTCAAGATCATCAGAATGGCTAGTTCTGGTGCTTTATTAAACACATTGTAGGCTTACAGCAAAGCAGCTTGCCAGGTCTCCTAGCCTTTGCAGACATGGGACAGACACTGCAGCAAGGAAATGGCTTGTCCGCAGAATCTGTCCTGCGTCTATGAAGGCTATAGACTGTTTTGCTGTAATGTTACACCTCCTTTAATAAAGCCCTATAATTGGCCGCTCTGATGTTTTTGATGTCCTCCTTTGGTGTTCCTGCACCAAACCACTCCCACGAGCCTTCCTTTGGGCCTGTGGTTCAGAACACCCCTCCCGATTGGGTGTCGTCCCCCCCCCCCCCGGATATATATTCTGCAATATATGAAAGACACAGTGATAGTGCGAAATTGGGGGTGGATTTATACTGGACCAGCCACACATCGTTCCAACTGGAAGCAATGCTTCCTCAACATTACAACATTATTTCCCCCCGGAAGGGCACTTTTGCACTGCAGTGCAAAAAAACAAACAAACTGCAACATTTGAAGTATAAAAAGTGACAGGGTGTTAGCGGAAGGTACAGGACTGGAACTGACTGAACACAAAATAGTATTATTATCCTGACACTTTTGCAGGTGCAAACCCTGTTGTAAGCAGAATCCTGCTTAACCACCCCACACCATCACGGGTGTGCAAATAATCATGAATGCACAGCAAAAAGGGCATCGTGAAGGCCTCTCCCAGAAAGGTGGGAGTAATGAATTTCTACAGATAGTATTGCAGATGACCCCTGCCCTCATACTGTGCTGTACTAGTGCTCACTCAGTACCCATTGTCTGTGGCCCTCTTTGTATCTGTTCCAGACAAAAAAGTCCCTAGAGATAAAAACAAGACAATATCTATTTGTCTTGCCTCAGCCTTAAAGTTCAAAAGGCACATCACACTACAGCTGGGGTGGTGAATCTGCGGCACTTCAGATGTTATTGGACTCTGGTTCCCATCAGCCCAGCACACCCTGACTGAGGGTCAGGGATGATGGGAGTTCCACTCCTAGAAAGACACAGCTTAGCTACTCTTGCACTATATCATAGATTAAAGCCTTACTATCTGAATAATTGTCTTTGCCATACCTTCACACACCCCAAAAGTAGTTTTCCAACCTTCCTTCTCTTTTTATTATTAATATTTATTTATTAGCCACCATATAGTGAAGCTTCTGGGTGTTGTACAGTAGAGGCAATCTAACTCTGGCTCTTCCTACATTTTATCAGAACTTGACTGTCCTGGAGCAGTTTGGTGAGAAGAAACAAGAATGGGCAAAGAACTGCATTTCTCGTGGTTTCAAAGGTGAGTCCCAGGTTGAAACTTTTAGCTGGACTTTAGTCACTTGCTAGACAGGTAGGAGGTTTTGAGAAGAAAGCTGTCTTCCTGTCTGGCTTGTACTGGAAGACACCGGTGGAACAGTTAAGCCAGCCTCCATCAATCTGGTATCCCTCCAGCTGCTTTGGATTAAGCTCCTATTAGTCTCAGGCAGCACAAGTTTAAAGAGCAGCATAAGGCTGTTTGGAAAGGGGCTTTCAAAGAGCCTCACACTGCACTTTGAACAAAGTCCCAACAGTTGGGACTTCAAATCATAGAAGCATCTGACATAGTGATGTCAGGTGATTGGCAGGGGGGCACCCACACCTATCATTCAAATTTGACCTGGTAGGGCTGGGGAAATATGGATCTGGCCTACTGGCTTCCTCACCCCTGCATAAACATGTGGTCCAAACTTGGGTTCATTTAGTTTAGTTCACAAGCCATAAACCAAGAACAATTGTTTGTTATAGCTCACTGTTAGTCTGGAGAGAACTAAACCATGGCCCAGTTTGGACAACACCCAAGGCCAAGCTATGACTTAGTTCAGCACAGCGCTGAAACACAGGGGAGAAACAAAACCGATGCAATATCCTCCTTGGGAGATCCAGATATTTGCCATTTAATAACCAGGACGTTTAATGCTCCTTTATGAAAACAAGGCCAAATTTAGCAGTGTGATTTGTCTATGCTGAAAAACAAAAAGTGTGTTCTCGATTTCCAACAACATGCCGTTTTCTTTTTCTGGAGCTTTGGAGCAGATCCTGCGTGAAACAGCTGGGCGCTACTGCGTTGGGGATGAGGTAAGGCAAGATGCAATCCTGTCCTCTGGCAAGGATGGCAAGAAATCACTTGCGGACATCCAGTGAAGCTGAATGTTGGGAGATTTAGGTCAGATAAAGAAGAGAAGTACTTCTTCACGCAGCACATAGTCACACTGTGGAAGTTGCTCCCCCAGGAGGCAGTGATGGTCCCCAACTTCATTGGTGTTAAAAGAGGATTAGACAACCAACCATGATGGCTGTGTTCTGCCTCCACAGCTGGAGGCAGCAAAGCTTCTGAATACCAGTTGCTGGAAACCACTGGAGGGGAGAGGGTTCTTGTGCTCAGATCCTGTTTGTGAGTTTCCCATAGACATCTGGTTGGCCACTGAAAGAACTGTTTTGATGGACCATTGGCCTGATCCAACAGTCTGTTCTTATGTTCTCTTATCTGTGCACTGGTATCAACGCAGAGGGCAAGCGAGTAGAGATCCAAGGACACAGTAAGCTAATAGTTTACTTATTCCTTTCTCTCCCTACCCCAGTTACCTTTTTTAGGGACCTCTCGCAAAAGGCTGAACATTACCCCTGTATTCTTGGCTACAGCAAAAGTTGAGCAACAGTGCCACCTGCTACCGTTAGCAGTCCAATCAAAATGTCACAGGATAGCGTGCAAGCTGTTACTCTGGTTGTTGTATGTACAGAGATGGGGGAGTGGCCATTATGTTCTTTCTCCTTCCAAGGCCCCAAAGCATGGAGATCTTTTTGGGTGTCTCAAGGGAACGTTAGTTGAAAGGGGTTCTTGCAAATCCAGTTCTGTTTAATGCACTTATATTCTTGCCGTCATCTCCTCCATCCAGACCCACCTTTGCACCCAGGCAGCAGAGAATTAAAAGGGAACAGGAGAGCAAGCCACACGCGTGCACACACCCAAATTGCCAAACGCAAATCCAACATATCTGAATACAAAAATAACAATGGTTAACCAAAGTTCACACATGCCCCCAAATTATACTGCAAATCTTATACAGTACTTCACGGCTGAAAAGGATACCTGAAAAGGACTATCTTCACCTGCAGGATGCTGCTCATTCACGTAGGTCAGTTGAAACAGCCCTGAGTGAGCCATCTAGCCTCTTTCAATAGCGTTTCATCAGCTAGAGATTTTCCTGTTCCAAGTGGCCTGCCAGCTACCAAGTGCTGATTTTAATCATACCTGGTACTTTGTCTTGGTTGTTTTCATCTGCTGCTCAAGTGTGTGGCTTTATTTAAAAAAAAAAAAATCCTGATCATTTTTAAATGGTTCACAATACTTTTTAAACTGTTCATATCAGCTGCCCTGAGTATTCTAATACGAAATGGAATGGCGGGGGTATAAATATCACAATAAAAAAATCCATATCCAGTTCATGAGCTGAGCTACAGAAAATAGTAAACTGGAGTTTCCCAGCAAACTATTTGCAAAGGGTTACAGTACGTTTTTTAATGTCAAACCGTTAAGATATTTCTGTAAGCAGAATTTGGTATTGTATTAATTTGTCTTCCATATTCCCTGCCTCTTCTCATTGCTTTTAATATCAAACTGCTCAGCGCTGTGCCTCCCATAGAATCATCGCCAGCACATGACGCCGAACACTTTTTTGATTCCAGCATTTCAGGGGTTGGGGCTAGATGACCCTCGGGATCCCTTCCAACTATACAATTCTAAGATTCTGATACATCAGATAGAAGAGGAGACAGAGAGACTTCTCCACGGTCATTCCACCGGTCTCTGAGCTGATATTCCAGCCACATCAAAATGTCACCACTATAATTTAACTCTGAGAAAACACAATCCCTGCTAGGTTGAAAAGCTGAAGGGCTCTTGGAACTGCTTTAACATTTCTTTCTGCTTTTCTGCAGGTAACCATGGCTGACCTATGCTTGGTTCCCCAAGTTTTCAATGCCGGGAGGTAAGCAGAACTATGCCTTGCTAGTTGCTAGGGCAACTGGTGTGATCCCATTGGCCTAGTTGGCAGTCATACTTGGGGTGGGAGGATAATACCTACTGAAGTAGCAGACGAATTGGATAAACTTTCTGCATTGGGATTCTACTTCCAGAAAATGTTGGGGAGGAAGGGAAGTCAGGAGAAGTGCAATGCTGTTATGTTTTATATTTTGACATTCAAGTGTTGTATGAAGCAATGGGCGATATCTGTATGAAGTCACGGTGTTAAGTTGTGGGTGAACATATCAGACGACACAGCAATTCTTCAAACAGCTCTTGTTTATTCAGAGGCCAGAACAGAACTGAACTGAAGGGTTCAGTCAGCCTGCTTATATAGAGCTCCAGTACAACGTAACTGTAACAATTTTCTAAAACTATCCAATCACTGAACGTCACTTTCAATCCCTTATTTGTATAACTATCTACAGTATCCCCCTGCTGGCCCAGGGTGAGAACTTCAGTACATAACACACGGTGCTTAAAAATAAACCCACTGAAATAAGCTGGCTAAAATGACTTTGGTCTGTTGACTTAGATGGGTGTACTCTGAATGTGACCAACGTTGCTTATCACTTTTTACGTTTATTAAGAAAAATAGAAAATTAAAAAGTGCAGTGTTCCAATCTACACTTGGAAAGCAGGCAGTGAGTCATCCCAGTTCAAGATGACACGTAAAACACCACTCTCACCTAAACAGCCCAGAATTAGGATGTCCACTAGACTTTTGTCTTCCACATCCCAGTTCTGTATTGATTCTCCTCTGCCTAAATAAGGCTTTGAGGCTACAATTCCCATCATCCCTGACCACTGGTCCAGCTAGCTAGGGATCATGGGAGTTGTAGGCCAAAAACATCTGGAGGCCCAAGGTTGAGGAAGCTGGCCTAAATGGTGCCTGCTTCAGTTGCCAACATCTAGCTCTACAAGATGCTCAGTGCATCACTGGCAATCACAACAGCCATTTTTGTTCATTTAAACAGCAAGGATGAGGGAACCAAAGTAAATGCAGGGGAGGGGAAGATTAGCCCTTCCCTCCCCAGCCAAAATCCCAGTGAATACGACCCTCCCCTTGAAATGCATGCTACAATTAATGGGGGGGGGGGAGCATTTACACCAATGAAGCTTTTGTGAAAGAGCTTATTTCACTGGATCATGGCTTGTGGGTGGAGCATTTATTCACAGAATATATTGGTATTATGGATAGGGGAAATATTTGATTTTGTTTGCATTTAAAGGCAGATCTGCACTTTTTGAAACAATACGAGAGCCGACAAAAAGCCATCCTTAGAAATTAACACTTCTCCCAGTTTTGTGGTGCATTTCTCCCGCCAAGTGATGTGCACAGAAATGCATATACTGGGGTAGGGTGTGCATGAAAATGTGTATGTTAGTGAAAAGAACATACAAAAATGCATTAAATTAGGGGAAACTGATTTGCAAAACTGCAGTTGGGGAAATTGTGTGTGTTTGTGCATGCACACACATTAGGATGCTGATGATTTTTTTAATTATAAAATTGCTGTGGGAAAATTAAGTACAGTACTATTTAAGATTGGGAAAATGAGAAACAGAGAACCGAAATTGACACATTTGTCTACCCCTAATCACTACATTAACTACCACAGCCTCTATGTCTAACTATTAATTTGTCTTGGCAGGTTTAAAGTGGATCTTACGCCATTCCCCACAATAAACAGAATCAACAAAGCTCTCTTGGAATTAGAAGCGTTCCAAACCAGCCATCCATCACGGCAGCCAGATACCCCTTCAGAACTGAGAGTCTAAAGCTGCCCCATTTTTTACTGAGGGCAGAACTTTTTTTAAAAAAATTGATTATCTTGTGAACTGCCCTGAGACCTGCAGATGGTATATAAATGAAATAAATAAATAAATAAATAATAGTAATAATAATTTGCCCATAAAGGGACTCTATGTGCCACCATCTAGGAAGAACCACAACTTGAATGATTTCCTGCTAAGAGAGGGAGATGCACTCCACCAGCACGATTTATTCTGGTTTTATTCTGTGAACAGCCCTGAGACCCTCAGGTATAGGGCAGAATATAAATTCAATAATTAATAATAATAGTAAATAAATAATGATGATGATGATGATGCAACTACATTAAAGCACTTAACAAGACCTAACCTTTGATCATGTTTTGACAATTGTAAAAGGAGATTAAAAGAAAAAAGAGTTTCTGACTATTCTGTGTGTGAAGTTCATTTGATATTATCTTGCTTGTTATACTCTAGGTGGCAAAGGTACCATTCTGCTGGCTGGACTGCACAAAAATTTAGACAAAACAGCAGCTTAGTAGCACCCCAGGCAGCAAGCAAGCAAGCTTTTTTTTCTGTCCAAAGGCCTAAATCATAAATCCCATTTATTTATGTTGTAGAAGGAAATGGAAAAGCCTTCTGCATAGGAGACAGCTGCTAAGATGCATAATTGCGGAGAGATCTATGGGATCAGGGCTGCCAGATTGGGGGCTAAAGTAGTGCCTGCCAGCCAAATTAAGCCCACGGCCACAGCATCTCAACAGAGCAAAGTAGGTATGGTGAAAATGGGAGTTGGTGCAATACACTGGAAGGATCTAGGCATCTTCTGAATCTCACAGAGGCTGAAGTTTTTCCTATGAGAGGTCAGAACACACTTCTTTGAAGCATTAATTAGGAGTGTGTATACTTTGTACTTTTAAAAAAAAGTAATTCTACAGCAAGAAAGAGACGGATTACGTGTGTATAAATTAAATGTGTGTAATTTAGGAGGTTCTGGGAATGCGATTGCTTCTCTCCATGCCTCCAGCAAAGTTTCATAGCATAAATAGAACAAAGACAGATTCTTTTTATCACAACTCTTCTGCATGCTTTATTACACAATTTGGGTTTGGATTATAACTTTTTTGCTGAGGAGGTGGGGCTTGGTCAAACTGACAGGGGACAGAGGATTAAAAACAGGAACATAATAGAATGGGAAGAAACAGGAGCAAGAAGGAAAGGTATAGAAATGCATTGGTATAATCTAGATCCAGCTGTCAAATATCTGAAGCCCAGCCTATATGCCCTATAGTTTATAAACATCCCACAGTATTTGTTCATTCATTTTCAGGGTACTTTCCTCTCCACTAGCTGAGGCACTATTACATCCAAGACTGACTGATTAGGGCATGTCATAGAATATGGGGTTTGAGAGCAGCAACAGTGAGGGATGGGGGAGATTACACTGAAGTGACAGAGTGCAAAAATGCAAATACTAAAGTAAAAACCCTCTGCCTGATCTCCTGAAAACCCACTTTGTTTCTCCTACATGAGATGAAACCAGCAGGAAGATCAGCAAAGTATTCAGAGAGGGGTGATGTTGTTTTCACAACCTCTGTTCGCACTGGCAGTCTTGTACCCATCCACTTGTACTCTTCCAATATTCAGTCTTTCTGATCTTGCCTTCTTGGTCCAGACACAGGACTCCCAATGACTCAAGCAGGGTCCAGAGAAGACCTCGTCACCTCGAGGTCCAGCTGCAGCTTGCTTGTACTATTGTAGAACTTGCCAGCACGGTCTGACCCCCCGAAGACCAGAACCGTGCACACATTGTGCTTGCCCTGGTTCTCCTTATCTGCATCCGTCTGGGGGGCATAAGTCAAGTTGAGCAGTGTGTGGCCTGCCCGGGGCACAGAGCAAAGGTCACTATGCTTGACTGCACTCCAAGTCAAGGTATCTGCAATGGGAAAGGGTTAACGGGTGGTAGCAAACCTCCACATCTTGAGTGAGTACTGGTAGCAAAAGCGCCGCAAGGACTTACCAAGATGGAATGTGAATGCATCCCGAAAGGCTCCTCTGACACCACAGCCTCCGCTTATCAGCACTTTCTGATCAGACACTGGAATGGCCGCATGGAAACTGGAAGCAGAAGATGGATTCTTAAGGATCAGAATAAAGCGAAAGTGAGAGCTTGTACCCAGTTGCTCACTTCCTGCCTGGCCATGTAGGGTCATCGTCTCGCCCACCCAGCTAATATGCCCCCCAATGCCCCAGTCTGGCTCTCCCATTTTCTTCAAATGTATTGTGTAGCCACCACCAACTTCTATGGACTTATCAGGAGTCCATAACATCACATCATCCACTTGCATGATCATAAGGCAACATCACGGCCAGGACCAGGCCATCTTGATGCAGCAGGTAACGATAGTGGAAGGTGAGGAGGAAAAGGCTAGGGTGTGTCTGGTGTAACTTACATGGGATATTTTTTTTTGAAAGCAGAAGGCTCATCTCTATCCCCAACTCTGTTTTACTCAAACTTGCAACTCTGCTCTACTCAAACTTGGTCCATCTCTGTACAAATTCTGATTTGTTCCGCATTTTTCAGAGGAAATATCATCCGTGCAAAAATGTTTAGAGCTTTTTAAAAAGTGATCTCACCCAAAAAAGAACTGTTCACTCTTATGAGGTAATGTGAGGACTGCCTTTTAACCTCCCCACACTCCTACTTTCAGGTTGGGTTAACAGCTGCTTGGAGCAGCTACAACACTTGAAGAGTCCTCCCTGCCAATCCACTCCTTAAAGAGCTACCAGCTGCTTGAAGCTGGAGGCAAGTGTAAGCTTTGCCTCTGGGTCATCATGTGATGCAGTGATGAGTTTCTCACATCAAATACTGTGAAGAGAAAAAGGTGGTTGCTACCATAGATCACCTGCCTAGGAGCTTAGATATAGGCAGGTGTATCAACAGCTTGAAGGTTTCACCCATTAAATCAGGGATGTGAGAGCCAGTGTGGTGTAGTGGTTAAGAGCGGTAGTCTCGTAATCTGGGGAACCGGGTTCGCATCTCCGCTCCTCCACAGGCAGCTGCTGGGTGACCTTGGGCCGGTCACACTTCTTTGAAGTCTCTCAGCCCCACTCACCTCACAGAGTGTTTGTTGTGGGGGAGGAAGGGAAAGGAGAATGTTAGCCGCTTTGAGACTCCTTAAAGGGGGTGAAAGGCGGGATATCAAATCCAAACTCTTCTTCTTCTTCCCGATATTGTTGGGTTCCAGCTCCCATCATCCCTGATCATTAACCAAGCTAGCTGGGGGCTGATGGGAGCTGGAGTGCAGCAGCACCAGGAGTGGGAAGGGATACAGGCTCCAAGTTTCTGCAGTAAAATTATCAATGATTGATTTCCTCTTGTCAACTAACAGGCTTCTGAGAAGAACAGCACACGCAAGTTTAAAGCTCTGCCTTTTTCTAGCCCAGGCTCCAGGGATGCCAACTCATGACTGACAGCAGCCCTTCAAACATGCACCTCAGACCCCTTTCCATTACAATCACTAGCATTGTTCATGCAAGAGAGCCCCATAACCAGCTCTTACCTGCGAGCTGAAGGTTGTCCAGAGAGAAAAGGAACTGAAATGTACTCCATGAAACCTGAAGGCACATGGGGAAAAGTGGAAGATTTCAGATTCAACAAACGTCTTGGGGGGAAATAAAATTTGTGGGACCTTAAAAACACTGAACATTACTACAGCAGAAGCTTTTGTGGGCTAGAGTTGGCTTCATCAGACTAAGGAGGAATGTAAACAATGGTATCAATTTGTAAAGAAATGCATTTTATTCACTTCCTCTCCAGTCACACGCCCACAATAACTTTGTTACACTTCAAGGTGCTACAGGGTTTTGTTGTTTTTGCTGAAATAGACTTCACACAGCTTCCTCTCTGGTTGGGAATTGCAGCAGCTTATTTAATAAGTTACAGGGAACCAGGCAGAGGGCCTTCTCGGTAGTGGCACCCTCCCTGTGGAACGCCCTCCCACCAGATGTCAAAGAGAACAACAACTATCAGACTTTTAGAAGACATCTGAAGGCAGCCCTATTTAGGGAAGCTTTTAATGTTTGATGTATTAGAGGATTTTAATATTTTTTTGGAAGCTGCCCAGAGTGGCTGGGGAAGCCCAGCCAGATGGGCGGGGTACAAATAATAAATTTATTATTACTATTATTATTATTAATGATAATAATAATAATAATATAATGCAGAGATGTCTGTAACTGCATCTGGCCATAAATCTGGTTGCAGCACCAGTAATCTTACAATGGCCAGTGAGGGGTCATTTTTGATCCATTCTCCAAAAGGGTTTAAGGCAAAGTCGCTGTTTGCTAGCATGAGTCTTTCCTCACAGCAGTGTGCAATATATACCAACTTCTGACATCTCCCGCCTCAAGGGATTCCTTTAACCTCACCAGGCGGTGGACTTCAACTCTATCCAAACTGAGAGAGGGAATGGCAAAGTTCTTACCCAGATCTAGGATGTGTGTGTCGTTCAGGTAGAAGGAAGTCTTCTGGCCCCCAAATATGATCAGTTTGTTCCTCAGCAGAGTAGCTGAATGGCTTTGAGAAAGCAAGGAAAGACAGTGAACAAGGAAAACGTAGGAAAATGAAACAGTCCCTGCAACTTCTATAGCTAGAAATTCACTTATGTCTTACATTTTTGAATGATTTTTCCTAACTTCAGTCAATCTCAGTGGCCATTCTGGGGCATCCACAGGGGCTGTATATGAGTAGCTCCATCATTCCCAAAGATAGCAAGGCATTTGGGTGGAAAGAGGCCGAAAGTTTGGCCAGCTCCAAATTATGGTGTTCCAATATCCAAGAAACAAATTATGGTGTTCCAATATCCAAGAGCCACTTTCAAAACTAAAGTTTTAATATGAGACATCAGCTGCATTAAGCCTTTCGGTAGCAGCAGAAGAATAAAATGTGTGAGTTGGTTTTAGATGTAATAATGTTTATGCTGTAATTTTTAAAAAAAATCTCTATTGACATAAGCTGGCCTGCAACCTTAGGCTGTGTTCACACTCCAGTTTACTGTCCATTCACTGAATTTCCGGTGCTGGTTTATAATCTGTGTTCACATGATGTTATCCAAAATGCATTATGTATCTTGTACTTTGTTATAAGATACTACTGTTTGATGTATTGTTTCTCAAACCAGCTTCACATGATTGGAATCCTTATGCCTCTTGTCTTTGGCAAAGGTGTGAAAGCATCCCTGTGGGAAACCACTGAAATCTATGGCAGTAATGTGAACACAGCCCTAGAGTGGAGGGCAGGATATAACCCCCTCAAAAAAAGACATACATAAACATAATGTAATGTAATGTGAACCATGGAACACAAAAGGTTTTTTTAGAGAAATGCATCAAGTAAAAACAGGTTTTACAGCACTGCCGGAGTAGATTCCCCAAGTTTTTATCTAGATTAAGAAAAAACTCATTAACTCATCAGAAGTGATAGAATTTCCCCCATTTGCTAAAGTTAAAAGTTTTATTTAAGCAGCGTATTAGGGAATGTGTAATTTGGTCCGGAGACCTATAGATCCAACTCCTAAGCTGATCTCTGCAAAATGAGAAGAAGCTTCTATTAATTCCTTCTCTTGACCAGCAGGTTTTTGTGAATTCTCTGATTAAGAGAACTGAAAAGTCTTTAGCCAAAAGATATAAACTCCCATGCTGGAGGTAAGGAAAACTTCATCAAGATTTACACAGCTGTTATCAATATTAGTATATGAGCCTGGTCCTGAAACCTGCAAGGGGCACTCACTCCACTTGTGAAATGAGGCTCTCACACTTCTCTCCCATCTGTGACAGACCCCCTGCAAGCTGATCCTGAAACTGCATGCCCCCTCAGCATGCAGTAAAGTTATGCAGCCCACACAAGACACCTTGCATCCAAGCCATAGTCTTGCCTTCTACTGCAGAGTTTTAAAAATGGCATTGTAAGCTTCATTCTGGGAACAAGGGTGTGAGAGAATAATAATAATAATAATTTTTTTATATCCCGCCCTCCCCAGCCAAAGCCGGGCTCAGGGCGGCTAACAACAATAAAACAGTACAACAGTACAACACAACACTCTAAAATCATACATTATAAAATTAATTCAAATCAAACCAATGGCAACCATTGGGCCAGAGCTCCGCGAAGATTGCCGAAGGAGGGAGTCAGGCTGCGCCCTGGCCAAAGGCCAGGTGGAACAACTCTGTCTTGCAGGCCCTGCGGAAAGATGTCAAGTCCCGCAGGGCCCTAGTCTCTTGTGACAGAGTGTTCCACCAGATCGGGGCCACAGCTGAAAAAGCCCTGGCTCTAGTTGAGAATAAAACACTCCCAAGGAATTCCAGGCAGAGAGGATGTCTGAATGGACTTAGCATGTGAACAAGATGGGAGGTTTCTGAGGGGCCCTCAGTTTGAGGGGCGGAGTTTACACAGACTCCCTTGGCATCATAGCACTATCAAACAAAGTAAATACCCGCAGGAAAATGTACAAGTGTTTTCAAAGAAAGCACTAATTACGCTATTTCCAACCGCCAAGGATATAAAATAAAAATGAGAGCAATGAAGGAGTTGTCCAATATCACGCTTCAATGAGAAAAATCAAGAAATCAGCACTAAGCTGATTCTCCTCATTGAAGCAAAGAAGACTTACCCAAGCCTAGGCAAAGGCTTCTCCCCCTCAACAATGGGTTGATACCAGATCTCATATTCGGGGTTGAAAACAAAGAGTGTGTTGCTGCAAGCTCCCATCTCCAGGGATGACATTTTAGGGAAAGCTCCTCCGAAGACAAATAGCTCCTTTCGGTAGATGGTTGCACTATGGTAAGCCAGGGTTGGCACTTTACCCTTAGCCTAAGGAAGAGATCACCGGTCACTGTACAAGCTTGGCATTTTAGACTGACTTAGCATCAGCACCACAGACAGCTCTGTTGTTGGCAGCATCAATGAACACGATTCCTCCCCTTTCCAATGCCTTACTAATAGACCTGACAGCAGCTGCCTCAATCACTCCCCATCGGAGCTGTGATCCACCAGTCTCTTACATGGAGGGGAGGTCCCTACAGAAGTGGGGAAGACTCAGGGATAAAGACACCTTCTCAGATGGTCTGCTCTTTTTTTAAGATTCTAAATTCTTGAGCATGGGTAGGCAAACCAAGGCCCGGGGGCCAGATCCGGCCCAATTGCCTTCTAAATCCGGCCGGCAGACGGTCGAGGAATCAGCGTGTTTTTACATGAGTAGAATGTGTCCTTTTATTTAAAATTCATCTCAGGGTTATTTGTGGGGCATAGGAATTCGTTTATTATTCCCCCCCCAAAAAAATATAGTCCAGCCCCCCATGAAGTCTGAGGGACAGTGGACCAGACCCCGCTGAAAAAGTTTGCTGACTGCTGTTCTTGAGGTTTGGGGAGTGTATGTTTTAAATTCCACATATTACATTGTTGTAAATCACATTGGTGAAAACCGGGACGCAATTTAAAAACAAATAAAGGAATAGATGTCTCTTTGTTGCTCAAAGCTTTGTTCCTCTTGCGACTCACAGACACATGAAGCCACTTCCAAGACGCTGTGTCTAGAACATGGATGTTGCTGTAGCGCTTTGCCTCTCTCATACCCCCGAAGATATAAATGCGCTTGGTCTCTGGGTCATATGTGGCACTGTGGCCCCTTGAACACTGTGGCATGGAACCTGGTGCCGGGAGATCCATGGGGAACCAGAAGTCATTGTCTGCGAAATCAGCAACAGAAGTGAAGACTCAAGATGTGCAAGAGGGTGGGGGGAAAGTTGCAGAAAGTAGTCGCCAACATGCTAAAAGCTGAGAGCTGGCTTCCCTGCTAACCAGAACACAAGTAGTGTGCAAAGAAAGTTAAATCCAGCCACTTTCAAGTTCAGATCACCAGGCATGGCAGACACTCCTTTAAGAACTACTATACCCATATAGGAAAAACCTACTGCAATTCAGTTTCCCTCTGATCGGTTGCAGACAGTGTCAACATGTACATCACTGCAAGCAAAGAAGCATCTCACCAATTTCCAGTTTCCACAGGGCATCTTGGCAAAATTGTTGATTAGTTCCTTCGCCACCAATCAGAACAGCAGTTTCAGGGTCACTCAGGCACATGGCATGACACCACCGAGGGCTTGGACACACTACAGAGAGATGCAGGAGTGGAGACAGAAGAAACATACCACAGAATCCATCTCATTTCATTGTGGGAGGGTCATTTGGGAGAACTTCCTCCTGAAACCTACAACATGACTGATTCTGGCTGTTTCCATGCTACCCTTAATGTGGAACTGCCACTGTTCGTTCACTCACTTTTTACAGGGCTTCTAAAGGACATCATCAAATCAATACCCTCCAGTGCTTTCTCTTGTTCCTCAAACCACAGAAAATCCTGTGCAAACTCCACATATGTAGATGGTCTTAAAACTAATCTTCCGCTTTTCCTAGAGCTGCAGTTTAGGTACATCAGCGACATTGCAGGTAAATGAAGCTATAGCCATGCCAGCACCATTACCTTTTACGGTCAAGCACCATTTCACCATTTTTCTATTCTATCTTTTAATTAACACCCATGCTCTTTGGGCTACTTTTCTTCAACTTTTTAAAGGAATTCTTGGAAGTAATTACCAAATTGCTCTTTAAAACAATAAACTCTAGAATAACTGCTTTTTAAAAGGTGGCTCAGGTGTATTCTGTCTTTCCCACCCTAGGACTCTGGGTAGACTGAACATAGTGAGATGTCCACATACAAGAATTGATGGGTGAGATTCAACTCATGATTTCTGTCAATGTAAGCCTTGCACAAGGGTTTGTGCTTCCAGAATGAGGCTTCTCCCCCCCTCCCCCTACATGCCCCCCAAAATTGGCTCGAGGGGAGGTGGGTCAGGAGAACTTCCAGAACAGCACACAGGGAGAGGAGAGGGGGGATTGTTCCTTACAACAAGCTGAAATGCTTGCCCTGACAAAATGATCACCTTAGCACAACATGGAATTCCTCTCACTATACCCTCAAAACACAGGAAGTCAGTTGCAATGCCACATGTAGCTCACAGTGGAAGAGCAGTAACTGGGTATTACTAGGAGCTGCTGTTCTGGAAGCACTGAATGAATTCCAACAAATTGTTCAAGGAACAGGTATTTTACCTTGCAGCTCTTTAACTTCCAAGTCTGCAGAGAGAGAAAATGTTCCGAGAGATTACTATTCTCATGCAATGCTCTCTTCAAACTGATTTTCAGTGGGTCATGCATTTATATTGGAAAAAAAGAAAAGATGCTATTTCATCATAAGCAAAGAAGTTATGATCCTGTATCAGGCGAAATGTTTTAGAATGCACACTCAGTAATTTAACATGCATTTTTTGTGCACCGACGGCCAAACCACACATTAACATTGGTAATGCATTATTCCCACCCGACCCTCAAACTATAAATACCAGCAGTGAGGGAGACACTATCAGAATCAGGTCTGCAGCATGTAGTGGGATTAGCTCTTTCCTATCATGTTGTGGCTCTGATCAGCAGTCACCTGCTAAAGCCATTATTTGGCACAGGAAGGAACACCACCAATGCCAGTTTTTTGACTGCATGAAAATGATGACTGGCCAGGAAGTTAAAGAACAAATTGGAGGCTGTCTCCATAAGCTGCAAGCCCAAATGCAAACATCATTGGTATCATCAAGTATATAACTTTTTGTTAGGTATCTTCCCCAACTCCTATGTATCAGGACAAATTCATATAAATTAGAGCATTCTGAATGTGTGTTGACTAGATGTATGCAGGTTCTAGCATGTGCTGAAGTCTTGTATTTTACAACATCACTGGAAAGTTTCTGAAAAGGAGGCCAAGCTAGTAGGATAAGGGATGGGGGACTGGAATTGTGCATTCATGGGAGCACAAATACTCCTCCCTGTCCCAGAATACTATACAATTACAAGGCAATTTGGTCTCAGAAACTAGACATCACTCTTGCTATAGATTTACTAACCTTCAGATTCCTGCTGTCTGTTGGATGCCAGAAGTTCAAAGAGAACCCTCCTGGTCTTTAGGCGAGCTGAATTAGATGTACATGTTTTATTTCTGGCCTCCTCACAGTCCACCGATGCAGCAGTTGTTTCTGGAGCAGGAAGCATAAGCAGCGTTTCCATGGGTGGAGAGAACTCCTTCCTTTCAAGCACAGGCTCTTTAACAGGCATCACTGAACTCCCATTCTTAGACTGCTCCACAAAGAACAGAATTAGATCGGGATCAGAAAGCATTCGAACAAAACAAATGGGCCTAATGAAAAGGGCTCACTGAAGACATGCACTACAGACAACTCTAGTTTTCCCTGGGCTGCCCTAGACAAGGGGTAGCCAACGTGGTGTCTTCCAGATGTTGTAGACTACAATTCCTATCAGCCCTGACCATTGGCCATACTTGCTGGAACTGGAAGTTGTGCTGCCCAACATCTGAAGGGTCCCATATTGGCTATTCTTGCCCCATAAGCTTTGCTCCTGTTCTGTACAGTTTGAGAGTTTTCCCAAAGCATCTGGTAAACCACTGTTGGGAGCAGAAGGTATGGTCCAGCAGGGTTTCATCAAAGGCCCAAGCACTTATAGAATCATAGAACCCAACTCGCTCAATCTTCCTCATAAGGCTTGGTTTCCAGACTCTTGATCATCATGGTTGCCCTCCTCTGCATACATTCCAGCTTGTCTATAGCCTTCTTAAATTGTTACACCCAGAACTAGACACAGTATTCCAGGTGTGGTCTGACAAAGGCAGAATAGAGCGGTACTATTACTTCCCTTGATCCAGACACTCTACATTTGTTGAAGCAGCCCAGAATAGTATTAGTGGTTTTTTTGCTGCTGTATCACACTGTTGACTCATGTTCAGCTTGTGGTCTACCTAGATCCTTTTCACATGTACTACTGGCAAGCCAGGTGTCCCTCATTATATTTGTGCAGCTAATTATTCCTGCGTAAGTGTAGAACTTGATATTTGTCCCTACTGAAATTCATTTTCTTAGTTTGGGCCCTGTTCTCCAATCTATTAAGGTTAACTTGAATCCAGATTCTGTCTTCTGCAGCATTAGCTATCCCTTCAAGTTTGGCGTTAGCTGCAAATTTGTTGGGTCTGAAATGCCAAATGAAGTTTCCACTATGGAGTTTTGATCACATACACAATCTCTGAGCAATTGCTCTAAGTCTATGACCTGAAGCAGTCCTACAGATCACACAGAATATGGTAGCAGAAATCTGTAAGGAACCACTTCAAATTGTAGATGCAGATATATTTTTGCACACTTTCCCACACAAAGCAAAACACAAACATCCCTGCATATAGAGAATAGGCAGAAAGGTTTCATGTAGCCCTCTCTCTGATGTGGGGAATAGAATTACAGTGGTACCTCCGGTTACGAACTTAATTTGTTCTGGAGGTCTGTTCTTAACCCGAAACCGTTTTTAACATGAGGGGCACTTTCACTAATGGGGCCTCCTGCTGCCACCGCGCCACCGATGCGTGACTTCCGCTTGCATCCGGGGGCAAAGTTCACAACCAGGAGCATCTACTTCCGGGTTAGCGGAGCTCGTTACCCGAAGTGTTCGTAAGAAGGATGGTACATAACCTGAGGTTCCACTGTACTCTCTTCCTCTTCCCCATTCCCTCAGTAGGAATAACGCTTCCAGAATTCCATTACCTGTCTGTGTAACTTGTAGACTGGTTGTGGTCCTAGAGGTTAACAACAAGCAGTTAGGAGAATGGAGATAAAGCTACCAAAAGGAGGCTTCTATCTATAAACCTACCTCAGGTGGCTCATCCAATCGCTGACCTGTATCTTCTGGAAGGACAGGTGACTGATTAGGCTCTGTGGCCTGAAATGGGCGGGTGGGGGTGCTGTTGAGCAGCTAAGGAGGAGAGACACACACATCAGAACAACACTTGCAACTTGAGTCAAAAGGCAATGCACAGATGAGTAGTCCCCTACATTGGAGGCTTTTAAAGAGAGGGAGGTATGGTTTGAAGGATGTGACGGGCCGTGTAACAGGGTAGACTGAGTGGGCACCTATCTGTTCCCTCTTTGGGCCTCTCCCTCGGTCAGGCGGATCATGGTTGCCATAGCAGCAACCAGTATACCCCTGAGCCTGTCAGCGTTGCTATTAAATGCCAGGTTAGTCCATAATAAAATCTCCCTTATTCATAATTTAATTGTGGATGAGGAGGCCGACCTAGCTTGTATTATTGTACTAATTGGATAACTGGAATGTTCTGTACATGGGCTGCCTTTAAAATATGCTGGAAACTGAAAGATACGAACATATTTCATCCATGCTTTGTAGTCAGTTGCTTCCAACCAGTTTTCAGGCCCAAATCAAAGAGATGGGGAATCTCACATGTAGCTACTCAATCCGTGAGATTTGTTTGTTTATATCCATTTATAGGCTGCCCTTCATCATGTTGTTCTGTGGTAGTGGCTCAAAGGGCCATAATGAATGTGATAATGCGAAGTTCCAGAGATAGTTACATACAGCTCAATACAACAAGCAAACTATGTAACACACAAATACTACTAGGCAATAAATTAAACCTAATCAACAGCAGTCAGGAAATAGGAACACTGTAGTGTTCTACAGTAGGAAGGGTATTCTGAACTCATGAACTCATCCTGCAGCCCCCCAAACCTATGCAAAAGGTGCATTTTGACCCAGCGTTGATGTGTATATAATGATGAGGCCAGAAGGGGAGGGCATTCCACAGCCTGGGGGCCACCACAGAGAATGTCCTCTCATGCTACAAACTTGATAGGGTAGCAGAACTACCAGAGGTGCCTCTCCTGCAGATCTCAACAGCTGAACATGTCTACGAAGGAGTCACTCCTTCAGATACTTAGGGCCAATATTTGATGTTTTATTTATATTTTAGGCAAAGTATTTAAACTTTCAGGGCACATGGCCACCACAAAGCAGAATAATAGTTACACAGCATATCAATATTCATTAACAAGTGGCATTACAGGAATGGATACTTTTAAGACTTCCATTTTCATATCTATCTGTATATATGGTTTACGTTAAAAATGAATCCACATGGGTCTCAGTAGGCAGGGAATACAAAAATGACAAGATAGAAAACTTTCCTACCTGTTCCTCAACAGTCAAGAGAAGCTTAACAGGGTTACCATTCTCTTCCTGCTTTAACGAAGCCATCAAAACATCCACTCGCCAGTCACCTTCCCATACCAAACACCTGCTTGAGTAAAACACACAGATCACTATTTTCTTGCCCTGAGATAATTTTACTTTTATTTCAATACATTCTTAAGCTTTAAAGACTGTCCATAGCAGAACAAATGGATTTGGTAGGTTGCAATAGCACAACATCCTCATGACAGCTACTGTAACTAATAGCATGTTGATCCCTGAAGTCTTGAGTTCAGATCCAGACTTTGCTGGCCCTGGACACATTCCCTGTTTTTAAAATAAGGAATTTATTCCCTCTTACAGTTTTTAAAAGATCTTCCTCACAGTGTGTTTGGAAAGCACTTGGCATGCTAACAAGTATCAATACTGGCACCAAAATTCACTAATTATCTAGAATTTACCTTGCTTCAGGCCCCAGCTTGCCAATCTTTTGTGGCTTAACATTTGGATTCACTAATATTTCCACAATGATGCTTGTCTTCTGAGAATAGCGGCTCCAGTCACCCAAACCAAAGACCACCAGGTGTTTGGGCAGCGGAAGTGGTAAGTGAGTCTGGTAACATTTCTGACGGCATTTGCTTAGAAAGAGAAAATATATTAGTCTCAAAAGTGATAGTATGGAAGGAAATTGAGAAGTAAGGATTCATAGTGATGGGAAGCAAGAGGGGAAAAGACTGATGCTGTGTATGCACAATCATGGGTGTAGCCAGGAGGGGGCAGAGGGGACAGCTGCCCTCCTAAATCAAGTACAGTAAATAAATAAAAATACTTAACTCACCAATTGTGTTGCAGATAACTCTGTTCTGCCCCAACATAAAACCTGCCCCCCTAAAATAATTCCTGGCTATGCCCATGTGCACAATACCTTTAAAGGGCATTTGAAGCACATTTTCCCCTCAAATAATTAGGGGCACTGTAGTTAACTCTGAGAGGTAAATTACAGTGCCCACCCAGAATTCTTTAAGGGGGAAATGTGCTTTAAAGGTGTAATAGCACGTATTCAGCAAAGGGATCCCTTCTCACTTATTCCCTAAAAGAAGCAAGAGGGATTGACAACCTGTTTTGAAATTTTGGAACTATATTTCTCGGACGGAAGGGACCCAACTGAGGGCATTTACAAATGTGAGGCTCACACCGTGTGTAACCTGAATAGAAACCTTCATTATGTCAATTATGAACATTGCTTTTAAAGCGGCTTTCTTTGCATTATGTGCATGGGCTCCAGCAGTCCCCATTTACCAGGAGCAGTCTATATTCTCCAATAGATGCCCCCATTTTATATCTTGATGGTTTTGTGGATTCCTCTAACTTCCCTTCCATCTTGCTTCCCATAACTACCCATTCAGATACTAAACTGTTGAATTAGTTCTAATGTATGTTCTGTAACAAAGGCAGCCAGATGCATTGTGAGATTAGACGTTCTGTTGAATAAGTGGAAGTTAAAAGACCTAGACCCCTAAGGAGCTAAAAAGAAGGATATTAATTTTAAAGCGAATCAGTTTTCTAGTGCACAATGGATTCATAAACTAGTGCAAGAGAAGATACAGCAAAACGCATAAAGGAAGAACTGTTGATCAGCAATGAAGAGTTCTGCTGAAGCCTTGCTTTGGGTGGGAGAATTGGGATATTGCAGGTACGCACACACTTATTTTCATATGGTTAACGGTGAAAGGTTGCAAACATCCATGCCTATTTTAAGTGCTTGTCTGCTGGTCATGCAGAAATCGGCTTTTTGCAGCATGTAGATAAGCAACACCGCCTGCAAATGTCTGCCCATCAAGCTGCTGTTAAAGGCACACACCTACACTGGCTAGCTGAGAAGTTGGCAACCCTAACGCATCCAAAACGTTGCTAGTGGTTAGGCTCCCGGTGTGGCACAAGACTCTTCGCTGCTTTCATGGTTGCTGTTGGGTTTCACGTGCGAAAACACCGTATCATAAAAGTGACCCGTGGACCTGAGGCGCAGGCTTTTTCGCGCATAAATTTCCCTAAACCTTTGCCCGCTTTCACCCTCCTGGATGGCGGCAAAGGCGAGCCGCCGCGCGCAGGCCTCACCTACTGAGCTGCCGGGGCGGCTCGCGCAGAGACCAGAGGGCGTAGAAGTGGAGCTTGCCTTCCCGCCGGGAGAAATTCGCCCCTCCGCGGGGCTGCGGGACTAGGGCGGCCTCCCCCCGCTGCCAGAGGCCTCCGGGGGCCCAGCTCCATCGCCGGCGGGGCGTCCCCAAGCCATCCAGACTCAGGAAACTGGAAGCACCAGAGAGCATGGCAGAGGGAGCGGCGCTTTGAGGCCCCAAGGCGCCCACCCAGACACTACGGGCGACTCAGGGTGCCATAAGCTGCTCCTCGGTCCCAAGTCTGGGTAGGTCGACACGCGGCGGGCTTGGGTTGGGCGCGGGCACTCTGCAGCTGCTCAGAGGCGCTCTTTATTATAGCCTCGCATATTCCAGGGCGGAGCTTTTTGGTCTCAGCCAGTTTCCTGGTCCCTGTTTGATCAGTTTCAGGTGCGACAAGGCCGACGGTGGTTTATTTGCAAGGGGGTGGGGGTGGGGAGAAACACTTGGTGGTTTAAGGGGCAGGCTAGAAAGCTGGTGCAGTTCGGAAATATTTGACCCTCGACGCGGGTGGAGGGGGGCGCTTTTGAGGGCATAGGTATGGTTCCAGTTCTGAAGCCCGCACCACTGACATTTCTCCATGTATTGCAGCTGCTGCTGTATTTCTGATACAGGGGGAGCAAATAGTTGTCAGCCCTGGTTTTTAAAAAGAGAGGAATACTCTGAGCACCTGCACTTTCACATCCTGCAGAAATCAGCGTCAGACCTGGAAACTGTTTGCTGCTGCTCCTGCCCTATGGGTGGCCATGGGTGGGTAGGTGGAGATCCTGGGCTTTGGCCCCAAAGCCTAGCAGCATCTTGGGGCCAGAGCACAGACCATCCTAACTGCAAAATGAGAAGAAGCCTTGCCTTTCCCTCTCAAATTTTGTTTCCCACCACACCTGGGAAATCTCTCCACGCATAGGCAGTGACATCAGAACACACAAAACAAATGAAGAGTAATTCTGCCCACTGAAATGAGATGTGTCAATAAAGACATCTTATGTTCAGCTTTTGGAACGCTTTGCATATCAGACAGGCACCTTCTCTCTGAGCTTTTTGGTGCCTGCTAAAAACATTCTTCTTTCGCCAAGCCTTCTAAAATCTGTATCCCACTTGCTGTTCTGGATTTGAACTGATTTTATGTATGTGGTGTTGTTTTAAACTGTTTTCAATATTTATAGGGTTTTTAAAATTGTTTTTATATGCAATTCATTTTTTTATATGTCATTATAGTGCCTCGTGGGAAGCGATTGAGAAAGGAAATAGTTTGTATGTCACCCATTTATTTGAAAGTCCTATTGAACTCAATAGGATTTATTCTGAGCAAACATGTAGTTTGCACTGTGATGGTCTTGTTTCTGAAGAGCAGCTTATAAATTGACTGACAGTGAATTCCTCTGCAGATATATTAAGTTCAATGGGATCTTTTTTGGGGGGACGCCAGCAGCCCCAACCAGCGTTGGCTGGGGTTGATGGGAGTTATAGTCCAAAATATCTGGAGGGCACCAGGTTGGGGAAGATTAGTGTATCAAATTGCTGTCCAAATAAATATATAGTCTACCAGTTCCTGTTAAACAATGCACTGCAGTTAGGATTTCTTTTTTTATCAACTAAATAACCAGATTCTGTTTTCTAGGTTGCAACTCTAATTACAATTCCCATAGAGTAAGCCCCATTGAATTCAGTGAGGTTTACTTCTGAGTAAGTATGCATAAGGTTTCAATGTTACTGTTGAGTAGCAGAAAACAGGTGAGCCATTGCAGTTACTGACCAACCAGTGTGTTAGTAGGATTTAAAAAAAAAAAAAATTAGATCAAGTAGGTGAGACAGTTTTTAAGTAAGACATGCTCCTTATTGTCTCATGTATATTACTGTAGTTGTCATATGTGTTGATGGAGACTGTTTTTTTCTCAGCAGCATCAGCCCAGCAGGTCTTGGATGCCTGTGATGAAACCAATCCAAATACTTCAGAAATTTCTCAAATGTATTGTGCAATTCTCTTCTCAGAAATGCTTATCTTTTGAGACAGATGGCTACAGGCCACCTGAATCAAATGTATCTGTTAATGACACACCATTAGGTAATGACAGACCATTAGGAACAATTAAGCCATTTAAAATCTACTCACTGGGTTTCTTCTAATAAAGGTTCTAAAGTTGTTTCTGAACAAGAAATAAGGGAGCTTGAGTATTTATAACAATACTCAGACTGTTAAACCAACAAACATTTTTAAAAAATAGTATTAAAAGCATAAAATGTGAATATATGTCAACCTGCTTAATAAAACTCATTTAATTTAAATATGCATGACTGCACATTTGCAACATTTTAGGCAAAGCTTAGCTTTCTCAGGCCTAATACCTGAAGTCGAAGATGCAGGGAACCGGACTTGAATTCAAAACTCCTGTTTTGTATTAGGGTAGCCTTCTCAAAATGTGAACAAGGGTGTAACCCCCTGCTTCAAATAAGCTGCAAACAAGGAAACCACACCCAGCCGGAGGTTTCTCAGCATTTTCATTCTATAAGCTCTTGCTAAAAACAAACCAACCGCTCTTCGGTTTCCTAAGCGTTTTGCCTTACTGTGTGCTGGAGCTACTGTAGTAAAATGTTCCAGGTCAAGTCTCCAGCATCTCAAGGTAGCGCTGGAAATGTTCCTTGCCTGAAACCCTGGAGAGCTGCTATTTAGTATGGTGACAATAGTGAGCTAGATGGACTAATGTGCCTTTGTAGACAGCTCCTTAAAAGCTACTCACTTTGAGCCAATATCCATTTCTGTTGTGCAATGAAAAGAGTGTGGGGTGGAAGAGAAGGAAGGAGGGAAAGCCATCATATTTCTCCTGCTGATGTTCTCCAAGACGTGGCATCTATTAGCTGTACTTGAAAGCAAGACGAAAAGACCAAAAGTCACTTTGGAGATATGGCATGTTTGGTGGGCGACACAGTGTACTTCTATTAGAGAACATTTTGTGGCTTAACGTGAATGTTGAAATATTGTTTTACAACATTCAAAGCTTTATATGAGGCATAGGCTAACTCTGCCCTCCAGATGTTTTGGGACTACAGCTCCCATCATCCCTAGCTAACAGGACCAGTGGTCAGGGATGATGGGAGTTGTAGTCCCAAAAACATCTGGAGGGCCGGGTTTGCCTATGCCTGCTTTATGTATTCAGATATTGTCAACCACTCTTCATGTGGGCCCTTTCCTCCTTTCCTGGAGATTCCCTCAGCCTTTCACAGGCTTTGGTGGTCAGAAGCAGAAATCTGTGTAAGCCATGGTGCTGCCTGAGGCAAAGGGCAAGATAGCAGCCCCTCTCCCATGTACAGAAGTTGACTGGACTGGCAGCTGAATCTTACTTAAATGATGGTGACAGGATAATGTTTTCCAGTGCACTTCAAGGAAGCAGACTAGTTTAGCAGGTTTAGTTTAGTTTAGATGGCAAGTCTGTGGCACACAGAGTTTTGATTTCCAAATGAGGGGAATGGGAGGGTATGCTAGAGGGATTGCTTGAGGGCTTCTGCCACCTTCTGCCTAATGCTAGCACCATCCCTTCCTGTGAAAGCCTGTGCAAAATTATTCTTCTTTTTTGCCTATCATTTGTGTTATCCAACTAGAAACATGGATAATGGAGGCAAACACCAAAGGAAGTGAGGAGAAATGGCCTTTGGTTTTCTAGCCAATGCATCTGAACAACAGATGCAGGGGGTTGGACTAGAATGAACCTCGGGATCCCTTGCAACTCTACAGTTCTATGAACACTGGTCATGTCAGCACTGCAACATCTCACCCTTATGTGTTTGTCCCCAGTAATGTCCTCATTATTGCAGTTTCGTGCTTCAGGGCTATTTGTCCCTTGGAGGAAAAAACTACTTAAAGCAGAGCACACAATCAGAAGAGAACATTTATCCATGTTTTCGGATAATCAGCTTGGTATAGCTCCAGGCTGCCTCGTGATGCAAGTTTGTTCAGCTGCCTGTGCAAAACAAAAAAACCAAGAAAACCTCCACAATGAGGCTGTGTGCAATGAGGGTAACTTCCATTGGTATATAAAATGCCCACCACTGAAAGAAATTTGACTTCATATTCTAAATGAGCCAAAAGATCTGAATGCAGGCAAGATTTAAGTATTTGCTGTTTATTTAGCTCACACAACATGTTTCAAATCTAAGCCTACAAATATAGGCTAACACAATTATTTGCAAGGGGAGCATATTGTTAGAATCCGAGAGCCCTCTTAGCAGCAAGTACGTAAGTATCGCTTGTATATTTATTTTTAAGGCAAGGGATCTCTGCCCCCCCACTCCAGGCATCCTTTTAATTATGCATTCATTATTTTTGCTCAAGATGGTATGGAGGCAGTTATATACCATCTGCTTTAAATATGGTTTGCGGTGCAGCACGAGTGTCAGGGTGAAACTTTATTTTCTACATGGTGCATGTCCTGTAGCTTTCTACTGAAATCCTGCAATTGTTCCTACAACAAATATCCTGGGGGTTTTCAGTACTGATGTTTTGATTTGTTTTTTGCACTATGAATGCCCTTCCAGGCAGCAATAAAGCAGTAACCTTGGAGAAGCACTGAAGAGACAGAAGCGTAGTAAGTACCGGTAGCTCATTTGATAAATCCCCTTAGTTTTATCATATCATCAGTTGCTTCCTTATTGTCAGGGGGGTGTATATCATGGTCTTAAGAAACCTTCCCTAACTGGAGGATTATGAAAATTAACCACAATTGTTTGCATTTTCTCATCTTGCATCATGGCTTTTACTTGTGACTAGCAGAAGCAGGATCAGAAACTTAGGCAGGGCACTGAAGCCTTTCACTTCCTTCCCCATTACCACTCACACCCTAGAAATTCTGCTCAGTCCCTCTATCTGGCTTCTGAAAGGTCATTAGGCATTGCTGACATACTCCATTCTATGAATTGCGCCTCTATATTAAAAATAAGAAGAAGAAGATGCTGAATTTTGAACTAGTACAGTATAGTTGATAAAGAATTTTCACAGCTCCGTTTATCTTTCAGAGGTTTCCCTTTTAATCTCTTTGAAAGAACTGGTGGTGTAAGGCTGTGCACACTTTCAAAACAGTACAGATAAAAAGAATTGAATGCCATCATGTCAGCGTTTTTGGAATTTATTTGACAAAATTTATATACTGCTTGATTGTAATAAAACCTCTTAGGCAGCTTACAAGAATTAAAATAATCAATAAAAACCACATAAAAACAATTAAGAATACTAAAGATTAAAATTAGCAGTAGACATGTCAACATCTATGTGTCTAGATAGTCATGCCTAAATATTTTTTTTAAGTAGGTGTTGAAAAGAATATAGTGAAGGCACCTGCCTGATGTACATAGCTCCAAGTGAAGGTGCACCACACAAAAAGACTGATTTCTTATGAATGCAGAACAAATATTAGTTGGTACCTGTAACAGTGCCAGTTCCACAGATCAAAATGTCAAGTGGGCATATATGAGGTAAGGCAACAGGTCCCAAGCTGTCAAAGGCTTTATATACTAATAGTAACACCATGAACCTGGCCCAGTAACAAATTGGCAACAAGCGCAGACCTCTGAACAGCGGTGCTGTATGTTGATAGGGTCTTGCTCCTGTCAGCAACTGTGCTGCGGTATTCTACACTAACTGCAGTTTCCTGGTTAAGCGCACACGGAGTGCATTTGTTGCAGCAGGTAAAAGCCACTTCTAGCCACTGAGGCTACCTGGTCCTCCAGTGACAGAGCTAGTTCTCAGGGCACTGCATACCTACTCCTTCAGCAAGAGTGCAACCCCACCCAGGGCAAGCAATTAATCAATTTCTCAGGCACAGGAACCATTCACGCACATAACCTCTGTCTTGCCAGGATTCAAGGTCACCTTATTTCCCCTGTCATCCATCTCACCGCTGCATCCAGCCACCGGTCTGGGGCCCACACTTATGGCATGTGCACTAATCAGTACTTGGGCACCTTCAGAGTGACACTTGCACTGTAGCCTTCATCCCACTTCCTTCATAGCCTAAAGCTCCCCAGAATACTATGGAGCCATCTGGACCCCTCAGTGCTGGAAAGAACACTCGGGAGCAATTAAGGGGACCTTGAGTAGATGAGGTTAGGCAGAAATTAACTGTGTGAAGTAGAGCTCTGGCCATTTTTTAAAAAATGCACAAAGGGCCTCTGTAACAATAAGTGCTTAACTGTCTTACAGAAGTGAGACAGAACTTTATGAGCATATGAAGCGGCCATATACCAACTTGACACATCTGTTGTTCTTTGACAGGCAGTGGCTCCCCAAGGTTCCAGGAAGGAATTTCCTTTAGCTAGGATTCTTCGCCTTTGACTGGACGTAACCATCCAGGGGTCCTTTACCTTTACATTTACCTTAACTGAAGATAGCAGGAACTGAACCTGTGCCACTTTTCGCTTAGAAAAGAACTCAGACCAACACCCCCTTTACCTCTGCACTTCATTTTCTTCTTTCTTCACAGCAGCAAAGGAAAGAGGGAAGGCTGAGGCTGTATGATGAAAATGTTTATTGAAATATTTTTTGAAAAATGCAAACACACAAGTCACAGGTTTACTTCATGCAATGAAACATACATTAACCAAGTTCTACAACAGCAAACACACTAGAAAAACTTTATCTCGCCAGTACCGGAACATACGAGTCAGTGACATAGTTTAATAAAATATCTTCTCAATTTTAAGGGGGGTAGGAATGTTTGGGAGGATGTGAGCAGCATATTTGTGCACAAAAGTAATGATTAAGGAACAAAAATAATATCACATGGATCATAAATCACTGACAGAAATCCTACAAGCTACAGAAATGGTGTACCAAGGTGGCGTTCTGATTAGAGGGCATGTTGCAGCTTGAGGTTGATCACTCCAGATAGTCTGTTCCTTTTGTCTTAGCCACAATGTTTGAGTATAGGCTACTGTTAACACCTTGGAGTACGGTTTGCTATGTTCAATAAAGTTCAGCCTCTCTAGGTATCCTACAACTTGCCCAAGAGGCAGCCCATTGATGATTAGTGGTGAAACAGAGAGCAAGTGAGGCAACACCTTAGCTGGTTATACCAAGTTTGTTTAAAATGCTAAAAGGGAGCTTCTTAGAATTTTGACTCGGGCCTAGGCTTAAGGGTTCAAAGCAAAAACAACCATGGAAGGAATTCAGCACTGTGCTATTATGATCATTCCATCAGTGCAAGCATTTCTGCTTGCCAGATGAAACAACCTCCCTGCTTCTTCCCCTGCGTGCTATTATGTTGGGGAACATATGCAGGGAGAGGAGAGGAGAAAAGCTCTGTTGCACTAGCGCAACTTGTTGCACTGGGTCCTGTTGGCTGAACTGCTTATTTAAATCTGGCCCAAGTATTTCAACTACGTGTTTTAAAATGTACTTTATTTCAAAGCACAGCTCAGCTGACATCAAAATATAGGATCGTTTGTTTTATTTTTTTATTTCAACATCTACTAAGGAAGGAGAGGTTTGTGCAATTCAAAAGCTTACTTCCAGCAATTTGAACATAAGCTGGTCAAATATATCATCAACCCACTTGTTTTGTGATTTTAATTATTTCAGCCACGTCTCTCTTTTTCATTATTGCCCAGGCCCCAACACATCCCAGAGGGAACTGGACATGTGCTTCTTGAACAGCAGTCTCCCATTATGTTCTGCCATGCCACTAGGGTGGTAGTGGGGTCCTACATATTTGGGAGAAGCCATCAGTCTCTTGTCAGCTCAAAGGATAGCATACAGCAGGACTGGGAAAGACCCTTGCTCAGTACCTCAGGAAATCAGCACCATTCTGGTGGGACTGTACTGGTGGTGGCCTAGATGCACTCCTATCGGGACATGGATAGCCTAAATTCTGTTGTCTATGCTTTGGGATCCTCTAGGTTAGATTACTGCAACACATTATACAGGGAACTGTCTCTGAAGACAGTTTGGAAACTTCAGGCGGTGCCGAATTCAGCAGCCAGGTTGCTCACCAAGGGAAGACAGTTTGTGCATATGCCAATCCAGGCCCAACCATGCTGGATGCCAATTAGTTTCGAGACCCAATTCAAAAGTGCTTGTTTTGAACTCTAAAGCCTTCAAGAATCACCTCTTCCCCATATGAACCAACCTGAAGCCTACGTTCGTCATCTGAGGCCCTTCTTGTGTGAGAGGTCCAGAGGCAACAACACAATAATGGGCCTTTTCTGCAGTAGCCCCCGCTTGTGGGATACTCTCCCCAGGGAGGCTCATCTGGTTTAGTTGTTACATCTCTTTAGGCACCAGGCAAAAACATTCCTCTTCTCCTAGGCCTTTGGCTAATTAAACAATCTATAACATTTAAAACGGGCAGGGAGTATGGCTTGTGTTTGGTTTTATGTTATGCATTTTTGTGGTTTTGTATTGTAAACCACCATGTGATCTTCCGATGAAGGGTGATATAGAAATTTAATAAATAATAATAAATAACTTCAAATAAGGCATCTTCATAGGAAATGGTCTGATGTGGTACTGGGCTTTGGAGTTCAAGAATTCACTATTGGGCTAATGCAAGCCCTTTGGAATATAGGCATTATGTTGTATGCCACTGTTCTAAGTAGCAGTTCTACACTTTCATGTAGTCCAATTCTAGCCATGTTTATTCAGAAATATATCTCACAAGAACAGTCAGCATATTTGTAGGTGTATTGCCTTAGGATTGAACCGTGTGTGTGTATTACTCAGTTCACGGGTTTCTTTGAGCAGGGTCATACATTTAAACCCAATAAAATTCATTGATTCAATATATCTGATGACACAAGAAAACAGCAACAGAATTATTGTACAGGTGTGTTTGTTTAAACTACACAAACTGCCTTTGATCAAGATCAGGAGTTCCCACACTTTATCATGCTTTCCACTTGTAGTGGCTCAGTATTTTTAGCCTGCACATCTAAGAGTATGTTCAAACTTTGTGTTTAAACAAACACAAAGACTTGCCTGGTAGAAGGTAATCCTTGTCCACAGGTCAGTGGTAAGCAAATCAACAAATAAAAAATGACCACCATGAAAAGTCATTCCACTAATCACGCAAAGACATCAACATAAAATGCAAGATGACCAGCCACTGCATGGAGTTTGCTCTTGGTGCTGATAGGGGATGTATAACTATAGATTGATGCTGTTTCCTGGTCCAAATAAAGTATATAGGAATATCCTTGGGGATGAGCTCATCTCTCTTCTGTAAATTAACCACAACTACAGTGTTAGCTATGCTTACCTCAGTTTTATCTGTAAAATGTTTTAAGGCCTTCTGGAAAGTTAACAGAAATATGCTTTATGAGGCACAAATCCTTGGAATGGGAGACCTTACAATGCAATCCTACACATGTCTACTCAGAAATAAGCCCCACCAAGTTCATCTACACATATGATTGGATGCCTTAGCATTACATCAAACAACTTTTTCTTTATCATTTCCTGGCAACTGCATCCTAGTTAAGGAGATAAGGCTACTTTCCCAAAGCAGCACAAAGTGTTTCCCAACCTTGTGCCTCCAGCTGTTTTTGGACTACAATTCCCATCATCCCTTGCCACTGGTCTTGCTAGTCAGGGATGATGGGAGTTGTAGTTCAAAAACAGCTGGAGGCACAAGGTTGGGAAACACTGAGATCACCTGTTTAACATGCTTCTTGCAGGAGAAAGGAAACTACGTGCTTGGTGAAAAAAACAAAAAAGAAATGGTATACCATTATACTTGATTTATGTAATTTGCTACTTTAAAAGGCATTAAAAGGGTATTAGGCAAATGGAAGGACAGAGCTATCAACTAGCTAAATGGTGTAGTCTGCGCAGAGGCAAACAGCATGAGAGGGCTGTTGCTTTCATCCTCTGCTTGGGGCTTTCAAGAAGCATCTGGATAAGGTCACTGTTGAAAACAGGATACTGACCAGACAGACTCTTGGGAAGAACATGAAGGGTTTGTTGTTTTGTTTTTATATTCTAATAAGCTTTCCTCTCACTTGAAGATTCTCAGAGAATTATTTCTTTTCTTTTTTGTAAGAGGCAGAAGCAAAATAAGCAGAAACTGGGCTGTAAAGAACTGAAAAACACAAAAGCAAAACAAGCCTTTCAGAAGCTAGCAAGTCCCCAACCACAGAGATCATACAATGGAACAGAGCTACAAATTTTTAAATTTAATTCACTCATGCCAATTCTACACTTGCCTATGAAAGTGCTGAAGTAAAAATAAAGCACATAAGGGAAGATTGATGATGATTATAAAATATTCTCTCAATTTGAAGCAACAACAAATTGCTGAAGTATTCAGTTGCTTCAAAAACATCACACAGAACAAATGGAGCAGGGATCAAAGTACTTCAAGTGCGTTGTTACACTATATTGATGAGGTCTTCACAATTATTTTAGAAAATTTCAATCCCTTTGGCCCCTGATCTGAAATCATAGCTGATCTGTCCTAATGCCTGAAACTGGTTTTCCATTCCATCTCAAAAAATGCTTTAAAAATTACATGTATCAATCCGAGACAAGTATGTGCATTTTCCCTGGCTATCTCCCACATAACTCTTTAGGTGCCAAGATGATAGTTCTCCAGGGATTTTAGGTCTGTGATCCAAGAAAGAGATCCAGATTTCATGATGTGAAAATAGGACAACCATACACACATTGTGCCCTGGCTGCATCTTTATAGCTGAACAGTTCTAAGTCCCGTCAGTATTTGGAAAGGCATGTGATGTGTGTGTATTTATCTTCAAACATGGTTTCAAAAAGTACATTACATTTGTATGTGGCCAAAGTGTGTTGGCAAAAGACCAATTTTAAACTGATTTAATCAACAAGAGCAGCACTGAAACCAATGTGTTATTAAACAGACTGTAGAGAGGAGAACATGTAAGGCCTTTGCTCAATTTGAATCTACTACAGTTTAGGTTATTAACTCTTAATTTCAAATTCTGTTCTCTTTCCCAAAGTGAACTATTTCCAGCCAGGAAGGAGACACTGCCTCATATATTTATGGGTAGAACATGCAGTACAACTTCAGTAGCAATTAACATGAGCAAACACACCTCTAGCAGGCATGGGCTAAAGAACAAAGACAAATTTATTGTGCTGAACAGAGATTTTCATATTACTTGTGTGACAAAAAGCAGAGAACTCTGTAACAAACAAACTTAACTCAAACTTGCATACTGTACTTGATTCACACAATCTGTCTTTATAGTCTGCTCTTCAAGCAGAACCCTAGGTAAGGCAAATACCTATCATTTTACCTGTCTATACCAAAATAAGACCCCTTGTATTGGACATATTTAGCAGACTCTGTGTGTTCTGTAAAATGTGGGAAGTCAAGAAATTAACTTTCACAGGGAAAATGCTTTGAACAATAATGAACAACAGTGTTTAAAAACATTCAGAGGGAAGAGAGTCTTTAAAGCTAACCATGGGCTGTGCAATTGTGAGACACAAGGGAGCTCCTGTTTCTGGCTTTTCAAAAATACAGCAGCTGCTGTTCAGGATATTTATAGAAAAATAAATACACATACTGTCCTTTAAGCCAAATAATCAATCTGCGTTGCTACTGGATTGCCTCTCATTCTCTTCCCCTCCAATTGATTTGCAGAAAGATAAGCCCAAAGTTTGCTTCTTGCAAGTCCTGTGCTTTGCAAACTCTGTGCTTCTCACTTATTGGCCTGGAATCAGCCACTAATTTCTCCATTCTCACCGCAAATAAAAACAAAATGCCTAGGAGCAGCTACACCTGACTTCCACTTTAAAAGTTAGCAGGAGCCCTTGTTTGCCAGGCCTCACTACCAACAATTAAAAGACTTAGGTTTTCACTCCAAGTCTTTAACTTTTTTAAAAAAAAAGTTCAATGGAACCAATAGACTCTTGCTACCTTATTTGCTTTGCAACTTTTCCTTCCTTGGCAAAGTACTTAATATGGCATAGTTAGAGAACCATCATGTCTGTTTGGAAGATAGATTCTTTGGCATTGCACCTTCTAGCACTAAACTATCAGCAAAAGATAGCTGTATATATGATCAAGGGCATTTCCTCAAAAGGTCTCCAAAATGTGTGTGTATCCTTCATACTATAACTGTTTGCTGAAATCATGCAAAGAGCCAAGCAAACACAAGAGATAAACATCAGCAGCCGCTGTTTTAAAAGGCATACTCCAGAGTTGCTTCTGAAATCCTGATAAATACATGTATTAGTCCTTTGCTGCAGAAAGGACTATGTGACCTACACATATATACCCTATAAAACCTGAGCTGTGAACGATAGGTGATGCGACTGCCACTCCTCTGAAATATAACAGTTATCTGTGCCGCTTATGCTGTATTAAAGACTGGCAATGGCCTCCGAAGCCTGAATGCAAGGAAAGAGGCTCTCTTACCAACTAACACCTGAGATATTAAACTAGAGGTGTCAAAAATAAGGCTGAGGAAAATCCCTTATGTGCATTATAGAACACTCTACACACTATCATGAGGGCTAAGACGTTGATGCCCAGAATAAAGGACCTCACTTGCCAATAAATGCTACTGCATGGCTCAGTTTTCCATCACTGAGATGGAAAGGGATGCTGTGTACTTGTATGACTGTGTACAATGGCCTTCTTGTAGCTTAGAGTGCTTATTGGTGGAGTGCACAGGCACGGCACAGCAAATATGAACAAGCATAACTATATTATCATATGCAAACTACATTATCATAATTTGCTTCCAGTGAAAGTGACTTTTTTTTAATGAATCCACTTGTTGGAATAAATTGACACACCAGCCCATTTTGGGTTTGACACCCCTATCTTAAGCTACACTGAATTCAGGCAAAAAGTCAACCAGTGAAAATAACATTAGCCCCAAAAGGTCTGGAGGAGGAAGAATCTTTGTTTTGTGAATTGCTTGACTAGAATTATTTGGTTTATGCTTCCTTCTTCCTTCTTCCATTTTGTGCCCTTTCTGAGAGAAAATACATGTAACTTAAAATTCTTTCAGGCAAGCTGTGAAATCCAGGTATCTATACCAGCAAATACACACTAATTTTGCCTTACAATAAACTAGCTACATTTGCACGGAACTAGAAGAGAGAAGACAGGCTGGCAATGGCCTGGATGGCATACATACATGCCATTTCAGAAGCTTCCCAGAGACCAAGCAAATGGCAGTGCACCGCAGCATAGTAACAATGCAGTTTCTACAGGCTGCTTTGGCAGCTGATCCCAGTGATTATTTGCAGATAAAGGAGTAGAAGGTGATAATATATTTACCCCAAAAGAAAAGGCATATTTCAACTTCAGTTCATGGAAGTGCAATAGAAAGTAAAAGCAGACACCTGAACCTGGTCCAGTGATTTGCTTTCTGTAACTAAGCTCTCAGATTGGTGTCTGCATAAAACAAACGAGCTGCCAATAATCACGTGCATCACTTTAACAGTGAGGAAGGGTTGAAGGAAGTCATCCATACATAAGCATAGAGATTCAGCCATCAAGTGTGTGCCTGTTAGGAGATACTAGTCATGACAGGCAGCTTGCTTTGGTGTCTTATGGCCCACCCACTCCAAATCTCATTAACTGCTCTAGCTGGTATAATAGACATGGAAGAAGAGAATCTTGTTGCGTAGGAGTGAGTAAGAATTGTCAAATTTGAGCAAGTAGATGCCCTCGCCTGGATAATCGTGGCTGCCTACTTGCACTTCCCGATGGCTATCCCTTCGGTAGACAGGCATGATCTCCCCATAACGGGTTCGCAAATAGCTTCTGGAGCCTCTTTCCACATCACCAACTGGAATAGGTCCTGAGAATAAAGAAACACACAAAGCATCAGTGAACAAAGTAAAGACTAAAAAGTGTCATCAGACTGACTAAGGAAGATCACAAGAAAAAAACATTATGCTTTGCAGTGGACCATGGCTTTCTCAGTTAAGTGTCTGCTGATGACAATGAAGTTCTACAGATTTTCTTTTTTAATCTCGATGTTGATTATAATTTATGTTGATGTTCAGTATGTGTTTTATGTTTTTATTTTATGAGGCATGACAGTCATAATTCCTCTTCCCTCCATGTCCCTTTTCTCTTGTGTGTTGTATATTACATAATGTAATTTTTATTATTATTTATATGCCATCCATCTGACTGGGTTGTCCCAGCCACTCTGGACGGCTCCTAACAAAATATTAAAACACAAAAAACCTCCCTGACTTCTAAAAGTCAGATAGAAGTTTATTTCCTTGACATCTGATGGGAGGGCATTCCACAGGGTGGTCATAACCACCAAGAAGGCCCGCTGCCTGGTTCCCTGTAACCTCGGAGCTGGATCACAGCATGCTGATATTAAGGCAACAATCATGACTCTTGCCCAGTTCTGCACTGACCTTCAAACTCTTCATCATCATCATCTTCATCACTTGATTCACTAACTTGCACAGTAATTGCAGTGCTAGTAACAGAAGTCCAATCAAAATATACTCCAAAGCCAATGTCATAATCTTCTGTGGCAAACTCCCAGCAGACACGCTTCCCATCAGGGTGAGTTGGCACCCGGACTGTTAACACCTCACCCCGTTTCACTACCATTCGGGCATTCTTCTCCTTTGTCATCTTTGTTTTGAACTCCCTTATCTTGGCGCTTGTCCAAGTAGTGGGGGGAATTAGAGGTGGAGGACGAACTGAAAGAAACAAGGAAAGTATTACTAGCTTGTAATCGACAGAGGGCATAGTCTTTAATTTCATTGTACATTCTAAATCAACACTGCGAACAAGCGGAACAGATTTTGCTTGTGCGATGGGACTCCACCTTCCTGCAGTCCCCCAGGCATTCTCAGTATGTGCTCTGAAGAATTGAGAAATCCCCTGGGTACATAAAGGAAAGAAGAAAGGAGAGTCTCATTGTGCAAACTGAACCCCACTGATGCAATGATGAATTCTGCTCATATGGTTGCCAACTTTCAAAAAGAAATAATAGTTCTCCTCCACCTTTATGCTGGTAGAGCTCTTCGAAACTGCAGATAACTATTTTTCTTCCTCTTCATCTCAACCCAACTTTACCTTGGGATGATTGACACTAGTTTTTTAATGTCACTGACAAAAGCAATCTATCTCATATTTAAACAAACTATACACCCAGACTTAGTATGCATTTAGTTTCACATAGAAAAGCTTCTCATGGGGAATTAGTGACAATGTGTTTAATTGTCAACACTATCCTAATATAGTTGATTTGCTATGCCAAATGGGCTGTTTTAAATGAATTTCTAGTCTGGAGGGGGGGAACCGCCCCCAGAGAAATATAGCTTTGAGAACCTTGCTCCAGGGCTGAATAAATAAACTGCCTTTCAATTGAACTCAAACACCACTGAATTAAAATAAATAAATAAATTAAAAACAAAATAAGAGCAGACATAGTCTACTGTCCCAGTCTCCTATTTTTCTAAACTTATAAATCAATTTCATGTTTCAAGATTTATCATACCAGAGTATCAATATTACATTTGGGATTTGTCCAGAACTCTGGCCACTAATAAATAATACCCCGAGACAGTGATGTAGTCTTAAATCTTACCTTTCTTCTGCTCACCCAGTAAATCTGTAGTTTCCAGCTCTGCTGTAAGGACATCTACTGCTCCTGTGTATTCAGACTGTATCATGACTATATCACCTGGTCCTTGTGGGTCAGGATACTTTGTCATCCGCACTACAGCCTCCTATGCAGAGGACACAAGCTTACTTAGAGTCACACCATATATTTTTGAAATTACTACATTTATTTGCATTTAATAACTAAATTTTACCTGTTGATGCACAATTTCTAGGTCACATACCGAAAACCATGGAGATTTCTTAAGTGTAGGAACTAGATTACCAAGAGACTCTGCATATATCTTTTAAGACATGATACATTTACTGTGCCTCCCTCTACATAACTACACTAGTGATCATACCACCCACCCTCTTCTCCTGGAGCAAATGTAAAGTACAAAAATAGTAGCACAAAAGTGATATGTTGGGCAAGAGACCAGTAGCAAAACTAGGAAGCAGGTGCACTGGCTGTTACAGTGTATAAAGACATATTCCCCAGGTTAAAATCTGACAATACTAGTAAACACTGCCAAAATTGCCCTGACCTCATCCTTGGAGCTCTTCAGTGGAAGACAGGTTGGGCATACAGAAATTCTCCTGAAATGAAATCATGTCAAAGTGCATTCATTGCAATAATTAGGCCAATACAACTTTGCCATTAAGAGACATCTATTTCAGTTCATTTTAAAATGCATGAAGCACAGACCAACATTTGCATCTGTAGTATCATAGCCTTACTGTTAGGAAAACAGCAGAGAATAAAGAAACCAAGTGCTAAAAAATGACAAAATACTTTGACCTTTTTCTATAGGTCAATTTTCAATTCCAATCTTACCTTTTAAGGAGGATCAAATGCAAATCAAATTACTTTCTAAGTACTATATTAAACACCACAGCTACTCATCAACAGATAGAAAGAACTCTGGCAGACATATTTTTTTGGCACACTCTTCCATTGTCTCTCAAGACACAGATGTCAACAATCTTACTCAAGATTCTTATCTCTGCTCTCTGCATTTGCATCACTGAAGTGACCTCTCTGGGGTGCAAGCCTGGGCAGCGTGTATGGGGGTCCTGGGCTGTCCAGATGACAGGACCCCACTCTTGGCTTTGCTGATATGGTCCAAAAGAAAGAAAAGAAATACATTTGGCACTAGCTTGGTTGCAGGAGTTGCCAGAAGGAAGCATAAAAGATACCATCCAACCACCTTAGGGACTCCGCTTCGGATTTGTGTCGGGTTAACTCATTAGCCTTTGCTTCTCCTGAAGATATCCCCAAAGGCAGCAGAGGTCAATTCAAAGGAATTCACAGAATTTATATATGCCCAAGTCAGATCTGTGTCTAAATTCGTTAGACACTCTTTGCAACTTTGTTCTATTGTGTAACTCACAAGTTCTCCAACTTTCTACCCCTAGGAACCAGCTGAGAAGGCTGAAAAATACTGGGGACCACCAGTCACAAAATGGTAGTGGAACCCTAACCCTTTCCTTTGTATTTCTAGTTTGCTATTATAAAGAATATTAACCTCTCTCTCTCTCATTTTTTTCAGCACCTCCTCTGGTCTTTTAGCCTCAGAGAAGGGAGACTTCTTTTCCCTCTCTCTCTTTAACCCCCCACCCATCTCCCAGCAAACTTTACTCAGAATATGGGAGGGTTGGTTTGCTGGTGCTGGCATTTTTCCAACAAAAAAGGCTACAGCATGGGCAGGGGACAATGCAGGTGAGTAAGGAGGCACTGGATGAGACATGGCACCAAAGCCCTATTGAAAGTAGACTTAGACACCATAATGGCCCCCAGCCATTTGAGAAACACTGGTCTAGCTTCACTCTCTCCCTCATATGTTGCAAAGCCACACATATGTCTTTTCACACTTCTTCCTCATCAAAGGGTTTTTTAATTTTAAAATTTTGCAGACCCCAGAGAAGTAAAAAGTGTCCAAAAAATGTATCCATGTCTTAACAGTACACAAATGTGATAAAGTGTTCTTTTAATACAAACAACAGCCCCATAAACTTAACAGGAAGTACACATGTATTATGAACAGCATCACAAATAAACCTAACAAAGTGTATTGCCCATGTGCTACAAAGACGAATGCATTCAGAAATAATACTGTGCAGACAGTCTAGGAAGCCAGTCCCCTACCTCTTTTGGGTGCTGATGCTGATCAGTTAGGATCTCTTCCTTTCCTTCTACATCTTGCTCTTTCAGACCATCGTCAGCACTTCCACAATCCTTTGTAGCCTCTGCATTCACAGGTGACCCACTCTGCAGCCTCTCAAAGAAAAACAGCAGATCAATTCAATATGTTTTAAGAGAAATTCAGGATGTTTTCAGGCAGGTGAAACAATAATAAACGAATCTCCAATCAAATAGGGAAATTGATTAAAGGATGCTAAAGAAAGGGATGCTAAAGAAACAAGATTTCTTTAGTGTGTGTATTCCTGACACAACCACATAAAGCTGTCACAGCTGAGCCAATGCTACAGTGAATAATTCTGCAGCTTTGTACTCCCTTAGGTAGCAGAAATACAGCCCAGCTGAGCCCGTCCAACCACCACTTCATAGCTGAAATACTTTGTAAACATTGGCTTTAGCAAATCATACCCTGCACTCAGGCTGATTAATTCAGCTAGACAGAAAAAGTACATCAGAATAATGTGACAGCTTGATGCAAGCATCTCCATGTCTATAAATGAATAATGTTTTTTTTAAAATGATGTTTTTTTAAAGATACATTAAGCCTTATGCAAATACATTTTACAGATAACAACACAGGGCTTACCAACAAACCATCAGGACTAACCACAGCAGTAAGTTCCTGTCCCAGCTAACTACTCTGACCTCTGGAAAGATGGGAGCAGGGCAACATGGCCAAGTCTGGGGTTATTTAAGCTTGGTCACGCCCTCTCTAAAACAACTGATATATGACAGTTTAACTGGCAGAGAGAGTCTGGCTGGCTATGGAAGTAGCTAGGTGTGCTTAGGGATTTGTCAGGCAGGAGAAACCTGTATAATTTCCTCATGTGGAGGAAAAGGACATGGAAAAGGACTAGAAGTGCTTTTAGAGGAGTGGGTACCCATTCTAGGAGTAGATGGTTTTAACAGAAACAATTCTGTTGTAGAGGACTATAAATTCTGGTTTAGACCTGAAACAGTGTTTCTGACAGAAAATAAGTACTGTGCCTTTAATAGTTAACCCTTCAAACCTTTTCTCTCTTTCAGTGTTCATTAATATTTTCATCATGCCTCAGCTTTAATTTATAACTTGTTTAGGGAATAAGTTGTCACAGTTGTTACTGGAGATCTTATAGGATGGTACTCAACTATGTTTTACTCAAAGTAGACCCTTTTAAATGAATTGGCTTAGTTGTATTCATTAGTTTCAGTGAGTCTATTCCGAGAAAAATATAGTGGAAAACCTCTCTCTGTATTTCTCTCCCTACCCACCCCCCACGTATTTTTGTTTTTTTTAAAGTCATTCTTAGGGTCCATTTTGGAGGAGAAACTAACAAAAATAATAATAATCTTAAAGAATAATCTAATTAGAATCTATTATCTAAAAGTAAAGAACATATTTCCATCAGGAGAACATTTAATATTTAAACCTCTGCTAGTTTAGAGAGCAAACATGGTAGTAATGAAAAAAAAATTACCTGGCATTCATGCTATCTTAGAGATTAAAGCAAAAGCCTATTTGGCATCAATGGGATGCTGCACAGCATCCCTGGATGAAAACGTAATTACAGAGGCAGCAGGGATTTCTATCTCCTCTATGCTCCAGAATTCAAATGCCAGGATTACCTAAGTTTGCTTTTAAAAATAACATTGTGCTTTCACAATAAAAGCAAAGTTTAACTCATTGAATCCCGCTCTTTCTCTTGTTAAACATGGTGCACTATAGGGCATTACAATTATAATATAATACAATTATTAATAGATCAGCGTCTGAACACTTCAAAAACCCATCAATAAAGAATCAATATGTCATTAACAGATATTTTACAGGAGTTACAGAATATCCAACAAAACTACTAAATGAAGCAACTGGCAGATATTCAGATATATATTCTATACTGCGAAGGAAAGCTGAGCTGATAGCTAGACTCCTTTATCACCAGAAACTCTCCTTCATTGCTCCTGAGCAAGACCTAATGCAGGCCTTCATTACACATATTTCCTACCTGCACTGCAAGGCATCATTTTCAGATGTGGCAGCTGCCTGGAAAGTAGATTCCGGTCTTTGATCTGAATCTTCATTCTCTAGAAGAGGGCAGAAAGAAATAATATTTGGTTTTTCGGCAGTTGTAAAACTCTAGCTATTATCCAGTGCTAGGCTCTTATGAGTGAAAGGGGGGGAGGCAAGTTTTGGCAATTTTTCATTTCCCCCTGCAGCCCCTTGTTCTCCCTGAAAAAGCTGCTTCAGCAGTTGAGGGACTCTCTGAAACAATGTGGGAGGGAGTGCTGAGGACTTCAGAGCAAATGGACAGTCAGCAAAAATTGCATTCCCCACCTACTTCAGGCTATATCACAATCACAACTTAAAAGACATACTCTGCTTCCTTAAAGTCATATAACAAGCAGAGCACAATGAGTTGTTATGACAGTATCCAGATTGTATAGAGTCTGAGCCACAGAATACAGATGTGGCAGCCTGACAGCAGGCCCCAGATTTAAGGCATCACTTGCTATATAAACATCTCTTCTCTCCATTACAGCACAGGACAAGCAAAATGGCAATGGCCATCAGTACTTATCATGATGTCTGCTAAACTGTCCCTTTCAGTTCTTAAACAGTAGTGAAAAAATCAGGGAAAGCATTAATATTGGGTGAAAACCAACAACCATGGAAGGACAATGAGGAGTAACTTTAATAAACAAATTAGGACCATCGCTAACTCAAACATAGTCAAGAAGAACACAGATAACCTTTTCTAAACAGGAGAACAGGATGACATTTTAATTCATTTTAATTCATTTAATCACTGGCTTTTCAGTAGAGATTACTCACAATGGGAGCACGCTATCATTAGTTTTATTATTTAAATTCATGAAAGCCCAGACCAGGAGTGACAAATTAAATTTATAATTGTTTATAAAGCTCTGGTATACCTTGTTTACCAATTGTAGATTTAATGGAGGAACTGGGAACAGGCAATGCCATAAGAGTTTTTATCTAGATGGATTATCTTTAGAATTGTAAGAAAGCACAACAGTATGGTGATGGCAATGCACAATTTTCTTTTCACAAGTTAGATATTATACATATATGTACTGTAAATGAAATTCTGCAGATTAATCACATTTAAATGTGCTTGCTCATTTTCTGCATTTCCCCCTGTTTCTTGGGTTTCTAATGCTTAGCTTTTCAAAGAATGTCAGATTCGGGAGAACAATTTGGAGAAATAAAGGAAAGTATGGAGAATGACAACCAATTAGTTTGAAAAATATGGAGAACACTGCTGAAATAATAATGAGAACTACCATAGTGCTTTCAGAGCATTACATATATTATCTCATAATCCATATATACTCATGCAAAATAGCCCAGCATTTTCATCTCTGAGGTAGGGTGTGTGGGGGTGTGAATGAGTGAGGGAGAGAGAGAAAAAAAATAGTTGCTTGACACCACCAGCTGCAGCTGTTGTTGGACTTCAGCTCATCAGCCCCAGCTTGGTGAGTCTATGGGTCATCAGGAGGAATCTAGGGGTACTGGTTCTTAAAACGATTTTAGAAAGCCAGTTCTGAACATTTATGTTCTGGAAGTGATTTGCTAAATCATTTTACAGGTAATTTTGTTGCCCTGCCCTTTTGTTCAGTTTTACAGATTTTCAGAAAACTATCCAAAGCAGTAAGTAAATGCTTGTTGTCAGTGCTTTTTTGTGGGGGGACGCAGGGGTATGCATACCCCTAAACATTTTGTGAATCTAAAGTTTGGCCTCATTGAGGGGCATTATTTCAATATGAGTAGGAAAATCAGAGTACCCCTAAATATGTTTAAAGAAAAAAGCACTGCTTGTTGTGATAAAGTCTCAACAACTAATTTAATAATTCCTTCCTTAACCTGGGCTTAGCATAAAAGATCCCTCTTACATTAGTGCTTATCTGCTCAGATGAACAGAAACTTTACATCTTTCCAAAAAAATTAAGGATACTGTACTGTACTACAAATACAGTAAAGCTATTCTAAAATTTCCTTAAGCCAGTATAGATTTTGGCATCAAGTACAGTATTCAGCATGCTAACAATTTCAAGCTGGTTTTGTTTGTATTCATTTTTTAAAAATGTACATTTTTAGCTCTTAAGGCTGTGAAGATAAGACTTGAAAATGTGTAGGCAGCAACTGACAGGGTTTTGAGAGAAGCTGTTGAGCAGAAATTACAGTACAGGTGTGGGGGGCTCCATTATTGTTTGCATAATATGATTGGGGGCTTCCCTTTCGTGCAGGATTTTGATTGAAAACAAACAAACGAATTATTTAGAATCCTGAGGATCACCACAATTAACCCATAAATAAATAAAGGGGAAAGAAGTGTGGTGGGGGAGACTTCTTTCCACAGTTATAGAAGGTAACCAATAATAGGGAACCAGAACAGAAGCAGGTATTTACTTTAAGGTTGTCACAGCTGCACAGTGAGAGTTGTGTGTGTTTTAAGAAGAAAAGAAGTGCATTAGCTTTGCAAACACAGGAGAAAAAAGTCCAGAACTCCAATCTCCATCTAGGAGAATCACCAGCTTGTCTCAAAGCCAGCACTGACACCCAATACTATAGCAACAGATGATTTCATTTTTATATTTCACTTATTATTACTACTCAACATCCTTTGCATATTGATATTGATATGTGGGAGCTAACTATTAGGCACTGCTTATTCAGTGGTGGTGGGGACTTGGCATTTACACAGCACTTCCACATACATTATTTTGCTGTGATCCTTACAAACAATTGTCAGAAATTATCCTGCTGATAACTGAAGATGAGAGATTAAGCCTATGGCTTCCTTATGTCTACCGTTGAGTTCAGATGGCAGAAACTAGATTTGAAATAGGGATATTCTGATCAAAGGTATCCTCTCAGATAACAATGTATACTAATGGGGTTTTGAAGTATTTGTGGCCTCATTTGCTGGGGCAGGATCTGCTTAGACCTGCCTTTTATTTGTATAGATTTTCAGTTTTTTAAGGTATTTATTGGCTGTGCTAATTGTAATTGACTTCATTATTTCTACTGTTTGTAGGTCACTTTTTCTAAGTGACTAATAAATAATAACAACAACTAGGGTGGGGGCTAAGCTGCACAGAGTCTTAAGTCTGTGCACAGGGTGTATACTTTTAAATCTACCACTGATTTCTAGGATCCTCCATTTTAATGATTAGTCAACAACACATTTCCATTGCTTTCACTTAAACCTCTCTATGCTGTGTTATTACACTTGAGATTTTAGAAGTGAAGTGTCTGGTGCATAAAACAAGAAAGCAAAGAAGTTCATGGCAATGCCACTACTGTCTGCTACCTGATGCAACAGTTACACCAAGGTGCATTAGCCCAATTAGAAAACAACTGGTATGCTGAGGGAAAAATTAAACAATGCAGTAACCCAAGGGAACAAAAGCTATTAAAGGCTAGCTCCTGACAAACAAGAATATCAAACAAGCTCATCAAACAAGCAATACTGCAGTATATTATGCTCCACCACACTATTTCTTGAGTGATAAATAAAACATTGATGGGTACTGCAAAACATATAATGCAGTATTATGATTTTGTTCTGACACCTGTTCAATACTGTTCTACACAGTACTGATTAAGTTCTTGGTGATCTCCTTATTAAAGTGATTCTGTGATATCCAGTTATTCTTAACGCTGATCTTTTTGTTACAATGGAAATGACTTTATGCTCTTTGGTTCCACTTCTAGCTACTGGGATACCACAATTGTGAAGAACATCAATATGGGCAGCCCATCTTCAGGAAGTCTTTCATGCCGCAATTCTGCCTTGCCCCAACACACCTAATACCCTGGTCTTCTGTAATACGCATGACTCTTCCTTGTACCTTGGTTTCAACTGATCAACATAAAGAAAAGATGACAATTTATGCAACCAGTAAACCACTTGTCCAAGCAACGACGATTGCAGAAAAATGCGTAATCTGCCAACACTCAAGGCATAAATTCTGGTATGGATGGAGCTAGCACATCTACAGATGTATAGGATAGTGAAAGGATGCATGTAAACTTAACTTTAATTATTACTTGTAGCTTAAGCACTACAGTATGTTGTCATGGAAAATGGCGTGCAAAGGCGAAAATCCAAAAAAGGTAGGGGTCCTTTCTAACCGATGCCCCTGGGAGGAAAGGATGCACTGAGTTCCTTAGGAAAAACCACGGAACTACAATGACAGTCCAATCCTACAAATATTTATTCAGAAGAAAACCCCATGGTCTTCTTACTCCCTCGAGCGATTCACTTGCACCTCGAGTTTTCGAAGGCATCAATCAAACCAAGGACGACTATATACTTAAAACGGAGGTCTAGGAGGGTCTGTCTGGAAACAGAAATGGCTTGTTCTTCCTACTGACCAGGAGGTGGCCAGCAACTGTCTTTTCAGGACCCCCAGCCGGCCTCAGGATGACTCTTTTCAGGCTTCCGCGACGCTTCGCCTCGAACACCTGCAGCGCCAGCAGAGCAGCCCCAACCCCAGCGCCTCAGCCCGGGCTCCTCGCCGCGCGCCCCAACCCGGTTTCCCCCAGAGTAAACGCCTCCCGTCGCGACCTCGCCGCTCCCTTCGTTTTGCTTATTGAATGCCAAGAAGCTCAACAGGTGGCGCACACGCGTGCCACAGGGAGGGGGCACCTGTTGGATTTCTGCCTGCAGCGCCGCTGTCAGGGGACCTTCCAGGGAGCGAGGGAGGTGGCGAGCCACACGGGCCCTCCTCCCGCGCTCCGTCAGTCCCCGGCGAGGGGGAAGGCCCTGACAGAGACGGCGTTTTCTTTTGCCCCCCGCCCCGCGAGGGAGGCCCCTGAAGTACCTGAGGAAGGCGGCAGCGGAGGCGTGAGGCGCGGCTTCTTCTCGTCGTCTCCAGCCCCGCCAGCGGGGCAACTGTCGCCGCCTCCTCCCAAGCCGTTGGCCGCGGAGGGTTTGAAGCGGGTGCCCACGGCGGCGGCGGCTGCCAGCACGTCCGACATGGGAAGGCGGAGAGCTGAGCCGCCCGAAAGCAGCCGGGGAGGGTCGAGCGGAGCCGAGCAACGCCGGAAAGAGCCGAGCGGCGATCGTAGCCGCTCCCGTCCCCCTCCTTCACCCGCGACCACCACCGCAGCCTCCTCCTCCTCCTCCTCCTCCTCCTCCTCCCGGGCCTCCGCCCTACGTAGTTCCCGCCTAAAGCCGGCCGCTTTCGAAAGGGCCGCTTTCGTCAGGCTGCTACAGAGGCTTCTCTGGCGGGCGGAATGGGGAAAGGAAAGGCGGCGCACTTCCCGGAAGCGCTGGTAGCCATGGAGACCGTTCCAGGAAGGACGCGTTGCCATAGCGGCGCCGTTGCTGCCGCCGCGGCTCGGGGCTGGCAGGGGACATGCAGTCGCCCTCGCAGGCTGCGAAGATGGAGGAGAAAGCAGAGGAGAAAGCGGAAGAGCCGGAGGATGCGGCGGACGACGACGACGACGAAGACGACGAAGACGACGAGGATTACGGAGAAGAGGATGACGACGACGAGGACGACGAGGACGAGGGAGGAGGCGGCACCAGGGGGGCTCGGCGGAGGCGCCGCAAGTCAATCCGTCCTGACTCCGGATTCAAACTCGATTCCGCCGTGTCTGGCTCCGATGCGGGGCTTGAAACCGAAGCGGGAAGCGGGGAACAATCCGAGCAGGATGGCAAGAGTCCCGCCCTGATGGGCCCTTACTTTTTAGCCTGGACTCCCGAAGAGGTGGCCGAGTGGATCGAAGCGCTGGGATTCCCCCAGTACAAGGTAAACAGAGTTGGCTTTGCAGCGCAGGGAGACAGCAGGATGGGTGCAGGATGGGACCATCACGATGGTACAGTATGTGGAAGAAGGAAGTTCAGGGTGAGGGAGGGGAGTCTTCCTGATATGACAAAGCGAAGAAAGGTTACCCTGAGCATGTGTAGAGTGCACTTCAGTCACCCAAATGGATGCTTTTGTAACACACTTTTGTTATTCTTCTGATTTGTAATTGCATTGTTTTGAATTATAGACATGTATCCTAGAAGGGGTCACACACACACGAAATGAAAATAATCCTGACCAACCTTCACGTATAGCAGCATTGATTTATGCCCAGGGCAGCATACATGAGAAGACATTCAGCCGTTTGAGCCCAGCTCCACTTCTGTGAATTGTTGGACCTTTGTTATATTTAATTAAATGCCACCAGTTTAAGTTAGTTGGAGAAATAAATAAAAGGTTTTGCCACTTGTCATACATACCACATGCTATGTAATTATGCAGTTTTGTTGTTGCTGATTTGTTTCTTGTTTTGTTGTAATTAGGAGTGTTTTACTGCAAACTTTATCTCTGGTCGCAAACTCATCCATGTAAATTGTTGTAATCTACCACAGATTGGGATAACTGACTTTGAGCATATGAAGGTAAGAGCACATACTGCAACTGGATCTTCCTTTTAGATGGAAGACAGATTATATGACAAGTGATATGGGCATATGCACTTTTGTAGAGACTAGATTTTTTTCTCTGGTTACTTCTGTTTTATTATACACTGGGTGCTTCCATGGTAGATTTTGCCACAGTGGAGATAGAGCTGAATAATGCCATTTTTGGCAGAAGATGAACTGTGGCAGAACAGAAACAGTGCTGCATGTAACAATTGCAGAATAGGAAAGAAAGCAAAGCCTTCTTACATCCTGAGAACAGGAGGCTGGACTAGATGGTACTTTGGCCTGATCCAGCAGGGCTCTACTTGTGTTCTTAGGATTGCAATATTAAATCAGTAAAATCTGTCTATTGCTGCTGGGTCCTGTCTCCTAAAACTATTGCTATTATAAGCTTATAGCTAAAACTAAAGCTTTGTTATATGATACTAGATAGCTCCCTGTGTTTAGAAATTCCTGTACATGACATAAAATAGCAGCAGCCATGGGGATTTTGGAAACCATCTAAAGAAACTGCTTCAACTAACTGAAATTGCATTTTTTTTATCCGCACACATTCATCTTAGGAAGCTTTCCTATACTAAGTCATACTTTTTCTCCATCTAGCCCAGTGTTATCTACTCTGATAACAGTTTTCCTAGTTCTCAATGAGAAATTTTCTCCATTGCTTGCTACACAGGATACATTTAAGAAAAGATGCCAAGAATTGAAACTGGGATCTTCTATATGTGTAACATGTGTTTTATCATGGAGCCATGGTCCCTTCCTTCTCTTGCTGTTTTATTATGGGATACAAGGATGAAAACTCAACAGAACAAACAATTTAATACATTTATTTTCCTAATGGAGATGGTTTTCTTAAAACTTCCTTTTGCTTTTCAGGAAATTTCACGACATATGCGAGAATTGCTGGAAATAGAGGAGCCCCCCTTTGTCAGAAGCATCTCTCTCCCCCGCAGAGATAATATGGGTTTGTTTCTGGAGCAGAAATCGCGGACTGGAAAACGAAGTGATGCCCTTACCTATTCTCAGTTTATCGAAGACTCAAAATTACGTGACCATGAGCCAGCACCACCACAGGATGAAAGTTCATGGCATGAAAGTTCACAATATAAAAGTTTACGGCGAAGTAGCTCGCGGCGGAGTAGCTCACGGCGGAGTAGTTCACGGCGGACTAGCTCACAGCATGCTAGCTCACATCAAGCTAGTTTGCAGCAAGCTAGTTCACAGGAAATGAGCTCACAACATGGTAACGGATATTCCCAAAAGAAATAAATTGGTTTTTTTAACACTATCAAGTTGGGTGTGGTCCCCATTCACGGAGCAGCTAGTTGGACTACCTGATCTTAAAAGGCAATTTTAGTGGTTTCAGAGCAAACAGAGATGTGCTTTTCTGCAGCCTAATCCTAAACATGGCAAAGAGGGCAGTCATGCAGCTGTGGTGTCAACACAGAAACAGAGCACACAGAAACACAGGAGAGTGTTCTTACTGGAGTTTATCTTAAGGTCTTTTCCTTGCTCTTTGTGAGGGCTCACATTGGCCTGATTCACACAACAGCCTAAACCTAAACCATTGCTTAGCCCAAGTGTGTGTACAAGTGTGTGGAGGCTCCTGGAGAGGAGATTGCATATGATTTGGTCCTCTTTCTGCTACTGCACTGAACTAAGACATGGTCTGGCTTATAATATCATCCAAACACAAGCTCATGGTTTAGGTACCCTGGGAAACCATAAACTATAAATCTTAGAGCAAATCTTAAAGCTTGTGGTTAGTGTGGAAACCATGAGCCCAGGGATCAATGAGCCAAACCATGGTTTAGATTAGTGCAGCACATTAGCAGTACAGTCAAGCCTCGGTTGATTAACGCAATCTGTTCCGGAAGCCTGTTTGGCTTCCGAAATGTTCAACAACTGAGGTGCGGGTTCCAGTTGGCTGCAGGAGCTTCCTGCACTCAAGCAGAAGCCACATTGGACATTCGGCTTCTGAAAAACATTCGAAAACTGGAGCATTTACTTCTGGGTTTTCGTTGTTCAAGAGCCGAAACATTCCAAAATGGAGGTGTTTGGGATCCGAGGTTTGACTGTATGTATATTGTCGTTGGAGCTATGGTTTGTCTTAACAGGGTGTGTGAGCCAGACTGCAGTGTGATGGCTGTGAACATGCACTGTGAAAGCCACGGTTAAAACTTTGCCCCAGCCATGATCTCACCATTTAGCCATAGTCAAGCAACCATCCCTCATCCATAGTATCTCCATCCACAGTACACATTTGTAAGGATTACCTAGATTACCTATATGAAGTGTATAGTAAATGTCAAGTGTTTTTAATAAATAAAAAACTCTGAATCTATGGTTTTGCATATTTACATTTTATGCCACAGATTTTTGTATTCATCCTTGAGTTCATAAAATATGGATTTTGCTTCATAGGCTGCGTTCACACAAAATTTTATTCATGAAGCAATGGATTGCTTCATTGGATTGCTTAGAAGTTGTGTTCCACAGTTTTTCGTTGAATATATTTTCAACTGATCATGCTTAGCTTCAGCTAAGAAGTGATTTTCCTGTTTTCCATTTATCCTGAACTGAGGCAGCTGTTTATCACCATTGTATTGCAACATTGTATATGTTATTTATTTAAATCACTTGCATTCAGCTATGAGGTTTAGACAAAAACAGTGGCAGATGAAGGAGTACAGGTTTAGCTACATGAGAGGTAAAAGAACAAATGGCTAATAATTATATTAGTGTTTCTTTTCACTTTATTTTACCATAGCGTAGATATGATAGGATCTAAACATTTTAAAAACGTCATTCCTGAGATTCAGTTTGTAGCAATTCTTCCCTGCTTAGCCTGTGTTACAAACTTTCCATTGCTAAATATCAGCCCCCCCCCCCCATTGATATATTTTTTCATTACAAATCACTATTTGGATTCCTGAAATGTATGTGGTTAGAAAGGGGAGTAGTTACTTAATACTTACATAGGTTTTAGTACTGAGATTAAAAGCAATACCTTTCCTACTTCTTCTTGACTGGAGTCACACCATAATTAATTTATGTCTCTTCAGAATCAGAACTAGATCCCTCTTCTACTTTGCTTATGAAAGTCCCATCTAGGCCATGAATCAAAGTCTTGGTGGGGTTCAGTAGCACAGCTGAAAGAGATGTCTTCTTAGAGACAGCGCTAATTGAGTCTTCAGTGTTTGAAGATAATACAGCAATCAAGTTACGATATAATAAAGCAACTTTCTGGAAAGATGTAGTTGATTCAAGAAACTGGCTAAAAGGTGAGTCCCTTTGCTGTACAGCTGTCAGGTCAAACCATGGGAAAGTACTAGGGGAACAGAAAACATTTATATATAGGTCACTACTACCAAACTTTGGAAGGACAGATCGTGAAGCTGAGGCTCCAATACTTTGGCCACCTCATGAGAAGAGAAGACTCCCTGGAAAAGACCCTGATGTTGGGAAAGATGGAGGGCACAAGGAGAAGGGGACGACAGAGGACGAGATGGCTGGACAGTGTTCTCGAAGCTACAAACATGAGTCTGACCAAACTGCGGGAGGCAGTGGAAGACAGAAGTGCCTGGCGTGCTCTGGTCCATGGGGTCACGGACACGACTAAACGACTAAACAACAACAACTACCAAACTTTTAGAAGACATCTGAAGGCAGCCCTGTTTAGGGAAGATTTTAATGTTTAATAGGTTATTGTATTTTAGTGTTTTGTTGGAAGCTGCCCAGAGTGGCTGGGGAGACCCGGCCAGACAGGCAGGGTGTAAATAATAAGTTGTTGTTGTTGTTGTTACTATTGAATACATATTTGAAACCAAAGGGAGTGGTGCATCCAAAATGCTATGGAAAGAATTAATGTAGTATAGAATTCTATGATGTCACCACAGTAGGCGGTTTTTTCAGTTAGGTCTGTTATCAACTGTAGGGAGTGAGAGTGAGTTTCACAATGAGAGCAGCAGTTGTTGTTTTATGCTGCTATGTGCCTTGGAATATAAGTCTCTACATATTTAGCCAGTCTCATATATTAATATAAATGTGTTTTAGCATACCAAGTAAAGTAATGTGTTATGTTTAAACTCTAAACTCTAATCTTACACAGTCTTTTCTAGGAGAGAAAAAGAGAATGATATTTTATAAAGGGTCAAACGACCTTGGGCAACTTCCGCACATATAAATGCCACCATTCTATCCTTATATTTTTGTTGTTATAGAGGTGTTGCAGATAAAAATGGGAAGATTTAATATTTAACTTGCTAACCACTTTTCTTTCTTTCTTTCTTTCTATGCAAGGGCTGCTAAGAGAAAACAAGACAAAAGAACAAAGAACAGAATATACTGCACAGCTTGGAAGCTGCCTTCTCTTGGTCAGTCCACAACAGAGATGGCATTAAATGCATTTGATGGTTTGTATTCAACATAGCGCTAAGGTGAACATTCCATCAACGCAAGGATTTCTCCCTGTGCAACAAAACATACCCCCCCTTTCTCCATGCACCCCCTAAATCTGTGCTGGAGGTTTTCCCAACCCTCACGAGCAGATGCATGGGGCATGTGCAGAGAGAGGAAAGGAAATCCTATTGCACTAGTACAAGTATTTAGTTGAATGTCACCTTAATGTTTCTTCCCTTTTAGCAATAACAGTCGGTAGAAGCTTACCTCTTTAAGCCAATAACAGTCTGGATGGGGATTTTCAGCAGAACTGAAGCATGGGGAAAGGTAGCATCCATTCTTGCACACCAGAGTCCCATGCCAGTGCTGCATATACTTAGTGGCCATTGCAATGGTATAGCAACCCCACACACAATCAGGACTATACACAGGATGCGTTACTTTTCAAGGTTAGGAACTCACTACCACATGGAAACATTTCCAACAACTTCCACGCAACTGCCTAACTTTAGGTTTAACCCTGTCTCAAGCAGACACTAACCCCAGATGTTAAACTATCCAGTTATATAAACTCTATGTCTTCTGGAAGTTTAAACTGAGTAGGGTTTGGAGAACAAGAAAATGGGTTGGGTCATCAGGACTGAAGAACATAGGGTTCTTTTACTTGGAAAGCATGTTTCTAATTCAGTATCATGCATAGATGAAGCTCCATCCACTTTTTAAAATGCTCAGTAGGTCAAGAGTAAATTTCCAGTTTGTCATACTTACTTATTACATCGCAGGGTGGAAGCGAAGGCTTGGTTGATGAAGTTTTCACAAACTAGCTCTGGCGATTCCGATCTATTATCTAAGGAGGTGGTGCCAGCTTTTGCAGGAAAACACGCTTCATTAAGGAAGAGAAGGGCTCTCATGTAGGTTACACGCTGCCATGTGTAGCTGTTTAGAGCTGCATAGAAAACTGCTGCCAGCCACTTTGTATTGACAACAATTTCCGCTGTAAGATAACACAAATGTTATATTAGACATACAAAGTGTTTAGTTCACCATACTGCTAGGCCAGGCCTGCACAACATGATGCAGCCCTTAAGCCAACTTTTCCTTTCAATTTGTGACCCTTCTCCCTGGTGAGGGATTGCCATTGTCTGAGGCCCTTTCCTGCACCTTTTTGGGGAAAACATATAAGGCCCGCAGAAGCAGGATCATCAATGGGAATTGGGCTGAGAGAATACCTGCTTCTCTCCTCCTGTCCGTGGATGCAGACTCTGACCTGACAGGCAGCTAAGTGAGTCAAGAATAAAATGGTTGACTTCTGAGGCAGCTACTACTTCAGGATTACAGGTGGAGGAATCACATTTTTAAAATCTTCTGTAGAAACAAGTCCTTGTACATAGAAACTAGCGCAGCAAGGAGCTCAGCTGCCTTTTGCAAATATGCTACTTCTTTATTTATTGGAAGCTTTAAAAAAATAATAATGGGGAAAGCATGGACCAAAATAATCTCCCTCACTTCCAGCCCACTCTACTATCTCATTCTGCTGCATGTGTGGACTGAGTCTCAGAGGTAGGCATGTGATGCTGGTGCTACTTTTTCCAAGCTGATGGCAGCCAGCTATAATGGATGGTGCACCTGCATCTGGGACTCCATTTCTGGGCTGGAGAGAAAAATTATAAGGGGCAGGGGGTTTTTTGGTTGTTGTTTTTTTACATGTTTATGGTTACTCTCATTTTAACTCAAGAAAATCAACATTTTACAGTTCAAATCAGGAAAATAAATACAGTAAATGGACAAAAACACAAAGATTCACAAAATGTTTGGGGGTATGCGTATCCGCGCGTACCCCCAGAAAAAAGCACTGATAAGGGGTAATTGACCAATGTAGGGACAGAGGACAGACCTCTGGTGGTAGAGAGCGAGAGAAAAGAAAGCTGTGGAATGGGGGGGGGAGTGGAAACATTAACAGAAATGAGGTTCAAACATCTAAGACTAAAAAAGAAAATAGTTAAAACTGTAGCAAAAGTGAACTTTGCTTTTAACAGCAGGTGGTCTGAACAAGATATTCAGATACAAACGTTAAGTATTGGGAATGCTCAGATATAATCACTCATTTGCCACATATAACAGGGAGATGTCAGAAGGCCTACTATGTTTTTGGAGGATGGTTTGTTTTGTGCATCTTGATCCAAGACATGGCAAATGAACCTATTTCACCTCCTCCCTGCATACAGATACAAAAGCTGGGCTTTGATTATAAGAGGTGAACATTAAGTTAACCACATAACAATAACCAAGCTCTCTTCTGCATACAGGCTGCAAAGTGAAGAAAGATATTTCACCTACCATTAGGGTTACAGGGACATGTGGCTTGAATAACAGCTGGGTCTTTGAGGGCTTCCACAACTGTCCTGCTGGCCTCCCACATCTGAAAAAGTCCACTCTCCACAAACTTGTACTGTGGCCTCAAGATGTTATTGGAGGAAAGAAGTTGTTTCAGCCTAAAAGCAAATAAGAGCAGAGTTAATCAGATGGACTTTGGTCTGAGAGGCAAGCAGGCAGAAGAAGAATGATAAAACGTGTTCTAAAGCTCATTATGGAAAATCACATTGACAAAGACTCAGACACTACAGCACCATCTGGTGTCGCATGTTTAACGATATCATTGCCTGAATGTAGCTGAGTCCCCTGTTACATGCCTTCAAAATGCATTCATGCATGTGTGTGGGCTCACTGGACTGGATTGTAATCACTGCCCCAATGTCTACATGTTGCTGCTGTAGTTATTCATTTATATACCCCTTAATGCCAAAACAGGGTTCTAAGTGGTTTACAAGTCTAAAAATCAGTTGCACAAGCATTAAAATATAAATGATTAAAATTCACAATAAAAATCTTATTAAAACACTGAAACATAAACTCATCATTAAAATATACAATAAAGCAATCCCATTAAAACAATACACTGATTAAATGTTCGGTAGAAGATATGGGTAGAGCCTGGTACTATGAAAATGATATGTTTGCAATCACCATTCCTGACATCCTTAAGAAAACTCACAATACAGGCCAGAATGGTCGTTCTGTAATGTGTCAATCTCTGAGCAATGTGAGGTTTTAGGGGTTCAAGCTTGTACCGTGGGTGCGGTGAGCGAGCAAGTGTGTGTCATAGTATAAGCAGTTAAGAAACCAAACACATCTAGTAGTGTGCCCTGCTTAAGTTACATTGGAAAAACTTCAAACATGGCTTTCCTTATAACCCAGAATGTACATGTTTTGCATCTAATTCTAATACCAGCTGTGCAATCTTGGGGGAAATGTGCATAGGATTGCGGTCCCAAGCTATAATTTGATGAACGGTTAGTTGGGAGAGTTTCCTTGAGAACTGAATGGGACTTGCTTCTGAGTAAACAGGCATAGATTTGCACTGCTAGTCTCAGAATTCTAAAATATAATATGAGCAAAATCCTTAGATCTAGTTCCCAAGTAAAGCAGATAGTACTAGGAAGGGTCACCTTGAATAGGTAAGGTTCATCACAACTTTGACACCAGCAATTGCTTAACTCAGAGGAAATAGTTACTTGTTGCTTTTAAGTTGTGTCACACAATTGGAGGATATCTTCAAATTAAGCTAGCTCTGATGTCGCAGTGCACAATACCTGGGCAGAGGGATAGCTGTGACCAGGCTATAGACAATGCAACATTTTGTAAGTGCAACCTGGATTTCTGCACAAATGTGTGGGAGGTGAGACGGAAGACAGCAGAGAAATACAACATCTGCCCAGCCCACCAGCTTCCTGTTGTCATAAAAGCAGGTAACTCCCAGTTTCTCAAATTCTCCTGGAAAAGACAATGGAGAGGAAGAATGATCTCTTGTTTCCACATAAGAATGGCCACCTATTTAATACCTGAGGTTGCAATCCCATGCACTTTCAGCTAAGAGCACAATGGTGCTCTCACCCAAGCACAGAGGGATTTGTTTCTGAGTAAACCTGTTCAGGACTGCACTGCAAGGTTGTGTGATCCTACACACAGAGACAGCTCACTTGGTTTGTATAGCATACACCGTTCCAATAATCTGAAGTGGGTACCAAACAGAATGCTGATTCTTGTATCCTACCTTTCTCTACCATTAAAAGCCAGTTTCAGTAAAAAGCTTCTTCAACCATCACTTCCAGATGATGTGCAGCCTCTGCTTCCTGGGGAGGTGTATAGCATAGTGACAGAGAAGCCACTAAGAACATCTCTAGGTATGCCCTTATAGCACATAGTGTACTTATGAGGATGTTTTCCATCTGTCTTAATGTAGAGGGCATTGGGATGGAGTTAATGTCTGTAATTTCTTTTTGAATACATTAACATGAAAGAAAATGGGCCACAACAGTGATGCGAGATGACTTCATTCTAGCCAAGTCCTCTCGTCTGATGACACTTTGAGAACTTTGCATAATGTATTCCCCACGGTGTGCCCCACGGAGAGCCTCAAGGTCCATAAATAGCAATACCCTAGTGGTCCCGGGCCCTAAGGAAGTTAGATTGGCTTCAACCAGAGCCAGGGCCTTTTCAACTCTGGCTCCGGCCTGGTGGAACGCTCTGCCTCATGAGACCAGGGCCCTGCAGGATCTGATTTCTTTCCGCAGGGCCTGTAAGACAGAGTTGTTCCGCCTGGCCTTTGGCTTGCAGCCAATTTGATTCCCTCCTCCTCTTTCTTTTTTCCTTTCTCCTCCTGCGATGAGGCTACATTTTAATATTTTAATGTTTCAATATTTTAATGTTGTATTTTAATTTTGTTTTTAAGTTGTATTCATTCAGTTTGTTTTTATTATTGCTTGTTAGCCACCCTGAGCCCGGCCTTGGCTGGAGAGGGCGGGGTATAAATAAAAATTATTATTATTATTATTATTATTATTATTATTATTATTATTATTAATGATCACAGATAGCTGTCATACACCACAGTTCTTCTGGGCTATGGAGGACTAAAGCCTCTGTCCCAGAAACAAATGCAAAAAAACAAATCACCTGGCACTATTTAAAAACTCTGATTTAAAGTCTATAATTCGAAAATTGCCAAACCTCAGAAACTGGCCACCTTTCAAAAACTATAAAAAGACTTTTAATATTCCTCCTCTTTATCTTCAGGGATGATTATTGGAAAGGATTTCATTGCTCTAAGCCAGTGTTTCCCAACCGGTGTTCCGCGGCACACTGGTGTGCCGTGAGACCTTGCCTGGTGTGCCGTGGGAAGAGCGAGAGAAGGCGCCTGCGCGGAAAGAGGAGCGAGCAGTGCGCCTGCACGCCGCGGCGCCCGAGATCGCTTCTCCCCACCGCCCCTTGCTTCAAAAGAGGTCCGGTGGCAGCGGGAAGCGCAGCACTTCTTCCCCGCTGCCCCCGGACCTCTTTTGAAGCAAGGGGCTGCGGGGAGATCGCTTCTCCCGGTGCTCCGAAGCGGGGGGGGCGGGAACCTCTCCCCCCGCCGCCCGGCATCGGAACGATGCCCCGATGCCGGGCGGTGGGGCGGGAACCTCTCCCCCCGCCGCCCGGCATCGGAACGATGCCCCGATGCCGGGCGGTGGGGCGGGAACCTCTCCCCCCGCCGCCCGGCATCGGAACGATGCCCCGATGCCGGGCGGTGGGGCGGGAACCTCTCCCCCCGCCGCCCGGCATCGGAACGATGCCCCGATGCCGGGCGGTGGGGCGGGAACCTCTCCCCCCGCCGCCGGGCATCGGAACGATGCCCCGATGCCGGGCGGTGGGGCGGGAACCTCTCCCCCCGCCCCCGGCATCGGAACGTTGCCCCGATGCTGGGCGGTGGGGCGGGAACCTCGCACCCTGCCGCCGGGCATCGGAACGAGGTCCTGGACCTCTTCTGAAGGCAGGCGGGGGCAAAAGTCTTTGCTCCCCCCGCCTGCCTTCCCGGGACAGCGGAGACTTCTCCGCTGCCCCGGGCGATCTTAAAATGCTGGGCGGGAGCGAAGCGTTCGCTGCCGACCCCCAGCATTTTAAAATCTCCTCGGGGCAGCGGAGACTTCGCTCCCGCCCGCCAGCATTTTAAAATCGCCCCGGGACAGCAGGGGCTTTTAAAATGCTGGCGGTTGGCAGCAAAGCCCTCCTGTCCCCGGAGCTTGCGGGGCGGGAGGTGGGAAGAAGGGATTTTCTTCCCACCGCCAGCCTTCAGAACAGCCTTCTGAAGGCTGGCAGTGGGAAGAAAAGCCCTTGTCCCCGTCCCCCCCAGCCTTCAGAAGAGGTCGGGGGACAGACTGTCCCCGGACCTGGTCTGAAGGCGGTTTCCCTAGGAACGCATTAATTGATTTTCAATGCATTCCTATGGGAAACCGTGCATTGCAAGACGAAAAACTCGCAAGACGAAGAGACTTGCGGAACGAATTAATTTCGTCTTGCGAGGCACCACTGTACTTTTTATATAGTCAATATAGGCACAGAGTTAATTTTTTTAACATTTTCTAATGGTGGTGTGCCTCAAGATTTTTTTCATGAAAGAAGTGTGCCTTTGCCCAAAAAAGGTTGGGAAACACTGCTCTAAGCTTCCCTCTATTTAGCTATTTCCTGTGTGTTTACCATTCATTTTGAATAAAGACCTGGATCTCTAGGCAGGAGTGCACCTAAATTTTGCGATTACTAAATTGATTGCTGAATGCCTGTCAAGCCCCTGAGTCTTACCCAGAGTTTCTGGACGCCTTGTAGATATCTGGATGCTCTTTCCTGACATGCCACCCAGATGCAACATTGTCCTGGCCAGTTGTTTCCCAATATGGCCTCCACCAATAATCCCAAGCTTCAGGCCTTGGCTGTCACCCTCTCTTTTCTGCCTGAGGAAGAACATAAATGGCAGTGTCATTCATTTGTTTTATTTGTATGCTGCTTTTACATGCACAAAAATGCTAAAGGTAGCCTGCAACAAGAAAACAGGAGGGCATCTCACAAACAATTTCATAATAACATAGCAAAACAACACAACAGCAAATATAATAGCATATGAAAAATGTCAATACTATATAAATGCAATGAGATTACACAAGCAACATCCAGCACCCAATAGCAAAAAATAAAGAGCAACTCTACAATTCTATGATTCTATGTGATTTTCATCCCTCTTTAATATCCATTACAAACAATGTCTTGCATCATGGACAGAGCAATAAACTCAAACTCTGTTGAAACAGAACAGGAGGAGGAAAGCTGCACAAGTCAGAATGAAGTCTTAAGATAAAAGTGTGTGAGGTCCCTTTATGCTTTGCCCCTGTAGACCAGACTGAGAAAAGGGGAAGAAAGTGGTGTTCTGTTAATATAATGCAGCTTTAATCCACAGCAGGAAATCTTCCAGGATCAATTTTTGTTCCTTACTTTACCTGGTGGCTTGGAGCAGTCTGCAGAAGAAGAATGCATGGGCACAGGCAGTCACTGTCAGTCCTTTGGCACGGCATCTTAGGCTCATCAGGGGCTCATGTATCCCTGCTCCATAGTCGGGCTGAAAGGTCTTCAGGTTCACCATAATATCATCCATCTTGAGCTTGAACAGAAACCTTCTGTGGTGATCGGCAGCTGCAATAGTGGCAGAATGGTCATCCATTTCCAACTGCTCTGTGGTGACCACCCTTTCTGCAAGGGTGAAATCAACTATTGTGCATGTGGCCATTCTTGTGTGCCACCCAGAGCCTCGGGTACTTTTGCCTTTAGTCAACCACACAGGGAAACGGCACAGAAGGAGAAACAAACTTATCTGCCACAAACTCTGTGCTTCCAGGAAAAGGGGGAGACCTCCACACATTACCTCTGTGGCTATTTGCACAGCTCTTGGGAATGAATGGAGTGGATGTCCCTTGTCCTTCAGCCCATGCTCAGTTCAAAATATAGCCTTAAAAAAAACAAAAAACTAGCTACTGACCAAAGTCATCAATTTGCCATCAAGAGGATAGTACTATTGAAATGTAAGGACCTACCTTGTCCCATTGAACCATTGATGGCCATGAGAAACAAAGTTGCTTTCGCCTGGCACAAGAAAGGGGGAAAGAAAGTAACATTCTCACCCAATTACCAGCTTTCACATCTGCTGAAAGAAACAGGCAGCTTCAGTGCACAACATCCCATCCTTTTTCACTCCAAAAGCTTCTGGGTCCTGCTCAACTGCCATGCTATCAAACGAAACCACCGTCGTCATGGCAAATGCCTGGCAACTGAACCTTGTTTCTAGAACCCATTTTTGCACGTGCTGACGTCATAATTGCTGCCTTTAAAGGGGACAGCAAATCATTTCCCTCCCTACAGGGAATCTGAGCAACTCCTTAAAAGGTACAGACTACTTTGAACTGTCTTATATGAACTTTCCAGAGCTTTAGACATCTTTGTTTGAATCTGCTGATACCTTGTGTTGAAAATTGTTATTTAGAGTATGAACAGCTGTTATGACTGGAGAGTCTAAGGTGGCTGACTTTCTCTACTCTTACAATATATGCTTATGTGTGAAGGGAAAATGCTAAACTAAATTCAATTTATTTTAAAAATGACTCTTGCATTAAATTACCGGTATGTGTTCCAGACTAATTGCCCCTTGTGTCCTTTGGGGTTGAAGTGCTTTCCAAGACAGGAACATTTATATCCTTGACCTTTAACGCATAAGAAATTATGAGGGCAACTTACAAAAAGCAAAACTTCTTGCCTTATTTTTCATCTTAAAGCAAAACAAGGGAAATGAATGCAGTTACCTAAAAATATAAACTTTAAAACCAGGCATACCAGAATTGGCCAATTGACACATGTGGTACTAGCTTACGTATAAACCATACATTAAAGCTGTTCTCTTCATATACTCTAAAGCATATACCGTATTTTTCGCTCCATAGGGCGCACCTGACCATAGGACGCATCTAGTTTTCAGAGGGCGAAATCAAGGGGGGGAAATATGCCCCCCCAGCTCTGGGAGCAGCGGACAGGCTGCGCGCAGCCTGAGCGCTTCTCCCAGACCTTTTCCCTGCTTTTCCCCCACCTCCTGCAAAAGCCCGCAGGAGCCGTGCGCGGCTCCTGCGGGCTTTTCGACCAGGAAGGAGAAGGGACTGATGCGGCCAGTCAGTCCCTTGTCCCTCCTCAGGGAAAAGCCCCCAAGAGCGGCGCGCTCTTCAAAGGGTGCGCAGCTCCTGCGGGCTTTTCGACGAGGTGAGGGAATTCCCCCATCTCCCGCAAATGCCCACAGGAGCCGCACACCCTTTAAGGAGCGCGAGGCTCCTGCGGGCTTTTTGACCAGGAGGGAGAAGGGACTGACACGGCCAGTCAGTCCCTTCTCCCTCCTCAGGGAAAAGTCTCAAAGACCAGGTCGGGGGGCAGTGCAAAAGCACTGCTTTCCCCCACCGCCAGCCTCAAAGACCAGGTCAAGGAGCAGCGCAAAGGCGGTGCGCCGCCTTCCCACTGCCCCCGGCTTGTGGGGTTGGTGGTGGGGGGAAGCACTGCTTTTCCCCACCACCAGCCTCAAAGACCAGACTCTCCTGGCTTCAGCGAAAGGATCCTGAAGCCTCCGGAACACAGTGGGAACTCGCTCTGCGCTCTGAAGGCTTCAGGCGGCTACCCCTGAAGCCTGGAGAGCAAGAGGGGTCAGTGTGCACTGACCCCTCTCGCTCTCCAGGCTTCAGCGAAAGCAACACGAAGCGTCCTGAGCACGGAGGGAGCGCTCCCTCTGTGCTTCGGAGGCTTTGCGTTGCTATTGCTGAAGCCAAGGAGCCTGCATTCGCTCCATAGGATGCACACACATTTCCCCTTAATTTTTGGAGGGGAAAAAGTGTGTCCTATAGAGCGAAAAATACGGTACCTCTCAACCTTGGATCCCCAGATGTTCTTGCACTGCAACTTCCATAAACACTGACCACTGGCCCTGATGGCTAGGAATGATGGGAACTGTAGTCCCACAACACCTGGGGACCCAAGGTCGAGAAAGGCTGCTCTAAAGGAACATCTGAAAATAGTCAGTGTTAAAGCCTGCTTCTAGTGGTTAGATGGGAGTTTGAATCATCTCTCCCACTTCCAAGTTCAACAGCTTACTGCTTTGCATGGCCTGGCAGGAATATGCAAACAGGATGTACAAGGGTGGTAGAGCAGTTCGTTTCCATGAAGAAAGGAAAGTCTCTAGTTAGAGTCCCTGGCTTCTCCAGGTAAGGCTAGGAAAGACTCTCTCTCTGAAAGCATGGAGAACTGCTGCCAGTCAAGTGTAGGTAATACTGAGCTATATGGACCATTGGTCTGACTCAGGATAAAGCAGCTTCCAATACATGTGCAAGTGAATTCTTTTGAGTCCAGAGTGAATCAACATCACTATACTGAAATGCCTGAGGCATCATAGAGTTGGAAGAGACCCTGAGGGCAATCTAGTCCAGCCCCTGCAATGCAGGAATCTCAACACCCATCACCTTATCCCATATGTGCCCACTCGACTGCTTTGATTGGTGGACTGGCACTACAGGTGCCCACATACTCATTCTGCATTTGTAAAAACTTGATCCTTTAATGCGACAGTGCCTATACTTTGGAACTCCCTATTGAGATCAAGCAGGCATCTTCACTGCACTCTTTAGACAATTATGCACACTAGAGGTTATTGCTCGCTTGTTACTGTGTTATGCATTTTTTGTGTTCTTAAACCACCCTGTGATCCTTGGATGAAGGGCCATATAGGAATTTAATACATAACAATAATAATAAAACAACACCCAGATGCTTATAAAGTTGAGGTAATATTAATGTGTTTTAGTATTTAAACTTTTGTATGTTTTGTAGTTGGGTTTTTCTTGATTTTTCTGTTTTATATTTTGTAGGTTTTTTAAAAAAACAATTGAATGGTTTAATATAAATAAAATAAAAGTATGTATGTATGTCCTCTCACTGAAGAGTCACAGTGGACAAAAATGCTTTAGAGTCCCTAGATAATAATTTCCCATTTTACTTATAATCCCTTGAGGGTACAACCCCAAGATAACCCCAGATAACCCCAAAAATTCTACTTTTGCAAGATAAAAAAAGCAATAAAATACATTGCAGTCACACAGAGGGAGGCAAAGCTTTATTTACAGGAATGGAAAAAATGAAGGAGAAAGAGGGCAGAAGAGAAAGGGATCCAGGCCTGTGGTACATTTTATGAAATAAGTACCAAAGAACAAGTAGTCTTATTAGCCCTTGCTGAGGGAAAATGCAACCATTGTCCAAGAAGCATATTAGTCAGTCTCCAACTAGAATTGGTTTTATGTTCTCCTTGGCCTAAAGGCAAGTGGTTATTATACAATGATCTGGGGAGAAGAACACGGGTGGGGTTAGATCGCCTTGAAGAATCTCTATACAGCCCTTCCTCAGTTAAATAAAAGTCCCAATTATCTTGAGTTTCAATCCTATCAAAGCAGTCACTGTCCCGCACTTTGGACCTGGATAAAATGAAAGGACTGGAAACAATTCCTATAAATAACAATTTCACAGGGAGTCATCCTTCCTGACTCAGATGAACAGATAGTCTGCAAGAAGTGTTTGGGTGCCAGTTTCTTGATCACATTTACTTTTCTCATTTATGCAATCATGTGCTATTCATCATATGGTCAAGTTGAAAAGAGAGTGCTGGATTTCAGCTTTTTAGCTTTGGTTCTGTTGGCTGAACATCTCCTTTGGGTTCTGTCCCAGGATCCAAAAGCAGAGCCAGCTACAATCTGGGCAGTGGATTAAAACCAATGCAGAGCTATGTTTGGCAGCTTGCCTTCATTGTTCCAGTAAAATCAGGCTTCTTCCATGATGAGTGAGCAGCTCTCAATTCTTCCATCGGATTTGCTGAAAGAGAAACAGAATGAGATATGGCTAGTTTCAAATATCATCACACCTCCCGGCTGTCTGGACAACAGCCAGTGAACCTACACCTGTCAAAACAGATGGGGAGAGGACTTCATACTCAGTTTGTGAGAAAACAGTGGGAGTAAAATTATATATTTTAATCTTTTAACCAAAATAGAGATATTAGACTTTACTTTCAGTGCAGCTAAGTGACAATCCGGTAGAAACAGAAGAGCAAAATGAAAGCCAGCAATCTTGGGTTAATGCTTAAAATGGATTAATAAAAAACCCACGTTAGAAGCCCTGTTTCACACAAGCTTATAGGACATATAGGAAAGCAAACAACAAGCAATTAACTTGCACAAATCATCTCCTTTAAGTAGAAGGTAAGTTTTACTGCCATCTGTATCATTAAAGGGGATTAAGTCTTTAAGCTTCCGATTTAGGAGAAGGATTTTGTACACAGAAATCATGTCCTGAATTTTCTTGGGTTCTAGCTGTATACTGTTACAAGTCACGACTACATTGTAAATTGGAAATGAAATTGAATCTGGTAGACTTGGATTTCTGGAGGCAGCAGGGGAAAAGATGCAAGCTAACAGTTGACTCTCAAAAGCAACAGCCTGGCATGATAAAGGAACAGATACAGTGGTACCTTGGGTTACATACGCTTCAGGTTACAGACGCTTCCGATTACAGACTCCGCTAACCCAGAAATAGTACCTTGAGTTAAGAACTTTACTTCAGGATGAGAACAGAAATCATGCTCCGGCGGCGCGGCAGCAGCAGGAGGCCCCATTAGCTAAAGTGGTGCTTCAGGTTAAGAACAGTTTCAGGTAATGAACGGACCTCCAGAACGAATTAAGTACTTAACCCGAGGTACCACTGTACTTGGCTTTTGTTTTGTTTTGCCCCAATATAAAAGTCATACCACTATCTCACAAGAGTCCCCCTTACAAAAAAAAAAAGTTGGCATGTGGTATGAGTTTGATGATGTCTACCACTCATGAGAAAATGAAAGGATAAAGCTGTGACAAGAGCCAACAGTAGGATCATTAAACAGTTATCAACTGCTCTTCGCAACATCACTTCTTCTTGCCCTTATTGCTCCACCCCACTTTCTGCAACTAAATCAAAGCTGACACCTGGAAAAAAACGGAATGAGAGCAAACCAGGGCCGTCTTTACCTGGCGGCACAAGGGATGCAGTGCACCCGGGCGCCAAATTCTGGGGGGCGGCCACTGCTGAAGCTACCTAAGCCCTTAACCGCGACCCCCAAGTGATTGCAGTTGATGGGTCGTTTCCGTTCTCTTTTGCAGAAGAGCTGCAGAATCAACGTATCTGGCGGTGCCCCCTAGTGGTGTCTTTTATTTTTGCATGATTGCAAAAATGGAAAGATGGAGTTATTGTTACCACTTTTTATGAGTTATGAGCTGCCCCTCTATAAAAAGCTCAACAACCTTGACCTGCCCCCCCTAAAAATGGGGGTGCTGGGCGGAGTTTTGCACCCATGCACTACATATGCTATAGATGGCTCTGGAGCAAACTGTGTGAATGAGTTGTTGTTTCTTACCGGGTTGCTGAGGATGCTATCAATCTTCTCCTCTGCTGGAGAACCCCGATCAACTTTACATCTGTACGCCATCAACTGGAGACGATCCTTCAAGTCTTTGTAGGTCTAGTTAAAAAGCAAAAGCCAGCTAAGGTACACGGCAATCCTCTATCTCAGTGTTTCCCAACCGGTGTTCCGCGGCACACTAGTGTGCCGCGAGACGTTGCCTGGTGTGCCATGGGAGGGAGGCGGGCGAGGCGGGCGGCGAGAGGCGGGGCGGCGGCGGCATCTCCTGCTGGATGCAAATCCAAACATGGGGGGCACCTCCCTCGCTCCTTTGTAGGCGGACCATCGAGAGAGAAATAAAAGGAGGCGAAAGAGCGAGAGAAGGCGCCTGCGCGGAAAGAGGAGCGAGCAGTGCGCCTGTACGCCGCGGCGCCCGAGTGCAGTGAAATTCCGTGAAGAGGGGAGGGGGGCTGGAAAAGAGAGAAAGGAAAGATTTTTCTTTTTTTTAAAAAAAAAAGGAAGAGGGAAAGAAGAGAAAAAGCGGCAGAAGCTGAGGGGAAGGTTTCCGTGAGGGAGAGAGAGAGAGAAATGCGGGGCTGGCGGGACCGCTCCTCTTCCGCCACGCGTCGCCCGCCACCGCCTCAGAATCTCCTCAGGAGCGGCTGCTCCCCCTCGCCCCCTTCCTCCCCCCCAGCCCCCTCCCAACCCCCGGACGAGGGACGCGAGGCGGCGCTGCTGAGAGGACGGGAAGGCCCCCGGCGGCGGGGTCGGCTCGAGCAAGGAGGGGCGAGCACTAGCTGGCTGGCTCTAGCCCGACAGGAGGAGGAGGAGGAGGAGGAGCACGCCGTCGCTTCCACAGCAGCCGCCCCACACTCCCCTCCCCGGGCACCGGCGGGGAGAATGACGGAGCTCCAGTCCGCGCTGCTACTGCGGAGACAGCTGGCAGGTCGGTCCGTCCGTCCGTCGGTCGGGGCAAAACACACCACAGCGCAGCCAGAGGCAGGCAGGCCCGTCTCTCCCTGCCTCCCCTCGGACCTGGCCGGCCTGGGGTTTGCACCCCAAACATTCATGTCCACCCCAGCTACACAAGCCACACCTTGCTCTCAGTTCGATCTGTCAAATAACTCACCTATCATTCACATAAAGAACCTAGTCTATCCTCAAACGTCAGAATGTACCTCCTCTCTAGCTTCCCCCACTTCATCTAGGCACTTTCAGCCCTTACTTAACCCACCCCAGCCTGCTTACTCTTCCTTCATTTGCTATAAAAACTAAATACAGAGAGAGACTGAGAGCTGTTGACGAAGAGCTACGTGTGTGTCTTTCTTCGATTCCAGCCAGAATATCAGCTTTGTGTTCAGCCAAACAGGCCCAGGTTGCGCACTGAATAAAGTATTTTATAATTTTTCATATTTCTGTTTACTTACTATTTCATAATAAAGTAATTATAAAATACTTTCTTTGTGTTTATTTGATTCCTATTAAAGAGAGTTACTTTATATATAGTCAATATAGGCACAGAGTTAATTTTTTAAACATTTTCTAATGGTGGTGTGCCTCGAGATTTTTTTCATGAAACAAGTGTGCCTTTGCCCAAAAAAGGTTGGGAAACACTGCTCTATCTCATAGTGATAGAGCATAGTTGGCCTTCTCAGTGCCTGCACTCTGGAACTCCCTCCCAGGAGACACTGACTTTGGCCTATCATTAATGGCATTCCACCATCAAATGAAGGCATTCCTTTTAGAAGGACAGCTTTTGAAACTTAGGCATCTTAAGCATTTTAACTCTGCTGGAAACTTACTAATAGAATTGGGTTTTGGTGGAAGAATGCAGTTTTTACTCCACTGTTTTTAGCCTTACTGTCATCTTTATTATTTTGCTTTTGTACTATAATGTTCTTTTAATTTTCTGTTGTCTGCTAGTTGCCCTGGACTCTGCTTGAAGAAAGTTGAATAGATATGCTTTATGTGAATAAGCTACCTGTGTGGAACCAAATGGTGAAAGGCATGTAAATGTCATCTTGAATTAATTGGTATGAGTTGCTACATATCACATATGCTCATGTGCTTACTTTACAGCTTTAGCTTTTGGCATAACTGGGAGAGGGGAAGCTGTTACCCAGGCCCACTGGTTACCTGCCAGCTATTCTCTTATCTGAGAGATGGATGAGTGTTGGGAATGGGCCTCTAAGGCAGGGGTGGGTTACATGGACTATTGCTGTCAGCTTATATAGCTTGTTTTTTGTATAAGTAACACTTAGCATATTAAACCCCCATGGATAAAGCCGTGGTGCTTGCTACTTCAGCATCCATTCTGAGGTGAAGCAAGGAAGCCAGCATTGTATTGTTTTATTTGAGTCTTTTGATGCATCTCTCTATAATAAAGCACTAGGGCAGATCACTCAGGTGTTCTGGGCATCTTTCTTTGGAATCCCTGCAACTGGGTCCTTAGGGGTATCAGTAAATCTTTCACGGTGGTCTATATCTGGATCCTTGGGACAGAGCACTGCCCCAGTGGAAGAATCAGTGCTTTCACTTCAACCTTTTTGGAAAGGAAGCAGTTCTTATCCTCTGGGGAAGAAATGTTGCTCAGGGGTAGAGCAGCTGCCTTGTATAAAACAGTTTCAAAGCCTGGCATCTCCAGGTAGGGCTGGGAATGTCCTCTGTCTGAAACCCTGGAGAGCTGCTGCCACTCAGTGTAGACAGCACTGAGATAGATAGACTAATGGTTTGACTCTGTATAAAGGCAGCGTCCTATGTCCAAGGACAGACTTCCCAGAACCCTGTCAGGAACAAGAGCCGCCTCCTCCCCACCACACACAGCAAGGACTCACATCTATAACAACGTCATGGCACTTGTATTTCATTGCAAGGTTCAACTTAGTCTCAACATCTTCTACCAGGCGCACGTACTCCTGTAAGACCTGCATCAGAAAGACAGGAAGCATCAACAGAGCAGAGCTACCCAAAACTTCTCTTCTCCATCTCCCAAGTTTATCTGTAAACCACATTTCTCTGCACCTGCCTTCCTCCATCAAAAGCAGTTGCTTTTGCTTAAATTTATTCTTGTTTATATTTCTGGATATAAAAAAAATTATAATGCAAAAGGCACATGGTCAAGCCAGCAACCCCATGCTCCATATGTCAAACAAAGATAAATTAACTCAAAGATAGATTTGATCGAGAAAACCATCATGGAGTAGGAAAACCAAGCACAGCCAGAGGGGCTTGTCCCTTCCAACATCTTATGCACAACCAAATGAAGATGAATATACTTGTGGCAGACATGAAGAAATTGCAGGGTAGAGTTAGAAGTCTCTAACTTCAGAGGCAGGATACTGGTATGCTGAAACAGGGCAAGTCACTCACTTACTTGTACTGGGGCATTGTTCCGTTGCAAGATCTCCACTACCCGATGAAAACCGATAGGCGCTTTCTTTTTAGTGTAGCCCAACCAGTTCTGAAATCACAATACGAAAATCACATTAACATTAGATCTTGTGACAAAAGCAACCCAGAGATTCCAGGATGGGAAATGCAGCAAAAAAACCTCTTCACAGCAAGCAAAGGATGTTCAAGACAGCTCCTCCTCTGTCTGCATGCCCTTCCTTATACACTCAAATGGCAAAAGCATCCTTCCTTTGGCTTGAGGATGCTGCTCTTTTCCAATGGAGGTTGACTGCAGAATTTATGAACAGCCTCCCACATCTATCACTGTATTCAGTTGGCTATTTCAGTCCTCAGTCTGTGCCAGATCCTCAAAAGGAAAGAGTGAAAGAGGCATGAAACAAGCATCTACTGATGGATGAGATGATCTCTAATGTATTACAGGAGGGCAGGTATCTTAAAGCAGAGGTGGCAAGTATATAGACTGGGCTCTGTTGGCAGATCCCGGGTGATTTGTATAGTCCAACAACATCTGGGAGGGTTGCATCCTTGCTTTGTGTCAAGCAGAATGACTCATTGATACTCGTGAGCCAATGAAGGCCCAATATTTGGCCCAGGCTTTGAGAAAACCACCCTGACTCACCTTGGTGGTGAACAAAGCATCTACATCATGCCAAGCCCGGAGTTTGGCACGAGCAGCCAGGGCTGTCAGCACATACTGTTTGTCTGGGATCTAGAAGGCAGAAACATTGAAATGTTAGAACAGGGATTGACAGCAGGTTGGGTTGTGAGCTTCTGGTTGGCACCAATCAATTCCTAAGGTACAACCCAGCAACCAGTCCGAGTGCAGCAATATCTGGAAGGCACAATGGCAAACTGAAGTGCTAAAGGCCAGTGCAATGAACGTTGCTATACTGAGCTGCTGTGGCTAGACTTGGTCATCTGTTGTAGGACTTAATTCCTTCATCCCAAAGCACACCTTTGCCTTATTTCCACTGTGCACATTTCTAATAGTGTTGCCCTCTCCTAGAATGCACAGATATTATACTCAGCAGACAGCTCCCTTACCTTGAAGGTTTTCTTCAAGTTTGCTGGACTACTGAATGTTCCCTGGAAAGAAGAGACATGGCAAATTTAACAAAGGAGAGGGGATAGTGATGACCCATCCTAGCTGGTACCTCAACTATTCTGTAATATTCTATTCTATAAATGGCAGGCAATTTATAGAAAACTGGTGATATTCTGATCACCTCTTTCTCACGACCAAGTCTGAGTCTTGCACTCTATACTCTCTAAAATCTAGACTCCTTTAGCTCTGCCACAACAAATCAAGAACTGATTTAAAGTCTATAATGCCAGAAAATTTATTTTAGCATTTTCACATCTAATCCATCTATCCATCTTTACACACATTTGCAAACACAAAAAATAACTGTACATTGTACCTTTCCTTTCAGTAAATTATTATTTTAAAAACCCAATGGTCATTTGTTAGCTAACCTCTAGCTAGCCACTCTTTTTTATGATGATGATGCTACTTTTGGAATATGATGTTCCAAACCTTTAACAAGCACTGCATTACTAATGGTGCATTACTTTCTTCCAGTTATAGCTAATATTTATTATAATGGGAACTGGTTGAACCAAGTATGTAAGATAGGAATGAGTCTTCCATACAGTATCCCTATACCCAGCCCAGCTATTCACTTCTCGGAAATCCTGCAATACTTGAACAGCATATTGCCAGTTTGGAAGCAACAGGCTATTTTGGTTGGCCAGACCACGTGAGTAAAATCTTGCTCCCCCTTTTCTTCGGCATGGCATGAGGCTTCAGTAACTAATACAGAGGACCCGCATTTTTGTTACCCTAACCTCAGTCTCCGTGTAGTGATAGAAGCAGGAGTAGAAAAGCGTGGTGACCAGTGGCATGTTTAGGATGGAGGCCTTTCGAGGGTACTTCCGAAATATCTCCGTCTGCCCAGCTGACTCTAAATGCTTGTCATTTACCTGGGGGGGGGGGGAGAGACCAGAAAAAACATGCTGCATGAAAAACAAGGATAACTACAAGGTAATATAATAGGGCCAAGGATTACCAGTTTTAAATCTCAGCTCAAATCATGAGGCATACTGAGGCAGAAATCCTACAAGCATTTACTCAGAAATAAGGCCCACTACAGGTAGTGGGGCTCACTCCCAGGTAAGTGGACAGTAGGCTGCACTCTTAGTCATCTTAGTCCAGCCATTGTCTTTCAGCTCAAGCTACCTCACAGGGTTGTTGTGCAGGAGGGAAAAGGGAAACTTCTTGCATGTCATCCTGAGCACCTTGGAGGAAAGGTGGAATGCAAGTAGTAATATTTGTTAAAATTTGTATCCTGTCCTTGTGAGTTGTGAACTGTGTTATACTACTTGTGGTTTGTAGGAGTCCGCTGTTTTATTTGATTTGTTTTGTTGTGTTGTGTTTCATGATGGGCGTAAAGCCGAATAAACATTTTGATTGATATCCTGCCTTTCCAGCAAATGGTCTCATGGCAGCTAACAAGAAGACACAAATTAAAACACAAAAATGCAGCGGTAAAGACAGGTAAAACACGACAATAAAATTGATAAACATAGTTAAAACAATTTCAGCAAACTGACAACAGCCATACCAGCCACCATATGCCCAAAGCTTGTCTAAAAATGCCTGCCAGTGGAAGGTTACCAGAGACAGAGCCACTGTATGATTTTATCCACTGCATGCCTTTGGAATCTTTATGAATACCACTTAGAAACTTTGGTGGTTTAGTGGTATAAAAATAGCTTAAATAAAATAAAAATAATTAAAAAGACAGGCTTCACATGGCATATTACTTATTATTAATAATAGTAGGAGTTTCAGGTTGTTTCTTTCAAGCAAGACTAGTAATCTTTTACAGCCAAGTCTTATAAATCAGTGCAGGGCTGTAAGTTATCAGGATGACCTGAAGGCTAAACAGTCTCTCAGCATCTATCATGATGGATTGGCTACGGCAAGGAAGCCATCCTACATCCTAGATGTGACTTGCTTGATTAAGCCAAGCCCCTAGTAATTTCCCCCCTTTCAATGCAAGTAGGAAGCTTTGGTATTACAACAAACAGATCAGAGTCAGGAGGGAGAGACTTCCGGGATAGCGCGATCCGGTAATGGCGGATTCCCTCCGAGCTCCGGAGGGAATCGGCTCCGCAGAGGACGGGTCTTGCCGTGCCGGCGACACGGGGACCCTCAAAAACCGCAGGCGCTGAAGCCTGCGGACTTGGTGACTCGGTGGGCACCTTAAACGCCCTCCCCGACCCGCGAAGAGCCTTTTTAAAGGCTGCGGAGTGGACTGGGGTGCGGCGCGGTGCTGAGAGTCCATCGCTACCTCGGCGGAGCGAAGCCGCGAGCCATGGCCGGAGAGCGCTGTCTTCCTTCCTGAAATTTGGACTGAAACAAAGAACCCGTGAGTAAAATGAAAATTCGACACTAAAATTTTACCTTTGATTGGAGTACGACCGGGGGATGTGCTAAAAGGAAGTCCACACCCCCCCCCCACAAAAAGACTCAAGCAAGGAGAGGAGCACTAAGGTGGAAAGACTTTTGTGTTTAGAAAAACAACTTGCACGAAATGGATTAAAAGTTATTGTGCTGGAGAGGAAAGAGGAATATTAGAAGCTTTTGTGTAATCCCCCCCCCATTCTGGACCCGGGAGTGTCCTGCGTGTGAGCCTGAAAAAAAAAAAGAGAAAGTTTGACAGCTGTCAAAAGAGCTGTTAAACGGACGATTAGAGGCTGGAACTGTGATATTTAGAAATTTCTCTTTGGATTAAAGGTGATATATTGTATCTGAACTGATTGGAAACAAAGTATTTTGAACAACAAAGTAACGAATTGCTGGAAAAGAACTATTAGACTGGTAATCCCCCTGGAGGGAACAAAGGATACTGCAATGGCTGCAGAAGGAAAATTATGGGCAGAGATAGAAAGGATGTTTTTTCTCGTGGGAACTTTACAAGAGCAGACTGCAGATATGAACAAACAACTTGTGACCTTGAATCTGAAACTGAGCAACTCTGCTGACGATACAAAGTTGGAAAAAAATCTGGCAGCCGGAAAAGAAGAGACAGCTTTGGAAATGGGGGGAAAAGAAGAAGAAGAAGAAGAAGAAGGAGAGGATGTTCAGATGGAAAGTACCAACCAAAAGTCTGCAGCTTTAGGAAACAAAGGAACTGAAGAAGAGGACCAGTGGACCGTAAATCTGCAAAAGGAGAGAAGGACAAAGGAAGAAGCCCCTGGAATATCTGGAATACTGGAATACAAAAAAACAAATAAACATGATTGGGACTTCTTCCTCAAGTTCGAATATGGGAGACTGGCAGATCCATGGCAGCAATTGCTATTGATTGATTCGGTGGAAGGAAAGAACAAGCATGATTGGGACCTTTTCTTTAAGATTGAACATGGGAGATTGGCAGATCCTTGGCAGCAATTGCTACTGACTTTGGTGGAAGGAAAGAAGATGGAACTTGGGACACAACTCCTTCGAGAACTGAAGGCCAATAAGCAACAAAACAGATGGAGAAAGACTAACTGGGGCTTGAGAGCCTCGGATGTGAGAAATCCGGGCTGAAATTGTTCTTTCAGAATAGTGATATGGGAAGGGACAGAAACCGGGCCAGGGAGGGAGGGGGAGAGTAGAATAGTAAAAATTTATGATTTTTGTTCTTTTTAATTTTGATATGGATTGTTTAATAAAAAGGGAGGATTTCGTGGGAGAGAGGGTAGGACGACCTTAGAGAAAGGAGCTAATGTGTAAAAATAGGATAAGTAAACTTGAGCCTAACAAGAGATGTTAAATATTAAGAACAGAGGACAAAAATATAATAGAGAGAAGAGGAAATAACTTGCTGAATTAACTATTGAAACTGGAATGGGGGAAGGAGAGATGTGGGGAAGTCAAGGAAAGAGGGTAATGAACATTATATATGTTTTGCTTTGTGTTTTGTGTTTGTGTGTGTGTATGTCTATAAAATGTGAAAACTCAATAAAAAATATTTTTTTTAAAAAAAACAGAGTCAGGAGGGAGAATTCCCAGGCACATATGCCCAAAGGCGGAGCAAGAGACCTTACCTCAATGATGATCTGCCTCTCCAGAAGTGTATAATGGTCTTGAACATGAGCAGCATCTTCCAATGAAAATGGTAACCTAAATTGGAGAAGAGCTTCTCTTTAGTTTTGGATTTTTCCCTTTATATATAGGTTTGCTGATTTTGTCCATCCTTAGTTCCAATGGGGTTGTTGTGCATGACAATGTTGAAGCATATATTATGAACTACGTTGGTGGTTATTTTTGGAGCTCCCTGCCCACCCTAAAAATGAGCTGCTTTCAATTTCTGGCCTACTGGGAAATGCCAGGGATTGGCCCTAAGATCTTTAACAGGATTGGGGGACCTCTGGCCCTCCCAATGTTGCTGGACAACAGCTCCCATCATCCTTGACCACTGGTCCTATTTACTGGGGCTGATGGAAGCTAAAGAGTCCAACATCAACTGGAAGCCACAGGTCCCCCAATCCTACTTTAGTCTGTCCTGAACCTACCACTGTTCAGCTTCACTGGATGATCCTGGGTTCTAGTACTAGGAGAGAGGGAGAAAAATGTCTCTCTATTCATTTCTCCACATCTAACGTCATGTTAGGGACTGCTGTCACAATTTTTCTAAATTTTTCTAAATTTTAAAGCTTTTCTTCATTGCTCTTCCCCTTCCTGGTTTGTGGGAACAGTAAGGCCATTCTGCTTACTGGCAATCACCTCACGTCTAGGGCTCAAACTCATTTCATCCTATAAAAACTAATGTCTGCATAACCTACTTACCCAACGCAACCTTTTAGAAACTCCTTTCGTTTCTCCACATCCTGGATCATCAGGTGCTCACGGTACTGTGTCAACTGGAGAAGGCAGGAACAGACACACACAGCAGGTTCAAGAAGGGTTGACTTAAACTAGTGGGATGTGCAGAGTAAATATATACTGAATGGATACAGGGGTGGCCTGTCCCGTTTCGTCAACTGAGGTGCAATGGGAAGGTGTTGCTGCCTCCCTGCAGCTGAAGCCTTGCTTCCTGGGGTTATGTGGCTGTGGCTTCTGGCAAGATCCCACCAGAAGCCATCCTGCAACCCTGGCGGCAGCAGGAATGCTTGTGGCGGTGCCACCCTATGGGATTCTGCCACCTGAGGCAGCTGCTTCAGTCTGCTGGGGCTGGCCCCAAGTGGATGTCTCTGGACATATTTGTTTCCTACAAATAAGAAGTGAGCCAGGGCATGATGGATACTCACTGCAACCTCCTCTGTCCTGTCCAGGAATCTGCAGGGGAAAAACAAGCATCAGTCTTGCTGAGCACTAAGGATGGGCAAATCTCTCCATTTCAGTTTCTCATTCTTCCATTCTTAAAATTCACTTCCCCAGATTTTCACATTAGTTTGTGATTTTTTTTAAGTCCTCGTGAAAATTCATCAGCATTTGACTGTGAATTTCTGCTAATATACAAATTTTCTATTTTTGCCCAAAAATACATATTCTCGCAAAACAACTGAATATAAAGTATCATTGTATCTTATTTTCACTGATATAAGAGTTTTTACGTACATTTGACTCTAGCATATGCATTTTTATACATATTACTTGGCAGGAAAACTGCCCTGCCAAACAAGAATTGCTCCAGTGGGATCTTACCTCAGCAGGTCCAGGAGGAGTTTTTGGTCCCCTGTTTCCTTGAGAAAGTGTATTAAATGGCGCAAGGCCACCTGCCGCAGCTCCAGCTCTCTGAACAGGATTTCTGGATGAACAGACAAGAAGTGCTTGACTGGCCTGGTCAGGAGTGAATCATTCTCCTTCACATCAGGTACTAGCAGGAAGATGGCACAGCACTTTATTTTATCTTAATAGATTTCATTTCCAATAATAAAGATGGCTAATGGTCTGGGATACACACAATTGTCATTATATGTTTGTCAGCAGAGGTGAAAGCCTAAACTGGATTAATCAAGTTATTGATTTTGGGCACTGAATCCAAATGTCGGTGCTAATCGGTCACCTGAGGCAGCCTTTTGTCAACTCAGTGGCTGACTTCGACCCCAAATGTCTGTGTCAAGGTACCATTTTCCCACCATCCAAAAGGCAAAATATTGCCACAGAGGAAGTGCAGCTCCTTCTCCATCCGCCACTCCCTCCCAATACGTCAGCTGCAATAATGATGTCTAGAACAGGCTTCCTCATCCTTGGCCCTCCAGCTGTTTTGAGACTACAATTCCTACCATCCCTGACCACTGGTCCTGCTAGCTAGAGACCATGAGAGTTGTAGGCCAAAAGCATCTGGAGGGCCGAGGCTGAGGAAGCCTGGTCTAGAATGTGATGCACAAATGGTACTCATCAGATCTCTGATGATGAGTGACAACAATCCTCATCCCCCAATTGCTCCATGCTTAGCAAAGTGCAGCTATAGTCAACCTCTGCAGCAAGGCTGTTCCCCTCCCACTCCAAGCAAAGCTATCCCCTTCTAGTTGTTGGCACTAAAATTATGATGAACACAAAAGCTGTGATAAGGAGGCAATAAATAAATAAATAGTAATCTTAATGGTCTGGAAAGGCAGCCAATCTGCCCTGGCCCCCTGCCACTGGGTCTAGCCACTTTTCAGGCACACATACCTTTCTTCAAGGTTCTCTTCAGAAATATTAGGATCTGAAAGAAAATGGACAACAAGGTGCTTATTTTCTGCCACAATCCTGAGGCATAACTGGAAATGGTTGCTTAGGAAGCAGATGCAAGAGCTGGAAGTCTCTCTGGTGCTGGCTGTACTTTATACTAATCTGCTTATATTTAAGTAGTAGAGTAGTTGCCTTTGGGGAAATGGAGCACGAGATAGGTGTCAATGAAATATGCCTTTCATTCTAATGGTGTCAGGAAAACAACTTCACAAAGACTGACAAACTTACAAATAAAAAATGGTTTCTAGGCATGTAACAAAGATTTGGCATTTTTAGGAAATGCTACAATATCTCAGGTAGGTTTTTGTGGATGGTGGTTAGATCAAGTGAGATTTACTAAAATTCACATGTAATCATCATATTGTAGAGTTGGAAGGGACCCAGGGGGTCACCTACTCCTGCAATGCAGGAATTCAAATAGTTAGATTCACAAAAAACATGTTTTGATTTGTCCCATCTCATTAACCTAACTGGGAGGTCACATATAGTGGAACCTTGTACATGAAAAAGCACACTTGTGTTTTTCTGCTGCGATAGAAACCTAAACATTTACATGGCATCTGGGACATTTGAGGGAAAATATTCAGAGAGCTTCATAAGGTTCATTTATACCTCATATCCTTGGAGGCAAGGGAAGTGGAGGAAATGCCTTGTCTCCTAAAATGCAACCTAATATTTCCAATGATCAACGAAACCAATATCTAAAACTCAATTCCATTTAATTAAAACCAATATATGAAAACTTATTGTAAACCCCCCCCCCACATTCAGATGCAAATGGCCACAGAGCCAGAAGTTAATGGGACCATACGAGGCTGTAGACATGTGTCCGCCATCCTGTTCTGCCCTACATTGTAAGATCACAGCACTTACGGCTGTAATGACATTCCCATCATGCACTGCAACAGCTTCATCCAGTAGCTGCAGCTTTTCCTGTAAGGAGTGAAACCTCTCCAGTGAGCAGATCTAGAACGGAATGACAATAATGGAAGGATTAGAGAGGAACCTGGATTATCTGAGTGGAGGCCTGCTTCACAGGCAGCAACACAGGTGGCTCATCATAAAACTCCTCAGAGCTGCACTTGGTTAATCATTTGTATGTGTCATTTGTTCTCCATGCAGTTCAGGAGCCAAGACACACCAATGGAAGCCTTTGTTGCCAGAATGGTAGTCTTGGCACAATTAAAATTATTCTGAGCTACCAAGACAAACAGCTGATCATGTACTTCCATGTCCATGAATTTGCAATGTGAGCAGATGCACACAGGGATGTAGTCCTTATTGGGGCTTTTGGTCATTCTATCCCAACTGCAGGCCTTAGATAACTATGCAAAGTCTTTGTTAGGAACCCACTGTCTAAATCAGGGCTTGTCAACCTGGTCCCTACTGCCCACTAGTGGGCGTTTCAGGATTCTAGGTGGGTGGTAGGGGGTTCTACGGCACAAGCTGAATCCTCTTTCCATCGAGCACTGGTTGGTGGTAAGGAAATTTAACCATCAAAAAAGATGCATTAGTGGGCGGTAGGTATAAAAAGGTTGACTACCCCTGGCCTAAATCTACAGAGCTGATAAACTAAGCAGAAACTGATGAGCTGGAGGTTGCCTTTATAGCCCCTGGGGACTTTCCTTTCTTATACTCCCATTTTCTCATCCCAATCTCTAAGACGAAAATGGAACAAAGAATCCAGTTTCTAAAGGTTACAGAAAGGTTTCCTAAACACATGTTGTGTGGCATATCAGCTCATCGCCAGTTCTAAAGCAGCCAGGAGCAGCTTGTGTATTACCTCTATATTCACCAAAAATAACTTATTTCCCCTTTGATCTACCAACAGAAAGCATCAAGAGCCCTGCACCAGATCTATGGATGCTTTCTCAGGATACCTGCTCCAAAGCTGTCAATGAAATAACATATTCTTCCTTGCTATTTGGGACATGCTTCAATTGTGGAGCAGAGTCTGCTACCTCTGGTATAATCCCCTGGCATTCCTGACATTTGCAGGACCTCAACTCCTCCTTTTCAGACAGGGAAATTACAGGGCTGTTCCTTACAGAGAACTTTGAAAAGCCACCAACAGCCGCATCTCCAGTGTTGACATGCATGAGCAGAAGAAATGGATATGCATGGGAGGCACCACCCAAAAATTCAAAGGTTGGCACTTTCAGAAGCAGGGAAGAAGAGTCTCACCTTGCCTCTCTGCAGCCGTCTTACTGTGTCTTTAGGGCTCCAGTCACTGCTGTAATCCTGAAATGTAACAAAACAAAACCATGATGTCTTTAACACTCAAAATATTTTGAGAGGCACAGATTCGGACAAACTCCTTCGTCTTAAAGGTATGATTGAGATACCCCAACAGTGGGGTGCGAGAAGTAACATTGCTTGCATACCATCAAATGACTCATAGGAGAGTCATTTGCAACTAATATTGCATCAAAAGCACCCAAGACAGGTCTGGAACACAGCACAATAAAAGCAGCCACAGCCTGTGAGGACAGCTTTGTGGGAGGGATGACATATTTAAGATGTTTTGCAAGTAAAGGACTGCAAGCCTGCGAGCGGTGCATATAGTCTGCCACGCGTTAGGATTGGCTTAAAATTGAATGTGTATCGTGCCAGGCTATGCCGCTGGTCACTGACAGTGAAAGAAAGTTGAAGAGCTGCATGGTCCCTGGGTATGGTCTGAAGGCCCCATGAGGCTACCACCTTGCAGAAGCTAAAAAGGTTTGGGTCTGATCAGTGTAGAGTCTGCCTGGAAACCACATGTAAGCCACCCTGGGTTCCAGGCTGGATGAAAGGCAGAATATAAATGTAAAAAAATAAAGGCTGATGCCAACATGTTCAGTGAGATTTGCTACCCATTATTTAAATGGACAAAATTAATATATTGTTATGATAGCAGTTTCCAGAAAAGGGACAACGCAGGAGCATGGTTCCCCACTTTCCTTTTCCACCCACTAGAGAGAATCTCCTTGCTTATTAAAGGTAGAGAACTTCTAAGACAGCAATTCTGTGAACAGGTACCTGGGGGCAAGTCCCACTTGAACAGAGTGGAACACACGCAGGATTGTGCTGTAAACCTCCTGAAATCATCCAAGTATGTTCAATGAAGCTTACACTCAAATAAGCATGCACAGCATCACAGCCCTAGTCTCTGTGGAGTGAGCATTCAGAGGACAGCCCTTGGCGAAGAAGAGGAGTGCTCGCAGCTTCAAACCCTTTCGCCCCTTAATGTTGTCCTTAATCCAGGCTTCCGAAAATATACCTACCTTGTAGTCTGCTTTTGGTCTGCGCAGTTCTGGGGCGTAACTTTTAAATCCAGTGTCTGTAAGAGCTGAAGAGAGAACGACAGCATTTTTTTAAAAAAACCCCACACAATTTAGAGCCCTCCTTTCCATGTCATTTTGGTCCACCAAGTAGCTCAAAAACACTGCATTTGAAACAGAAGCACCATCAAAATTATGAAGTCACAATAAAACAGCATCAGTTACAACCAGAAGTTGTAAAAACATTAGAAAGAAAATCCTGGATGACTAAACCGCAACAAACACAACTTATCACCTTCTTTCTAAAAGCCAAAAAGGAGCAAGGAGTGCCAGCTTCAAGGGTACAGTTATATAATGATCTCTGAGGCTACTCTCTGTTAGCTACCTTCCCATATATTCTGTTTGGGAAGTAGGGCTCTGAATAGATATGGAAGTACTCTGATGGGAAGGGAAAGCCAGAAAGAAGCAGCTTGCAGTACTCAAGGAGATGGTCAGAATTTTAGCCAGGGAAATGGAGAAAGTGGAGCCAATTTCCACTGTGTTGTGCAAGGAGAGCTGACCATTCAAGCAATCTGGGGACAAAGATCTAGATTCTTACCATCTGAAAGTGACTGAAAGCTCCCATGTTTGTTTCTTCCTGAAAAGAAAGAGCAAGTAAGAAAGGCTAAGAAAGCTAGATTCATCACCTCACACTGAAAACCCATTACACATCTAGGAATACTGTGTCCAGTTCTGGGAGTCACAATTTAAGAAGAGTATTGACAAGCTTGATCATATGCAGAGGAAGGCGACCAAGATTATTAAGGGTCTGGAAACCAAGCCTTATTAGGAATGGTTGAGTTGGGTATGCTTAGCCTGGGATATGGTAGCCATCTTCAAAAATCTCAAGGGCTGTCACATGGAAGACCTGAACCAATGAATTGAAGTTACAAGAAAGGAGATTCCAACTAAATATCAGGAAGAACTTTCTGATGGTAAGAGCTGTTCAACAGTGCAATGGACTCCCTCGGCAGCTAGCGATCTCTCATTCCTTGGATGGTCATCTGTCAGGGATGCTTTAGTTGGGATTCCTGCATTGCAGGGGGCTGGACTAGAAAACTTGCAGGGTACTTTCCAATTCTACAATTCTGTGATTCTAAGTCCCAGTAAAGGTCCTACCTTTGAAAAAGCTGCTCAGTGAGTAAGAAGAGGCTTGCTTGGGAAATGCTCCGTATGAAGAAGAGCCTCTTTGTCCACCCAAGTCTCTTCCCTCAGCAGTATTGTTGCTGCTGGAGGCGGTCTCCTTGATTGACCAGGAAATGCCTATGGAGAGAGAAAGAGCACAATCTGAGTAAATTCTCTAGCAAGCATAAGATGAGGCCTTTAAAATTCTAGAGCAGAGAAGGGTTATTGATTGTGGAATACATGATTTTGGGCCTAGCTCTCATGTTTTGCTTTTCTAAATCATCACCTCATACGAGACATTTAACTCTTAAACTACCCTTGATATTTAAAAAACTCTCTTTCCTGGGAAACATATGGAAACAGAGGAAAATCAGAAATATTCAAAGCACAGACTACCTTCATGGGAAATTCTTTGATAGGGAGGCTCATAGGAATGATGCACTCAGGATTTGGGGTAAGTAGTGAAGAATGAGTGAAGGGAACAAGCAGAGTTTTCACAAAACACACCATGGTTTGGATTCCTGCCCCCCCCCAATGTACCATCAATCTACTTGTTTTTGAAAGAAGCAGTCATTTTACTCTCTGCATTTGTTTGTCAGAAACAGGGGTAGGGGGAATTCAAGCACGCAATAGGCAAAATAAACAATTGTGGTAATGTAGGAAACTATTAGACATTTTTCCTGCTCAACGTTAAGCATACTAAACCTCAGTAGGCCATATTTCCTAGTAGGTGTAGTTCTAATGAGATTTTTCTTGACAGAGGGCAGCAATAATCAAATTCAGATTCAAAGAATGGGTGATAGATGCAAAAACATTCTGCTCCACTTACTGCCCACAGGCTCCCCACTCCAGCTAAACTTCTCAAGATCATCGTCATCATCTACAATATCTCGGAGGCTGTTCACTGTTCGTTTCGACTCCTTCAGCTATGAACAAAACCAAAGTGAAAATGAAGGCAAGCCCTATTCCACCCAGATAGACTGTACACTTTCATGCTAAAGAACCGGTATCCCAAGAACAGATGTATTCTATGTTTGTGCACAAGCTGAATTTATTTATCCATCAAAATTTATATACCACTTACTCAACAAAAGAACTCTAAATAGTTTAAAAAATCTAAAATATTCATTTCAAAATACAGATAAAAGTGATATAGAAACATGCCACCCACAAAAAGTCAGACAAATCCTTATGTACCAGATGCAAATTGTGAAAGAACGTTACAAGCCAAGTTCACACCTCATTTAAAATAGTGCATATTTGCCCTGCAGCACTATTACATTGTTTTATTGGGTACCCATTTTTCAACTTTTATAAGACATTAAAATGGTTTGGCAGGGAACAATTTAGTAGCGGGAAAATAGATTTTTGAAAAAAATGATGTGGCAAGAAAGGACTAAATATATCTGGAGTAAGCACATCTTCACAACCACAAGGGCTAGAAATGTGTTCTGCTAATGAATGAAGAATGAGGTGATCAGGAATCCCAGTTCTGTGCCACATATCTTGTGAAGTGCACACATTCAATCATACATGATGCTTCCTGCTCATATAAATACAGTGCACTCTCCGGATACGAACTTAATTCGTCCCAGGGTCCATACTTATCCTGAAAAGTCCGTATGCGGAGGCGCCGCTTCTGTGCATGCGTCCATAACTCGAAATTACATTACCCAAAGGTAACGTAACCCGAGGTACCACTGTATAGCAATTCCTCAATTTTACTTTCTCAATTCCTTCAATGGAAAGATATCCATCAATAATTTTAAGAAGACTACACTATATGCAGATTTCTGCTTCCCTTAACATTTAAGGCAAGGAGACACTGCATAGTGCATTCTCAGTTTGTTCTGACTAGGAACTGTACCTGAAAGAGCTCATCATCTTCATCATCAAACGTAAATGCTTTACACTTGGAACTGTGCCAGTATTCTTCCTCATCAACCTTTATTCTGTTCATCTGAAAATAAGACTTTTTTCTTTACTGCATATATATTACCTTTGGTTAATTAAGAAATAATCCCTGACCACCTCACTATCCATGACCCATATCTACATGCTTCCAGTTTCCACCCAGAGCACATCACATAATCCATTGTCTACAGCCAAGTCCTACAATACAACTGCATTTGTTCAAGCTCCTCAGAAAGAGACCCACACCATAGTTCTTGTGTTTTGTTTTTTCAAAAATGCATTGATCATCAGGGAATATGCAAAATAAACTTAGGATATAGCAAACAAATAAGGAAAACCAAAGACTGTGAAATGGTGGTACCAGCTCAATTATAGGCTTCTTTTTTTAAAGTCTGGTTAAGTTCTCAGTGGCACCTTGCCTAGGAAGTGTCTTGAAAAGTGCTCCTCAGTTTGTGCTGTTAATTTTAAGTAAAGCAAAGCGGATTTACCAGCCATAGAAGTGTGGCCAAAACTGACATCAGAGTAACCTCAGAGACACTACACTTGTTTTCTTGATGCCACAGTTTAATAATCCTGAATCAAATATTTGCATACAATAGCTCTAAATTCAAGGATGGCTAGAAATCAGTACAGCTTCAAGGTATAGCTGATCTATTTTTACTGGCTCACTCTGAAGCTTATTGTCTTTCACTGAGCAACTGATCGATCTGACCAATACGGCATGTTTAAAAACACACCACTCGAAATGACACAGGAGGCAATCCTACACCTGCTGCCAGAACAAATCTGCAAGCAAATCTGCATTTGTGATATTTGGCCTTAACTTCCCACCACTTAGTGGGAGAGTGTGGTGAATGGTGTCCATTGCAGCTGGCAAGGCAGAAGACAAGGAGGCCACGCCAAGATCAGTATGAGGTAGAGCCATCCTATTCTACTTCCATCTCCTTCCTGCTCTTCCTTGCTCAGTTCTATGAGGAGGAGGAGGAAGAAGCTGACAGGAAGCGCCACTCCCTGGACTGAATATAAGCAAGAAAGCAAACAGGCTGGCAGCTGTATAAGGCCGGACTGATGCTGCTGGGGTACTGCCCCATTGGCATTGGGTGGACTGGCCTCCACAGATGGGGGGGCAGTAGCCCCATGCTCCTCATAAGATTCAACTGTTACATGACTTTAAGAAACATGCAAGTCCATTCCACCCAACCTTTCTTTTCATTGCGTCTCCTCCATTACTTGCTTCTCTGCCTATATTAGACTACAGTCTCATTAGAGAAAGAAAAAAAAGGTTAGAGAGAGGCGCCTCTGCTAGAATGTAAGGCAGCAGCAGGCAACACGGGTGACCAGAGGCGTCCCACCCATGAAGCAAGGTGAGGCGACTGCCTCAGGCGGCAGCGTCCCCAGGGGCGGAAGATCCCGATGTCCATCTTCATGACCCCGTATAAACAGCAGCAGCCAATATTGCTGGCGGGGGGTGGGGATGAGATAACCGGCTGGGACCTCTTCTGGCCAAGCCCAGGCGCCAGGAAGGGGCGAGGCAGAAAGCAGGAGCGCGGTGCATCTCCACCCGATGACTTGCCTCAGGACACGGTCTTGCGCCTCCTCGCCCAGAAAGCCCCACGCCAGAGGAAGCGCCGGGGACCCCGTTCCCGCGACGGAGGGAGAAGACAGCCGCCTACCCTCGGAGGAGCAGGGCCGCAAGGACGGGGAACCACGACCAGCCGGCCAGGGATCCGATCAGCACCACGCGGGTCCCCCGTCCATGCTCGGCGCGGGGCCCTGCGCCCTTCTGCGGGCCGTGTTCCTCGGCTCCTCAGGCAGGGAAAGAGAAAGGCGGTTGCTTTCGAAAAGCATCACGGGAGAGGTAGTTTTCCAGCGGCTTCCCCAGCCAGCGGTTTCGAGTACAGAGCGCGGCGCGGCGGCGTTTCTCAGGCCGGCGCTTTACATCGGGGGAGGCTCGGGCTGCGCTTCCCAGGCTGCCCACAGCGCCGAGCCTTTCTCGCTCTCCTTCCTCCCCCGCTCCGCTTCTGTCACTACGGGTCATGGGCGGAGGCAAAACTCCTCCGTTTACGCGCCGCTTCTTTTGAAAGGGGCTGTGCTGCTTCGTTAGGTTAGGAGTGAAAGGGCTCCGGCCCAGACAAGGGGCAAGGCAGGGAACCAGAAGCAGGGAGGAGCCACAGAGGTAAGTATAGGTTAGAGTGGCGCGCAAATGTTAAGCCGACGCTCACAGCCCGGGCATTGATGAGCTTTGGACCGAACGCCTCAGCGCCGTGGCGGGAAACCTTTGCCCCACCCCCTCAGAGGTTTTGGACTGCAACTCCCATCAGCCCCAGCCAAGGATGACGGGAGTTGTAGTCCAAAGAACCCCAGCGTTAGGGATGGAGGCAGGCAGGTGGCGTCTTCCTGTCTCTTGGCATCTCCAAGGTGAAACACGCCAAGGAACGTCGACATGGCAGTGGGAGGCCAGTCCGAACCTGTGTCTCTCGAGGCCTTTACGTGCCTCACAGGTTGAGTTGCAGAGATTAAAACTAAGAATTACACACCACCGCAGTCCTTCACTTCCGCGGTGAACTTCCTCCCTTTCAGTTAAAGGAAGCTGGATTTTCTCCAAAAATAGAGCGACACTTGCCAGCATAGCTGTCAACTTTTCCCTTTTCTTGCGAGGAATCCTATTCGGAATAAAGGAATTTCCCTTAAAAAACGGGAAACGTTGACAGCTATGCTTCCCAGCAGAGATTAGGAAATTCTAGACCCCCCCAGCCCCAAACCGACGCTCACTTAGACGGCGTAGATGCGGCTTCAAGTCTTTAAACCCTTAATTCCCACACGAAACGAGGCCTGAGTTGGAAAAGGCCTGTCGAGAGGCCGCTCCCTTTTGTTTCTGGCGGACACTCGGCCGCTGGCCAAATCACGGCTTCGCTTCAAATCCTGGATTTCCCACGGAGCTGTCACTTTTGCTCCAGGAGGAGGAGGAGGGCGGCGGCGGCACCCAGAAGCGGTGCAGGCAACATATAGACTCTGTCTTCACGTCTATGCACTCTGCCCCAATAACGTGCCTCCCGCTTCCCTCGGTGTTCATGTAATTTCCCTCCCTTGCCCAGGCTGCGCGTGTCTGTGTGTTACGCTTATAGATCTCCCCCTCTATGGTACTGGGGGAGTAAGGAGCGGCAGCGGCGGGAGCAACGGAAGGAAGCTCTCCGGCGGCTGCCGGAAGCTGGGAGGCGGCGCGGCTGCCGGCGGCGCTTCTAGTAGCTTCCAGACGCGCGGCGAGAGAGCGAGGGCGAGGGGTGCTCGCCAGCCAGCCAGCCAGCCAGCCGGGCAGAGGCAGAAGCGGCGAGTCCTTCGGCGAGGCGCTGATGGCCAAGTGGGGAGAGGGAGATCCGCGCTGGATTGTGGAGCAGCGCGCGGATGCCACCAACGTCAACAACTGGCACTGGTGAGCGAGGGGGGCAGGGAAGGCAGCGGGAGCTGGGGGGGCGGAGGAGAAGTGGCTCGTGTTTGGGGGGGGGGATGCAGCTCTTCCCCTGAGGGCTTTGGGGGAATAAGGGCGGCCGTGGTGCCACCGCCACACCCACAGCCACCCACACGCGTGTCTGCTTCTCTCTCCCTGTCTCTTGCCTCTGACCCCTTCGCACGAGATTCTCCACCGCTTATGCGTGTTCGCGCCGGAGTCACTTTCCTTCGGGTTCGGTGGACCTTACTCTCAAATAAGTGTGGTAAAAGATTACAAGCGCGGGAGGAGATAGAGAAACCTCCCTGGCCTGGTTTAACCTCCTTTTTTAAAAAAAATAACAGCTGGATCTGTAGAAGGGCAGCTAGTGAGAGTTTGGGTGCTTTTTGGCACGGGAAAAGAAATATGATCGCCAGCTACTTCTTTCAGATCAAGCTGCGCTGAAGTGCATGGGAGCTAGGGGCTGGTTAAAACAAACAAAAACGTTGGCAGTCTTTTCTAGGGGCCAGGTGCAGCATCTGGCAAAGCCAGCGAGTGCCTGCTGAATAAAAGTTTGCAACAGGGAGGCAGCCCCTCCACCGGTATCATAATCTGGTGCTGCACAAGCACTCTCCAGAATAGGAAGCACCTTGTCAATTTTAATGGTGTGTTTGTGTGTTTGTGCTTACTGTGTTTCTGACATGCATGGCCATGCTTTTTGTTTAGCTAGGTTGCTGTGTTTGATTGCTTTTCACACTGATTTGGTAGTTGTGGAGAAAGTGGGTAGACAGGAAGTGGTGGTATCTAGGGAAACTGTTCCAGGAGCATTTTGAAAATGGGGGAGGATTTCATTCATTGCTTCCTTAATGTGGAATTAATGATGACAAGATAGGAATCAGTCTTAATTTGAAAAAACGGTGACGCAAGTTGTCTTAAGCAAACTAGCAATTCTGCCACATACAAATTAATGGATGATTTGACAACAATTTTAATATAAATGGAGCTTCAACACAGAAGCAGTATTCCTGAGTGCAGGACACTGATAGCAAAGAGGGTGGCTGTTGTATCACATCATGTATATAAGCTTTTCAGTAGTCACTATTGGAGACAGAGTGCTGGGGAAACCCAGCCAGATGGGCGGGGTATAAATAATTAATAATAATAATAATAATAATAATAATAATAATATGAACTAGAATAATTTTTGTGTGCTGCTGTAAGAAAGTCATTTTTCTATTCCAATAGAAATGAACCAGAAAAACCTGGAGATGCAGGATGCCTTCTTATTGTCACTTGGTCATGTATATCTGCTATTATGTATAGTGTTCTATTTTTTGTTTCTTATTGAAAAAATTTTCATGCGATTGCCACCACACTTACTGACCTGGGCAAGGAGTGAACTATGCACAATATTTTCAAGCAGCTGCTGTGCACAGTGTGGCTTGTGTAAATATGGCATTTTGCCAGCAGTGCAAAGACCAAGTGCAAATGGCACTTTACACCTTGATTTATTATGGTATGGACTCTTGTGAACAGCAGCTTAGGGATGCTGGAGACCTCTGATGAAACCCAAGTCAAAGTTGCTAGTGTTTGCTTATTTGCCTCATGTCTGTAATGGATATCAATCTGGCAAATATGACCAGTGTTTGCTGTTGCTTTCCACCTGCAAATTGTATGTAATCAATTATGCCACCATCCCCCCACATTTGCATTGTGTTTCCTTTGCGTAGAAATGAATGGGGTGGGGTAAAGTAACAACAGTGCAGTGATAATATGCAAGTTACATAATTTTACCACAGCGCACAATGAGACAAATAATGTAAGTTTTGGCAGAAGATGAACTGCAGCAGAATGGAGAAAATGCTGCATGCAATAAATACAGGGTGGAACAGAAAACGGTATCTTCTTCCATCCCTATTAGCAACCCACAGCTTTCAGGATTAGTATAAAGAAGTCCAGTCTTACCCTTTTGTGACTATATCTACCAAGTCTATCCTGTTCAGTTTTGCTCCTTATTAAATCCAGGCTCTTCTGCATCTTTAGGCAACTAGAAACATGATCACCATGCTCTTAATTTGTGATGAGTGAGCAGCTGCTATTTTTTCAGCTGCAGGAGACTTTAAAGGAGGAAGGATAAATACTGTAGGTTCCCCTCTCTGGGAACTTGCCAGTTAAATTAAACCACAGGGGAGATATGCCCTGTCTCTTTGAGCATCATGGTTAATTCATATCCGAGGAAGGTGTGTGTACTTCTCTAGAACCATGGAGAGCTCTCCAGTTAGCAGCAGTTTCTTCTGTCCTCCTGCCCCAACCCTGGGGGGTGCGGAGCCAAAAAGAAAAAACAGTGACATAGGCAGTATGAAGTGAGCCAGCAGCTCATTCTGCAGTGGTGAGCAAGCTGTAGTTTCCAAGGGTATGTAATGCTAATGCAGCAGCACTCAAGCAGCTGTGAAACATATAGCCATCTTCAACTTATGAAGCACTCTTTGTTTTTACATGCAGATTCTTCAGAAACATTTTATCTAGATTGGTTTTCAAAGCAGAAGCCTGATGTATTGGAATTTAGTTATTGTATTTTAAGGAGCAGGAAAGGGGAAATCTGTTTGTATAATCTGTCTCTGTCATTTTACAAGTTACTTCTCTACTGGGTAGATTTAACAGCTATGATCTCAGCTGTTTGTGAGTTCACTCCGTCCATCCACCTAGTGGTTCAAGATAATCCTGTGGGTTGGCTAGAACTGTACATCCTGTTCTTTCATTGAAATATAGGAACCTGCTGGGAATGGACTACTCATTAAGTGTGTGTATGATGCCATTCTCATGTTGCCAGATTGTTTTACAAAAAAATATGATTTTTAAATGAAATAAAAAGGTAGGTTCCACAGCAGCAGACAGTCTGTGATTTGACCTTGGAATTGTATCTGCGTCTAACTAGATGCAGGCATGGCCAAACTTGGCCCTCCAGCCGTTTTGGAACTACAATTTGCATCATCCCTAGCTAACAGGACCAGTGGTCAGGGATGATGGGAATTGTAGCCCCCAAACAGCTGTAGAGCCAAGTTTGGCCACGCCTGAAATTTACTAGACAGTAGTGAGAGCTTCAACAATATGCTTTGCTTGCACCAGAGCTAGGAAGTTAAGAGTTAAGAAGGAAGTTTTGGGGCTGTGTAAGCTCAACATGTGATGACACTTGTATAACTCAAGCTTGGGCCATCCTATTGTATTAGAAGCATAGGACTGGATAACTAAGTTATACTTTGAAATTAGTGCACTTAGTTATTCATGCACATTAATTAAAGTGGCCTGGATTCAGCTAGCCCTGTGCAGCAGCAGAGCTCTTGCTAGTGCAGTGAGGCCTTGCCCCCCCCCCCCTGCACACACACCCAGTCCATTCTGGAGAACCCCCAGAACAGTGCATGGGGGAAGGAGAGGGGTGATTGCTCTGTCTGGCAAGCAGGAATGCTTGCACTAATGAAACAACCAGAAGAGTGTGACGTTGAATTCCTCCCAATGGATCTAACTCTTATGTTCATAATCCTGCTGAAGTAAAGTAACAGATTCAGAAGGGGACTGAGGAAATTGATCAGCCAAGGTTAAATAGGTGGCATGGGTTCTTAGTCATGGTTGGACCCCTCCTTTGGAGCCCTATAGATGTATATTGGACATAATTGGTTAATTGCTGAGTGGTGGGAATTAAGTAAAAAGGTTATTTTGTCCAAGCTATGCCCAACTGCCCTACACCTAACATCATATGACATCAGGTGTGGAGCAGGTAGAAACCTGGCTTAGCCAAAAGGGAGTTTGTTAGCAACTGAAAAGCTCAGTGTGAAGTGCTTCAAATAGACAGCACTTCAGAAGCTCCTTTCAAAGCACTATATTGTGCAGTGCTTAGAAAGGGTTTTAGCAAGCCTCAGCAATTGGTGGGTCATGAGAAGTGCTGTCTTGTGAAGTGATGTGCAAAGACCCTTGCAAGCAGAAAAGGTAATCTGATGTCAGGTGATCGACAAGTTTGTGGTTCTGCCCACCTGTCAATCTTAGCCCACTAGAGGTGGGAAAGATAACAATCTGACCCACTGGCCAAATCCAGTTCACCACTGCTGGTGTAGAGGTATACAGAGTGGTTAGTCAAAACCTTTGGTTATCCTCTTCCATGTGTCACTAAAAGAAGTCAATTTTGGAAGTGTAACTTTTCAAGATGTATAGCCAAATACCATGTGTTTCCAGGGAATGGGACAAAGGGGGTGTATGCAATGCATTGAAAACTAACTTTGCAACACTGGAGCATTGAAAAGCACCAGCTGTTCATTACTGCCTTTTTACATTTTGAGAATTTTGTTCTTTTCTTAGGACTGAAAGAGATGCATCTAACTGGTCTTCAGAGAAGCTGAAAAGTTTGCTTCTGGCTATTAGAGCAGAGAATGCAGAGGGAACTTGTGAAGTGACAGAAGTGAGTAAATTGGATGGAGAAGCCTCAATCAATAACCGCAAAGGAAAGCTGATTTTCTTCTATGAGTGGAATATCAAGCTGGCTTGGACAGGTGAGTTTTCCTGCTTTGTTTTTAGCTACATGATGTGATCTTGCTGTAGAGTTCTGGAGGCTGAATTGTCAAAAAGCAGAATTTCTACAGTCTCTTCAAATAGTTAGGAAGCAGATAATAACCCCCTTCTCCAAGGGAAGAGAGAAAGGGAATTTAGAGAGTTTTCTAGAATGCCAGAACATGTCAGAAGTTGCTGTTAGAAAGCGAAATTTAGCAATTCATTCAGTATATTGCTTTTCATAGGCACTTCAAATACAGGAGTGAAGTATAAAGGATATGTGGAGATTCCCAATCTGTCGGATGAAAATGATGTTGATGAAATTGAGGTAAGAACACAGTTACAGATTATTTTCCTGATTTCTGCTTCGTTGAAGAGGGATCAGATATTCGAGTAGTCCCAAGTTTTATCTCTCTTCAGCTTTTTTTTATTATTAAGCCCCATAAGTTCATATCTGATTTCTACCATTCAAATCTACCAACAGCTACTGTCTTTAAGTAAAAATAATTTCATGGATGCAGTACAGGGTGGAGGAGTATGTGCAGTGAAAAGAGATTTGTCCTGTTGGAACCGTATGAATTCCCGCCCCCCCCCCTTTTCTTCTCAGATCAGCGTTAGTCTTGCCAAAGATGAGCCAGACACCAACCTGCTAGCTTTGATGAAGCATGAAGGTGTAAATCAGATCAGCAGTGCTTTGGAAACTTACATTAGCACTCTCAAAACAGGTAAGTACAGAGGGGTAAAAGAAATAGTCGAGTCAGAGCTGTTCTTGTGGAGGACGAAGGAGTTTCGAAATCTGTTAGAAATAGTTTGCTTTGAATAAACTTGTCTATCTTTGTCATACATCTTAACCCCTCTTCACCTGTTCTCCCCTTGTCCTGCAATTAACCCTCATCTGAAGGGGATAGAGGGAATAAGCCTGGCCTTGTCCTCTCCTGCATCCCCGGCACCGTTTCCTTCCGCAGCACCCACCACTCCCCCTAACACCATGTTGGTGGCTGCATGTCTGCAGCAAGGAGCCTATTCTATTTGAGTAGGCTCCCTGCATGATTCACACCCTGATCTTTCAGGCTTTTTAATCTTGTGGAGAGCTTATTTGAGTAGAGCAGGCTCCCCACCGAAGACATGCAGCCCCCAACATGGTGAGGGTGGTGGGTGGGCTGCAGAAATGATGGCAGAAGCAGCCAGAGACCAATGGGCTGGTCTCCTCTTTCCTTGGCATGAGCGGTGGAGAGTGAGTGTGTAGGGCTTTAGTTACATATTGCCTGGATTACTGTAGCAAACCATGTGGGGCTTCCTGTGAAGATTCTTTGGAAGCTTCAGCTAGTACAAAATGCCACTGCTAAAATTCTAACGTAGCAGGTTTGGGGAGAATGTCAGTCCCATACTGTAGCAGCTACACTGCTTGTCAGGGTGTTTTTGAGTGCAGTTCAAAGTACTGGTTATCACTAAATGGCTTAGGACTTCTGATACCTCAAGGACCTTCTCCATCCTCTGCTTGTCTACCAAAGTAAATCTGGTGAGGCAAGACACCGTTCAAGGATGTGAAGAATTACTGTTTTCCATCTCAGTGCTGATAGAAATTATTATGGATTATTTGTCTCAAGTAGCACCGAGGAAACTGCCACCACATCACAGTGGGGAAAAAAGCCTTGTGCATTAGTGCATGCCTGCACTAGAGAATTTGGAGTCATGGTCTGAAAATTATATATACCTGCCCTGAGTTTACCAGTCGCACTTTAGGCTGCATGTCTCTAATATAGTATCATGTAATTAATGTTTGACCCTCTTTCTTGCTCTCAAAAGCATTTGTATAGCTTTCAGTACATCCTCTTGGAAGTCTGAACTGAAAAGTTCCAGTGTTATAAATTTATCAAAGTGTGTGGTAGCTTTCTGATCCCATTTTCCATGACATCCTGCCTTCTTTTAATGATGCTTTCTTACAGCTATGTTTGTTACGAAATGTGGTTTGCGTTTCTTTCTAGATGCTTTGCATGGAATAATGCAGCGTTTCCCAACCGGTGTTCCGCGGCACACTAGTGTGCCGCGACACGTTGCCTGGTGTGCCGTGGGAGGGAGGCGGGCGAGTCGGGCGGCGAGAGGCGGGGCGGCGGCGGCGAGGAGAGGCCGCCCAGCGCGGGGCTCTCGCCGTCTGCCTGCCTGGCTGCCTGCGTGGCGCTGACGTCACGGGGCTGTAACGTGCCCCACATAGGCACGCTTAGACCCTGGCTAGGAAGCGCCTTTGCCCTTGCCTTTTGCTCTCCTTACTTCCAGAAAGCTGGGCTGGTCGCCCGCTCCTCTCGGCGGCGGGAAGTGGTGCTGCTGGGAGCTCCGGGAGGCGGCGGAGGGGGCGCCGTGGGCCGGGAAGCCCCTCTCCGTCGGGGCCGGCAGGTGGCTGCCGCTGCTGCTGGCGATGCCTTCGGAGCCGCCGCCGCCTCCGCTGCTGCGCGGGAACTCCTTGAGCGAGCGGCTCAGCTGCTTGCCTTTGCTGCGGAAAACCTCGCGCTTGTAGGTGCCGCTGGCTTGCGGCGTCGGCGCCGCGCTCTTGGGCAGCGGCTGCAGCGTGCGCTCCGTCCTGCCGGGCTCGTTGGTGAAGTGGACGGGCCTCAGGAAGCAGATGTCGATGCTGGACTCGGACGAGGCCGGCGAGCACGCTTCGAAGGCGGGCAGGTTCCGCAGCGGCTCCACCTCCTCGTAAGGGTCGCCCCGGTACTCGAAGCCCTCGTAGTCTGGCGTGAAGCCGGAGCTGTCCTGCAGGAGGTCCGCCGCCGAGGCCCGCCGACGGGGCCGCTCGCGGTTGCCGTCGGGGCCAGTCGAAGGAGGCGCGCTGCTGCCGCCGTACTCCAGGTCCGGGAGGGCGTGCAGGGAGGCGGCCAGAGCTTTCAGGTCGTGCTCACTGAGCTGAGAGGGCGCCAGGTCGTGCTCGGGCCGCCGCCCGTCCGTTTCCCACTCGCAAGGGGAAGCGCCTTGCAGGCCGTCGAGGCCTTGCTGGGGGCTCGCTTTCATGTGGGACCTGGAGTGCCTTGGAAGGGAGACCAATCAGTGTCGGATTTAGGTATAAGCTAAACAAGCTATAGCTTACCATTACCTTCTATGCTGTTACTTTTTTTTTTTTTTTTTTTTTTTACATAGGTAAAAAGTGACCTTTCCCCATCTGGCATGGTGGTGTGCCTCGATATTTTTTTCATGAAACAAGTGTGCCTTTGCCCAAAAAAGGTTGGGAAACACTGGAATAATGAGATTTTAATACCTTTCAGAGTTTACCCAAGGCATGATCTTACCCACAGTGAATGGTGAACAATCAGAGCTTCCACCTCAGCCTGTACGCAAAGCAGAGGAACGGAAGGTAAGAGCCCAAGACTCCAGGTGTATTTTATAGGGTAACATTTCCTTGCTCTGATGGAATGAAGAATAAGGCACAGGGCTACTTTACACTCCTAGTGGCAGCAGACTTAGTGGTGTGGCTTATGAGGTAGCTCTGGGCACTAAGCAGTTTTGATAGGAATGTGAATATTCTGTGGCATACAATTGGACCAAAATTCTTGAGGGGAGTATAACAAAAAGAGATTGCAGTATCTTGAAGATTGGGGACTACTGGAGTCCAGTGAGGAAGAAAAGTGGCTGCAGGTTAGTACCTTGCTCTTGCAGCAGCTGCAGGGAATGAGCCATTTATTAGCAGGGTTCTGGATAAATTGTTTTGCTCCAAATCTCCCCCTGCCCCTAGCAAAGTGAGGCAAGTGGCCTAGGGAGAGAGTATTTTCCTTAGTGGCACCCCATTTATGGAATGCTTTCCCAGCAGAGGCTTGCCTGGCATCTACGTTGTGGACCATTAGCTACCAGGTGAAGATATTTTTATTTTCCCATGTCTTTTAACTCACAGCTGGAGCGGGATTCAGCTACTAGCTCTGCTAGTGGGAGCCTGCCCAAGGATTTCTGCTAGTGCAGCAAGGCTTGAGGGTCTTGGGAGCGCCATAGTGTTACACTGCATTCCTCAGTGCTGTTTACATGTATACAATTTCCCCCCCGCTTGCTTGCTTTTTATGCTGGTTTTATATTGATTGCATCTGGCTTTTAGGTTGTGCTTGTACTGATTTGTATTGCATATAGTTTCTATTGTTTTCACAATTTTTAGATTCTATTTTGAGTGCTGTTCTTTTTTTAAAAAAGTTTGTAAATCAACTAACAATTATCAGTTAATATATGTTTTTAGTTGTAACTTACTCTATTTTTAGACCACTGAACCAGTTGCTGGCAATGCACTTAAATCCAAATCGATAGGAGTCAAGATTCCTACTTGCAAGATAAACTTGAAGGACGTTTTCTTAACATCTCCAGATGAACTGTATAGAGTGTTTATTACACAAGAGGTAAGTTGCAGGTCTGTTTACAGGTCCTTTTCTGTCGAGAAGTCCTTGTACACTTCCTAGATTAGAATTGGTTATAAATATCTCTACTGGTTTAGACTAACGTCCTCCCCCTGTTTCTCCTATTAGCTCGCACACAGAGGGTGTTGTGGTTGGTACTCTGCAGCAGAAGCGACCTCTAGGCCTCTAGGAAATACTTCAAGGATTATGGCTCACCTTGTTTCTTCTCAGTCTGGAAGGGTTATATGTTCTTTCAGCAGGAGACCTACTTCCAAAGAAGCTCCCACAGAGATGAGCATTTGCTTCTGCTTATTTGGAAATGAAGTGGCAGCCAAGAGGTGCTACTTTCATCCTTGAAAGTGCCCCCGTCCCCAGTGGGAGATGGTACTGGAATCAGGACTCAGATTCCAGAGTGCTGGAATAAAGCATCTATTTCTGTTGTTTCAGTAGATTGGGTGGAAGTCATGGTCATTTTAATGCAACGGGTCACCTTGCTACTTGACTCACTGATCATAATTTTTTCCCCTGCAGATGGTCCAGGCTTTTACTCACTCACCTGCCTTTTTGGAGGCTGACAAAGGAGGGAAATTCCAGCTGCTAGATGGCAGTGTCACTGGAGAGTTCACTGAACTAGTAAGTACTGTTGACAATACATTTTCTGTTGCTCTGTAGCTGGGACATGCCTTCTTTTTAGCCCATGATCTTTTTAGCCCATGATCTGGATAATATTGGCCGAGTTCAGACATAACAAACTCAGTTTAATTAGGCAGGCACAAGCATTGCACCTTTATGCTCCTTCCTCCTTCCCCTTTGCACTGTCAGAATGAAAATGATGCTTTCCTGGTTTAGATGTAACAGTTAATCAGTTTAAGAAATCCTGGAGGTTATTCACTACAGAGCAGGAGGGGAGGGGAGGAGACAGTGTACTCACAGCAACCTTCATCTAAACTATGGTTATTTCTGAACCACATCTGGTTCAGAGAAGAAATGCTATGAAGGCAAGCTTGGTGAACTGTAGCTAAACTTTGATCATGTTGATCTTAATAAATCTCTCTACAATAGGAGTTGGTATTTTGAGGAAAGGGCTGGTTTTGTGATGTTTTTATTGCTGTTGTTGGTTCTTAATGGATCTTTTAAACACTATTTTATTTATATTTCATTACATTTAAATGATTGTCTTTATTGTGTTTTTAGCTATTTCTGTTTTATCTGCATAAGCTGCCTTGAGTCCTGGACTCGGAAAGGAGGAGGAGGAATTAGACAGACAGACAGATAGAACCTCCTTTCTTTGCCCAGTGCAGTACTGATAACAGTTGCTCTGTTGCGCTTGTTAATTATAGAAAAAAGAGCTGTAGTTGCACATTACTCATTAAGCATTACATGTATTTAGACCCTGAGTTACTCTCAAATAATATTGACACCCCCCCCCCAGCTTTTTTCAGTATAATCTCTGTCACTCTCTTGTTATTCAAATGAAAATAAACCCGCTAGATAACTAGGCTTCCTTTCCTTTCCAGGTTCCTGAGAAGCAGATTGCAATGAAGTGGAGATTTAAAACATGGCCAGAGGGTAAGTTATTCTACTTCATATAACAAAGTAGAAAATTACATATGCTTCAGCTATACTCTGACTATGTTGTACTAGCAGTGGGTACCCATTCTTAAATTGTAAGATGCTTGAAAGCACAAGCATTTCTCAGTTAGTTACTAGCCTTGGCCTTGGTTGTGCTATGTGTTTGCTTGGCTTGTATGGCAACTGGTGCATTGGCTGTACTTATTACTAGGAATGTGCCCTATCATACAGGATATGACATATTTAAAAGGTAGATTGGTTAAGAGTTGAGTGTTTTCCAGCTGTTGCGATCTTGGGAAGAAGAGCAGATTTCTTCTCTTAACCATATCAGGAAAGAAGCAGATAGTTTGTCTGGCTGTGTTTCTCCAGGTTGTGTCACACTGCTGAATGTTGGGGTTTTTCTTTGGCTCTTTTAGGACACTTTGCAACCATCACTTTGACGTTCATTGACAAAGCTGGTGAAACAGAAATCCGCCTGGAAGGAAGGGGCATCCCAGCCAACGAAGAAGAGAGAACAAGGGAGGGCTGGCAACGATACTATTTTGAGGGCATAAAACAGACGTTTGGTTACGGAGCCCGATTGTTTTAACACTGGCTACTGCGGAGAGTCTCTACCCAAAGATTCTGCCGTGTGAACTGATTTGCTTCTTGTCTGTCCCTTTCTTATCCTTTGTTTCACTGTTGTGATAAGCAGGATGGCCGGAAGGCCTTGAAGGCCACTGAGCAGCACAGATTCCAACTTGTCACTGCTCATGCATGTCTCCTGCTGCAGGAGATTCAAAAGGTGGATTCTCATAAATGTATATACACCCGTATTGCTAAATAAACATAACTTAAAGAAGACGTACTGGCTCTTATCTGAGTGGAGAGATAGGAGGGAAGATATTTCAGCTAAGTCATAATCTTACTTCTATAATAGAGAATAGAAGGCAAAAGACAGAGGCCTCGTATTCCAGCTTGCAGGTTTAGGACACGCCCCCTTGCTTTCCAGAAATAACTTAGAAAAGTTTGCAACACATCTTGGGCTAATAATAATAATAATAATTTATTATTTATACCCCGCCCATCTGGCTGGGCCTCCCCAGCCACTCTGGGCGGCTTCCATAAAAACCAAAAATACAGTAAAATATCACACGTTAAAAACTTCCCTGAACAGGGCTGCCTTAAGATGTCTTCTGAATGTCAGGTAGTTGTTTATCGCTTTGACATCTGCTGGAAGGGCGTTCCACAGGGCGGTCGCCACTACCGAGAAGGCCCTCTGCCTGGTTCCCTGTAGCTTTGCTTCTCGCAATGAGGGAACCGCCAGAAGGCCCTCGGCGCTGGACCTCAGTGTCCGGGCAGAATGATGGGGGTGGAGACACTCCTTCAGGTATACTGGACTGAGGCCATTTAATGACATATTTCCTGTTTTCTTCTGACCGATCCTCAGCTGTATTATCTCTGTGGTGGCCTTTTATCTGTGAACGCATTAGTAGCAGAAATCTTTAATGCCCATCAAACTCAGAATCCTGGCTCTTCCCAAGTTATACCTGATTAAACCCCTTTAAAAGGAAGCAGAATGAAAGCAACGAGAGTTGTGGGCAGCAGCATCTTAAGCATACACAAGCCACAGTTGTATATGACTTCAGCATTATATGCATGTATAGAAGTTAATACAGTATATCTGTGGGTTTTTTACAGTGCTAGAGCCTTTCCCATCGTGGTGGTGGTGGGAATTGTTGCATAAAATGCATTTGGACTGTTAATTACAACAGGAAAACTGAAAAGCATAGGATAGAAAGCCTTTTCATGTGCTGTAACTGTGGTCCTCAGATCTCTTCAGAATTGTGCCATGATAGGATTGTTGGAGGATGTAGCTTCTGCCACACTTCAAAAAGAACAGACTGTGTTACACATTTTGCAGAGAGATGGTGATAGCGACTAAGAGTGATTCAACATGTGCTTCTAATACAGTCTGGGAGGATGTAAGTGATGTTCCATTAGCCTATCCAAAACTACATTCTTGGGAATAATTTCAAAATTTTACAGTTGAAAGCCCCACATTCTACAATTAAATTAAATTGGTGCAAATATCTACAACAAACTTATTTTGCATACTTTGTGCAATTTCTATTGCTGGCTTCTTTTTAAAGAGTTTGCAGTTTTGTGTTCAGATTTTGTTGACATATTGAGGAAACGAGGAGCTAAGTCTAAAAGTGGGAGGGAGGGTTTGATGTGCTAATTAAAGATGCACCACACCCCTCTAATACAATGTTGACTTTTGGAAGAGACATCTGGTGTGACATTTCTGATCTGGTCTATTTCTGATTGTTGCCTCAGTTTGTGGCAGCTGTGATGTGATTCAAGCGAGGATTTCATTTACACTTTGGGTTAGTCTATGCTTGGTAAACTACCATTACATCAGCAATGTCCTTACTGTGTGGGACATATCTAAGGCTAAATCCAAGAAGAAAATGTGTGTGTTAACTTCTTAAAACCTGTAATAGCCAAAATTGTCAGCAAGGAACATGCTGGCCTACTAAGATGCCTGTATGGAGAATGATAGGTCTTCCAGAAGTAAGCTATTGTTTATGAAATGTAATGTGACAAATCTTGTTATTCTATACATCCAAGCGCTGCTGTTCTATTCTATTGGATTCTTTCTAGCTTAAAGTTTGCCTTTGGTATTTATTGTGGCAAGATGCTCACAAGATGGCAGTATTGCCCAACATAATGGGATGTAGGTTTGTGACAAGGTAGCACTTAATTCTCTCTAGATTTCAAAAGCAGCTGCAGTAGGTTTAGTTATGCTTATGCTATGTGTTTACATTCTGTCAGAACAAATTGCTGGACTAAAGAATGGGGTGCAAATATTTAGAAGCTTAAGATCAATGGCTGGAAAACTGATTTGCAGTGGTTATCTGGAGAAGTCATTCCTGATTCTCCTGCCAAAGTAAGACAGTCCCAGCCGTAAATCCTATGCATGCGGACAGTATGACGGATGGCTCTATGAAATACAATTGTTCACTAAAATTACACAGCTGCTGCTCCTGCAGCAAGTTTCTATTACACATCTTGTATTTAGGGCCTGACGCTATAAAAGAATGAAGAGAGTCTAGAGCAGTTTTCTGTGCTGGCTGGTGTTGATGGAGTGGTAGTCCAAAGTAAGGTTTAGATGAGAAGTTTTGAAATATGTTTGACAAGAAAAGTAATTTGGGTTTTCCTGAGCATAAGACAGACGAGTATACATTTTTGTCCCGGGCATGTTCAAGCAGTCAAGCCCAAGGGTAAGCAGCACATACAGTCAAACCTCGGTTGTCAAACATATCCGTTCTGGAAGCCTGTTCGGCTTCCGAAATGTTTGACAACCGAACCGCGGCTTCTTATTGGCTGCAGGAGCTTCTTGCACTCAAGCGGAAGCCACGTTGGACATTTGGCTTCCGAGAAACATTCGAAAACCAGAGCATTTACTTCCGGGTTTTCGGGGTTTGGAAGCCAAAACATTCCAGAATGGAGTCATTCGGGAACTGAGGTTTGACTGTGCACCTCAAAGGTAGCAGCCCCCGAAAAATAGAGGTTATATAGAAAAATAAGGCTTTGTTTCATCACATACTATTCCCAACCCAAAATGGAACTGAAAAATATCTAGATGTTCAGGCTGTAGTTGTCTCCCTTCCAGCATTAGTTTTCTCAAAACCTAGCAGAGAAAGGGCTCAACAAGCTTCCCACATCCACTGTGGTATCAGAGTCAGACTTCTATTGATGCTGCTTTTGAGAAAGGAAAAAACCCTGGAAATTGGGTTCTTAGAGCAATGCTAATATGTCTAATCCATTTTCAGTTATCAGAATTGCAGCCATTATAGCAAACAGGCCTCGTCTACAAAAAACCGCTTTTGCATGTTGGGCATGGAACCAGCAACTCATTTACTGTACATATCTGAAACTGTATTTGCTTGCTGAAATAGCACGTTAATGATCTTTAGTAACTGAACATTTTTTGGGCTTCATTGTGATTTCCGGCCTTTTATTGGCTAATACCCAAGGAATTAGGATAGTGAGCTTGTACAAGAGCTGCACCAACTTCCTTGTGCAACACTGGCACAAGTGACTACGTTATTGGCTTTGTTCTTAACTGTATTGATTTCTAGATCAGCTGTGGTCTTACATGGTTAAATGGCAATTTCCCCCATTTGCCAGGTGGAGAATGGTTGGGTGTATTTTGAGGTACGAAAGACTAAAATCAGTTCTATAGGAAGTGAATTAGCAAGTCAAGGGAGCTTTGGTGTCTTCAGCTAATCGGAGGGAAACTAAATGCCCCACGAAAGTTCTCATTACAGCTTTTCTGCAGAGAATTTCAGCTGGATGATGTAAATCAGCTATACGCTATTGCTCTGTCTCCACCCAGGGCAGCTGTTTGAGAAGTGCCTGCTTTGTGAACAGAGCTTTGGTTTCTTTCTGGGCTTGTCATCAAACTTTTCAGTAGCACCCTGTTGCTTAAATACACACCCACTCCCAAGCAGCTGGATCTCGCTTTATAGCTTCACAGAAGACTTTGAAATCTGATGCTGGCTACATTTAGCTGCTGGCTCACACCCATTTCATGGTCCCAGTGGAGAGTGCTTTGCATTCTTATCTGAAGGGGGATCCAGCTGCCCATTGAAAGACTAGCCTCCCTTGGCTTTGCTTCAAGTCCTTGTCCATCCTCAGGCTTTAGTCCAGCTGTAAACCTGTCTGAAGACAAACCAGATACAGGGGGACTTTAATGTTACTCTATAGCAGGAGGCCAGCTGGAATGTTTCTGGAGTCCTGAGGCAGAACAAATAGATGCCCTCCTAAACTCTTTAGGCTACAGCTGGCTCCGGCTTTTGAGGGGGCGCGCGGGAAGTTAGCAATGCATGGAGCAATGAAATGTTACTGCTACTGACTTATCAGGACAGCAGAGTTATAGGGCAGGGACTGTAGAATATCAAGTGTTATGTAAAGATGTACAGTGGTACCTCGGGTTAAGTACTTAATTCGTTCCGGAGGTCCGTTCTTAACCTGAAACTGTTCTTAACCTGAAGTACCACTTTAGCTAATGGGGCCTCCTGCTGCGCCACCGGAGCACGATTTCTGTTCTCATCCTGAAGCAAAGTTCTTAACCCGAGGTACTATTTCTGGGTTAGCGGCGTCCATAACCTGAAGCGTATGTAACCCGAGGTACCACTGCAATTGAAAGTCTCGCCTTTTTCTTGACGTTTCTAGGCCTCACAGTTGTAAAATAGGTTAAGTGTAGCAGGAGAATCTACTTTAGGCTTAGAAATTAGGAGATATCATTTCATTGACATCATCTCAAAACACTAAACTGTTGCATGCAAATATATGCTGCTTTTCCTCAGAAAAGCAACCATTGCTCAGACCACTGAACATGAACATGTAGGCCAGTGTGAACTACTTGTGACTACAGCAGCCTTTCCCAGCTCAGCTGTATAAGGTAACGGGGAGTTAAGCAGCAGTTGGCTGGATCACAAGAAGGGGCTTCTAGCCTGCGATACAAGACGGGTGAATTTGAGAGAGATGTTAAAGAGAATTCTGCAGGAAATTAATGGTAGGAAAATTGGGCAACAGACCATTGCTGCCTTCTTAGTTATACTGAGTGTGCCAACGCTGCCGCTAATAAAATTATCATGGTCATCACAGAGAGTCAGGCTTCATTCAAGAAGTTAGGAATACATCATATTCTCCTATACTTAACCAATATATTAATTGGTAATTAACACAGCTCAACTGGCTTTGGAGCTTAGCTGCTGCTACCTACTTCATTACCCTGGAGGTGATTTGCTACTTCTGGGAAAAGAGTGATCTCGCGAAACGAGTTTAAGAGTTCCAGCTCTTGATTGATTCTACAAACCCTGGAGGATTAAGGCGCAGAAAGGGTCTTCACTTTCCACCAGCCCTGAATAACAGAGACGTGGGCTATTTGTAGTTTGTTAACAATAGAGTTTATTCATTTAAAGAGACAACGGTCATCTTGCTTACCTTTTGGCACTTCACACACACACATATATCCTCCAAGAGCGAGGTCTCATTCAGCACTGCTAGAATGTCCATTCCTTTCTGCTATCATAATCATTACAAGCAATAAATACTGTACAAGGAGAAGACTGAAAAGCAGTGGAAAAACTTGGGACGAGTGAACCAGCCATGAAGTAGGAACCTGGCCCAATCCTCCAATCCACAGAACCACATCAAAAACATTCACTCCTCTTTGGAAAACAAGGCAGTGTGCAGTTCCCAAAAGACCCTTCCCCACCCCACCCAGCGAGGAATCTCAAAATGCCACAGGAAAGAGTGGTTCCTAGCCAAGCTAGAACAAAGATTCTTCTGGGGTTTTCCTCCTCCATGTGTCCTTGCCCTGATAGAAAATACCTGGATGCCCCTTTTCTCCTAGGTTCACCCAACAGAATGCCCAGGGAGATTGCAAAGTTCCCCGGGTCCTGATTGATGGGGCTAATGACACATAACTAAAATGTGCATCATTTGGGGCTGCGTCGTCCATTTCAAAATGAACTAAACCGCCCAGCAATATTATATCTGAATAATGTTGGTCACAAACACATGTACTTTGAAATAAAGTGCTTTCATCTAAATTCAGATAAAGGAGATCTCGTTAATGCCATTTTTGTTGAACTAACAATATCTTTATACAACACTGTGCTGATATAGCAATAAAATTATGTGGCAGGGACAATATACAATACTTTTTTCTTTTCTTTTTAATATAGCTTAAATAGAAATCGCCAGACAGAATCTTAGTTACATGGTATAAAAATAAACCCTTGTTCCTTGGTATATACTCACCCAAATGAGACCGCAACACTTTCTGGGAGTCTAAGGTGCTTGTGAAAACAGTGGCATTTGATACGCTAGTGGTAGAGAAATCAAACTCCGACAGGCATCTGTGACTCATACATGCTCCACCCACCCAATGATGAAAGCTAAGGATTTCCCCGTTGTTATCTAGTCTCACTGTTGCTCTTTGAGAAGTCCTCCTAGAAATCACTTCCCCTTTACGTGTTTGTATGTGAGCAAAGACAGGAGAGAGAGAGAAGGGACTGAGGGGTGAGAGCTATTTTGCAAGCCTTCAAATTCCACCCACTTTGGCTCCACCCACTGCCGGCTCAAACTATGCCTACCTTTGGTTGTGGGACACATTTTGCCAGTGGGTCAACAGTCTTGTCACTTGGCTATTCTTTGCCTGTGAGCAATTAAAGACCAACATTTATTGACAACGGACCCCGCTATATCAGATGCAAGCAGGACCGTGATAGGGAATAGCAATCTTTTAGGAGGGGCATGGAAGAAGGCTCTGGAAGTACCAAAATCAGTAAGCGGCAGGCTGCAGCCTTCATTTTGGCTTCACCAGCAACTTTCAGCATTCATCTGCCTGCACTTGCTGTTGTCCCCAAAGTATTCAAATTTATTTCATTATTTTCTCTGCCAGCACACTTTTTGGTTTTATTAGCACAATTTTCTAAACACAACAGCCTGAGCAACAGGAGGGGGGGGGCGTGACCTGTGGCCCTATGATGTAGTCCTGGACCTAGTTTCAGGGCAAAAATATGGGGAAAGAGGGTGGCAGAGAGAGAAAGGAAGGAGGTAGCCCCACCTACCTTTGACTCTGGGTCCCACCTGCTGTTGGAATGTGGCCCCTGGCAGACTACTTCTGCCTGGGAATGTGGTCCCCAACAGAAAAGCTGACCTAATCCTGAGATAGAGAATGACAGCATCTGATGGTAGCAATTTACAAGGTAGAGCCATAAACAAGCCAAGCCACTGAATGCAGCAAAATGCACTAGCTTAAGATTCTGTTTGGAGACAGAAGCAGAAGATAGAAGCAAGCGATAGAATAGGACAAAACTCCCTAGCACCTTCGTTATTTCCAGGATTGCAGGTACATTTTTCACTCAGGAAGTCCAGATAAGACAGCAGACCTACTGATTCCTAATGTAGTTACTAGGTGCCATAGCAGAACCATCCCAGTCCAGCAGCCTGTGTCAGTCCTGAGCAATAAACGTGAGCTTTAAGGGAGAAAGAGAGGTTTTGGTTTTTTTTAACGGAGATACTCTAAAAAGAAAGAAGGGTCTTGTTGCAATGCCCAAGCTGACCTACTTCTCCTCTCCCCCAACAGTCTTTTGAGTGGTCCAAATGTCTTGAGATCATGGCTTGTCCATCATGGAGTCTGCCAGACATGTTGTGCCGCCAGGAACACACAACAAAATTTGCTGGAATGCCTATAAGGCCAATCATCACTTAAAGGGGACTAAAGGACGTAAGCCCATAAACTTAAGACATCACTAATAAAACTGGTAGAAGAAGGGACAGCACACAAGCCTCCAATTTCTGGCTGTGCATGTCCTGTGAAAGAAGATGGTTCTGGACTCTGGATCATCGTCCAACAAAAGACTCCTGTCCTTGGAGTCAGCGGCCGAATCCACTTTCACATGATATATTTTAAGCACTAGGCTACCACTATAAATAATCACAGCTCCTCCCAAATAATTGTGGGAGCTCTATGATGGGAATAGGCTTCTCCTACAACTCTCAGCATCCTGAATGAATTACAGCTCCCATAATTCTTTGAGGGAAGCCACAACTTTTAAAAATGGTAACAGTAGTTTAAAAGTATGGAATGAATGTGGCCTCGGCTCAAAAGAACCTTGGTATAAAGGTCAAGGCAGCAATCTTACTTGATTGCAAACCAATTAGAGTTATTGCTATTGACTTCAGCAGGAACAAGAGATGTGTCCCCAAGTTGGCAAACACCTTACAGAGCATCAGAGAAGGGTGAACATTGTCGTAGGAATCTGCATGACAGATAATGCAGAAGCTACTTTATGATACAAAATCTTGAAAATATGACCTTTAATGTTAAGAGAAGAGAAACCTCCTAGTTCTCAAAGTACAGAGAAAAGATTAGGAGCGCCTAGGCAGACTTTCTGGCTACCAGAGAGTAATAAAATGGTGGCTGCTATGCTCTGCATGCAAATGTGGAAGTTGGTACTGAGTACAAAATTTAGCACCCTAAAAATTTAAGTTTAATTTTTTTTTAAAAAAGGAACACCTTTCCAGCTGATGCCTGGCAAAATTTCACAATATGGAAGAGAAAACAAGGGATTCAGTCTGGTGGCTCTTTGCCCTTCCTCAAAACTAGGAAAAGTAGACTAAATGGTGCAAGACAAATATGCAAGTTTGCACAACTACTTTGCACAGAATTGTGGGCTTGCTTTATTTAAAGCCAGAGCACCAATAGCTCTAGGACTAATTCCTTCACTCACAACCCATCTGTCACCCACTGTCTCAAGAGGCAAACCTGTCCCTTTACTGCCAATGATAAAGGAACTAGACCAAAAGTTAAAATCCCAAAACAAAACAGAAACATGAAATTTGGAAAGTTGGATCTTTCCCTCACAAGTTGAGAAACCAATCAGCAATGTGGGAAATCCATGACTGGGTTATTCCAACCAATCCTCTGCCAAACATCAGATCCGAAACTCAGAATGAAGTTCTCTATCAGGGGTGGCTAGATGTGGCTGAACTTCCATCACCCCTGACTACTGGCTGTGCTGCCTGGAGCTCCAGATGTTGCAGGTGGTGTCCAACAACTGGAAAGAATCGTGTTGGCTACCTCTGGTATATGAAATTGAAATGGTTTGGCTGGAGGGCATGGACTTTGTTCTTTCCCATGCTATTGACTGAGGTTGCTCAGAACTGCAACTTTTCCCATGAAACCTGGCTTAGGATTCAGCTATTGAGTCTTGTCAGCAGAAGCCTTGAACAAGGACTTCACCCTGCCCCCAACTCTCCTCCCCCTGCCCCTCCAATTGGTTCAGGTTTCTTTTTTGGGGGAAACTCCAGGAACTGTGCTCAGGATTGTCCCGTCTTGCAAGCTGAAATGCTTGTGCTGGCAGAATGATCAGAAGGGCAAGATGTTCAATTCCTCCCCTGGAGTCTTATAAATGTGTTGGGCTTAGTTTTCTGCCCTGCCTCTGGCCTGAAGAGAAGAATAAGTTTTAAAACATTTGCTTGCTTCCTTATCAGACTTGCTGGGTAGAAATGAGATCCAGATTGTTCTATCAACCCAGCAAGCAGGTTGGCTTCGTCTGCCACTCATCCACTTTAGGAAATGAGTTTTCACAATACATCCCAGAACTTACATTCCAAAGCATGCAAGCACAACCCAGCACCCCACCATCCCTGTTTCTCCCAAACTGTGGACCGTCATCCTTTCTCTTGCCCCAGGACTACATCAAGACAACAGACGCTTGAAGCCAGATCTGTCACTCTCAATATGTCCAACCAAGTTTCCCTTTTAGCTAAAAAACAGAATTTAGGTGTATTGAGTCATCCACCTGGAGACTGCTTACAGACTCTATGCAAAACCTTCAAGCACCTGATTAGAGTTTTAGGCCATAAGATCTCCCAGTCTGCCTTTGTGCGACAGCTTGTGTGCAGTATAAAACGAGTCACAATGGGCCTTCTGAAAGACACCTTCCCCCCCTTTCCTCAGGCTCTTCCCATCCCTATAATCCCTCAGGATGGCCAAAGCAAGCCTTCTGGTACAGCCCATTTGGGCCAATTGTGGCAACTTTTGGGTAACGAGGAAGTCAGGAAAGAAACTGGAGGCCACTATGTAGAAGACACTGTAGAGTTTGCACTAAGGTTTCCTACAGACTACCTGGTTACCAAGGGAATGCAAAACAAGCAGCGGCTCTGTAGCCATTCTGAAGCGGAGGCCTTTGTTGACATAAAAGCTGAGGGGAGGAGAGAGAAGAAGAGAGGCCCTGTTATACTCCCTAGTCGCGTGGGAGACGAAAAATGTCCTGCTCTCCACGTCCTTTGGTTTTTTTTTCTGCGTTAATACTCCCTGGCCTCCTGTAACTGAGAGAGGTATTCTTCCTCAGGGGGGTTGTCAGCGCACCGCTGCCCGTTATTCGGAGGCCGCACGGCGTGGTACCTGCTCCAGTCCCCTTTGCAGAGGATCCAGGGCAGCATATCGACCTTGTAGTGCAACTCGGGGGAGAACTCGGTGCTGATGAGGTTGGGGGCCCCAGCTCCCTTGCCCCGCGTGATCAGCCTGGCGCTCTCGTCGTAGCAGCAGTGCTGCGCAGCCAGCGTGGTGCTGTCCAGGGAGAGCATGGAGCGCAGGCAGAAGCGGGCCGTGGGCTTGTAGATGTCCAGCCGCTCCTTGGGCCCGCTGGCATCTCGCCAGCGGAAGTTTTTGCCCTGCCGCTCGTCCCGCAGGTTGACGGCGCTGTAGACGGCTTCCAGCGGGTAGGAGCAGGGGCAGCTGGGCAGGTCCGACAACACTTTGCTCAGGTATTTGTTGAGGAAGTCGCTCTTGCAATTGAGCCACTTCTCACAGCTGTCCACATCTGAGGAAAGGGTACAGGGGGAAGAGAGAAACAGCCGTCAGACAAAACAATATGCTGTTGACAGCTTATTTTGGGTGGTACTAAATCAGGAGCAGGGAATCACAGGCCCAGCGGCTGAATGTGACCCTCTAGGCCAGAGTTTCCCAAATATGGGCCTCCAGCTACTGTTGGACTACAGCTCCCATCATCCCTAGCTACCAGGAGCAGTGGTCAGGGATGATGGGAATTGTAGTCCAAAAAAAATCTGGAGATCCAAGTTGGGGAGCCCTATTCTAGGCTTCCCTGTCCCCTTGGGACTCTTCCCAAGTCACATGCCTCACTGGCCCCCGCTACGTGCCCTCAGCTTGAGCGATTTTGCCTGAGAGGAATTTGTCCCTGAATTGGGGCAATCCCTCTTGCTTGGATGGGTGCAGGATGGAGCAATGTGGGGGTGTGCATAAACCTCTGGAATGTAGCCTACTGCACAAAGGAAGAGACATATCCATTGTCCTGGCCACTTTTGGCAGTATCCACACCCACCTCTGCTTTGGGACATGTGCAGCAGTGGAAAACAGTCCCTGGAAGGAGGCAATGCTTTTCTCAGGCTGAAAAAGGTTCCCCATAGCAATGTCCTCCCCCACCCGCCTCCCAGCCCTCATTCCAGACAGATCCTTTAAATGAGAGGTGGGGGTCCACATTCTCTCTAATGGCTCTGCCCCTTCGATCCAGAGCAGCACAAAGCTTGGAAAAGGCAGCCCAGGGAGAGAAGCAGTGTGCTTTCGAAATGTGGCCTTAACCTGGGAAGGGAAAGGTGCCCCCTCTGCCTAGGCAGGAGCAAGTGAACACTTCAAAAGTGCAGGCCGTGTGTGACAGAGAGAGAGAGAGAGAGAGAGAGAAAGTGAGCGAGAGAATACAGCTGTGTGCATAAGAAAGTGAGACAACCTTAAGATTATGATCAACTCACTCGCTCAGTTACTTGTGCAATTTCTTAGCGTAGCAATGCTCATTTGGAATTTACTGACCTGAGTTTAGGATCTCTGTGGCATTCTCAGCTTCAAATGGTGTCTCTTCTGTGGCAAGAGGCAACTCCCCATCTGCTCCTTGAGGGAAGCACGGAAGCAAAAGGGTCAGGGGGGAACCACATGCCACTTAAAAGGTGTTACAGGAGCTGGGCTTCAATCTCCAACTCTGTATTTCCTGTCCACAACTCCCAGGCCAAAATGTGACACAGACAGACACACACATACAGGCCCAAAGTTTGCCTTTGACCCACAACACTCTGAGTGGCCTTTCAGTTGATGGCCTTTATATATCAAATGTGTCAGAGAAAAGAAAGGAGTTACTGAAATGATTATCAGGATGGGGAAAAAATGGTTTTCTGAAAGCAAGAATGGATAACCTGTGGCCGTTTTAGTTATTGCTGAACAACAACTCCCATCATGCCTGACTGCGAATGCTGGCTGGGGCTGATGGGACCTGAAGTCCAACAATATTTGGAGAGCCACCATTAATCTGAAACCAATTCCTCATGGAGAGGGACATCCCTTTTCACAAAGTTCTTCAACAGTGAAATATACTCGGAGTCGAGAGTAGGACCAATCAGACTGCTGCATTCTGAATCCTATTGTTCTAGAACCAATCTGACTGCAGCATTTTGGATCTGATTCAACTCAGTACATAACAAGCAGCATTTGCATTTCTTGCGAGCAATGTAAAATAAGAGACAAGGTTGCACATAACCAGTGATTTCAGCGACAGTACTCACCAGTACAGAGTACCTGCACCTCTTTTATTGCAGCCGATGGCAGCCATTTTATGCTGGCAGCCGCAGCACTTTTATCAACACATGAGAGCAATGTATACTGTACAACAATTGTCCTGTTTGAGAAACGCCTTCCATTTGTGCAGCAAAACGTCCTTTCCCTCTCCTCTCCCCACACTCCCCAAATCTGCTCCAGAGGGCTGGAGGGACCCCATGAGCAGATTTAAGGCACAGGCCACAGAGCAGGGAAGGAGAGGGAAAAGACACTCCTTTGCACAAGTGGAAATCATTGCACAAATGGAACATACAACCATGAGAAGAAGAATGGTGTTCTCAGCACCTGAGATGTCAGAATGGAAATGACCTTTTGCCAGCGAGTCAGACCACAAGCATCCCTATTGGAAACTCACCCCAGTCCTCTTGGGAAGTTTGAAAAGGGATCCTCTCAAAATAGAGGGGCCACTCTCTTTACAGCTGAGAAAGCTGCAGTTAACTGCAGGAGCTTTGAAGAGAGAACAAGAGGCAGACAAGAAAACAAGGCAGAGGTGGAAGGAGAAAAGGCATACCAGGACAGTGGTGCAGGTCACAGGTCCTCGACTCCGTCGCAGTGCATGCGTAGCCACAAGACCGGGTTCTTTTCTGGTTGCCAGTGCCACAGGTTACAGTGCACGGAGACCAAGGGCTCCACTCCTCTTCATCTTCATAGTCTGGAGAACATAAGAAAAAGGTCTCTCTCTCACACATTTCTCCCCTACCACCCAGCAGCCTAGATCTCTCACCCAAACCTATATTGTGCAGCTAGCAATCCAGCGGAGGAGACTCGCGTGTGCCACCTCACCTGCTTTTCCTCCCAGGCACTCCGCTCCACTTTTAAATGAAAGCTGTGATTCCCAGAATTTTGCACATTGTTCTGGTTTTGGCCATACAGTGCCTAAAATTTCAAGGGTTACCCTACCTAACAGCTCAAGATCTTTTTGGCCTGATTTGCAGTCACTTCATAGGTTATATTTTCCATTTCATGTTGCAAAATGCACGCACATTATGCAATATGAATGGCATAGCAAAAGTGTTTTTCCAATATACACAATTGTCACTTTGATGTATCTACAATGGAAAAAGGGGACATGCAAATCTTCCTCCACTCACTCACACACACACACACACACACACACACACACACACACACACTCTGCATAATGAGTTAATATCACCTAAAGCAGACCTTGCCCACCAACTTCACAAATGGATTTAAATTAGGAATTCTCAAACATATGTACAGGAGAGAAAGCACAAATATGGAAGGATGCTTACTGGGATTGCTGGAATAATGCAGGCATTTCAGTTGGATACACCCCAGATTTCCCCATAACAAATCAACTGGACCACTCATCTTAACTGGAGAGGAACAGAGGAGATAATGAACTGAAAAGACCCTCTTGCTCTCTCCGGAAAATGCTCTCCTGCCCCTTAACAGTCAATGAGTTAACGCAGCTCTGTAGACCTATCAAGGGCAGGAAAGGGAGCCTCACCGTAATTATACTTCTCTTTGAAGATCCAGTTTTTCTGATGGGGCCACCGCTGGTCCCAGTCACCTCCCACTCCACTCAGCACCGTTTCTTCCTCATCGTACTCTGAAGTGTAGTCTTCCTCCTCCTCTTCGTCATCGTCTTCTTCTTCCCCCCTGCTCCTTATGTCCAAATTTTCCCCTTCCTCCCCTTCCTCCATGGGGTCCGTGTACTCCCAGAAAAGTGGCCAGAAGAGGTCTTTGTGGGACAGCCACTCAGAGGAGGTCAGAGACCAGTCATTGCTAGTTTCCTTCAGCAGGTCCATCTCCATCTCAGCCTGAGGATCATCCACGACCTCAATGGTCACCTGCAAGTAATGGCACTGGGTAAGAGGGTTTATGGGGCACCACCACTAAAGCATTGTGGGGTTCTTTTAAGAGCAACAGTACATCCTACATTCATGTATTTGCCCATTTTAGCTTTCACCACTTTAGTGCTGACCAAGACACTCACTCTTAAAGCTCTCCCTTACCCTGCTTTCTCAATGTCCAATAATTCTCCATGGAGCCCCATTATCAATCCAGTTAGGTCATGTCCCAAACCCTGCTTGCAAAACTGCTTTTCTACTTAAGTGCATATAAGAAGCCACTAAGGATACTAAAGAAAGCTGTTTTCAAAAGTCACACACTGCATGGCGCAAGTGTCTGTGACCATTTAACAGGGCAGGGGAGGGCAAGGTGGAAGTAGTTCTACCACTGTAAGCAAGAGTATATGCATGCTTATTCAGAAGTAAGTCACATGTAAGCTCTGTAGAGCCACATCAAAAGTAAGTGTGCTTAGGCCTGCAGCGCAAGATGAAGTTACCACTTTACAATAGGATCGTAGCGACTTTGCAAAGTACTGAACAAGACAAAGAAGCATATTGTGCTCATGGAGATTATGTAGGAAATTTGCAGTCATACCAACAGTGCTACTTAGTGTGTGAAGGGGTTAAGGACCATGGAGTCCTAAATTACTAGAGTCACATCCCCTCTTCTCCAAGGAGAGAGGAAGGAAGGCCTGCTTCCTGTTCCTTTTTCTCTCTGCCACGCTGCACGGGTATGGCTCAACTTTACTCTGTCACATATATGTATCTGAGGCTGCTCTTGCTGTATATTTCTCAACTAAGAATATTTACTTGCATTTTATCGTTTTTACTAAGGAAAATGCAAGTCTTGAGACCTAGTAACTGTAAGTAAATAATTTTTAAACTTACCTTGCAGTCTGTTTTATTGAAAAAAGGGGGGGGGAGGGTCAGCTGCCTTAAGGAGCTGGAATGCCCAAAGGAGTGTCTCCACCCGCATCGCTCAGCCCGGACATTGAGGTCCTCATCCGAGGTTCTTCAGCTGGTTCCCTCACTGCGAGAAGTGAAGTTACAGGGAACCAGGCAGAGGGCCTTCTCAGTAGTGCCACCCTCCTTGGGGAATGCCCTCCTTTCAGATATCAGCAAGATAAAGAATTACACAACTTTTAGAAGACATCTGAAGGCAGTCCTGTATTGGGAGGTTTTAAACACTTGATGTTTTTATTATGTTTTTAGATATGCTGTAAGCCGCCCGAGTGGCTGGGTAAATCTAGCCAGATGGGCAGGGTGTAAATAAAATAATAATAAAATAATAGTAATTATTATTATTATTATTATTATTATTATTATTATTATTATTATTATTATTATTTAATTGATTGGTTAAAAAGAAGATAAAAAACCTATTCCTATGCTTCAGTTAAATCTGCCTTACAATGAGATTTAAACTCTGCTATTGGGGCTCTCTATGCACAAGCTCTGCATTTCAAAAACAAGTACAAGCCGTTTTTCTTTGTGTTAAACCAATGGCGTTTGTTGCTCTGCCAAACCACACCCAGTGGTGTGAATGAAATTTAGTGTGACATGGCAGTATATCGATCGAAAGGCGACCGTTCCATAATGCAACAGGTAACGCAGAACAAAAGAAGCGTTAGAAACTGGGACAGAAGTGCTAGCGTTATAGCTAGGAAAACTAATGCAATAATCCTCATGTTTGAAGGCCCCTCTTTTGATTTTAGTCTTTTTTGCATCAAACCCCTGAGACATGGGCATGCAGAAAGGCATTCTTAGCAGCTGTATCTGCAACTATGGAATCTCCCTCCCTCCCTCTTCTGTCCATGCTCCAGGAGTCCAAGTCAAGACCAACTACCCCAAAGCACGGGTCAGTTCTACGTGAACTACAGATGGTGCCACTTTTTGGTTTTTTGGTTTTGTTTTTTTGTTTGTTTGTTCTGAGTCTAACCAATACAGCCCTAAGCCCATTGGCCTACCTGTATATTTGGATTCTGGGCACTCAGGTCCACGTTGGCTAAGCCTGGCAGGTTCTTCAAGTCCAGCACAAAGGGCGTGCTCTCCTCCTGGGTTGCGCCACCCGGCTGGAGCGATGCCAACTGGTTCCTTGCAGGATGTTGCAGTGGCCAGCGGCGTTTCTGCCTGTGTGGCATGGCCCGTCCATTTCGCCTCAGGTTCCGGACCTTATTAGACTGCGGCATTTCGTCTTCTTTGATTGAAGCCGTATCGGACGAAGTGGAGATCTGGCAACAAGAGGCAGCAATAGAAGCATCATCAGAACCACTCTCCATTGCCTCATGAAAACTGAGATCTAGCTGCTTTCTTTTTCTCACACCAGGGGCACTAGGCATGTCAGCAACTTGCCCCATTGGATTAATGAGCTGCGAATGGGCCAGAATACTGGTCTGAGATATCAAACACACCATATTTAAGCATGCACATTCCTATACCTTGGGCTTACTTTGAACACCTACAGATAATTATGCTGGTGCATCTCACCTTGTTTTTGATCAGTCCTCCATGGCTCTTCAAAGAAGTGGGACTAGCTCAAGGTCACCCAGCAGCTGCATGTGGAGGAGCGGGGATTCGAACCCAGTTCACCAGATTACAAGTCCACTGCTCTTAACCACTACACCACACTGGCCAATTATTGGTTCTGGCATTGCCTTTCAACTAATAAACCTCTTACAACATAAGTAAACACTTGCATTGGAGTTAACCTAGAATTATTATTTTTTAGAAATTCACGACGGGATCGCCCAGCTTTGAAAAACAAGGCCAATAAGCAGCTGAAGGGGCCTGAGCATCATGGTGGTAAGAGTAAGTAGGGGGCAGGATTAACACTTCCTACCTTGTGCCATTTTCCTTGACAAAAACAGCCTACAACAAGCTATACACCTTGCTATAGTTACGTGTAGGCTTTTCCTAACGAGGAAACAGCAGCAGGGGAGTGGGGAGTTGTATCTGCATCCAGAATATGGTATGGCCAAAAAGGGGCTAACTCCCCCCAACCCCTGCTCCCATACCTGGTCCACATGCTCCATAGCACTCAGCATATCTGGACAGAACTGGCAAAGACTGGAACCCTAGAGAGATGCTGCCAGCCAGTGTAAACAGCACAGAGCTAGACTGACTCCATGATCTGAGCCTAAGGTACATTCCTGTGTTTGTATGTTGTGTCTAGTTTGCTGACTTCTATCATGTCACCTTCACTCTGATCTAAAAAGTACCAAACACTGCAACCTCCTCTATAATGGAGCAAGCTGACATGGCTGTAAGTTTCAGAGTGGCGAAGAAACCAAGGCCCTAATGTATTCCTCCGCCACACTGTTTGCACAAACCAACTGCTGTTCCTTTTCATGCATTCTGCATCCTTCCATAATAATGAAATTGCCACACTGGTACAAACCCCCCCCCCCAATCCTAACCTCATTTTTGAAAAAATAATAATAAACGTATGAATTGGCAACAGCCTAGCAAATCCCTAGAAAAGATCTTCCTGTGCTCTAGGTACTTTAAACTCTTCACCAAGGAACTTCCAACTGTTCCCTCGTGCATCCTGCAGCCAGGAGCTATTTCCCAACGTGCTGGCCGAGTTCTCTGAGCCTGTTCCCTGTGTGCTTACTTCCTTTCACGGCAGGAGCCCAGAATGTAACTGCAAGATTAGGGGAAACAGGGATGCTCGCCTCCCCATATGGGATACGGAAGGGCACTATTACCTGCAATTAGGGCTTGATGGCTTGGGAAGGACTCTTCCCCCTCCATCCCACTTTCATCCTGGTCGCTGGAGCACTTCAAAGGGAACTGGGGCTGGTCCTGACTCACATGAGCGCACACACAAGGCATCATCAATGGATTTACAAGGCCTGCACATCAAAGGACCGAAGCCTGTCTTCCCCTCCCACAGTGAAAGGAAGAGAAAGCAGCGGGGAGATTGTTGGTCTCTTGGCTGTTTTATTTAGGAGAGGGGCTAAGCAGTGACAAAAGGGCTGCAGTAACATCTGCCTCCCCCCTTTCATATACAAGGCTGAGGAAAGTGTGATCATACTAGACTGCTGGGATCGGGCCTTGTCTCTTGGATCTTTACCCCAGGGCAATAAGAACAGTTGAGAACTGATGAGAACAGTTGCAAGATTTGCCATTTTTGACTAAGTTAACTGGTCCAAGACATTTTGCTGCCTGAGGCTGCCTGGACAAGATGATGCCCCCTCCTGCCCAACGTACAGAATCCAACTGGGCTGGGCAAATTGAACCTTACTTCAACATGGGCAGTGGGACAACATCCTCCACTCTACCTGAAGGCAGCAGGATACCTTAGGTGGCTCAGAGCAGGTTAGCTTAAGGGATTTGGGAGGAACAGGGGTGAGCAAGCGGCTGTTACTATCTACGGCATCTGCCACCTGATGTAGCTGCCTCACCCTGCCTTATGGTTGAGTCAGTCCTGCTGGTCAAAGAGAATATGAGAGAGGGAGAGAGAGAGAGAGAGAGAGAGAGAGACAGACAGACAGACAGACATGCTACATCCATGGGCTTCAATTAAACTAAAGAGCTGTAAAGCCGCTAAAACAAAGATGCATGAAAAGTAGTATTAAGATGCATAAAACTTGAATGCAGCCTTGAAAGAAGACCTACATGCTGCTAGCTTTCAAAAATTGTCCCTAATACAACTGAACTATTGTTTGTGACACACCAATAGCCTGGAAGAAACAAAACATGCAGAAACAACACTCTTAGGAAACAGAACCCTTGCTTGGTCACCTAAAAACAATTCTTACTCATCGACACATGGCTATCTTCATACCTGGTAAGAGGAACCATCATCTTTACGAATCATAGCAGCACTATTTTTTTCCATGACAGCAAAATATTTCTTCTTGCGATGCTCCCTTATCCATCTCCCGTCAGCCTTCTGAAGGACTTTGGCTCCCTGGAAAGCCAAATGCACGCTGCCCAAATGCTTCTGTGCCTCTTCCTGCAATCCTTCACCTTTCTTGTGAAATCTTTGGCATAACCTCCTTGCCACAGCTGCAGGTATGGTGAACCTTTAGCACTCCAGATGTTGCTGGACTCCCAACTCCCACCCGTTAGGGATGAAGGGAGTTGTAGTCCCACAACATTAGGATGGTCTGACTGCATATAAACCAAATGAAATAATGCATATTCCTTCCTTGTGTGAACATTTCTACAGCCTTGGAATAGAGACCAGTCACACCAAATCTTTGTCAAGTACTATGTATGTAAGCTCTACTTAGGCGTTCAGTCTGTACATGGGATTTTTGTTGTGCAAGGGACAGCTGTCTCTTCCTGGGTTCACCACTACCAAATACCTCCCACGGGTTCTGTACTCAGGGTTCTAAAATGGTAAGGAGGCTCTGCAAGTACAGGAAGTGACCTGCTGCAGACCTTTGCCCTTTGATATGTGGCATGCTGGGGCAGAAAAGGGGTCCTCAGGACATGCTGGATTCTCAGGTGTGAAAACAACAGGAAGGAGTCGTATTGTTCCATTCTGTTCATTTTGGTGCAATAGCTTCTGATTCCACTCCCTGTGATGAGCAAGAGCGTCACAAAAGAGAACGAACATGATCCTGGGGTGGAAAGAATTCGTCTCGGAGGAAAGGGTTCTCTGACGATAACGTATCAGGTTGGAGGCATGGTCACAAAGGGCTGAAATAGTGGTCACTCTGCAGAGGGATGCCACGTTCACCTCACGATACTTGCCAGCATGTAAATGTGATGCCTCAAAACTTGATAGACAATGTCTACATGGCTGACTCCTAAAGGAGCCTCTCCACCCCCACCGCTCAGCCTGGACACTGAGGTCCAGCTCCAAGGGTCTTCTGACGTTCCCCTCACTGCGAGAAGCGAAGTTACAGGGAACAAGGCAGAGGGCCTTCTCCGTAGTGGCACCCGCCCTGTGAAACTCCCTCCCACCAGATGTCAAGGAGGTAAAGAACTACACAACTTTCAAAGACATCTGAAGGCAGGCCTGTATTGGGAAGGTTTTTTATATTTAATGTTTGCTGTTCTTTGATTATGTTGGAAGTTTCCCAGAGTGGCTGGGGCAACCCAGTCAGATGAGCAGGGAATAAATAAAATTACTATTATTACTATTTGATTTAAGTCAGTGGCAGCCACCATGGTGCCTGGCAGACGTTGCTGAACTACAGCTCCCATCAGTCCTGATAAAACCAAAAATCTCTCCAGCCCTAGATAAGAAGCAGGTCCTTGGTGTGTCACTACTAAGTTGGCACTGTGCCCTTTTCGCCTTTAACTGGATTAATACAGTTCTGACCAACCACTGAGAACAGACCTTTCGGTGACTGGCCATCAAAAGGCCTCAATATTACTGTTAATTGTTTTGATCCAGGAGGCAGCTCCATACCCTCCACTGACCTTAGGAGCGGAAATGCTGCCCCCACGAGCTCTGTTCACACTTTCCGCCCTAGAACTTCTGATCTACACCATCCGAACAGACTAAAACATGGTTTTATTTCTTAAAATATAGCAGTGGTATGATCCACTAACTACTTTGGAGATGGGGCGCGTGGCCTTAAAACCACAGTGGAAAAAAATCTACTGGAAGCTCACTGCAAGAGTAGCAGCAAAAGGGAAGGATTCAACATGGCCCATGGGGAGCCAGACCTACAGAGAACACTAAGAAGTGAGTCCCTTGTGTGCCAGAAATTGAGAAGCACATTGACTAAATTCAAATATTTATTCACGCTACTTAACCAAATAGAATGCCCCCCCAACCTCTCTACATCATCAAACTTCAAAGTCCACAACAAGAAACCCCAGGTGTTGAAAGCTGAAGCCGGATTCTTTGATAAATAAAGTGGGGTTTCATAGAAAGTAGAATTTTCATAGAATTGTAGAGTTGGAAGGGACCCCAAGGGTCATTTAGTCCGTGACATATTTGTTTATCGAAAGCTTTTTCAAACCTATCTTTCCAATAAAAATGCTCAAGGAGGTTCACAATGTAATAGAATAATATGGAATAGTAAGTTTGTTTGTGCAGCACAATGCTACACCTATTTATTTGAAAGTCAACTCTCTCTTTTTTTCTATAATTTTTATTAATTTTTCTGTTCTACGTTTTAGAATATTCATTTAAGCAACCTTAAAATATCAATGACTTCCCTTCTTCTCTTTCCATGGTTCATTTTGCATAACGTAAATCCCTGCATACTTACATAAACTAAACCATTCAGTATTCCATTATTACATCCATCAAAACTTATTGACACTGTTGAATTTATCTTAATGCTGCCAATGATGTGTACGTTTTCAAGTGTACATAATTTCCCACTATTTTTCAATAAACATTTTCCAGTCTTCTTTAAACATATGTATTCGGAAATCAACTCTCACAGAGTTTGATGAGACTTACTCCCTAGCAAAGAGACTTAGGATTGGTCCGCTGGTATCTGAATTGCTTCATGAAAAGAAGTCCTGAGTATCCAAAGAGACTGGATGTTGAAGTAGACTAGGACTGGAGAGACCCAGGTTAAAACCATGAGAACCTAAGACGAGTCCTGCAGGGTCAAGCCAAGGGCTCATCTAATTCAGCATCCTGTTCTCACAGTGGCCAACCAAATGCCGACAGGAAGCCTGCAAGCAGGACGTGAGTGCAACAGCCCTCTCTCCTCCTGTGATTTCCAGCAACCGACATTCAGAGGCATTTGGCCTCCAACAGTGGGTGTAGAGCACAGCGATTGTGGGTATTAGCCATCAATAGCCTTGTCCCCCTTGAAACTGGCAGCTGCCTACCATGAATGTTGATCTGATAGCAATGTGTTCCCTTGTTCACAGTCGCTTGACTGGGGAACAGCTTTAGTGCAACCAAGAGCAGAAGGCGGCTGATGTTGCCAAGCCCAATGCGATCATCAGTTGCAACGGAGATGTTATAACCATCAAAACAGAGAGCAGTTTAAAGAACACCGAGATTTCCTTCAAACTGGGGGAACAGTTTGATGAGACCACAGCAGATGACAGGAAAGTAAAGAGTATTGTAACATTAGACAATGGGTCGCTCAATCAGTTGCAGAAATGGGATGGCAAAGAGACCACAATAAAAAGAAAAATAGAACATGGAAAGCTGGTTGTGAAGTGTGACGTGAACAACGTTATCAGCACCAGAGTGTAGGAGAAAGCATGAAGATAGACTCCTTCCCCTGTGTGGTTAGTGGGACACAGAAGAGTTAGCTGGTTCGGGATGCAGAGCCCCACAAGGCAGCTGCTCTCTCCAAAGAACTGATATGTTATTGATAGAACCATTCCAAAGAGCCTGTATACAGTATTCAACCTAAACGTATGGTGACTATTCAGTAAAGTGCTTAAAAAAAGAAAAAGCAAGAGCAGCAGCATGACTCACTGCCTCAGCTGATCACACTGCCACCTACAGTTGGAATGGGAGTATAACAGCTAACCCAGGTTCCACAACACTTCCATCTCGGTATCAAGTCCTGGGTGTCACTTAAGTCGAAGGTCACCTTTCCTCTATTTGGTTCTATAGCCAACTGTTCCAGGGCAGAGTCATTTAGATATCTGCCAATGCTGTCTCTTTGTTGTGACTGGAACATGCATTTATCTATGAGGATAACTAAAGTACCCATTCTTGCAACATTTCCTCCTTTGGATGCTTCCTTGATTCTCCATTTCAAGGTCTACCTAGGCATTTTGATGAGCAGGGTGATAAGAGAGTACACTCTAAGTACTAATTTTCTGAGGCCCTGCACTGCCATCCACAGGGATTCAGGGGATGAATCTGCCCTTCTTCCATGTAAAGAGAAGCACCATTGCGTGTCAAAACCCCTCCCCACAAGAAAGAAAGACACAGGACACGATGTTTAAGTTTAATGGGCATGAAATGGCCACAACTTTATTGATTAGAGAATTGAAGGTATTGGCCCTAGGCATTGGCTCCTATCCACTACCCGGCATGGTGACCGGGAAGGGTTAACACAAACCGTGGGGGGCCCTGTTGAAGTACGCCAACTAGGATCCCACGGGTGTCACCGCTTGGGGCGTGCCGGGGGCCCTTACCTACCTAGGTTTCGGACAAGACAACGCCCCTCGGAGTCCTCTACCGGACTACCCTTTCCTTGGGGGAAGGTGATGGCGTTCCTTCCCCCCCATCCATTTGCATAACAATAGAACCCCAGCCAATGCCTAACCGCCACTCGAGCGAAGCTCGCCGCCAATACCTTCAAACCCGTAACCAACTCCTACACCCTGCTATGGAAACCCTGAACCCAAGACCTAATCCCTGCGATGATGTCACCCAACCATAAGTCGTTACCTGCATCAGACAGATGCACGCCATCCCTTCTGTAGAGGGCCTCGTTGCTGAACTGGATATTTGGGTGTCTGATGACGAACCCGCCCAGAGCTGCCACTCTACGTTCAACTGCCCGTTCTAAAACTTTTCTTGCCTTGTTGACTCCCACTGGGCTCACACAATCCCTCCATGTCCGCCTCTCAAGCAACGAGGACCAAATTATTGTGACATGTGGGTATGCTGTTACAAGTTCGGTCAAATCGTCAAAAATGTGCCACCTCAGATCGATCGCCTTGCGATATGCCAGATCATTTTCTCCCAATTGAATCACTAGGGCATCAGGCGGTCCATCAGCCTCAGCCCTCGCCATCACTACTGGTTTGAATTCACTCCAGCGCATCCCTCTACGCGCTATCCAAACCAGCTCCACCCTGGGATGTAAACTCAAATTGCCGCCCAGTCCGGTTCTCAAGGCATGATTCTTGGCCCAGTGCATAATGCTGTGGCCCACCAACCAGTTATTGCTGGTAGTGTCTAGATTTGCTCAGCATTCTAAATTTGCTCAGCAGTCATGGCTTCCGGCGGAAACCAGCAGCCCTCCACTGCCAGCAATCAGCCGGCACCCTCCACAAGTAATGGTAACGCTCAAACAACAGTCTTACCTTGTGACCCTCAAACTTTAGATCAGTTCTTCAGGGTGTTCGAAACTCTTTATAGGCAGTGTAGACCTGGGTCTTCGGCGCTGCCCGCACCAGAGCCATCGCAAGACGTAATACCTGATACTCCCCCCTCCAATCAGGGGCAGTCAGATTCCTCGGCTGCATTGGCAGCCGGTGCCCAGTCGGCTGCATCGGCAGCCGACGGCCGCAAAATGGCACGCCCAGGGATTCCCCCAATTCTCGCGGGGGCCAAGGACAGCCCCCGCGCCTGGGGGAGGGGTTAGACCGCAACCCCCTCTCCTCCCTAGGGTCGGAAATGGCTTTCCCAGAAGATCCTTCTGTAGCTTTCCTATAGTCGTTTAATTGGAGATAACCAAGTCCCATGGAAGATGGGAGGAATGTTGGAGAATTTGGGACAGATAATAGGAAGTATTCATTTTAATAAATAGATAAAAGGAAAGCTGAAGGGTGTTTGAACAAACTGGTTGCATAGTCTGCTAATTCATACAAGGGACCCGGACACCAACAGTATTAAAGAAATTTGGAGGAAGGACTTCAGCAAATAAATATCAGCTGACAAACTTGCTAGTTTGGAGTAAAAAGCCAATGTGCTCAGTGCCATCCCAAATAAGAGAGAATTCTATTGAGCTGGAAGAAATGTGGAACACTTGGATGCCTATTTTCATCACTGGTGGACTTCCCAGTATTAGGTGCATGAGAAAATATCAGCAATTAACGGTGAGGAAATAATATCTGAACTGCTAACAACTGCTTAATCTGTTTGAAGGTCGCAATTCCTGCTTTTTTAGGAGCTAATAATTTATCTGCTGGTGGCTGTGAAAGTGGAAATAATTAGATGGTGGCAGCTGCACTCAGTGGCGTAGCAGGTGTTGCTGGCACCCGGGGCAGGCAAGCCACTGACACCACCATTGTGTCCCCCCAAAAGCCAAACAGGGCTGCGCTACACCACCTGCTTGCCCACCAACTGGTGTGGCCCTTGGCAGGTGAATCCCCACCAATGCCAGCAGAGATGAGATCATGCTGTGGTTGCCCCTTGATGACCTCCCTTCCTCTGCACCTGTTGACTGTGGGCCTGAGCCGCTCTGCCACCTTCACCAGGGTGGGGATCCCCGTGGAAGCCAGTGCCTGTGTGGGGGCACCTGGTTGTGCCCACTCATAATTTTGTGCCTGGGGCCATGGCCTCCCTGCTCCCCCACGCTATGCCACTGACTGCACTGTCAACCAATTGGGGGTTTCTGAGGGAATGGTGAACGGCACTGGCTGAGAAGCTTATGTATTCTCCATGTGTAGCTAGAGGACCTGGAAATGTGAACAACTTTCATAAAACCTGGTATAAATTTACTGAATACAGTAAATTGAGTGAGTGAGTCAGAAACAGAGCATGCACAGATGCCTTGAAAAGTCTTTGCTGATTTAATTAGATGAGAAGGAAAGGCAGTAGGGGTCCTTGAGCGTTTAAATGTTTGGTAATCCACAGCCCTATCGTAACTTAATACTTTCAGACAAAAACAAATGTTCTTCTTGCATTCTACTACAACAAACTCTGCATGGGTTAAAGTAGATATATTCCTGAGAGCCACCCTTTATGTTGCTGACATGTCATGCTGTTTTTGGATTGCTGATTTTGTCCAACTGCAGTTCAAATAATACTTGTTGTGTTTGATGATTAGTAGAATTTCATTGCTGAAGTGTTTATTATATTATTAGAGAGACATATTGCATACCTGTCAACTGCCCCCCCCCAAAAACAGGACATCCTGTCCCATCCCCCCAGAGTAGCGGCCATTTTGGATGTGTCGCTCTTTCTCAATTTCAGGCTGACATCTCGCCCCCCAAAAAATGTTTTTTCACGTCTGCATTTTTTGGCGCTGTGCCCCAAATAAGGGTTTTTTGGGTCAGCAATCTTGTGCAGCGCCCCCCAATGCACATTTTGGTGTGCCATGCCTCCCCCCAAGTGCAGTTTCCATTGTCCACAATCTCACATGAGTTACATGACTCACACAGGATTCCAACCTGGAAGATGGTGTTCTGGATTTGGGCCGCTTCCTGTTGAAGGGTACAATATTGTCGGTCTCCTCCCCTCTCCCTGATTCCAGTGTCTCTCTCCCCCACCTTCCCTGTAGAAATCCCACATCCTTTCCTGCTTCCACTCCCCTGGGACTTGTAGCATCAACATTTCTGGAATTTTTCAACATTACTATGCTCACTAGGGGCAGAAATTGTTGCTTCCCAAAAACGTGCATTAAAAAGGTTTCACAGACATCATCAAGCAGCCTTTGCCTTCCCTGTGTTGCAACAACTTCAGCTGGGAAAGCCCTTTACGGCTGCAAAGGTTAGAAACTGCAGATCGAGTGCTCTCAATTTCCTGTACATGTGCACCCCAGTAACTGAAGAATGTAAGTTACACCACCTGCACACAGTTGCTGGACAGAAAACCAGAAGGGGCGTGTCATGCAAACAGGATTGAAATACAGCTGCGGAGCACAAATTATGCGCTCCAAACAGAGTTGAAAAGGCAGGACATATATCTGAGTGTCAAGTTCCTTGCAGAAACCTCCAGGGGATTCCCCCATCTATACATCCAGGGAGAGAAAGTCGCTAAGCTGTCTCATTTGACAGAGGATAGATTTAAGGAGCAGCTGGCTTGGCCAAGCAATGCAGCCGCAACTCTGTCAAATGGGGTGGAGGGGGAGGAGAGGGAAGGCAGCGAGAAGCAGATGTGAGCTGAAGACATCTGTGCAGCCTCTTATCTTGGGAAAGACGTTACACAGAGGCCTGCACCTGGTGCCCTCTGAGTTATGACACTCCATGTGCCACTGCCTGTTGCCCGGAGAGCACCCCAAAGCCCGCCTGCTCCCTTCCTCCCCACCAGTTGGTCAAGACGGATGATTGCCTAGGCCAGCAGCCTATAAGGGCAGCAGAGCAGCTGGAGATAATTAGCAAAATATGAGCTGGGCCGAGGGTCCTTTTAGCCACGTTTGCTGTGCCGAATTGAACATGCATGGAGGAGTGAATGAATGAGCAAAGAGGAGCCGGAAAGGGCACAGTCACAAACAGTGGTCTCTGCACCTTTCACATTGGAACAGACATGTGCAGGAGTACATTTCAACCACAGTAATTCCTCTTTTGACATCTGTTGTTTCCCCCCTCCCCCTTTAAATTAGGTTGCCATCACTTTTCCGGTCTCTGGGGCTTTGACAAGGGGCATGCAAGACAGAAGTTCAACAAGTGCAATTGGTCTCCCACACTTCACCTCCATGGTGATTATAAATCAGAAAATAAAAAAGTCAAAAGCAACCGGGTTTTTTGCCAGAAGCAGAAGGCGACTAGAAGAAAGCAACATCCAACCAAGAAACATGACTGTCAACAGAACATTTTAAGGTTTGTTGAGAACATCGTGCTGAGCTGCTGTCAGAATTGCACTTCTGTGATGTCACAACTGCCCCAGTCGATGGAGGTCTCTAAAACTGCTCCCACATTTATCTTAGGAATTTCTCCTTTGATTCCTAGTTACTGAGGCTTTAGGTGGGTGAGAAAATCTGCAAAGTACTTTTTGTTGTTGCTTCAGATCAGCTCTTTGTTTTCATTTGACCTCTCATTCATTTCTTCCACCACACTGCAACATAAAACAGCTCGCCTAGGGTGTGGGGAAGGGTTAAGAATATATCAGCTCTTCCAACATGTGCCTCTGAGGGAAACTCTTTGATTCCCCTGATAGAAAAGTCAACAGACTTATTTGTCCAGAGAAACTGGATGAAGTATCTCCATCCCAATGAATCCCATCTCCTCTCAGCTGGCTCCCCGCTGTCTCAGACCTTTCTTGCCCCACCACAAAAGCTGCCCCCCCCCCATTTTGACTAAGATAATTTGTAACTTCTCAAAACAGAAGCTTGCTATCGAAGGATAAAGCACCTTCCTTTGCACAATAAGCCCTCTTCGGCCAGATGCTGTTTCCGTGCATGTTTTGTGCCTGCAAACCCGACCTCAAGCCAAGGACAAAGCAGGGGGCCAGGGCACTTAATTGCTGAAGTAATGAAAAGGTAAAAAAGCACATCTAGAGAAATAGCGACTCCCCCCTGGGTGGGGCAGACATTCCACACACAGAGGCAAAGCCAGCCTCCTCCATGCTCAGCCAAGGCACAAGAGCAGCTCCCCCCCCAAAAAAACCACACACACCCTTGCCCCCACCTGGAGCCATCATTTACCCACTGTCTGTGACAGGACAATTATCTGCTGCCAAGACAAGGACAGACGTCAAGAAGGGAGAGAATGACGCCCGTAGGTCAGGAATAAGCAGCAGGAGACAGATGGGCTCCGGAGAAGGGAATCGCCTGCCTTCATCCCTGGCCACAAAATTGAAGAGAAAATAAACCTTACAGGGACAGTCAGGGCAGGGATGACGCTGAAAGGAACGTGTCCCAGCAGCGGCTCTGATGGGAAGCCTCGTAAAACATCTTTGTCTTATGCCTTCGTCAAAGTTATTCTGTCTGGTGTTAACTTCCAGTAGCTATGGGCGATGCAATGCTCAAGAGGCCTTGGTCCAAAGTGGAACACTCACAACCCCACAACATCAGACTCGGTATAGCATCAGACTCCTCAGTGCCCCGAATGTCACCTTACTCTTCTGTTGGCAAATTATATTGTGAACTGCTGAGAAACACAGTAAATTTAGACCCTGGACTTAATGGAAGGGGCTCCTTATTAGATGGCCCTGAGTTGTTGGTTAGAGCCTGGTGCTGAGAACACCAAGGTTGGAGGTTTATCCTTGTATGGGACAGCTGCATATTCCTGCACTGCAGGGAGTTAGACTACATGATCCTCAGGGCGCCACTGTTCTATGATTCTATGCTTACTCTTCAGTTGTGAAGCACACACAATTCACATTTCTCTTCTTTCCACCCCTTGAATGCCGTTCCATGCTTTGCAACTGCTTCTACAATTCCTGCTCTGCCTGAGCAAAAAGCCAAACAAAAAACAGTTGACTTGGAAAAATACAAAACAGCCTTACTTCAAGTCGGATCATTGGCCCAGCTAGCTCAATAGTGTGGACACTGACGGAGTACATTCGCCTGGAAATGTCAAGGACTGAATCTGGGATCCTTACAAGAAAAGCAGATGTTCTACTGCAGAGCTACAGCCCATTCCTCTATTCTATTGGGAATAAGGACAATTCCATTGTATAAAAGAATAATATATACTTTGCAATAAAATAATAAACAGAGCATCCTGTTACTAGAGCAGAGTATAAATTTAACAGATAAAGAAAACTATTCATGAAATACGTTAGTGTGCACATATAAGGTAGCTTTCTTTCTCTCACACAGACTCCTATGACAAATGTAGCTACCAATCCTAACTACATCCAGACACCGACTGCCTATAAACTGATTAGAACAAATCATAAAAGAAAAAAAAACCCCTGAACCTATGGAATTAATTGCCACAAGATGTTGCAATATGTGCATGATTGGCGTAACAAAAAATTCAATATGCAGAGGTATATGTCAATGGCTATAGCCACCACATTCAGAGCCAATATTACACAATTATATCCACATATGTGGACATAATTGCCCTGGGTATAAATGCGATGTGATCCTTCCAAAGGCAATTTTATCATTCGCTGTCAGAACAGAAAATGCCAAGCTAGACAGGCTTCATCTCCCATGGCAATGTCCCTATCAAACCCAGCAACCCACAAGCAAAGCTCCCAGGTAATCCCACAACCTAGAATGGTTGGTCAGAGAACCAATTATGACACCTTCAAGGAAAGGTAGGCTACAGATGTAATAAAACAAGGCTCAGGTGTTACTGGGACAACCACCACTGAGGAGCGAGGATTGTGCGGGACAGCTACCCTTGAAACAAAGTGCTCTTGGTGCTAAGTACATCGAAAGATGTATGCCATGAAGTCAACAGACATGTGATTGCAAACACACGTGCTAACAGGCAGATACACTTATTAGGGGCCTTTGAATGGCTGCAGCTCCTTTTTTGAGTGCACACTCCTAGGCAATCCTGCATTTGTGTTTGCCCTGAGTAATGTGTGAAATGACCTGTGCAACTCAGCTGCAATTGCAAAAGGGGGGGAAAGAAGTTTCCACTTTCATAATGTTCTATCTCCACGGTTGGAAGCAATGTGCATCTGAAAGCCAGTAGTGGGAATCAGAAGTGGGGAGAGAGCGCTGTTGCACTCAGGTTGAGCTTTGGGGCTTCCCATAAGTATCTGGCTGACCAGAGCGAGATAAGGATGCTGGACAAGATAGACTAGTGTCCTGATTCAGCTGGCTCTGATGTTCCAGAAAAACATTACGAATGCAGCGATGCAGTTATTATTTCCTAGGCATAATCCTGCTGATGCCATCCTTGGTGCAACAAGAGGATGCTTTCAACAGAATGGCAAAAACAGTAACCACTCCAGCCTCCAATGCTTCACCTAACTGGTATCAATTATTTCAGAATGTAGCCAAGGCCATCAGCAAGAATGACATCTGCCTATGGAGATGAAGGCTGCACCCAAAGCCATAAAGTTAGTACTATTTATTTACACAGTTAGAGGAGATAGAAACTTATTGTCTAGAGCAAGGGGCCATCTGTGTAAGCGCCGGACTTTAACCCAAGTGCTCCCTGCTGAATTTTGGGAATTCACACTGAAGCTCACATTTACATTTAAGAGACAATGCTTTGCCACATTGCTCTCAAGAAATGCTGTACTTGCTGGTGTGCTTTCACTTTTAAAACTGACCAGATTCCGAAGCAGCCTTTTGGGTTTGAGCAAATGCTTAAAGTTAGAAGTACAGTGGCCCTGTGAGTCTCAAACACCACATAAGATCACAACCTGCTGCTCCATGTTCCAGCTCCATGCTTGCTTGGTTATGTAGTGACTGCTGATTTGAAAACCTCCCACTTTTACTAGAAACGATGAGGGTGAGAAAATCCATCACCTTATCCAGCTTTCGGAGATTGTGGCGGGAAAAAATGTTAACGGAACACTAAACTGTGTAGTGTTGACTATATGGACAATGTACAAAACTGGTTGTGCAAATGTAATTTGGATCAATAAAGGGGGGGGGGAGGCATCACGTCTATCATTTTAGTGACTACCTGCCTTCAGATCACAGAAGTCAGCACTGACCTGGGTTTAAAGACCCTGGACCCTGGAGTCTATTGGCTGTCAAGAGACGAAGGGGAGTCAAGCTGGAGTAACAATGTCATCTAAGTAAGGCCCTCCTACTCTCCAAGGGGCAATGCATTGCTTCCACTCACCTCTACCAATTTATAGTTCCTTTCCTTCGGACTGTGGTTGCGCTGTTTCCTCAAGGGCAGCCCTTTCGCCGCATCGAGGCAAGTCGTCAGAAACACGAAGCTAAGGATAAGCACAATTTTCCCTCCGATCTTAGACATCTCTTCCTCCCAACTCCACCGCGCCTCCTTGCCAAGCACACACACTACTCACAAGGCGGGCAGCGCGCACCAATAATCCAACCTCGCCGGTCTCGCAAGAAACCAACCAACCAACCCAGACCCTGAAGGAGGAGAACGGAGAAGGAGAAGACAGATGAGAAAAAAACGAAAAAAAAACCACCAAGCGAGAGCAATCCTTTTTTCAGGCTTCTGCTTCGAGACTGTGTCTCTGGAAAGGTCCAGAGAAGCAGAGTAGCTCCAGAGTGGGCGCGAGAGAAAAGATTAGGAGAGGGAAGGACTGACTCTCTCTCTCCCCTCTCCTACACGCGCACGCACGGCGCCCCCCCTCCGCGGCTCGCGTTTCCACTGTCCCTCTGATCTCTCTTGCAGTTTGCTGAGCACGTTTTAATTTACTCGCCCTTGCTGGTGGTGGCCGGGCCAATGATGCTGGAGAGTAACTAGGGAGAAAGCGAGGAGGAGGAGGAGGAGGACCCGAGATGTGGAAGAGAGGAGAGCCGACGGGGAGTGTGTGTGAGGGGGGGATTCCCTTCTTTCACTCGCGGTCCCCCCTTTCGATAATCCTTTGCGCAATCCGGCGTCTCCTCCTTCCGCGCCCGGTCCCCGGAGTCCCTTGAAAGAACTCCGGAGCGCGCGGCGCGCTGATCCTGCCGAGCCGCTCCCCTCCTTCCGCCAGGGGCCACAAACCGCTGCCTTTGGCGCCGCGGGAAAGAGTCGTCCTCCCTTCCGCCGAGCTCCCGCTTCCAGTCTCCGCCGCCGGCTCCATGCACCCGGGATCCTCTCGGCGACGTTGGCGCTGTCGTCGCCGCCACCTCAGCCCCGAACGGGAGGAGCCCGAGTCCCGCCGCTTCCCCTTCCCGCCGCTCGGCGCCGCTTCGCCTCAGCCAGCCGCTCCTCGGCCCGCAGCCGCCGCCGCATGTCCCAGGTTACCTCGGCTGCGGCTGGCGTCGCGGCAAAGGGCTCCGCTCGGGCCGCGGACGAGGCGCCTCTCGTGGAGCTGGCATTTTGCGGGGCGCGCTCGCTTGCTCTCCGCCCCCCGCCCGGCTCCGCAGGCGAAGGACTCTTTGTTCTGAAAGCGCCCGGCTCTTTCTCTCGGCGGCTCTTCGCAAAGTTTCCCCGGGGGCCGAGGCGTCCCTTCGACGCCCGAAGTTGCGGCTCCTCCGGCACGAGGCGCTTTGCCCCCGGCCCAGAGCTCTGCGAGACAACCCAGGTCCCCTTTGCTCAGCTGCTGCCGCCACCCGTCCTTCTTTCCCTGCGCAGACTCGTGCCAAGTGCCGGCCGCCCCTCGGCTCAGCTCCCTTTCATCTTGCCCGCCGCCCCTTTCTTCGCCAACGGCCTCTTCCTCCTCCTCCCGCCGAGATCAGACGGGCTCCGGGGCGCGGATCTGCCCCCTCTCGGATTTGGCAGCGCGCTCGCAGTCTCCTCCTCCCGAGCCGGGCTTGCCTCTGCAGCTCTTTGCCCTTCCTACCGGGAAGGAATCTTCCGCACTCGCCCCGCGGCTTTCCTCCGACGCGCCTGCAGGATTCCTCCCCGCAGGCCGAATGAATGAATGAGCGGCCCGAGGGAAAGGAAGCGAAGCGCGGACTGCCAGCGCGCGCGGGCGCAGAAACCGGCATGTTCTTCGTATCTGTATTGCAGGGAGATAGGGAAAGACATGAAGAAGGCATGCTGTTTAGGAGCAACACCGCGCGGGGTGGTTGTTTCTGAGGGGAGGGGGGAACCCTGGTGTCTCTTAAGGCGGGTGCTTGGACGGGCCCGTTGTTTGTTTGTTTTTGCCTGGGGCTGATGGGAATTGTAGTCCAGACCAGCTGCAGGGCACCTGGTTAAAGGAAGGCCGTCTCTTTCTTTTTCCAGTGGTAAAACAAGTTGCCTGTTAGGCTGCCTTGAATCGAGCTATCCATGATCCAGCCGAAAAGTTTGGAAATCTTCACTGTCTTCATCGTATGTCTCACATAGTAAAGGTAAAGGGACCCCTGACCATTAGGTCCAGTCATGGCCGACTCTGGGGTTGAGGCGCTCATCCCGCTTTATTGGCCGAGGGAGCCGGCGTACAGCTTCCAGGTCATGTGGCCAGCATGACTAAGCCGCATCTGGCGAAACAGAGCAGTGCACGGAACCGCCGTTTACCTTCCCACCGGAGCGGTACCTATTTATCTACTTGCACTTTGATGTGCTTTCGAACTGCTAGGTTGGCAGGAGCTGGGACTGAGCAACGGGAGCTCACCCCGTCACGGGGATTCGAACCGCCGACCTTCTGATCGGCAAGCCCTAGGCTCTGTGGTTTAACCTACAGCGCCACCCGCATTCCTTGCACCTATTCCTCACTTGAGCAACCTTCCCGCTCCACTTCTCCTCTTCGCCGGTGGGTCAGTATTTACCTTCTTGGTAGTATTGCCATGGTGCATCTGCCCCAGTGAAATTGAATGCCTTCACCTGCCCCAGCTGCAACCAAACGTCTCTTGCTTCTCTCCAACCACAGCAGGCACTGTAACTCTCCAACAGTTTTTACTTCAACCCCAATGGCATACTCTTTCATTGTCTCTAGAGAGAGAGACTGACAGATGCCAGCAACGGTGGTATTACCACACTAAAGGCCACCTATAAACAACAGGATTTGTAACTGGAACAAGTAGCCACACAGCAAGGTATTGGCTTCTTAAACTTTTATTCTAGTGAGGCTTCCTAATTAAGACAGAATAAACAGTGGTGTAGCGTGGGTTGTCAGCACTCGGGGCAAGGCAAGTAATTTGTGCCCCCTAACCCGTGGATTTGCGCCCCCTAACCCCCAGATGTTGCGCCCGGTGCGGCCGGACCCCCCTGCACCCCCCACGCTACGCCACTGAGAATAAATAAAAGTTGAAGAGCATTGGTGCACTCACATCCGGCTCGTGGGCTTCTCATAGGCATCTGGTTAGCCAACAGATGCTGAACTAAGATGGGTTTTTGGCCTGATGCAACAGGGCTCTTCATATAAGCTTCCTGAACCGGACAAAACTAAACATTAAGAAATAAAATAGGAAAGCAACATAACCATGGCAAAAGATTATTGTCCTAGGGACAAACCACACCGCAAGCCAAGGGGCATGCACTCCTGTTAAAATATATACACAAAATATAGCAAGGGGAGTCCTGTAAGAGCTTGGTTCAACCTAATCATTTTACCAGTGTTTCTCTTCACGTTTTAAGAATCATGCACCCACAGGGCAAGGGTGTTCTTGCACAGGACCTGAAAAACCTGTTTAAACTACTTTTTAAGGGTAAAAAGGGAGCAGACAAACCTGTGCAGGAGGAATAGCCCATTTCTTTGGGGTCAAAAGCCTACTTTGGCACAGGCATGGAACCATGTCAATGCTCAGAAGGCTTCGCAGGTGCAAGGCATGGACGTGTAGGTGCAAAGCCATACAAAAACAGAAGCCACCCAGTGGTGGAGGGTGGTAATGTACCCTTACTGTAAGAAACCCAAGATGCATCACTGCCAAGGATTCTGGTTTGCAGGCTGGAGCGAACCTGTATCACATATGCTTAATTGTAAAGGTTATATTATGTTAATCAACAAAAGGGTACTAGGGAGACTTGTAACTTTCCGCCAGCCATTCCCAGTAAAAAGAAAACAAGAGCCCGTCCCACCCTGATCCCTCAGCTTTCACCTTATCCCAAGCAAACCTCTCCAAGTCAGTGGATGCTAGTCAATGGTCCACAGCAGAGGTTCACAAGCTTATTTGGAAACCCAGTCAGATGGGCGGGGTATAAATAATAAATTATTATTACTGCCCCCTTTTCAGGAAAAAAACCTCAGTGCCCCCCCCCCTGGAAATCTACCTTCTTTAAGCAAACAGAAAGTTGCAGTGACAAATCTGCCTTCTTTTATATACAGTGGTACCTTGGGTTAAGTACTTAATTCGTTCCGGAGGTCTGTTCTAACCTGAAACTGTTCTTAACCTGAAGCACCACTTTAGTTAATGGGGCCTCCTGCTGCTGCCGCGCCGCCGGAGCACGATTTCTGTTCTCATCCTGAAGCAAAAGTTCTTAACCCGAAGCACTATTTCTGGGTTAGCGGAGTCTGTAACCTGAAGCGTATGTAACCTGAAGCGTATGTAACCCGAGGTACCACTGTATCTATATTTCTGCCTATGTCTTACAAGAAAGGTATTGTAAAAACCCACGGGGCGGACCGAAGTGAAGCCTGCCGGCTCAGTCTGATCCACCCCAGGGCCACAGCATGCCTGCCATTGGCCAAATAAGCAGGCCAGCAGCAATCCACTTCCCAGGCCTGACTGAAGCCTGGGAAAACCCCTCATCTCCAGCACGACATTAGGATCCAGGGGAGGTGACGTCACCATCCTGCAAGTGTTGTTACACAACAGATGAAATATGTATGAATGGTTTTTCAAAATTTTATTCTCTTTATGCTTCCACTGCCCTTATTTTTATTCAATGCTCCACAATTGCAACCAAGGCTATTACTGCCCTCCTGGATTGTTCCAGCACCCCCAGGGTGTATATGTCAAGCATATACAGTACTCCTGATAACTTCCAAGAGCGACACACTGCTCTCACAACGGCCACGTAATGTTCACTCCACACTTGCAAGCAATTCACCCTTCATTGTGGCAGCATGTAGACTTGGGAACTCCCTGCCCACTGATATTAGGCAGGCCTACCTTCACCTAGGCAGGCCTACCTTCACGCAGGTGGCACTGTGGGTTAAAGGTCAGTGGTTCAAATCCCCGTGACGGGGTGAGCTCCCGTTGCTCGATCCCTGCTCCTGCCAACCTAGCAGTTTGAAGCACGTCAAAGTGCAAATAGATAAATAGGTACTGCTCCAGCGGGAAGGTTAACAGCGTTTCCGTGCGCTGCTCTGGTTTGCCAGAAGCAGCTTAGTCATGCTGGCCACAGCATGTACGCTGTACGCCGGCTCCCTTGGCGAATAAAGCGAGATGAGCGCCGCAACCCCAGAGTCGGCCACGACTGGACCTAATGATCAGGGGTCCCTTTACCTTTACCTTCACCATATTGTTTTTGATGCCTGCTAAAAATTGTTCTTGTGCTGACCTGTTTTTAATGTTGGCTTTCATTGTTGCTTTTTAAAGATTCAAAATTGTTCTATTATGCAAACCATTTAGAGGTTGCTGTCAACTAACCTGTATTTAAATAAACTTCGTTAAATAAAATGCTCACACAGAATATTGGTGAATTCTTTATTAAGCAGAACATAGCTAGATTTTGTCAAACAGTTTCTCTCCGCTTAACATGCATTGTTACTTAAAAGCCAATGTAGGATCTGCTTCTCTTCTTCCTCCCTACCCACATGGTACCCAACTTCGTGTTAATTGTTCGAGGTGTAAAAAAAGTCATGTCTGGAAGGGAAGTATTTTGGGGGGAGGTAATTAAAAATGTCATTTAAAATTTAATATCTACAAAAAAATCTAGGCTATATGTACATTATTACCAACAGAGGCATAGGAGCACAGTGCAATTTAAGACTTAGAAATTGTGGCTTCGAGGGCAAGTCTAGGGCTATAAAAATATGGGCCACCATTAGCTTAGAGACCAATAAATTAGCCTTGAGCTTCAGGCTCCATATGGTAGGTCCTGCCTCCACTTTCCTCCTAAATCTGACCACTATAGTTGCACATAAATGCAGGAGATACTTTTAGGGCAGGGGTTGCTGAAATACTGGCCAAGGTCGGCACATTTGGCAAATGGACAACACAGGGAAGGTTTGCATATTTCAGTGCACTTTTGTTTGTGGAAAGTGTTTTGGTAGTCATGTCACTTCTTGGCACATCCCAGCTGCTCCAGAAACACACTTGCCAGCTGCCATAGATAAATAAGTTAAGTTTTCCATTAGATCATTAGCTTTACAGCAGCCCTGTAAAAAAAAGATCCATTTGATCAAGTCAAGCGCAACACAGAGGGGCAAGAGCAGCTCTTAAACCCAGCATGGGCCCTTTCAACCTTTTTCACAAACAAACAGAGCTCAAAGCAGCAAATCTAAAAATCACACCATCAAACGGAGAGTAAGACCACAAGAATGCTTCATATTATAAACCTCCCAGGATGTATGTTAACAAGCAAATTTCCCACATTTGTTCTGATATGATGAAGCCAGCCCAATGTAAATCACATTAAGATTTAAATGATGGAACATTCGTTTCACCCTCAATGAGGTGACCGTCGGTATTTACTGCTTTAGGGAGAAAGTATAAGCCCCTTGATGAAATATACCAACTATCACCATGAAGGTGCATTATTTTAATCTTTTCTGTGGAAAATGTCAAGTAGATAAGTGTGTGCAAGGTAAAACATTGTGTGTGAACCTACAACTCTGGGAAACTGGGATAAGAATTAGCTGTCATCCTACACCACTTTTAGCTTCATAGACTGACCTATCTACGTGTGAACAGACCCTGTATCCTCTTAAATTACTAAATGGAAGAGAATATCTGAAAACAATTTCTGTTCTTTGGATAAGTTTCAGTTGTGCCAAGCACCAAAACATTTTAAAGTTGGGGTTTTTTTTAATTAAAAAAAGAATAGCATTAAGCCTAATTAATATTTCTCCCATTGCCCCCCAATGCAGACACTGCAGAGATTTCCACTTTCCTTTTCAGACATTAAAGTACAAAATGCACAACACAAGAAATCTCAAGCGTGCAAGTGCATCTTTCAGCATAAGCATCCTTTAAAATATCCACCAGCAGGAACCTGAGCATTTCCCAATTATGTGCATTTGGAAAAGACAAGCACTGGAAAGACAATGTCTGTTTTCTCTGCAACACGCTGTGTCACATTGACTCTAGAACCTAGACCAGAGTACAAAGAATGTGGGGAGTGGGGGGGTGGAACAACCTCTCAGGAAGTACATAAGCTACATGACTCAAACCCTCATTTTCAGCAAAAATAAAAACAATTAGTTTTTGGATGGCCCCATATATTTCAAACTCTGGTCCCAAGGCAACCAGACTCACAGCAGTAGGTAGCCTTCAAAGGCTCACCCCTGTTTTAAAAGTGAGGGCAGGGGTGGATAATCACCACGGAGGGGCAGCTGAGGAAAACCACAAGTTGCCAGGTGGATACATAGCCCTGGATGTTGCAATGTGCTATTTGGGGCACGAAGGAAAACAACTGCTAAATACACCCAATATATATCTTTGCAGGCCAATGTGGATATGACCCCTGCAATGTTTGTTCCTTTCCCCTTGCTCTCTATGCTTGCCCTTGTGGGGAGAAACACCTTTCCTCCAACAAATTAAGGTTCAGAGACCAAACATACCCTGCCCCCACACCACCACCAAAAGTGATCTTTCTTGGGTATTCCAGGTCTTTCCATCTGTACGTGAAATTCAACATGCAAGAGCATGTCAGCTGCTACTGATAATGTGGGTTTCAGAGAAGCGTAAGGTTCAAGCTCGCTTGCTCCAACACAAGCAATCTGTTATTTGGCATAGTGAGGGCTGCGATGTTTCACTGTCCCCTTCTGGATAAGCTGTCTAGATTATGAAGCCAAGCAAGTCTGGAGTGCAATCTTGATATTTTGTAATATTCTCTTTGGCAAGAAATCAGTTCTTTCAGAAGAAGACCACCCAACGTCCTGCAATAAATACAATTTTACCTGCTTTTCCCAAAGATTGATCATACAGGCAACAAACAGCCCTTTCAAAACCTAGGGAAGTTGTCGTTCATGCCCATCAGCCATATCATACCACATTGTAGGTTGAGTGTGGGAACCGTAAGAATCCCCAAACCGATGCTATAATCTTTCCTGGAATGAGAAGACTTGGAAAATATTGGTGTGTGGTGGGAGACAGCATTAGAATACAAGGGACATGTTGACACTGTGTCACATAAATCTTATGTTAAATATCGGGTACTGGATATTCTGATATATTGGTCCCACCTGATACTGGCATCCAACTGTACCAAAGGATACAAAGCAAAAGAAAAACAGCAGATGAGGCATTTGTCTCCTGCATTTTCCTTCTTCCCTACCCATCACCCAAAGCACACACAAAAACCTTTCTTGGGGAGTATCACGTTGTCCTCCTGTACAGTTTAAGTATTCAGTTCAGCTTTCAGACATACCACCTGACCTCATTCACCCAGCTAAGTTGTCCAGTTCCCTTGAAGATGTTACTGAAGTACTTCTGCTAATGCAATTGTGGAAAGTGTTAACAAAAACATGCTTAAAAATGGCCTGCATTTATTTCATATACCCGCTGTCCCCTCAAAGTAGCTTTGTATCATCCTAAGACTGTGTGTGTGCGCACACATGCACATGGCAGCATTCGTACTTATGAAGACAGAATAGTTGATTATTTTTTTTAATGAAAGCTTTTCAGCTGTTGAACTAGCAGTCTTGCCAAACTGCATCCCCTGTTGGGATGAAGTCAATTGAGTGCAAGGGCAGGCAGTTCCTTAGCTGAATCCCAAGGAATGGATTTTTAAACTATTGAATCCTTATATTTGGTCCTGTCTAGGGAAGGGAAATCCAGGTCATTGTTGGAACTCCCAACTCTCATCTATCAGCATGGTCAATGGCCAGAGATAATGGATGCGGTGGCCATATAACATCTAGAGGGCCACAGGTCCCACAGCAGTCCTGGTGTAAACTAGTTAGGGCAGCACCACTTTTATGAATGTTGGAACAAACACCAAAATATCTTATCACTGCACTTGACATGTTTGCTGCGGAAGGCACTGCCTGCAACACCAATGCTTCCTGAAACAGCTATGCATGGTGCCGCCCGTAAGCAGTTTGATACAGAAACATAGGGTTGTCATTCCCAGTACTCTCAGTAATCCTGGGCAGAAGGTCTTAGGAATTATTAGGATATATAATATTATTATATCGTGATCTGGCATTGACACACATGGAGGATGGTGGCAGGTCCCCAAAAGAAGCATAGTTGAGATCTAGTGGAAATGAAGACCACTATTTCCAGCAAAGCCAGTTTATAGTGAACACATTTCAAGTTATTTGTGGGATACCAAGAATTTAGGGGAAATAGAAACTTTTAGATGCTATTTTGACTCTTTCCCACTTCCTGTGCATTTGGCTCTTGGTGCTAAGGCCACACGGCTCAGTATATACAGCATAAAATTATTATTATTTTACTGTTAGGTTTCAAAATATCTAACATGTTCAACACATGATCAAAAACTCCATGCCAGCATATGACTTGGAAACACAATTGCAAAATCTTAGTTCTGCCTTTGTTTCAGGCCTTGGCAAGTGGCACTGCACAATATTAGCAACTACAATCTGTTCTTTGGTCAAGTATTATTATTCCTTAATTCTGAATCAGACTTTGGAAATCCTTGCCCTGACCTAGCTGAAGTATTTGCCATATTGAGAGGCTAAGCAGAGGCTCTTTAAGCAAGCTGGCAGATCTTCAGCTGCTCAGAATTTTCTACTGTTACGCATAATCCTTTGCAATAATTTACTGGAAATGTACAAGTGGGGAGGTTTCCTCCGTGCAAAAAGTTAAAAAAATTACATGGTTAAAGAGTATGAAGTTGAACCATGGATACTCTGACTTCATAATGCATATGTGTGAAAACAGCACACTGCACTTCTGCCAATGAACAGCCTATATATGATTTCTAGTAAATTAAGTAATAGCCATTGTAACTGAATTCACTGGAAGACATAGTCAACGGCAACTATTTTCTTAGTTTAGTATGCTTCTGAGAATCAAATTCTCCAACACAATTTTTCTAAAAAGTGAACAAGGCATATTCTTCTTTTTTGCTTCCAAGGCTATTCTTAAATATTTTGAGGCAAATATCCAAAGATCAAAGTATTTTCATATTGTGCTAATAAAATGGCTGCTTCCACTCACACAAAGAAACTCACCAGACTAATAGTCTCATTCCCACCCCACACCTTTGTGTATTTGGCAATTGCTCTTGATACACAGATTGCTATAAAAGCAACTTCAAAAATATACATACATGTTGTAATGAGATTTTGCCTTCTGCTGCCTACCTTCTGTGGCCACAGCAAACACCTAATTGGTATCAATATAGCAAGAGCAATTCAAGTATCACAAAAGGCCCTCTGAGGAGGCAGACCATCAGCATTTAGGTTTCGAAGAGCTGCATCATTAGCTCTGCCAAAAAGTAGAGCAGGAATATGTGAAAGGAGGAAAAGGAAGGTGGTTTGGAATACTACTCCCTCCCAATCTGGTTCTTCATCTGACCACACACACACACACACACACACCCCAGAGCTAAAGGCAAACACTCATGAATCCAACAAGCAACACGAGAACTCATCCTGGAAACTGGAATTGTGGGGACACCTTGGAGCTGAAGGAATACTATACAGGGAAAGGGAAATGTCCACAAAGTTCTATCCTGCTCTGAAATGTTATTTGCTACTTACTCTAATGAAGGAACACTTGGAACCCAGTCTGAAATATCAAGATGGATAAAGGCCCTGGGAAGATTCCTGCTTTGTCCCTTAAAGAACTGACTAACAGTCCTTAAGAGGCAAGTCAACCACCATTGTAATAATAAAGACAAAAAAAAAAGCACTATGTAAAGGGACAAGGAAAAGACTTTGGTTGATTATTTCATGTTAAATATATTCAAATTAGCTAGCTGTCAATGATTTCATCAGAAGCCTTAGCTGAATAAACTGGCTGGTCTTGCACTCTCAAGGAGGTTAGACTGTAGTCATGAAAAAGGAAACGCCGTGACAGAAGCATTGCAGCATCCTTAGCAATGCCCACCTTGCAGCGCGATGGGGAACACACTCACTGCCAACAGTGGCCGCCGCGATCTCATCGTGACAAACAAATAGGGAATCAGCATTTTAAAAATGTAAGCCAAACTCCTCCCTAGGGCAAGACCTTAAAGCAATAGGAAGAAAAGCCAGGTTTTGCTTTGCTTTTCACAACACACCAGTTCTAGCTGTTGTTGCCACTTCAGTTTTGTGAGTAAGAAGTCATTCTGTTTATGCTAAGCAGTCCGTCAGTGTTTGGTTCAAGAACCTTGGTCTTTGAGCCACACAGAGTTCTGAGGAGTGTGCCTTGCCTATCAAAAGACAGGGAGAGAACTCAGTCTTCAGTCTCTTCGTATGTTGTCTCGTCAAAAGGACGGTCAAGGAGAGGTACCAGTCGATGCCGGGAGTATTTCAACTGCAAGAGGTCTCCAACTTCATTTATTTCCTTTAAAGCCTGGAAAAAGAGGAATATCAGGTGATTTTTTTTCTTTTTTAAGGATTGCTGCATGAAGAAAAAGGTGGGGAAACACAATGGCTAGGATCTAAAGAGATGTTTGCGCTCATGCAAGGGGATTGTATTAGCACAATTGATTTAATTTACCTTTCTGCTTTAATCCATGGCTACAGAATCTGTAGCCCCCCCCCCTCCATCAGATCCTAGATTTAAATTCCTATCAGCTCCAGCTAGCATGGCTAAGAGTCAGGGACCAGAAGAGTGCAGTATTCCAGAAACATATGGAGGGCGACAGGCTCCCCATGATTGCCTTAGACAGCTAATCTCATGCTCTAAACTGCTTTTGAAACTCGCTTAGTTTCAAAAGGAGATCTGCATGCAGCCCAGGGGAGGGTTTCAGGCTGAGAAAACTCAAAACTGGGCTGCTAGCCTAAGCTTTCTTCTTCTTTTTTTTTTTTTAACATTTATCTCCAATATTCTGTTTCCTCTCCCTGGAGATGGTGAGCCTTCTAGGGCAGGCTTTTTTTCTTTCTGTATGGCAATAAGCACATAGCTGATGGAATAATGAAGTACTAATTCTACCATTATTGAACATAACTGCAGTTCAATCCCAAGCTGTGCCTCATTTCTTTATTAAATTATATCCTGCCCGGGTGTGGAGGCTGCCTTTAGCAGCGGAGGCAGCCATGGTGGTGGAGGGAGACAAATAAACATTTGGGGGTGGGATTAAAAATAAATAAATAAATAAATAATATCCTGCCCTTCAAAGCCCAGGGCAGCATAAACAAGTGATAAAACAATAAAAGCATCTTTCAAAATAATAATAAATGAAGTGGAATCTTTACGCAAAACATAATGGCAAAGGCCAATGAAGGCATTGCATTTGTAGAACAACTCACACTCATATAGCAGAACTTCCCTGCTCTCTCCTCACTCTGCACCTTCCCAAAGTCTACTCTGGCAGGTCATCTAACCCTCCTGAACAGATCTGGAGAGCACAAGTTCCCTCATTCCTATTGATATGAAGAAAGCTAACCAGGGCTAGATTTGCATGTGTAAGGAATGTGAGCTGAGTTCAATTCTGGTACTAAAGACAATTTCCTGGGTTCAGAATGTGCCTTAGAGGCACCCTTGTTCTTTAATTCTAGCAATATTATGCCTCTGGCTGGTAGTTTTGGGGGTTCTAGTAAAAAACACAGAGTGATTCTAACAAGCCTGAAGCTTGCTCAACCTGGTTTATACCTGCCACTAGTTCCAATGTGGATAGAACTTAAGTTTGCTGGTTTGCAAAAGCTTCTAAAGCTCTAGTAAGGAAAAACCAGTAGACACACAAAATTTCCTCCCTAGGTCAGCATACATACGTTTATCTAAAGCACAAATCCTCACCCCTTCTTTTTCTGCAACTCTCTTTTATGAAGTCCATTCTTCTCCAGGAACATTGTGTGGCAAGTGTGAGGAAATAACTCTCCTGCCCTACCCACAATTCGGTAGCTCTTATCCCCATACAACCTATGTGGCCCCAATAACTGACAACAGAAAGTGAATAAATGAGTGCCATATGTCAAGAAACCTCAAGGTGGTGACACAGTTTGAGAAAGCGCCCCCCCCCCCCCCGCCAAACAGAGGCCACATAAGCTCTGAATTCAAGAGGGGCGGGAGGGGGGAAGGGTAGAAATTGCCAAACACTGTCTAATTGTGAGCATATTTTAAGCACAGCTTTAGCAAAAGGCAACATGTGGAAATAATTTGAGGTTGAATTTCTGTTGAAAGAGTCCCTTAACTGTTATTCTTGAACTCAGATTTAGGATTTTATTAATTTAAAACAAAGAGAAGCATGTGACTTGCAAAGACTACAAAGGAAATGGCATGGCTGAACTCTGACTTCAGGAAAGTGTAATATATTTTTCATCACTGAAAAGAAAGCACCAGCCCACAGGGATGCAAGTTACGAGAGGCTCTGCTCTGATCCAGGGCCAAAGTATTTTCAGGCAAGCAAGTTTTATTTATATTAGAGTTATACATTGTACCAGAGAACCATTGTCCATCATGTGGGTTGATTTAATAAGGAAGCATTACAAATATCAGGTTTTTAATTTTTTTTAAGAGACCTCCACACTCAACACAGAGTAGGTAGGGAGAGAAAAGGGAAAAAATGAGAAAAGATGTGCTCTCTTCAGCCAGTAAGAGGAAGGTACATGGACCAGCTCTGTAAGGTCTCTTTTTCGCCTTAGTTAAGCTCAGGAAAGCTGCTCCCACTTCCTACCTGTCAGCACTTGTGATCATTTAGAAAAAACAGTTCAGATCAATGTTCCAGCCATGCTCAAAATGTGGAACATTACCTATTCTGAAGGAAGAAAGGCTCATGTTTCCATAAATCAAGCTACTTTGGTATTCTTACCAGGGATTTAAGTAAAGTGATACAGCCTTCTTCTGTTCCAGTGTGGCACTACTCAGTGAGTGCTGTCCTACTTTCAGGAATCCCATTTCCCACCTCAGTTCCTCAGAACCACAGCCCAACCCATTCAGCAGGGTCTCTTCACCCCTTGTGGAATATTTGAAGTGGGGGGTGCTGCCAAGGTGACAAGGGGTGGGAAAATCAACTTCTGTCAGTCCTGTTACATATGGTCCTCTGAATTCAATCCATTTGGAGGACAGGTAGGTTTCTGAACAGGACCATCACTTTTTAAATAAAGTTACAGATAGGCAGCCGTGTTGGTCTGCCATAGCCAAAACAAAAAAAAATTCCTTCCAGTAGCACCTTAAAGACCAACTAAGTTAGTTCTTGGTATGAGCTTTCGTGTGCATGCACACTTCTTCAGATACACAGTATCTGAAGAAGTGTGCATGCACACGAAAGCTCATACCAAGAACTAACTTAGTTGGTCTTTAAGGTGCTACTGGAAGGATTTTTTTTTGTTTTTAAATAAAAATACTGTAACTTTTCAAACCTATGCAAACATACTAATGTATGAAACACAGGCATATTATGTACCTATAAGGGTCTTCAGAACTTCTTTCCATGAGCTGTGTTTTTCAATGACCCCAGGTGTAACGTTGATGCATATTCCCTCACTGCATTTCTTGTTTGGCACTATATTGCTAAAGATCCTGCATAGTTGTTTTAGAAATAAAACTCACTATTTTCATATACCTGTTTAGACATCAGAATGGCCTACAGCTGGCATCCTTTGCCATAAAAGTAGTGGAGCTTATTGATCTCTTACTTATTGGGTCTGTTATTACTCAACTTTCAGATTTTTGGGCACCTGAATAAATGGAGGTATGTACCCTCCAAAATCCACTTCTTGCATTAAGATTTTCTGTAACAAAATTAATAAATAATAATATAAAAAGTCATTCATTTACTCTACGAAAGTAGTACACATTCAGCTCCACTTGCTTTCATGTTCTTCTCGTTGCTAATTCTTTTAATCCTGCAAATATGCAGCACCATTTTTTATTCCTGCACATTTTTATCCCATGTATACATACAAAGGTTAGGTAAGGCACCATGCATTCAGATCAGTAACTGTAAAGTTAATCTAAATTCAAACTAACAGATGGCAATATTTTTAGAATAGTTTCTGAAGTAAAAGAGAGGGGGGGAATTCTCAGCAGTTACTAAAAATTGTAGCAGCCTTTTGGCAATACATTAAAACACAGTGATGCTGTGCATATAGTCTGGTGTGTAAACACAAAGCACAATAAATTTTAAACATATCATTTAATTGTATTTAGCTCAACATGCTTATAAGCAAATTACGCAACCTCTTTCCAAATGCAGTGTCACAGCTCTTCTCCTGTCAATCAACAGTTTAATAATACCGTGGCTGATTCAGAACAGGGCCTCTAGCGTCATACCAAGGGTCAGAATTTCCCCCCACTTAGAATTACAAACCAAAGCAGTCTAACTTAGGTTATGCAGTGCCCCATTGCAATCATAAGAGAATGCAGTAACTTTAAAAACACCAGAATTAGGAGAACACTGGTCCAACCTAAGCACATGTCTCGTCATGTTCTGCTCCTGACCAGAAGATCTCTTTCATACTCAACTGCTAAGACTAGTTAAAAGATGACAGAGCAGGGACAAACTTGAATACTTACAATATCAAGTATCTCTTTGGTAAGCGCTGCAGACAGACAAAATCTGGCTCTGGATTCAATGATCGGAGTGGCAGGAAAACCCACTACCACAACGGCTATGTGCCTTTTCAACATCTCTCGTCCAAATGCACTGTGAAGGAAGCAAGACAAGATTAATGAAGCAGCAGCAGCAGCAGCAGCAGCAGCAATACAAGGCCTATGCTGCTTGGAGGCGGGGTGGGGGTGGGGGGGCTTTCGTGAAGAATGCCTGGGAGGCCGCTGTTCTGACTGCTTGCCTTAGAAACACACAGCGCCTGCATACAAAGGTCTCTTTTGTTCAGTCCGGAGGTGGTCTTTCTAGAAAGGTTTCACTGTATTAAGTTCACACAAAGCTGAAAGATTCTATTTGGCAGGGGCTGGTCTTTTAGCAGGCTACTTCTAAACGGATTTGTAACTTAAACTTGAAAGTATCTTTGATAGAACACAGAAACTCCAGCTTTGGAGCTCACTCACCAAGAATTCCACCACCACCCCTCCCTTGCCAATTGCTATCTGAGCAGGCAGCTTGCACTGTGCAGAAATATCCAGGAATGCTCTGTGATTCCATGCAGTGACAAAGAACAAGGCAAGTAGGATGTGGAACCGGGCAATAATCCAGCTTCCCAAGAGTCTGGGAGTCTAACCTCCTACAGTAGTAGCTTCATATATCCCTGCTCCCATAAGTCAAATGTCAATTCCCTAACTGTTTCTTCTGCTACTGCTGTAGCACCAACTATTTTGAAGGGAGTTGGGTATACATCCAATCGTTACTACTTCTGCTAGAGCTAAACGATCACTATCTCCCTATATAACCTACCCGATTTTTGCTGGCATATACAACATCAAAGGTACAACAGGTGAGTCTTCATTTCCATAGATGATGAAGCCCATTTCCTTAAGCCGTCTTCGGAAATACCTGATGCTCTCAGCCAACTGTTGTATACGCTGCTTTCCTGAAAGGGAAAATCAAACGAATGAGGTTTTTGTACCTGATTCCAAAATCACATTTTGATGCCAACACAGGTGAAAATAGCTTGAGAAAGGTGGAAGCACATATTTTTAAAAAAGAATTATGAAATGCTATTATCTCCTGCCTTGGAAAAGGCTTCAGTGTAGCCAAGATTATATTGACTGGAGAAACTATCCCGCCTCAGGCATTAGAAGTAGAAGACATGAGTGGGAAGAGTGGAGAAATCCCTCTAATTCTCCTTCAGCAGGGACTGAAGGGGTTCAAATAACAGCTTAGAATGTAGAATCACTATCAGCCTCAGTTTCCCATTTGCCAAGTGGATAATGGATGATGCAAGGTCTCAACTTCCAGGATATGGAAGGTTACAAATCAATTCCCATTTGGTTTATAAGATTCAGAAATTAAAATTTGAGATTTTTTATTATTAACAGCTCTTGACTATGAGACACCAAGAATATCTGTATCATAATACTAGATGGAGTTCCATGCCTATGAAAAAATGACTATGGCTTAAACATGGTTTTTGACATCTTTGGAGGACAAAGACAAAGACTTGTGTTTACCTTCACTTCATTATCCCCAGACTTGCTGTCCTTTAGGTTCTTGAAGTGCCTGACCCAGATAGAGATAGAAAGATAGACATCTGGACAACCCCTACAGCACCTTCACCACTGATCTGTCAAGACTAATCTTGCAGCTACTTATTCAACTTATAACCAAATTTGTTGTGATGTGAAATCACTAGTATGCAACATTAGCCACATTTTCCCACAGAGAATTTCATTTGCACTTGTTGAATAAACTACAGTAACAGATAATTAATGCACGTTTCTTGGAAAAGGCTGGTATTTTAAATAATTTTGCAGCAACAGAGGATTTTCCTATAGGAAACTGATGGTAAACCTTCATATCCAGTAAATAAGTGGCAGAGAATAAGTGGTGTGTCTGCTATCCTTTTAAGATGGTAGTCCAACCCTCCCTCTAATGGCAGCAAGGACCACCCACAGGGAGCACCAGGGTTCAACGGCAACAAATACATTTCCTCTGAACTCATCAAAGCCAAGCGTAAGTTGAATTCTTATTCCACAAACAAGCAAGGGAAGCCTGCAGCACCAGTGTTTGTTTTAAAGCCCAGCTAGTCCTTTGATGAGAAACTGATTTCACTGGAGCCCATTAGGGTTTAAAAGCAAAGTAATCACCCACAGAGGATAACAAGATCTTCCTCCCTCTACACTTGCAAGAAGGCTTTTCAAACAGGCATCTGTTTTGTAACTATGCGACATCCCACCATACAATTTCTAAAGCTTGTGATTATACTACTAACGTTGCATTCTTTTCCAATGCCTATTTCTAACGTCATCTGTGAAAGGAAACGGATATCAAAAGTTTGTGCATCTGCTTATGTTTGTGCACTGCATAATAATCCAACAGACCTTTTTAGGAGGACAAGATTAGTTTCTATGAAGTTTCAAGTGTCTGTTCCTTTACATAACACATTCAATTCACAAGAAGCTTTATTGCTGGTAAAAAGTGAAGTTTTGATGCCAAGGTACAAACATAGGTTAGGTCACTAAAAGTAGATGAAAAACTTGTTTTTATATATAGTTTGCAGCCTGTTTAAGTACACAGCTCTGATTTTGAGCACCCAGCAAAAATACAAAGGTGACTGGAGGAGCTTGAAAACAAATGCTTGCTGTTTGGAGATGCTGAGGGAGTAGAGATTGCCACGCATGCACTTATAACAAGATTAACACGCATGCACTTATAACAAGATTAACAAGCTCTGAATGAAGCACTTAAAATACTCTTCACTCTCCTTCCATGATGACAGATTGTCCACGACACCATTATGCAGAAGTGGCACTTAGCTCTGAAGCTGCCGCTTTCCTGCCGAAGGCATCCAAAGCTAAGCACTATCCCTATCAAAAATCTCATCAAGCATCTCCCAGGGTTGCTTCTAATTAGTTCACACATCGCTAGGGTTCCCAAGGGTGTGGGAGTCTACCTTAAGCTCATGTATCATCTTCTCTCACAGTATGCAGTGCCTTTAAGGTGAACTGGACCTTACAGGGACAAAACACCTGTGCAAGGGGTATGCAAGCAAAGAGGCAGACTTGGCTAAATAAGGCTACTCATATAAGCTCCAGTTTACATTTTACAGTTTGCATTAATGGTTCTATGTGGGTTGGGGAATGGCGGTGTGTCAGTAGCTAAGATATGATTTTTTTCCACAATCATAGCCACATTGTGTAGAGTAAATGCACTCTAAGCTGTGTTTGGTTGGATTTGGACCCAATCTTTTACAACTTGCACTCAAACCATCCCTCATGGAGTGTCAGCTACAACTCCCCAGTAAACCACAAATTCTATAGTTTCACTGAGTGAGAAGTGGCCATCGCAAGTGTTGGCCATCAACTAGGGAGATTCAAAATGAGATTAACAATTTTTTAATATATTCAGTTTTGCCCATTTCCCATACAATTTCAACTTTGTGGATTTTTTTAAATAACCCCCCCCCCTATGCACTCCAGAGGAGTTCACCTGAAAGCTCAATTGTTCCCAAAGAAAATTAAGATGTAGTGGAAACAAGGTTGTTTAATAGCACAGCCTTTTCAACAGTGTGAACTTGAAATCCAGTGTTTAATTTTTATTATGTGTGCTGTCTGTCAGGGCCAGGGGGGCTCATAAAACACTAATTTCCTGCAAATTCAAGCTTCAGGCTTCTACCACGTTTGCCATTTTTAAAGTGAGTGTGTGCTGTCTTCAGTTTTACAAGTAGCTGGCCCACAGTTTAATCAGAAATTCACAATGGAATCTGGGACATTATGTAAGTACGGATCAAATAAAAGTTAATATGGATTATTACAAGAGAAGGCACATAAGACTAGGAGAAGAAATAAGAAAAACGTTTATTCGCATTTCCACTGTAATTCTGGCCACATTCAACCTAACAAGGCTTAGGTAACTCTGGCTGCATTTATATGCTTTCCTGGCTTTGATTTGAGAGAAACTGGGGGAAATTGTTTAAACATTTATTCGGGGTGGGTGTGGAGAAGATGGCCACAATTCTTAAGGCCTGCTCCATAAAGCTGCTGGCAGTTGAATGATACTACTCTCTCTCCTCAGTTACCGGGAGAAATTGGCACATCTGCTTCTCTTGGGCTTAGTGCTGCACAAAAGACAATGGAATATAGCATGTATGGAGTCACTGACAAATCTAGCTGGAATGCAAGAGAACTGAAAGAACAATAGTGGGCTAGTCCAGGTTTGTACTCAATTTAGAGCTAGGCAGCATTGAGTGGTTATTTATTTGGTACAATTTATACCATAAAAACCTCAAATAATTACCAAGAAAGCATAGGTAAAATCAGCAAAACTTTAAAAAACAAATGTATATTGCATTTCTGAGAATAACTGCCTATGTCAATAGGAAGAGTGTTTCAAAGCGCAGATGCTGCCCCACTTAAAGATCCAACTCCTCTCAAATGGACTTGCAAATTGTATGACACATGTAGAAGTCAAAGTTCTGCTGGTCAAAGTGGTAGAAGAGGCACACACGGGGCAAGGCAAACCTTCAAGTAAGCTGGCCCCAAGCTATTAAGGTTTTACAGACCAACAGTAAAACTATGAACGTAAAGTAACAGCTCACCAGCCATTGCAAATCTTTGAGCAGAGGTGTACTATGGTGATGGAATCTCATGCCTATTTAAAGCTCATCGGTATTATAGGGGCATAATACCATCACTTTATCAAGAACTGTAATTAAAGTATTGTGGCACAAGTTATTGGATGTGAGAAATGTTCCTGTTTATGGAGAATTCCCGATAGTCATACACATATTTTCATACACAAGTATAAACCAGTTGTGTATACAAAATATAAACAAGAAATCCTGGTGTAAGTGAATGTACTGCTTATTAGGAGTTTGGTCCATCGGGCATGGGACAAGCTTCAGCTACAACAACTAAAGTGCGGGGCGGGGGTTCTGGCCCCAAGCACTAGATGAATTGGGAAAGAGGCAGCAGGAAACCACTTGCCACTAGTTTTGAATCTCTTGGGGTAAAAGAAATGCCTACTCCAAGAACCAGATACTGCTCCCTGTATGACTAATACATCATGGATTCCTAAGGTTGGCTAAAAGAGCTGAGGAAGTGTATTCTGTATTTGGACTGCATTTACAACCAGATGAATAATGCTTTAGGCATGTTCTGAAAGCCAGAGGAAATGTAAGTTGGGTTTTGTGACCAAAAAAACCCTGCTCCGTATAACTCTAATTCATTTCTACAGATACACACACAGACCATGTGCCCTCCAGATCTGAACTTACTAAATGGAGAGGCCATATAGCTTTATACTCTAAAACCAGAAATCTGGCAACATCAGTGTGTTGATGGCATCTCCAAATCTTTGGAGACTCATCTGATAGCTTTACATACTTATTCAACAGGGAGACATTGACCCACACTAGAAATTGTGACAGCAGGGGCCCATTCTAAACTAGACACTTTTCAGTTTAGTTTGGCACCAAGTACTTACACAACTCCAATACTTCAAGTGTTCACACCTTTAGAAGGGAGGAAGATTGGGAAAAACCAAAACAACTTGACCTCGCTTATGTGACCTCCTTGGCCCAATCAGTGAGACCTTATTGCCCTCGCCTACATGGCCTCCTTGGCTACAGGCCACCCCATCAGGTGCAAGGGTTACCAGATGCCACTGGAATACAGCATATGTGGGGACACTGGGGTGAGGTATGTGTACCTCACCTCCTCCTTATTTTCAGCCCACACATTCAGGCAAAACAAAAAAAAAAATTCTTCCAGTAGCACCTTAAAGACCAACTAAGTTAGTTCTTGGTATGAGCTTTGGTGTGCATGCACACTTCTTCAGATATCTGAAGAAGTGTGCATGCACACCAAAGCTCATACCAAGAACTAACTTAGTTGGTCTTTAAGGTGCTACTGGAAGAATTTTGTTTTGTTTTCACTATGGCAGACCAACACGGCTACCTATCTGTAACATTCAGGCAAGTAACCCAACAGGGATTAGGAGAGCTCTTTACAAGTTCTCTTCTGCTGAACACAGAGCTCCACATGATGGATTACTTAACTGTGATTCTCAGAGCAGTCCTGCAAAAGCACGACTGTCCAAAACTCTTCAAAACTGACCACTAGGCATGCATGTAGGACAGGCAGGTGGGATTAATATGACAAAATGGACAAAAATATTTCAACTAGATGCACAGAAACTGATTTAAGAGAGGTCTCTATTTCTGTAGAAACAAGGTGGCTAAGTATATGTCCTGAACCTCTGGCATAGAACTAGAAAAAGCTTTGGAACCCATGCTCTAGCCTGAAGGAATGTATCTTGGCAACTTTGCCAGCATTTTCTTTCCAGCCAACGGCTTTGTTTCCCCTTGGTGAAATCCAAGAAACTGCAAAGGTAGCTGAAAATAGAGGCAAGTTAAGTACCAAAATGTTATAGTTCCTGTGGTTCACTAATGTTTTATGCTGGTTACGATTTACATGCTTTCCATACAACTGGCTCTGAAATCAGCAGGCACAATGCACAGTATCAGTAACATTGAATTTCATAATTGATATTATGGTATTATGACACGGTTAGCGCTGATCTCCACATGTTGAAAGCACTGAGTTTTCAAAGTCAGTTCTAAAAGCTAGCTTCCATTTCTTTTTTGACTAACCTGTGAAAATGTACCATTTATTATTAGATGGTATAATGCATGATCAATAAGCTAGATACCTCATACCTTTAATTCAGAGCGATGCAAACCCCTGATCTGCCATGCTGGAGAGGGGCCTGGATGGGACAGAGCACTCTACCAACAGGAGAGCCCCAATATGCCCCCACCCAGTCAACCAACTCTTCCTCTTGGTCTCAATTATGCAGAGTTGGGGAAACTGTAACCCTCCAGTTCCCATCAACCCCGATTCAACACAGCCCAAATGGTCAGGGATTATGGAAGTCCCCATTCCTGATCTAAAGCAAAGCTAGAAACTCATTAGCACACTGTGTACTTTCATACCCTTTAATCCTGCCAGTTGAAAAACTAGAAGTACTTAATCAGTTGCGTACATTTGCTATCTTATCTTTATTCTTACAGAAAGTCCTCCCTAAGCAACTAAATTACTGCCTCAATGACAGCATACAGCCAAGGAGTATGTTTCTCTGACAATACCCTCCCACCATTAAAGACTGTCAAAAGAAACTAACTAATGGGTTGGATGAGTCCAGTTATTTGTCAGAAATGGTGCTGGGCATGCATGCTAAGCTGTTGAGGTGCTAGCTAATGAATCTAATAGTCTGATAAAACTCAGAACTGTCAGTGTCCACCAGGCATTATCATGGCCAGAGGGAATCAAACTAGCACCTCCTCATTACAACCAAAATGCTCTTCTGAATTTCAGCACAGCCTCCAAAATTTATTTTAACCTCCGGCCAATCTCCCTATACATGCCAAAATCCACAGCCACAAAAACAAGCAAAGCACTGATCAAAATAGTTTCTCTACACAACATTTTTGAAACCTATAATGAAGTATACTACTTGAATCACAAATGTTCAAGTCCAGGACCCTATAGCATTTACTTGCAAGAAGATATGTTTTAGTACTAAACCCCCTGCAACATCCCACCTTGTGAGAACTCTTCATTTGGAACTGCCAACTGTGCTTGCAAGAGACCAATCTTACTCTGCCCATGTAGAAATTATATCCTTAAAGGAAACACACAATCATTCCACTTCAGTCTGGAAAGAGATCATCCATCATCTGTATTTGGACAATGCCAACAAGCTCCCCAGGCAAATGGTCCTCTGGGGCTGGCCAGGGGGTGCTGGTTGCCAGGAACTGAATTGGCCTCTGAGTAAGCAAGCAAGTGGGCAAGGAAATCCAGTCAGCCGGTTCAAGAGCCCTTGCTGTTGGGAATGGACAGATAAGTCCCAGGCCCCTGTGGGGCAGTGTGAAGAGGCACCTCTCTATGGGGCAGGAGGGAGCTCAGAGATCAGGGACGGTGGCAGCCGCTGCCCAGATGACTCTCAAGGAGAGGAGAGAGGAGAGGAGGTTGAGGAAACACTCCATAAGGGAGGGTTTCAAAAAAGGGTGGGAGGCTGCCAGATCTGCAGGCAAGGGGGTGACATAACTGGGCTCCTGAGCCCCACTGGGGTGCCGCAGAAAGAATGTAGCTGATCAAGGGAGCCATGGACTCAAAAAGGTTGAAAACGTTTGCCTTATGTATACCACAGTGAGACAGCAGATAACACTAAGTGGGATTTAAAGCGTAGGGGGTGTAATAACGTGGCATTTTTGCTGCACACTCTTCTTAATCAGATATTTTCTGCATAAACAACTAATGTTCTGGACCTCCTCCAACCCCTGGGCCACTTTGAGAGGTTCAGCCACCTGATATTTTTATGACACCAGGTGACAACTTCAAAGGGTCTCACTGTCAGCACCACAACAAAACTTGCTTTGTCCATTTGCTGTGCCTGCAAGCAGCCTTTTTTCCTCTGCAGACCAGCAAAGGTGTCTGCAAAGCATGGGTATAGCCAAGGGGGAGCAGCTGTCCCCCCCTAAATCAAGTAAATAAATAAAAATACTTAACTCACCAATTGCATCACAGATAGCTTGGTTCTGCCCCCCCCCCCCCGAAATAAATCCTGGCTACACCCATACTGCAAAGTTTGTCAGCACTATCAGCCCATCCTGCTTGCTAAGGAATAACCAGAAATGTGCTTTAAGCTCCCAATTGTCCCTTTGCATCTGTGTTTTAACTTGTTCCGTACCTAACATGAAACAGTCAAGAGTGGCCCATCCACAGATCTCCGTTCTCCTCTAGATTTTATCATTTACAAAGGTTTACTAGACCTGGCATGTGTTGGCAAACACATTCAGCACCCTGTATTAGCCACAATGTACAAAACACAGCTAAAGATGTGTACAACAGCTTTAAGCAGAAGTTTTAATAGAAATTAAATTGTTTCGCTGGTGTATAAAAATGATTCCACCCCCTTCCCTTCATATTTCAGCTGCAGATTCAAAGCAGTGTGTGACCTCTCATGTACAATAGCCAGGCTATTTGTAATTTAATATGAGGACATCTCAGCTGTCATAACACCATGATGATTGCTAAGCAAATCTGGCATTTGAGACGTGCCATGCATTTATTCCTATAGACTGTGGACCAGTGCTTTCCGCTTTTATGCTAGAGTACAGCAGTTGATGCTCTGCTTATAACATAATCCTCCCCACCCCCCACACTTGCTTTAAGCTGCATGACAGATTCTTGGCAGTAGAAATACAACAGCTTTTTAACATTTTATCAGCTCATCTTCTCCTCTGAGCGGCAGTTTCCCCTAAAGTTTGCATTGATCTGGGTATCCTATTTTAAAGGGAAGTATCCATGTTAGTAAATACTAGCCACAGCATCAACTCATAGCAAAGCTTTATGCGGTGTAACTCAGTGGGACAGCTTCAGTTACTCTGCAGATGTAAAAGATGTTGTCCTACAACATTTTACTAGTCTGTGCTACTACACATCTGTCCTTTTGCATTTAGAAGTGCTGATTGGGCTGACATTAAAGTCAAATATTTGGGATTTGAATAGTGAGTGATCCCAAAGGCCTGCTTGTTAAATTCTTTGCACTTCAGAGGGTCTCAAATTACACTGCACAATTATTAGCTTCTACAAGATTAACACCTTGAGAATATAATGTAAACACAAAACAGTAAGTAATAATGAGCAACCAAGGCCAAAGCAGCAAATGTGTTAAATGCATGAACACATTTAAAACACCTTTTGTGTTATCTTTAAATAGCACCTGGGAGGCAGGGAGATACTGAACCCCTTTGTTCCCATGCTGCAGAAATCCACATCCCACTGCAGATCTGCTTTTCCTCTGGGGAGGGAACCTTGTCCGTGGTACCAGTGGCAAAGAGAAAGAACAAGCAGGTGACAGACCAGGTCAGATGAATTTACTGACTACTAACAGAGCCTCTATGCAAAGGATGAGGGATTTTGCTTGTACTCAACTAGAAGGTTATCAAGTTCTGAACATCAGCATCAACTACAGCTCTCATACTTGTCACTGGCAAGATTAAGAAACAAACAATCTGCATCAGTATATAACTGTTGTGCTTAAACTGTGGTTCATGAACTACCAGTAGCCAGTTATATAGCTTCTATTTGGTCCCTGAAATCATGATGAAAATAATAATAATAATAATAATAATTTATTATTTATACCCCGCCCATCTGGCTGGGCCCCCCCAGCCACTCTGGGCGGCTTCCATAGAAACCAGGAAACACTAAAATATCATACATTAAAAACTTCCCTGAACAGGGCTGCCTTAAGATGTTTTCTGAATGTCAAGTAGTTGTTTATCGTTTTGACATCTGCTGGGAGGGCGTTCCACAGGGCGGGCGCCACTACCGAAAAGGCCCTCTGCCTGGTTCCCTGTAGCTTTGCTTCTCGCAATGAGGGAACCGCCAGAAGGCCCTCGGCACTGGACCTCAGCGTCCGGGCAGAACGATGGGGGTGGAGACGCTCCTTCAGGTATACTGGGCCGAGGCCGTTTAGGGCTTTAAAGGTCAACACCAACACTTTGAATTGTGCTCGGAAACGTACTGGGAGCCAATGTAGGTCTTTCAAGACCGGTGTTATGTGGTCTCGGCGGCCGCCCCCAGTCACCAGTCTAGCTGCCGCATTCTGGATTAGCTGTAGTTTCCGAGTCACCTTCAAAGGTAGCCCCACGTAGAGCGCATTGCAGTAGTCCAAGCGGGAGATAACTAGAGCCTGCACTACTCTGGCGAGACAGTCTGCGGGCAGGTAGGGTCTCAGCCTGCGTACCAGGTGGAGTTGGTAGACAGCTGCCCTGGATACAGAATTGACCTGTGCCTCCATGGACAGCTGTGAGTCCAAAATGACTCCCAGGCTACGCACCTGGTCCTTCAGGGGCACAGTTACCCTATTCAGGACCAGGGAGTCCTCCACACCAGCCCGCCCCCTGTCCCCCAAAAACAGTACTTCTGTCTTGTCAGGATTCAGCCTCAATCCATTAGCCGCCATCCATCCTCCAACCGCCTCCAGGCACTCACACAGGACCTTCACCGCCTTCACTGGTCCTGATTTGAAAGAGAGGTAGAGCTGGGTATCATCTGCATATTGATGGACACCCAGTCCAAACCCCCTGATGATCTCTCCCAGCGGCTTCATATAGATGTTAAAAAGCATGGGGGAGAGGACGGAACCCTGAGGTACCCCACAAGTGAGGGCCCAAGGGTCTGAACACTCATCCCCCACCACCACTTTCTGAACACGGCCCAGGAGGAAGGAGCGAAACCACTGTATAACAGTGCCCCCAGCTCCCAGCCCCTCTAGACGGTCCAGAAGGATGTTATGGTCGATTGTATCAAAGGCCGCTGAGAGATCCAGCAGAACTAGGAAACAACTCTCACCTTTGTCCCTAGCTCGCCGGAGATCATCAACCAGTGCGACCAAGGCAGTTTCGGTCCCATGATGAGGCCTGAACCCCGATTGGAAGGGATCCAAATGGTCCGCATCCTCGAGGCGTGCCTGGAGTTGTTCAGCAACCACACGCTCAATCACCTTGCCCAAGAATGGAAGATTTGAGACTGGGCGATAGTTGGCCATACTGGCCGGGTCTAAAGATGGTTTTTTAAGAAGCGGTTTAACGATTTAATGCACCAGGTTTCCCAAGTCTCTATTATTTGCTGCAGAAGTTTCTACTTGGTGTAGATTTAGAAGCATGTAAGTGACCAAACTGGGACGCAGGTGGCGCTGTGGGTTAAAGCCTCAGTGCCTAGGACTTGCCGATCGAAAGGTCGGCGGTTCGAATCCCTGCGGCGGGGTGCGCTCCCGCTGCTCGGTCCCAGCGCCTGCCAACCTAGCAGTTCGAAAGCACCTCCGGGTGCAAGTAGATAAATAGGGACCGCTTACCAGCGGGAAGGTAAACGCCGTTTCCGTGTGCGGCTCTGGCTCGCCAGATGCAGCTTTGTCACGCTGGCCACGTGACCCGGAAGTGTCTCCGGACAGCACTGGCCCCTGGCCTCTTAAGTGAGATGGGCGCACAACCCCAGAGTCTGCCAAGACTGGCCCTTACGGGCAGGGGTACCTTTACCTTTAAGTGACCAAACTGCAGGAGGCAGTGGAAGACAGGAGTGCCTGGCGTGCTCTGGTCCATGGGGTCACGAAGAGTTGGACACGACTGAATGACTAAACAACAACAAGTGGGAAACTCCTCACTTCTTCAGAAATGGCAGTGGACATATACATATTTTTAATTGGAATGATTTGTTAACCAAGGGCAGAACCAAGTGAGAAGCAACTGTGCTGGGGGCCTTATGAATTACCTTCTGTAGAACGGCCTTTAGGTAAAAGAATGTGCTCATTCACAAAGAGCAACTGACAGTGATGCTCCTTGGGACAATTGTTATTGCACCCATATGTCCGATTAGACGGGAACAATAATATAAAAATTGGAGAGCCTGGGGACAAAAATATGGACCAGGTAGCACACTTCCATTTAGCTTTTCTTCTGAGATCTAGTAATATTTTACAACTTCAGAAGCAATTGCCTTTGTTCACAAGACTTAAACATTTGAGAATAAATATCTTTAGATGGAACTTAATAACAAGCAATGTGGATGAAAGCATAAGCGGCTAGGAGTCTGGCACTGCAATCTCTTCAGTAACATTTTATTTTTCTAAATTCCTGCTAATACTAGAAAAGAATCTTCCAATAAACTCCTAGTCCAAGAGTGCTTGAAGCACATGCACAGCGGCTGCCTAGCCCAAACCATGGAGGAGTGTTTACTGTTACCGTAGAGAAAATTGTTTGGTCTCCTCTATAACTGAACACACAGCCAAGTCTGTACTAGCAGTGAAGACTTTCCACCACTGACAACAACTGTCAACAATGCCTCATTACATTTTGTTGCTAAGCCTATGGGTTTTACAGGCTGGCATACAGTTCACTTGAACAGTATGCCCCCTCTTTTCAGAAGGGGAGAAAACCGGTTAAGCACATTCTGTTTGATAAGGTTGCAATATTCATACAAAAACTGGCATCTATTACTGCAAGAATATATATATCTCTTGCTCTGAGGTCATTAGATTTGAAGCTTCAAATTCACAAGTCAAGCTCTTTCCATTCAGTGATATTTTCTTCATTCAGCATTCATGGAAGAAAGGATTTTGTGTGCCCTCCTACACGGCACGGTCAGATCAGCAACTTGCATTTTGCCAATATATCTAGCCACTGAAATGGCATGCCATACAAGCATACCAGAATCTGTAAAGTAACCATGGACACCACCATCTGAACCCATGCCAATGGCAGACAGATGAAACACATGAAGTGCCAGGTTTCAAAAGAAATACAAACTATTAGTCTTGGAAAGGGAGGAGACTAGGACTATGTCTGCTGAACTGACAGCCATGCTTTGATCTTGAAACACACACCTCAGCAGATATAGAATAAAACCCAAAATGCATTGTTCCCATACATTCAAAAGTAACTGTAAACATACAGAGAACAAGGGTTAGGGTTAGCCTTTGGGCAGTAAACATGCTCATCCAAAAACCTTTTGTCCAACAGTGCTTGTAAGTTGTATGGACAATTCTGACCAACAAGTGACAGAGGGTGGGAACATCAGGAACATGTACAAATACCACTTTCTTTACAAGCCATGGAATTTGCAGACTTCAGAGGAGAGTGTTCTATGAGAGATGTTTACAAGGCGTTTCATGGAAACAATTTAGTCGCTTAATATAACAGGGAGTGCAGAGTATATTTACCATCTGCTTGTTTTTCCTAGAAAGGCCAATATCAAAGCTTAACCACCCTTCTGAATTCAGAGAAGCAATACGATTAAATGAAAAAAGTTTTGTGCACATGACGAGTATAAGAAAACAGAGAAATCTTCTTTCCTTTTAGAGTTTCAAAGCAACTTGCTCATCTCCCATTTTTCTCCAGAGTTTATTGCTAATCAGTTACTTCTACAAAAATCATTAATCTTACGAAAAGGAAAATGATGTATGGGAAAATGCAATATATTCAGGCAGTCCAATAGAGAATACATTCCACATTAGGATGCATTATCCTGGAATGCAAGAAATTCAGATCATAGAATCATAGAATTGTAGCGTTGGAAGGGATACGCTGATGATCACCTAGTCCAACCCACTGGAATGCAGGAATTTGCAGTTGTCCCATACGAGGATTGAGCCTGCAACCGCGGCATTAACAGCACCACACTCTAACCAACTGAGCTATCCAATGCCCGAGACTATCCGTTAACTCATTTTTATATGTAAAATGGACTACAATACTTTAAAGTGAGATAATGTTCATGCCCCCTGGAAAAGGAAACAATCCACTATTAAAATTGGAAGCAAAGCTTAAATATTTGAGGCCACATCACTGATAGAGAAGGAAGTTCATGTCGTTGACAATTTCCTAGGAAGGGAGATGAATATACCCATGGGATGGCACACTTGGTAAAAAACACAGGTAAGTTATGTAAGGATACATAAAGGGACATTAAAAAATTCAACCCAAACTCATTTGCACCTTGTTAGCCTCAGGTAAAAGCAAAACAGTCAATGGTGGCAACAGAAGCTAGAAGCTTAGCACCGTACAGTTTTTAGCAAATTCTAGCTGAAGTTCTCGCTAGCTATATAGTTTAGGCATATGAGTTAGATGAAAAAAGTCATCATGGTAGTGTTTCAGATCATCAGGAAAAAAGAATAGCAAAAAAGCATAATCGGAGAGCTCTAGCCTCAAGCAAAAAGAGATTCAGCCTAATCAACATGCAAAGCAGAGCTTTCCCAACATACCATTTTGGTGGCACACTTTTTGGCCATGCATCATTTCGTGACACATTAATTCAGTTTTACTAGCAAACTGGAAGTTAAACTAATCCCTTTGCAGCCCAGGGAATAGAGCAGGGAGCATTTGCGTGACACACTAATGTGTCGCAACACACAGTTTTGGAAGGCTCTGATGTAAAGTAACTGGTCTGAAAAAAGACTGATATTCATAATAGATCCACATTTAAATAAGTGAAAGCAAAGAATGAACAGTGCCTCTAATTTTCGCCTTATCCACTTAAACCAAGTGGATATCCAGTGAGCAGAATAGAGCAGGGAACAGAACTGCAATGACTCTTGGCATCTGTTCAAACACTATTCTTCCTGTCTAATAGTGCACAGGAAAAACTTATTCCAACCAAGGGGCAAGGGGAACAATTCAAATAGTTTCTTTAGGCACTTGGCCTGAGTAAAAAATGAAAGAGGAGCACGACTCAAAACTACAAATACATTCAACATGGTGTTCTGGTAAATATTACAATAAAGAGTACAATATGCTCATCTATTAACATTCTTCTAAATGGGCCAAAGATCCTACTCATGCCAGATTAACAGTTTTCCTGGAGCCTACTCCTAGGGCCTTCTGAGAATGCAAGGGGAGGAGCCGTTTGTTAGATTTAAAAGACCCCCTGCCAGAAGCACAAACCCAGTAAGTGATGTTTAAAGCTGTCAGACCCCTGAGGAGAAGCAGGAAACTCTTTATGACCCCCAAAGTATTTGTTTTCCCAACAGCTCCTTGGCACAGCTTGGGATTCTTGAGGTCAGCAACAACAACAAAAGTTTTGCTCTGCCCAAATTAGTTTTGACTAGTCCCTGGGTTCCCAAGGTGATAATTTAACACCTCATTAACAAGTCACTTATTGAAGGAAATTCAAATGAGAGATGCTAATGTGACAACTGGACATTTTCAACCTCAATTTAAATAAAGTGTGCTTTAAAAATAAAATTTAAGTAACCAGAGGACGCACACCACTCTTAGCTCATAAATGTCCTAACCTTCAAGGAAAAAAGTGTTTTTAGAAAGTCAGTTTATAAGCAAGGGGCATGAAGGTCAGCGTCAAATCCTGCTTTGCGGGCTACATGGCACATTCTACTTGGATACCATTTATACCAGAAAAAATGGAAGCATTTCATCAAGTTGAGCTAGTTTCTAGATTGTGAATTGCAATTTTAGCCATTTACATAGCAACCAAAAGAGGACTGAAGTAACGACAAAGCAGATGCAGTTTCCTTAGGTGTTTCTAGGTGGAAACTACCATTTAAGACAAAACAAGAGCTATGTATTGGGCACAGAGAGCATGTTTTGCATTCAGAAAGTCCTAATTCAATTCCTAGCATCTCTGTTTAAAAATGAATATTGAACAGAAAGCTTGGAGCTGCTACCAGTCAGTACGTGGGCTGGGCTGACCAATAAAATCCCAAAGAAGGCAGCATTGTTCATAGAACAGATTTCCACATAAAAGTCTTCCTGGGGCATCTGTGTGCAACTTGTGACCTCATATGATGATAGCGAATTGGTAATCCATTAGAACAATGCAAGAACACAAGAGTCTTGCGGGATCAGACCATATGTACATCAAGTCCAGCATTTTGTTTGCCACAGTTGCCAGCTAGAAATCACACAAGCTGAACACGAGCACAATAGCACTCTCCTGCTCACAATCTCCAGCAACTGGAAGTTAGAAGCAAGCTGCCTCAGATCCTGGAGGAAATAGATACGTTATCACAGCCACCTTGGTAGCTCAGTCAGTAGAGGATGAGACTCTTAATCTCAGCGTTGTGGGTTCAAGCCCCATGTTGGGGAAAAGATTCATGCACTACAAGGGGGTTAGGCTAGATGACCTTGTGGTCCCTTCTAGCTCTTACCATTCTATGAAAGCCTTATTATCCATGAATTTGTCCAATCTCCTTTTAAAAAGCACCTAATGGCAGCCACCCTCACATCTTGTGGTGATGAACTGCATAGTTTCAGTATACGCTGTGAGAGAAGTACCGCATTTTTTGCTCCATAAGACGCACCTTTTTCCTCCTAAAAAGTAAGGGGAAATGTCTGTGCGTCTTAAAGAGTGAATGCGTGGTCCCTGGAGCCAAATTGCCCAGGGGCAAAAAGCAGATCATGCTTCTTTTTTTTATAAAGAGGGAAGGGGGTGTTGAAACAAAGCTGCTGAGCAGCTGATCGGCAAGCGATCGGGAGGTAGATAAGGGACACTAGGGATAAAGGAGGCTGCCTGGGAGGGGGGGGAGTAAAAGCACATGGATCCTCAGGATTTTTACATTGGGTCACCCCAAATTCACCATCAAATCACATAGCATGTCCATGGCTATAGCCTGCACCAAAATATCACGCATCCACTGTTTTGTGGGGCCACAATGGTGCAAAAACGTGGTTACAAAGCACAGGTCCACATGGATCCTCAGGATTTTTGCATTAGGCTACCCCAAACTCACTGTCAAATCACATGTCTGTGGCCACAGCATGAACCACAAAAATCATACATCCACTGTTTCGTTCAGAATATTTTTCCCCCTTGTTTTCCTCCTCTAAAAACTAGGTGCATCTTATGGTCAGGTGCGTCTTATGGAGTGAAAAATACGGTATTTCTTTTTGTCTGTCCTGAATCTCCCACCATTCAACTTCACTGGATTCTAGTTTTATGATACTTTCTTCACACTATGCCTAACTTTATACAGTTCTTCTTATGTTCCCCCTTCTCTATCCATTTCTGTTTGTTTGTTTGTTTGTTTGTTTGTTTGTTTACAGCTGAAAGGCCCCAAAGATTCTAACCTTTTCAGAAAGCAGCTGTTGTAAGAAAAGGAAAGCTCCATGCTGGGGATTGATAGACATAAAAACAAAATCTGCCAATATTATAATGTCTGTCTACTAATCTACAATGCAACCATGCTTGGAATACTGCGTGCAATTCTTGTCGCCATACATCAAATTGTATACTGTACTGAGATGGATAAGTTCAGTAAAGGGAAACCAAAAAGATCAAGCATCTACAGCAAGTCTCTTAAGGTAAAAAGATGGGATTTCTCCACTCCCCCATTTTTTCAATGCCTCCATGGGTAAAATAGAGGTTCTAATGTACTTCAGTGATAGTGAGTTTAATATGGGCAACAGCAGCTCCTCCAGCTAAGTTAATGTGCAGTACAGCATCATGGAGCTCCAAACTAATTGTTTGTTGAACAGTTAAACTACATAGTGCTTTGCTATGGGCTACTTATTACTAATTCCTTATTTATTTTAACTTTTTTTTTTTTTACAAGAGTAGGTAGATTATTTACATTCATCCAGTAATTTATCAACCTCTGTAAAAAAAATAAAAATGCTTTTAATCTAAATGTTTTATTAATCCAAAGAGTTTGGAGCAAGAGATTTTTGACTCTCCACCCCGCCCCCCCGCCCCGTCTCAAGTGCAGACACTTGTCCCCAAACTGACTTTTAGAAAGAGCAATAAATCCCTTCCCATTTGTATAATGAAGTATATGGGGGGGGGGAGAGACCCTTTCCTCTTCTTGGATTGTAGTCAGCAGCTCGTTTTTAAGGAAACTACACATCACATATTTGAGAGACTCAATTGCAAAAATACTAACATGCAAAAAATAGTAATGAAGCACCTATAAACTTTGAAGGTAAGGACCTACTCAGTTACTAAGAACCAGACACAGGTAGCTGTGTTGGTCTGACACAGTCAAAATAAATTAAAAAATTGTCCAGTAGCACCTTAGAGACCAACTTATACCCAGAACAAAGTAACTTAGTCTCTAAGATGCTACTGGACAATTTTTTAATTTATAAGAACCACACAGTTAACAGATGCCCCTGCCAAGAAGGTAATAGGAACAGATTTTTAATAGCACACTCTTTGCCTCTGTCTAGAGCTGCTAAACTAGGCTGGCTTTTTAGAACCAAGTCACATTCAATTGCAAAACACAGAAACAAATACTGCCACAAGTTATATTTTTAAATTAACATGGAGTATTTCAGACAGCACCCTGGGGATGACCATTATGAGTACCAGACAGAAACAATGCCAGCACTGAAAGATTTGTTTGAACGAACAATAGGAAATAAAAGAAGGGAAGCTTCTGTCCTATTCCAGATTGCATGTTCACGTGCTGTCACCTAATTAAGTCTATTCAGTCTTCATTAGCCTCTTGTCCTGTTTCGGAAATGGCCATGCTGTTTTCTGCGGCATGTGTATTCTATCCAAGGAGCCTGCTGTTAACATCCTGTTTGGCCAAGGAAGGCTCTCTGGAATGATTGCAAATATTTAACAATAGCCAATGTACCAGAGAATCTACAAATACATGTCCCCAAGTTTTGAGAGCTACTAAGCCCTCATACAATTTGTGAAGGTGATGCTAAAGTTGTTTACTATTCATCTGAATACAACAAATACATGAAAAGTATTTTCTGCTCTGGCTGTTGATCCCCATTTTACTTTGTAAGCATAGTCATTTTTTCTACTTATTCCCACCCTCCACCCAGATCTTGTGACACTAATACCTTTGCTCAGATATATTTTCTAGAGTAAAATGAGTTCTGAATCCTAGCATATGTAACCTGAAATGAACTTCAGCTACTTAGTCCAATTCTTCTACATCCATGAAGAGTCCACAAACTCAAGTACTTTCAAGTAACCCCTTTTTAACCAACTCTTGACAACCCTAAACAAGCAATGCAGTTACAATGAGAATTTACATCATATCGCAGCAATAAATTGTAAGTAATCAGAACTGAGACACATCAGGAGATTTTTGTTTTTGCAGGATAGTTAATTCTATAACCACACAACTTTATAAACAAAGCAGTATGTGTGTTTTACTTGCTCTGCACGTTCAGTAATAGAGAATAAAATATGAAAAGTTAGACCCAGACTACCCATCGGTGGACTCCATCCTTTGGATGATGAGACTGGGAGGTATTTTTTTGCAGATCATCCCTTGAAATCTGTTCCAGGGGGTCAAAACCCTTTTGGATCAGGGTGGGAGGTGGTGCTGGGATCTGCAAACTGAACTGGCAAAAATAATCTTCCTTCCCCCCACTTCTCCAATGGGAGCCTCTGTTGGATCTAGTGCCTTTCCATGTCCAGAAGGCTAGTCAACACCCAGCTCACTGTATACAGCTAGTATCAGTGAACCCCTTCTGCAGATTCTTGATTTAAGGATTGCTATACTGTCGGCAATAGTTCCAGATCTGGGAAATTGCTTCTGTACCTTCATTGGTATTTAATGCATGGAAGACAGCATCAAGACTCTGCTCTTGGCCAAAGCACAAGATTGGTAAGACATAAGAGAAATGGCAATCTCACAGCATCTAGAAGCAAGTCATTAATGGCTGTAAATCAAAACCTAAAACTTTGTGTTTTAGGTTGCTAAAGAACTACAGCTTCAAAAAATTGTACCAGTATGATTATATACTAACCAAAAGTATGCAAAGTTGATGTTGTCCTTGCCAATCTAAGACATCTGAGACTCTCCATATGAGTAGCAACTGAGTAGCAACTGGGTTAACAGCCTTTGTGCAAAGGCTATGAAGTGCTGAAGTTGCCGCAAGCTGTTGCTTGAAAGCCCAGCTAACTTAGGAGACACTTAAAATTGTTAACTTTGCTTAGGGACGTCAACATTCAACATTCAAATTCTAAAATCTTCCAGTTCTCTCCAAATATTACTATAAAACAATTAAAAAGATATAGTTCATACTGAACTAATTCGGATTCCTACATTAGAGTCAAAAGAGATGAATCCACCTGAGCTTACTTTACTCAATTATTCACTTTTAAATTTTCCAGGGAAGCTAGAACCTGGAGCCAACAGTTCTAACGCTATAATGGGATCTCACCAGCAACTATAATGGGATCTCACCAGCAACTACATCACTAGATCTGAACTACACTAGTTACCATATTAGTAGCTGTGAAGCTTTGTGGGAATATACTTTCCAGAGAAAATGGGCTACCATGAATGAGACTCTTGGGGTAGCAGAAGATAGCTCAATGAAGATGTCAACCCAGTGTGCTAGATAAATTGCATGCTAGAGATAATTAGGAAGGGAACTGAAAGGATAAAACTGCCAATGCCAAGCCGTCTCTGGTGCAAATACATTTGGAATACTGTGTACAGTTCTAGTCACCCACAAAAAGAGATAATTGCAGAGTTAGAAAAGGTTCAGAAAAGGGCAACCAAAATAATCAAGGGGAAAGACCAACTGCCCTATGAGGAAAGGTTGCAGCATCTGGGACTTAAGTTTAGAGAAAAGGCAAGTAAATAGGTGACATGGTAGAAATTTGTAAAATTATAAATTTGTTAAATTATGCATGGCACAGAGAGAGCAGATACAGAGTAGTTGTTCTCCCTCTCTCATAACACTAGAACTCATGGAGATCCCTTGAAGTTGATTTTTGGAGGGTTCAGGACAAAGTACTGAAGGAAAGTACCTCTTCACATAGTGCAGTTCAACCAAGGATCTCACTCCCACAGGAGGCAGGGATGGCCACCAAATTAGATGGCTCTAAAAACAGATTAGACACATTCCTAGAAGCTAAGGCTATCAATGACTACTAGCCATGATGGTTGTGATCTGCCTTTGTGGTTGGAGGCTGTAAACTTCTGAATACCAACGGCTGGCGGTAGAGCGCTCTTGTGCTTGGGTGCTTTTTATGGGCTTCCCATAAGCATGTGGGTGGCCACTGTGAGAACAGGATGCTGAACTAGATGGGTCTTCAGTCTGCTCTAACCGGACTATCTTATGGTCTCAGATTTACGCATCTCTCAGACAAGGATTTTGCACAGCGATAGCTTTTGCCTTAGTAAATGAAAATGAAATCCATTATCCAATACAAATCTAAACCTGACCAGCAGCAATGATGAAAAGTTCATTCAACTACCAACAACATAAAGAAAAGAAAGACTAATTTCACAAAACAGTCCCCTACAGAAAATGACGGATGGTGCTGAATAGGTGGTCCCTCAATGCATACTGCCACCTTGTGGACAAGAGCAACACCTGCAAAGAATCCAAGTTGCTTTGCGAATTGAAGGAGCAGTTGTTTAATCTAACACCTCGTGAGAATTACAGTGCCTGAAACTCACCAAGTGTTGTGCCATCTTCACCCATAATGCACTTCACTGATGCGATGATTTGCTCAATAACAGGGGGGGAAAGCGAAGTGGCATATACTGCACTGTGTGAATGGACACGAAGGTAATCGATCAGCTCCTGACAAAGTGAATACAGCAGGTTATCAGAAATTATCCTTGCCACTGAGAGAGCAGTCTTTGATGGGGCAAGTATGCAGTGCTGATATTTACACTGCTTTGCTGGCTAATTATTTGAAAGATATGCAGTGAAGGCAGGTATATATAGTTGCGCCTTCATCTTTCTTTGTAGGTTGGTGGTGCACATGCATCTCCTTATCTTTGATCAACCATTTTTGCTTGGGAGATAAATGCTGTCATTAGGAAGAAGCTGTACAGTCATACCTTGGGTTGAAGTAGCTTTGGGTTGAGCGTTTTCAGGTTACGCTCCGTGGCGACCCGTAAGTAACGGAATGTGTTACTTCTGGGTTTTGCCACTCGCACATGCGCAGATGCTCAAAATAACGTCACACGCATGCACGGAAGCAGCAAATCATGACCCACACACGCACAGATTGCGTTCACTTCAGGATGCGAACGGGGCTCTGGAACGGATCCCGTTCACATCCAGAGGTACCACTGTATTTCCATGATGTTGTTTTGAAAATGAGTGCAGGGAGATGCTGTCATAATGATAACAATTGACAAGGAAAAGCCTAGCAGCACATAAATGATTACTCTCGTCATCAAATGGCATATTGATTCTGGATAAAATTAGGAAACTGAGCACAGCAAATATACATATGGGACGATGGAGAGTCCAACAGGCTGAGTTTTGTGGTGGGTGTGTGGCCAACCTGCTATGACACTTGCAGAAGGGGTGGGAGGTTCATAAGGAAGGGCAATCAAATAAACATCAGAGAGTGAGAACTGGTGTTATTTTAAGTGTTGGGTAATCTCTGTCTTCTATATATACTGTAAGCCACCCAGAGTGGCTGGGGAAACCCAGCTAGATGGGTGGGGTATGTATGTATGTATGTATGTATGTATGTATAAATAAATAATAGAAGCAAGACATACTTAGTGCTCAGGATTAGCTGCTACTTTGACCTTTGATAGCTTTAGTAAAAAAAGGGCATTTGTTTGGACCATATATTTTATTTGAGAAGTCCTGCAAAAACATAATAGTACTACTAATCGAGCTTTTCAAAATGTTTTATATATTTACGCCTGGGATCCTGGAATTTACTCAGAATTAAAATGGAGATGATCTTGATGTTCTAAGCATCTGAGTTTGATGCTTCTATTCCTTACTAACAAGGCACAAAATTTCTTCCCAATACGAGTTCTTACTTTCTTGCCTGCAATGTATCCTCCAGCAGCTCCAAAAGCCTTGGTGAATGTTCCCATCATGATATCCACATCCTCAGGGTCAAGTCCAAAATAGTCCACTACACCCCGGCCATTGAGACCCAATGCTCCTATACTATGAGCTTCATCCAAGTACAAGTATGATTTGTACTTTTTCTTAAGGGCAATTACTTCAGGAAGCCGGACTATGGATCCCTCCATGCTGTGAAGAAAAACAAGAGATGGTTGTGAATTCTGGACTGCTCAAATCCCCTAGAAAAGGGGCCGGTTAATATTTTCCAAGTAATTACAAGGTCGGAGGAGCACCAGAAATAGCTTGTGCGCATGGGCCTCCTTCGACCCGGATGTGCACCGGAAATAGCGTGTGTGCACGTGTACGGGCATGCGCTCCCCCGCCCTCCGCATCATCATCGCTTGAGACACCGGCCCGAGGCAAGGAAAGTTTGGAGACCCCTGCTATAGAAGCAGTTTTCCAGGCATTGCTCTGAAAAAGTTAGTGCGCAAGGCCTAACCCCACTTTCCTGGAAGTAAGCTCCACTGAATTTAACAGGACATATTTCTGAGTAGACATGGTTAGGACTGCTGCGTAAGGTATCAATCCCTTTACTGCATCAAGGCTCCCCAAAACATCCATCTGCAACTACGCATAACCCCTTTCTTAACAAGTTTTTGATGCTTCAGAGCTTAACTAATGCCTCATAAAGGTTTGGTGAAGTAAAGGCTTCAGAGCTTAAGATAGTTGGCAGCATCACACTGGCATCATGCGTCCTTTATCTACTGCTTTCAATCACTGTTTCAAATTTATAGTCTTTGTAATATTGTGTTTAATTGGTTTAATGCAGTGGTGAGCTTTTTTTGTTTTGCTTTTTGCAAACTGCTCTGGATGCTCAGTGAGGAGAGGAAAAGCGACAGAAATATTAAATGTAGAATGATAAACCTGGAGAGATTCACGTTACAATCCTTCTCTTCACAGAATACCCCCTTCAGTCAGTCATTACCAAGTTTACCCTTGGCTGACAAAGTGAGACAACAGAAACTTTGTCCATTACAATCCATTACAGAAACCCCTGGCAAAAAAAATCACATCTCCAGTTTAGATTTATTAGCACTAATGCAACTTGGAGCATCATTATGGCTGGACATGATTACAGCTGTCCAGAGTCAAATAATAAGCACCCAACAATTTGGCTTGGATTACAGATTGCCTCAAAATGGACAATAACAATAATCCAATATGGCAAACAGCACTGGTGACTGGAAGGACCAAGCTTGTACCTGAAAATGCCTTCGACAATGATGAGAATTTTTTTCCATGGTCGGCGTGTGCGTGGCTGCCCATGCACAATGGCATCTTTGAGCAGCTTCTCCAAGCTCTGCATATCTATACAGAAAGAACACAATTCCAAAGAACACTGTTACTTTTGTAAAGGGACTAGGAGCAGAAGCAGCTATAGGCAGCATTACCACAGCAGTAATTCAGAGGGTGACATTATGTTGTTGTTTTTGTTGCTTATTAAAAAATCACTCTTCACTTTGAAGAATCACTCTGCCTGACAACACCCGCTCCAATTAGTACTGGGAGCAATTAGTACTGGGAACATACGGACTCAGCTGCGCATCATGTTAAGCCGGGAGATATGACAGCGCTACAGTCATACCTTGGTTCTCGAACAGTATGCGTTCCGGGAGTCCGTTCGACTCCCGGAACTGTTCAAAACCCAAGGCGCAGCTTCTGATTGGCTGCAGGAATGTCCTGCAGCCAATCAGAAGCCACGCTGGACATTCGGCTTCCAAAAATTGTTTGAAAACCGGAACACTCACTTCCAGGTAACAGTTGTTTGGGAGACAATTTGTTCGGGGGGGCCCAAGGCATTTGAGATCCAAGGTACGACTGTATACTTCTAGAATCAGAAATCATCAAGTGAAACTGAATAGAGAAAGATTCAGAACAGAACAAAAGGTAATACGTCTTCACCCAGCACATAGTTAAAACCATGGAATCTGCAAAGATGAGACAGCAGGATCAATAGGGATGCCTTTAAAGGGGGGAATCACAAAATTCATAGAGGATAAGGCTATCAATAGTTATCAGTCATGATGACTACCTGCCACCCCTCCAGGACCAGAGCTATTGTGTCTCTGAATACCATTAGAAGTGGAACAACAGCAGGTGAGGCTATTTCCCTCATGTCCTGCTTGGGGTTTCAGAAAGGTTTCCATCTGACAAATGTGAGGACAGGATGTTGGACTAGATAACTATACAGGTCTTTCGTCTGGTCCAGCAGGGATCCTCTTATGTCCATAAGATAAACAGTGCATTTGAACAGGTAAATAGGATATGGAGAAAGCTTGAAGAGGAAAAATTAACAAAAAAATTACATAACTATACCACTCTTCATCAAAAGACCACAGTAACACTTACTCAGGGAGGAGCTTTTGAATGCTTTCTCATTTGTGGTAGCCTTAAATGTTAATAACATTTTTTTTAATGCACCTGGGGCTGCTATAGAGTTTTATTTATATACTGCCCATAAATGAATGTTCTCTGGGTAGCTTTTCAAGGGGGTTAAAATCAAAGTCTGCATTTAGCCCACAACATAGGAATTTCCGGTCAAATTAATAAACCTCCTGGGAAATACTCACTATTGTGTTTGAAGATTCGAATTGTTGCTCCTGAAAGTCTTGCTCCTAATATTAGAGATGCATGATTCAACTCATCACTCACTATTAGACAGCCCTGAACAAGGATACAGGAAAATAAATGGTCCAGACAGAAAGTTGCAGTTAACCACTGACCTATAACCATGCAAGGTTCTTGCTGGGTGAAACTCCTTACACCCTACCCTGGTCTCCAAGCAGTTTTCCTTGGTTAGCCACGATGCATAGGATCAATAGCTGATGCTGCAAGACCACACATTACTATTTATAGCTATTCTGATACACTGAACCAGGGGAACAGCTCTCTGCTTGCTTTACTGTGCTGTGCAGTCTTCCTATTGCTCCAATTACTGTATTTTCAATAACATAGTTTCTATCTGATCAAGCTAACAACGTATTTACATAATCATTTTGTATTCTAGTGAAGCCAATGTGACTAATGTGCTCAGCCCTCCAAACTAACTGACATTTTCTTGTCCCAATACAGCTTGAGGGGCTAAGAAAGCAGCCTTGGTGCATTCATTCATCTTGTGACATGTTTTTCCTCTCCTGATTATTCATTTAACATTTCCACAAGGGATAACTATTTTCTAAACAGAAGTGCATGGCATACAGGAATTTTAATTTTCCCCTCCTTCACAAAGTATACACTGAGAGGCTAACATCAGAAACCTGTGAAGACAGATCTAGGACAGTCCTCTCTCCAAAGACATCCATACCTTGCCAACCAAAGCAGGAATATTCATTGAGTTGGTTGCAAATCCCATCCCGTACGACAAAGCGGATTCCACACCAAGGTATCTGGCCAATAATGTTTCTAGCTCCTCGTGTTTGTCCAGGTTTCCTGGAAGAAACATAGAAAAGGGGTTCAAGATGAGTAAATCCACTGTGAATGAAACACTTTTAATGCTAAGAAGTTTAATTTTTAGTGTTAATGATGCAAGCTGGATGCATACAAATTAGGGCAAAAGCTTAGGAACTGCCATATAATATTTTGTGGAGTCTGAGTTATTAAATGTACTCAGATACTAGTCCTTTGTCTGAACTTACCCATCTCTTGCCTAGTGCTGCACACCCCACATCCATACTGCGAAAGAACTTCAGCCACAGCATCCTTGCGAACTCCGGTGTTCTCTGCAAACCCAAGGTAGTTGTAGGACCCCATGTTAATTATGTCTTTTATCACTTTTCCTGTGTACCTATATATAAATTTATAAAAACATAGCATGTAAAAGATATGGAGATCATCAACAAGTAAAAGGACATATGCTTAGTACTGTTGAAGGCTGCAATCTAGTAAAATCCTTTAGAAATAAAGGGCTCTGTGCACATCAAGCAGTTTTCAGCTAGCTGGCAGCCCATCTAAAACAGTCACTCTTCGCTACAATGCAAACTGCTTTTTTAAAGTTTCCAAAAGCTTCAAAGCCACTTGTGACATGATGCAAAGGGAATAATATCCTTCAGGAATAATACCAAAGCCTCACTGGTCACAATGTATTAACAGGGCTCTGTCCAAAGCTTGTTAGAGATTTCTTATGTTGAAGTAGGCAAGGCAAACAGGTTTATACAAATGCTTCTCTGTTTCAGTTTGCTTAACTCAGCAAGACTTCTTTCGTTATAGCTGAAGATCATAAACTAAAGCTTTTCTGAATCTTCCAACATAATTAGCTCTATTCAGACAAAATATGTAAAGTGTCAGATTGCGGATTAGCAGATGTTCTTTGAAAGCTCTCTTAAGAATCAAAACAGAGTGCTGAGGCATTTCAAAACAGTTTGTTATTTTTCTCTGGCAATTTCAAGCCTTCTACCCCACCACCACCCCACAAAAGACCCCCTACCCTTGTTATCCTCAAATCCTAGTAATTTCTTCAAGCACAATATCCTCCAGCACACAAAGGAATGGCATCTGGAAGCCAGTAAACTACTGCAAGGAGGACTAAAGCTTTTCTCTTCTAGAAGTGTGTTAACCATACCCCCTTGAATTATGAACCTGACAATAACAATGGATGTTAACTCTGCTCAATTAGCTCTGTTCCAAAGCAGAACTCTTTAGCTTTATTAAAGGTCACTTTATTAAAGGTCACTAGGACCTGGAAGACCACCACTCAAATCCCCACTTGGCCAGTGGGTGACCTTGGGCCAGTCATCGTCACTCAGTCTGACCTAACTCACAGGACTGCTGTAAAGATAACACCGGGGGGGGGGGGGGCGATGACGACTATGTACTTGAGCTCCTTGGAGGAGAGGTGGGATATAAATATATATATAATATAAATATATAAACCAAATTAAAGACCAGAGATAACTGACATACTATCCCATGCACTTCCAATTCATTTCAATTCCAATTAAGTCAGTGGAAATCTGGACATACTCAGTTTATCTCAAACACAGAAAGTATGGTAGGTTTTCCTTTCGGCTGCTATTGTATTCGTCTTGCCCAAGGGGGATACCGCTGAACACCCTACAAAAAGATCCAGCGCACAGAAGACAGGACTGAGATACATACTGCCCTTTTTCTAAAGCAAAGGGTTTCTCGCATAAGTTTTCACAAACATGTATAAGACTGAAGACTCTACTGAGCACAAAACCCCATGGCATGCAATGCAGAAATGAGCTTGGGCACAAACAGACCAGAGCTCAGGAATCAACCGATGTGGCTATGGCATCCATTTCTTCCTTCCTCTTCAGTACTACAATGCTGCTCATCTTAGTGGACTAGAGGCAAACCCACTTGAAGGCAAAGTGAAACGCAAAAGTAATGTAACGTGCACAAGACATGACACAAATGTTGGTCACCCCTAATCTATATGGTTTTTCTATACAGGCCTTAAAACAGTCAGCCCTCATGGGCTGTTTTGTAGGATCCAAGTATAGGTGAACTGGGATCTGTGGCACGGCAATCTTGAAAGTCTGGCACCGAGTTAAGCAACAGAGAGTAATGGAGTTCTTATCCTTGCTACAGAGGCTGCGGTCCATCTTCTACAACCCATTTCACAAACCCTCACTAATTATCTTCTAAAACAGGGGTGGAGAATCTTTGACCTGAAACTGTTTTGGACCCCTGACTTACTTGTACTTTTATTTCAGCAACATCTGGAGGGCCACAGGTTCTCCGCCCCCCTGCTCTAAAGGTTAGTTGCGCAGGAGCTTTCCAAAAGCCTTTTACTCACTTGAATGTCCAATTGTAGTCATGGGAAACCCGCTCTAATATGTCTACTTTGGCTCCCGGTACACTGCAGAGTGGTCTGCTCCAGCTATCCCTAATGCGCATGTAGAGGTTCCTTGTATAGAAGTTTTCAAAATCCTGGTACAAAGGGACAAAATCCTGAAAACATATGAAAAGGGCATTAATTACAGGAAAAGTGGCATTAAACCCATTTTGCTTGGTGCTATTGCATGTTTTCCTCTCTGCATATCACCAAGTGCTCAGGACAGTGAAGATATCCAATGGCACTGAACCTAGAAACCACAAAGATATACCCACTGAAAGGACTCCAAACAAGTTCTCTGTCCCTAACAAAATGTAAAACTATAAATGTCTGGGTTTGCAGCACCCCAGGGCCTGTAATACTGCTCTTCTTTTTTCAGTGATCACAGGCAGCATAGGACTCCAATATGTTTACAGACTTATTATAATAACTAGTTACAGAACTAAGAAGTGGGGGAGAAGACCGTTACCTTCTGCTGCTCCCAGAATAGATAGTTTTTTAAAAGGTTTTAATTTTCTGCTTAGAAAACCCACACCAACTACAAGTTTTCCATTAAAAAAAATGATGTGCTTTAAAAGGATAGCTTTATTTGTTGTGTTAAGCAAGATGAAGCAGATAAGCCAACACTTACATTTGAAACATGACCATCTATGAAAAACTGAAAAAGTCTGCTTTGCTATGTGGAAAAGAACAACAGGACTGGGTTGGGTGAGAAATTAACTTCAGATGTTAAGCACTGTGAAATACATGATTCCCCCCATTCCTGTGGATTTTCTACTGGACCCAGGGATAAGCAAATTGTAAAAAGCAAAAATGGTCAGATTCCCTTAATATGCCGTTCTCTCAAGTATAACTAGTCTCACATTACTGCAGCTATGGAAACCTAGAACCTATGGGAACCAACAACAGGATAGCTATGCCACCATGATGAAAGTGTGTGCATGTCTTCATGGGATAGAAATCCTGAAAGCAGAGATTTTGTGCATTATATATGGCAGTTACCCTCCTGCTCCACGCCCTCTGAACAATGCATGCACCTAGTTCTACGAAGATGCTGATTCATTAACTACTATGGCTGTTAGGTAGACAAGTCCTTGAAAAGGCTAAAGACTATTACCTACAAGCCAGCTTTACTGGTAACTTGAGTGTTTCCCTCCGTCCACTAGGCCTATCTATGTAATGAAAAAGATGACCTGCAGTTTCTCAGCTATTTAACACAATCCTATCAATTTATAAGCTTCCAGTGGTTTTGTACTCGAGTCAAATACATGCCAGATATAAAAAAGGCCTCTTTCAAAGGATCACAAACAAATTAATACTTTAAGCAACCTATAATACATTTTCTAGTATGTTTATAGAAACACTTAAGTGTCTGTAAATTTCTTTTAAATATCTGCTAAGGATTTTTTTTTTATGCAGCCACCCAGTACTTCAAAGCTGCTTTCTAGTACTAGTCAATGTGTTCTGTTGCCTTCTTTCATAGAGTGTACATACTAATCTCATATGCATATGAGGCCCCCCACCCTCCTGTCGGCATTTCCGCTCGGCCAAGCTGATAAATTCTCAATTTCCTCCGGCTGAGCCTTCGGAATCGCCTCTGACGAATAATTAACGACCTGAGCCTTTGATGAGGCCTCAGGCACATTCCATTAAGCAGAGTTTCCAGCAGCATGAGGAAGTGATGAGATTTATGGCTACATTGCAAAGAGTTTTATTTCTAAGCTACGCAGACAGAAAAGACATCCTCCCTCTACGAAAGCAGAGAGCAACAGAACAAAGGAACAAAGGAAACAGGAAACCAGTAATGTCAAATCCCTCTCTAGTCTCCTGTGAGACTTCCAATAGCCTGGACTGTCTCTGGAATGTAAACACAGTCTTGTGACTCCAAGCAGCCGCTCAGTGAGAAACAAAAACTAACATCCTCCCCCTTTCTGTGAACACCACTGGGCAGCATGTCAGAACAATCTCAGTACAAACCCAGTTTCTGTACATAGGTGCAGTGTTGATCCTTCGGAACAACCTTGGACAATAAATCAACAGGAATTTCATTACCTGGCATGTAGGACACCAGTACGAGTCCTTTCTGAACACATTCTTTAGCATGTTGCTGCTTCAATTGCAAGTGCTTCGTGCTTTGCTTACAACCTTCAGAAGTCAGCAAAGCCAAACATGCTTTGTTGTCCTGATAAACCTGGATTGGACATTTGACAGGAATTCTCATGTCTTTACACAATTGTAGCAACCATTCACAATCCACAAGTGGATTGTTCAGCTTCACAAGAACTTAAGCTTACTGTTGTTTGCTTCTTGCACAACCAATCAAATAGACCCTGATTGTACATGTAGCAAACTCCAGACGTACTTTTCCTGTCTGTAGTGTCACTTCCAAAACTCGCATCAGCAAATATTTCAAGAACGCCATACTTCTGATTGTTAAATCTCAGTCTGTAGTGCATAGTGCCTCTCAAATAGCGTGCTATGCGTTTCAGAGCTTTCTAATCCTTAACAATAGGATTGTTGACTTATCTGCTTAGCAAGTTACAGCTAACTGCAATGTCCAGTCTTGAACATTTGGCAATGAAGTTTAGTTTGCCTAGCACACTTCTGTACAGCGTAGTGTCAGAAAATGCTTCTTCAGTATCATCTACCTGATAACCTGTTGTCATTGGTGTGTCCATAGGGTTAGCATCCATCAGGTTTAGTTTGGTTAACACATCAGCAATTTTCTGTGACTGGTGTACTAAAATATTACCATCTTGGCCACTCTCTATTTCCAGAGATAGGTAATTGGTTACCTAACCAAGATCTTTCATGTCAAAGTGCTCCTTCAGTTGAGCTAGGGAGCTATTGTACATTTTAACATCTTCCAAAAGAAAAGTATATCATCAACATAAAACAAGTAATACAGCTTCTTGTGCCCTTCCTCTTTGACAAATATACATGGATCAGCTTTACCTTGCTGAAAACCTAGAGAAAACAACACTTCAGTGAGTTTAGAGTGCCAGCATCGTACACTTTGTTTGAGAACATATAGGGACTTCTTCAGAGAACAAACAAATCCCTGTTTTACCTGTACGCCATCAGGTGGAAGCATATAAAGTGATTCACCTAAGGTTCCATACAAAAATGCTGTATTCACATCGTGATGAGAAACGTGTACATTCTCTTCTGCAACAAGTTTGAGCATAAGCCTAATGCTCTCACATCTCACGGTGAGTGAGTAGGTCTCGTGACAGTCTTCTCCTGGTACCTGTGAAAAACCTCTGGCTACCAATCTGGCTTTGTATCCGACTATCTTGCTATTTTGATCTGTAGCGTTGGCAGGGGAGGGGCAAGATGGCGGCGCAAGCACTTGCAGCGGCTCGGCACTCCGAAGACCGGTATTTGTTTGATTTTCGTTGTTGTGTATACTGTGTATATACGGACAATGACAATAAATTTATCTTATCTTATCTTATCTTATCTTTGCTTTGAAGACCCATTTGCTGTCAAACAGTTTCATCCCTGGGACTACTGGAACTAGCTCCCATGTTTTGTTCCTCTCCAAGGAATCAAGCTCAGCCTTCATGGCAGTTAACCATGGCTCAGCATCCTTCGAGTCCAAAGCCTGGATCTCTTGGAAACTTGAAGGTTCAAATACCTTCTTGGAGCTATTAACAGCAGTTACAGCTTTTGCTGCTTTAGCGAATTCATCAGTAAATCTCTTTGGAGGTCCACCTTTTGTGGCTCTTTCAGACCTGCGAATCAGATGTAAGTCTTCAACATTCTCCTCTTCTTTCTTAGGAGAAAGGTGGCCTATAGTAAACAGTGGTTCCTCCAATTCTCAATCAGAGCCTTCAGAGGGTCGCAGAGAGGCCTTAGCACTCTTGAAATCCTCTGAACCATCTCAGTCAGTTTCAGAATCAGAATCAGAACCTTCATCAGTGGGTGTGGGGTTTTGCTGCTGCTTATCCTCAGTCTCTTCACTGTCATCAGGATAACATTGGAAAATTCCCACATTCTCCCCCCACTTGGCATTGCATTCAACACTTCTAGTGAGCCTAACTGTATTAGTGTCAGTCATCATAACTCTGTAAGAATCTTTCTGATATCCTAGAAAGATACCATGCAAACCACGTTTGCCTAACTTGGAGCTTTGTGGTGTGTGAACCCACATGTCAGAACCAAAAATTCTCATGTGCTTGATGAATGGTTTCTTGCCAAACATCTTTTCATAGGAGGTACAACCAATCGGTGATGAGAATCTGCGATTATAAGTATAAACAAAACAGCTAAGCAATTCTGCACAATAACTCTCTGGAAGATTGGCATCATGCAGCAAGGTTTTCAAGCCTTGAAGCAATGTTTGATTTGCCCTTTCACAAAGTCCATTCAGCCAAGGAGACCGTGGACTTGAAAGGTCATGTTGAATTCCTTTCTCAGTCAGAAAAGCTTCAAACTGCTGAGAAGTGAATTCTCCCCCTCAATCTGTAAATACACATTTCACCTGTTTACCATGCACATTTTTCAACCAAGCACAGAATTCCTTGAACCTAGGAAAAGCTTCTGATTTCTGCTTGAGATTGAACACAGGAATATACCTGGAATATGAATCAATGAGGACCATGAAGTACCTGGCTCCACCCAAAGAGGGTGTTAGTGGACCAACGAGATCAGTATGCACTACCTGGTATGGTTCTGTAGCTTGTCTACTGGACACCTTACCTTTTGCAGCCATTTTGACCTTGTTTGCTGCGCATGCCTTATACTTCATGTGGTACCTGCAGGGTTTAATACCTTCAACTAAGGTAGGCATTTTGGAAACTGCCTCGAAGTTTAAATGGCCAAGTTTCCTGTGATAATCATGAATACATCCTGCATGCTAAACCTTGTTAGTATCTGCAGTACAAGTTTCATCCTGCACAACATCAACAGAATCATAATAATGCAATACAAATTCTTCACAACCGTTCCATAGCCTTGACTGGAGATTCTGTGGTCATCCGCTTGGTGAATCGAACCTTCCTGCGGAGTAAAGGACACGAACAGGTGTTTGTCCCAACAAACGTGCCTGGTAGCTCCCGGGTCGACGATGAAGCTACATCTAGACATCTTCTGGACCTTTGGAGTGAAGCGTGAGACCACTGCCTTGTGTTGTGTTGTCCTGCACTTCTGACCTTTGCCTTTTCCACGCATTGAGCTTTCACTGTGCTGCTCTGTTGCCTTGGCCTTGGGATATTTACATTCCCTCTTCACGTGGCCTAAACGTCCACACGAGTAGCATTTCACTGCCTTCAAAGCTTTGGCGCCATCTAGTGGTTCCACTGCATTCTGGGATGACGTCTGTGAGGATTCCCCCTTGGTGATGCAGCTAGCATTACGCCGATGCTCTTCATTTAACACCACAGCAGTAACATGCGCTACCGTTAGCTGAGCAGTTGGCAAAACAGCAAGCTGGCTGGCAATCGCTTCCCAGCTTGAACCCAAAGAATGTAGAATCATGAAGGAATCCACAGCCTCTGGAAAGGTGATTCCATACTGTTGCAACTCATGCCTTAGATTCTGCATTTCCTTACACCCGTAAAGTTAGCAAAAATGCATAAAACATGTAATAAGTGTTGGAAATGTAAAGAAAAAGAAGGTTCATTTTTTCATATGTGGTGGGAATGTAAGAAGGGTTTCTGGGAAATGATATACAACAAATTGAAAAAGATGTTTAAATATACGTTTGTTAAAAAACCAGAAGCCTTTTTGTTAGGAATAACAGGAAGAGAGATAAAAAGATGTGATTATAAACTGTTTCAATATGCAGTTACAGTGGCAAGAATACTAATGGCCCAAAAATGGAAACAAGAGGAACTACCGACCTTGACTGAGTGGAGAATGAAACTTATGGATTATGCAGAATTGGATAAAATGACTGGAAAAATTAGATATCAGAAAGATCACAAATTCATTGAGGACTGGGGAAAGTTTACGGAATATCTGAAAACTGTATGTGATGAACAGACAACGGTAGTGGGTTTTAAAGAGGCTTTGTGATAAACCAAGGTATATTGTAAGAAAGAAACTGAGATGGAAGGTTATTATCAAATCGGCAATACTACATAGAAAATGTGTAAAGATATGAAAAATGGATGATTGAAGGAGGTACTGGTGGAAGTTCAAAAACTGTAAATTGGTAAACATGGTTGTCAAAATTATTTGTTAAAGAAAAACTTAATAAAAATGTGTGTGTGTGTGTGTGTGTGTGTATAAAATGTGTGTGTGTGTGTGTGTCGAAACGTCGCCTAGACACCCCAACTTTTACACGGGAAGACACCCGAGGACACCAAAACCTGCATTCCTGTACCCGTGAAAATCTACGAAAGCAAATATATATATATATATATATATATATATATATATAATAGATTCTACATTTCCATGAGGTGAGCACGTACGTCTGCTCCATCAACAAGTGCCATATCATGCAACTTGGCATAAAAGAACAAAGAAGCTCCCGCCTCTGTTCTTCAATGTGACTTTTGGAGACTGTCCCACATCTCTCTGGCTGAGGCCTTGTCACGCAAAAGACATAGCTCTTCAGGGGACACAATAAGCGTCAGAGTTCCCCTTGCTTTGGAATCCTTAGCCTCCCATTCTTCGGTCATTGGAGCTGGGGGGGGGGCATCAGATATTACATTAAACAGACCCTCTTTTCTTAGGAGAGCCTCTGCATACTGCACCCAGTTTTAATAATTATTTTTTGGGAGCTTTGGAACTGCCATGGCATTTCGAAGGGCCTCCATTATTCTGGCATTAGCCTTCTGTGTCATTTAAAGCAAGCTGCGTCTATTTACCAGCTGCATTCCAAAAGCACACGTGAGGCCTTTGCTTTCTTCTGCCGTTGCCGGTAAGTGCTTTGGCTAGAAGTTCAAAGTCCACTCTTAACCACGGACTGGCAGGCTTCCTGGGGCAAGAGCACATACCTCTCATCAATCTTCTTGATACGCAGAGAAGATAACCTGCATTCCGTTCTTCTGCTGTTCGGCTGGGCCCATGACCACAAATATCAGCATTTCCGCTCGGCCAAGCTGATAAAGTCTCATTTTCCTCTGGCTGAGCCTTCGGAATCACCTCTGACGAATAATTAACGACCTGAGCCTTTGAAGAGGCCTCAGGCACATTCCATTAAGCAGAGTTTCTAGCAGCATGCGGAAGTGATAAGATTTATGGCTACATTGCAAAGAGTTTTATTTCTAAGCTACGCAGACAGAAAAGACATCCTCTATCTATGAAAGCAGAGAGCAACAGAACAAAGGAACAAAGGAAACAGGAAACCACTAACGTCACATCCTGTCTCCTCTCTCGTGAGACTTCCAATAGCTTGGAATCCCTGGAATGTAAACAGAGTCCTGTGACTCCAAGCAGCTGCACAGTGATAAGAACAGAAACTAACATCTCCAACCCAAAAGGCCTCCATACCCCTTAAGTGAGGCTTTTAGAGATGCAAGGCTGTCCTGGTTTTGATGATATGCTAACTTCTTTCCTTTGGCAGAAATATGAGGAAAACCAAACCACATCCCAAGTAGTAGTTATTTCTCAGTAAGAGCAATTAAGCAGAATTCAGGGAAGCAGAGCATTGCTGAAGAAATCTGCTGTATGAATCACCTGAGTAATCTGCTAGCAAGCTGCATTCTTTCAACTCAACCACTTTATTTTACCTTTAGTAGCCAGAAAACCTTTAAGTCACCGAAGCTCATTCTGAAAATGCAGACCTCACTGTTTTAGAGAGTACACCAGTGCAATGAAATTAAACCCCTGTATCTACGAAGTCTTGTTCCAAGGCCTACCCAAGGTATAAAATTAGTAAACTTAAGAGCAGAGGTAAATGACAGACAGACTAACTTAGAGCATCTTTGGGCGATTTCCCACAACTGTCTGGATATGCCCAAACCTTCTGCCCACTACACTAAAATTTCTAGTAAATCCCTCATATTACCAAAACACTGTAACATTCAGAAGCAGAGCCAATCCATACATTGTAAGATATTTGAGAAAAGGCCAACAAACCAAGGTCCAAAATCAAAGTTGGAAGCTGTCTTGAAAAGTCAGTTTGCACCAACTGTGGTTTGGCACATTCTGCCCTTGAAGTCTGCCAGACTACAGAGCATGGAGGATGATAACATTTGACCAGCAACAAAACACGTCTCACAGGCATTTTCACAACATAAGCCCTTAGTCTGCCTCTCCCTCACATACCTAGGCAGACAATATCACAATAAGAATATTTTAATAACCTTTGGTAACAAGAAGCTCATAATACAGCACTCTCCAAGGCACCATTTACTGTTGAATGATCTCCTATCTGTTGTGTCCTACTCTGCAAAAACAAAAACAAATCCCTAAGACAACCCATACACCTCTCAGCCTTTTATAATATTTTATTTTTCCATTTTCTAATTTTACATAATCAAAACATCATTTTATACAACAAATTTCACATACCCAATATTAATATCAACCCTCCCCCCCTTCTGTGGTTACTTGTTATATAGACTCCTCTGCACATGCAAGCTAAACCTAATTATATTTTGTCCCAATCATATTTAAACCTCTTCAATTAAGTCTACCAATAAGAATCTAAGATGTGCAGATAACTACATGCCCGCTGATTGGGACATGAAGAAAGCTAATAAAGGCATGAAATATGCACTCTCAACTCCACCTGCTGCCTTTGGCAATCAGTAAGAGAAGCCACTTCTGAGCATACTTTGAGGCAGTGGAAACTAGACCAGGCTGCCTGAACATTTTGGTATCAATAATCAGGAAACATCCTCCCCACCCCCAACCCCCGTTTACCCATACCACACACACTGCCCCTGAGACAACAAATGCTGCCAGTACCTAACTGTGCTATTCTGACATAAATTCAAATTGAAGGGAACACTCCAGCTGTTTTGGGACTACAACTCCCATCATCCCTAGCTAACAGGACCAGTGGTCAGGAATGATGGGAGCTGTAGTCCCAAAACAGCTGGAGGGCCGAGTTTGCGGATGCCTGCTCTAGATGATGTGCCTGGAAGTGACAATTCAAGGGCTGCATCCCTGTTAGCCAAAACCCGTACCATACCAAGTTCCACTGGTGGAATATAAATCAATCTTCCACCAGCACCAATGCACCACACCACTGTACTTCAGGTTCAACATGACAAAAGCCCGCCAGACTCAGAAAGGAAGTAGTCGTTAAAAGTTTAAACTCGCTTTTAAAAATGTTTAGAAGCACTATACAATTAGGCTAAAAACAATTTTCAGTTATGTGGATACAAATATATTTTTTGAAATAGAGTAAAATTGCTGCTTCTGGTTCTAATAATTTAAAGTAAGTTCTCTGAAAAACAATTTGTTCTATAACGTCTGAAAACCACTAAACATTTTTGGTTGCAGGCCCCTTAGTTTTGTTTTGTTTTTAAAAACAAGCACCTTACGTTTTTGAGAAAACTTTTATGTGCAGTCCCTTAGCTGGGGAGCAATATAGATGCAAAACAATTCAAAATAAAAATGTTGCTACATTTCTCCCACTTTTGTGAAAGAGACCTATGTTGAAAAAGATATTGGGCTTGAAAGGGAGCATGGAAAGACCTATCAAAGGAAGAGGTGGTGTAATTTGTGCACTGTAAGAGTAAACCTGGAAAGAGGAACGTCACACAGGTCTTAATGCTGTGCGATGCTAGACTGAAAAATGTTTTCTAAGAAGGTTTAAGCTATGACTGAGTGGGTGCCTAGAGATTTGCCTTCCATTGTTAAAAAATAATAATCAATAGCTTTTAAATAAGAGGGCTTGAATAGGAAAGGGGAACAGTTAACCACGTACATAATGCTATTTAATGCTTACTTGCAAGGTGTGAGAGAGATTTGTAAGTATCTTCGTCTCAAGTGTCATACTTTGGTAACATTTGGGGTACCTACGTGCCTTGCAGCTATTTGCCATTTACATTAAAATAACTAATGAAATAATCAGCAGTAAGATTGATTAACCCTGGAAATAGTGGGAAAGAGGAAAAAAGAGAGGTATCTTAGACAACCTTGCAAAAGGGCAAAGGAATTGCGCACAAGAACCCACTTTATTTTCAGCTGTGCTGAGATCAGCCCACGGAAGAAAGTATTCGTCTCCCTGCTCCACTTCAGCTGCTTGCCAATAGTAAGAGAGCAGCTCATGGGGCAACATTATGCTGATAGTTCACCAATGCAGGCTAGCTTAGAATACCATGGGCAGTATTAAGGAAAGAGGAATAGAAAACCCTCACAAAGCATGATTTGGCTGATATTCCGGGACACAGCCAGGATTTCAGCTAAATTACAATTAGCACAAACTATGGCTTGGCCCTATCTCCAAATGCAGTCTAAGCCAAACACATAATTACAAAAGACTAGCTACATCTCCTTCACCACAAACTTGTTCAACCCCATCTTGTCTCTGAAGCAAAGGTAACAGCAAGCATTTACCTTTTGTTCTTCTCTTTCTGTTGCATTATGACAGTGCTCGATTTTCCAATGCCTCAGAAAGTCTCGAAGATACCCGAAAAGGGTGAGGACACCATAGCCTACATAAGTCAGTACAGCAACCAGCATTGGTGTTTCCTCAAAAGCTTCATTGAAAGGTCTTTTATACAAGCCTCCATTCTGAGCGATATGCGGGAGCTACAAGGAAAAGAGAGCTGTTAGCAAGGCAGGACTAGTCAATTCCTTAAAAGTTTCAGATTAAACTTTACCAGTGTACACAACCAGACCATGTCTTGCTCTCTACAGCCTTCTCTGAAGCCCCATGAAAACCCCTGCCAACCTACAACAATCACATTTTGGACTACCCATCTTGACTACAATCTTGGCCTGTGTTGCTCTCAAACACTATAAATATTGTATCGATTTAAAAAACAAAACAATATTTTCTTTAACCAGAGCTTTTTCTACAGCTCCCCAGGGCTTGTACAGGGTACCCAGTTTCTGAATGATGAATGCACAACACCTGAATGGGTTTGTAGAATTCCTGCCATGCAGCACCTTCTCATCTGCATGACTGACAATTTTAAGGTATTGATGTAATGCAACCTCCCAGAACATTTGGCCCCTGGATATTGTTACTTCTCAAGATTAGAGATTGATGTAAAACACCAGGTAGGCTGCCTAGTAGACTCTGACCTAAGTGTTTTTAAATCCGTTGGGCTGTTTGCATACCTGAATCTGCAGTGTGTATAGCGAGATTTTGGTACCAATTCCTTGTGTTTGGATAAGTGAATTTTTGTATAATGAGTGTTTGGACAGCAGGACCTGGGTGTACTGTGGTGCTACTGTCCTTTCCGTAGCCAGTCCTTTAAATAATAATGGTGCCATAAATAAAGCTTACAGCCCAGGCATAAATTAAGGTAATCCATATTTGAAGTCTTATGGTTCCAACTGTTTTCAGAATCGGTCAGGCACTAGGGCCTGGACGATGCAATGATACATAGGCCAGAACCGGTTTGAGGGCCAGAGTGCAATGGCAACTTCACCCAGCGGTATACTGTGGTACCTCAGGTTACAGACGCTTCAGGTTATAGACACTTCAGGTTACAGACTCTGCTAACCCAGAAATAGTACCTCGGGTTAAGAACTTTGCTTCAGGATGAGAACAGAAATCGTGCAGTGGTGGCATAGCGGCAGCAGGCGGCCCCATTAGCTAAAGTGGTACCTCAGGTTAAGAACAGTTTCAGGTTAAGAACGGACCTTCCAGAACGAATTAAGTTCTTAACCCGAGGCACCACTGTATCATGAGTGAAACTGCCATCGCTCCCGAGGCACTTCTCCACCTACAGTGCCTGGCAAGCAGAGGGAGGAACAAACTGCATCGGTCTCGGCACTGTACCTCCCTCCACTTTTCAACATCATGATGTATCACTACATCACAATGTTTGGATGGTGATATATCACAATGTTGAAAAGCAAATATCACCCAGCCATATTAAGTACTGAAGTGGAAAAGGAAGCAGGAGGTATCGACTGCTGCCTGAACCACCAAAAGTAGCCAGAGATATATTTCACATCTTCATTTAGTTCAGACTACAGCGAGCATGTCCAGCTTTCAAGAGACTGAGATCTACTCCCACTATAAAAAAAACTGGCAGAGCTTTTTTTGGGAAGTCATAGTTGTTGAGGTTTTTTTCTTTTCTATTTTTTTTTTTGGGGGGGACGGTCCCGCGATCTATCACAGGCACCCTGCGATCGACCAGTTGATTGCGATCTACCTGTTGGAGATCCCTGAACTACAGCATTCAATGGAGCTGGGAAATAATCTGCTAATCGCCTTAACCCTGTAACTTGCTAGGATAGGTAAAGGTAAAGGGACCCCCTGACCATTAGGTTCAGTTGTGGCCAACTCTGGGGTTGCGGTGCTCATCTTGCTTTATTGGCTGAGGGAGCTGGCATACAGCTTCCAGGTCATGTGGCCAGAATGATTAAGCCGCTTCTGGCGAACCAGAGCAGCACACGGAACCGCCGTTTACCTTCCCACCGGAGCGGTACCTGTTTATCTACTTGCACTTTGATGTGCTTTCGAACTGCTAGGTTGGCAGAAGCAGGGACCGAGCAACGGGAGCTCACCCCGTCGCAGGGATTCAAACCGCCAACCTTCTGATTGGCAAGTCCTAGGCTCTGTGGTTTAACCCACAGTGCCACCCACGTCCCTACTTGCTAGGATAGACTGCTATAAATTGCCTTACACCCGAGGCCCTTCATAACCCCTTGGAAGCTGCAGCTGATAGAAAATGCAGCAACTGATGCAACAATAGAAAGAATAATAGGCTGGCCCACTGCCAATGGCACTAGCTACAGGGCAAAACTCAAGATGCTTGTTTGGGGAGTATACCATACATAACCATTGCACCAGAGCTCTCTCATCAGGATCAAGAGGACACTTCTACTAAGAGAACACAAGCTAATAAGTTTAGCTTGGTGTGTAAGAACAACACGTACTTCTCAATGATGGCTCTAATATTACATAATTTGGTAGCTAGTACATCTTCCTCACCAGACCTTCACAAAACAAGGACTGTGTAAAGGCCTTGAGGTAAATGCTAAATGGCTTAATTTTTGCTTGGATAAACACTCTTTCATTCTAGTTTGTTACATTTTGTATGCTAATGTGCACTACACTTATCAGGATTTTATTGGCTCGCATTCCTGAACAGAATATTCTGTTCTCCTTTTGATGCTCCAAAATTTCAGATAATGATTTAGTGGTAAGGCCAATGAGATGTTTAGAAGCACACAATATCCCAGGTTCTTGCACAAGTAAATCCTTCCTGCAATGTTGCCAACAAACATAGCAATCCATTTGGTGAATTTCAATGAACAAAATGTTTCATAACACAAACTAGAAGACTGCCTTTATATTAATATATAGCCTAGATTGGCTAAGAATGAAGCATTAACATGCATAAAATCATAGCTCTAATAAAATACAACATATAAGCTACTTGCTTTCTATCTTCTTCAGAGCTTTAGGTCACAGATGTGCATTCTTGGGATTGCTTCATAACAGTAACCAATCTTGTTTGAATTGTTCAAATAGTAATCTCAGTTAACAGCTTGTATTTAGTGTGCCAAGAAAAGATGGGAGGGTCCGAGAGTAAGAAACCTGGTCATACCAAACATCTCTTAGAATCAAAGAATTGTAGAGTTGGAAGGGTACCCAAGTGTCATCTAATCCAACCCCCTGCAATGCAGGAATCTCAACTAAAGCATCCATGCCAAATGGTCATCCAACCTCTGCTTTAAAACTTTCCAAGGACGGAGAGTCCACCACCTTCTAAGGGAATCCGTTCCACTGTTGAACTCTTTTCTTTGAGGAAAAAAACAGTTTTAGTAAATCCTGTCAGCCTAGTAGGTAGGTAAAGGTAAAAAAGGTAAAAAAAAGTGTGGGTGGCACTGTGGGCTAAACCACCGAGCCTGTTGAGCTTGCTGATCGGAAGGTTGGTGGTTCAAAACCCCGCAACCGAGTGAGCTCTCATTGCTCTGTCCCAGCTCCTGCCAACCTAGCAGTTTGAAAGCATGCCAGCACAAGTTGAAAAATAGGTACCGCTCTGGTGGGAAGGTAAACACCATTTAAAAAAAAAAATGTTTTATTGATTTTTTATTTTTAACAATATTATAACATCTTATCTCCATTTATACATTTTTAGCTCCACCAAGCTACTCGACTTCCCTCCATTCCATTGTCTTGTTTTTATAAAACATATATTAATTTCACGCATTTATATCATCATAATTCTACATTTGTCCTATCTTATCATAAACTTGAAGAAAATAGAAAATTTATTATAATATACACTGCATGGTTTATCTCTGTCCTGCCTGTGTCTTTACATGTTTACAGTAACTGTCTATATACTGAATAAATTTGTTCCAATCTCTCTGAAACACTTGGTCACTCTGGTTTCAAATTTTCCCTGTCAGCTTTGCTAGTTCTGCATAGTCCATCATCTTCGTCTGCCATTCTTCCACCATCAGTAATTCTTGCTGTTTCCACTTTTGTACTAACAAAGTTCTAGTTGCCGTAGTGGCATACATAAACAATCTCTGGTCAACTTTAGATATTTCCTCTCCAATAAAACCCAACAAGAATGCTTCAGCTTTGTTGTTGTTGTTTTTAAAAAGTATACTTAAACATCTTTCCCCAAAATAATTTAACTTTATCACAAGTCTACCACATATGATAGAAGTCTCCTTTAATGTTACATTTCCAACAATTCTCTCATTTTATACATTCTAGCTAGTTTGGTTGAAGTTAAATACCATCTATAAATCATTTTCATTACATCTTCTTTCAATGCCATACATGCCATGAATTTAATTCCTTCATTCCATAATTTTGACCATGAATCAAATTGAATATTATACCCAAAATCTTTCACCCATTTTATCATTACCTCTTTTACTTCATCTTTTGTGTGCCATTGTAATAATAAATTATACGTTTTTGACAAAAAAAAATCTTTTACTTTCCAACAATTTGGTTTCTAGCTTAGATCAAGAGAAGGTAAATGCTGTTTTTGTGCGCTCTGGCTTCCATCACGGTGTTTCACTGTGCCAGAAGTGGTTTAGTCATGCTGGCCACTTGACCCGAAAACGCCAGCTCCCTCGGCCTGAAAGCAAGAGGAGCACCACATACCGTATTTTTCGTCCGATAAGGACGCACCTAGTTTTTTTGGGGGGGAAATAAAGGAAATTTCCCCCCCTTTATTTCCCCCCAAAAAACCAGGTCGGGGAATCCAAAGCAGGTCGGGGAACAGTGGGATGGCGGCGCTCTGCCTCCCCGCTGTCCCCTGAGCTTGTGGGGCTGGCACTGGGGAGAAGCTGGGGGAACTCCCGCAGGGCTCCCTAGGCTGTGGATTTCTGCCTGAAGCGCGGGGCGACCCCTCTCACTCTCCAAGCTTCAGCGAAAGCCTGCATTCGCCCCATAGGATGCACACAGATTTCCCCTTCATTTTTGGAGGGGAAAAAGTGCATCCTATAGGGAGAAAAAAGCAGAGGATAATACTGTTAAAATTAAACTATCTCAAGTTAAAGATTCTCAAAGAATCTGAAGGATGATAGTACGGCGAGAAGTAAAGACATGGAAACGGGGAACAAGTAAGCAAAAAAGAATACCATCACAGAAAAAGTGACCAGGGGGTTGTGCAGACCACAGCCTTCCTCTCACTTCTGAGTCTTTGTCAAGCTTTGGCCACATCCAAGATTTTCTCTTAAAATATTATTTAAAATTTTGTGTCCCTGTCTTCAGCTGCAAGGGGGCAAGTGACACAAAATTTTAAATAATATAAATAATATTCATTATAAAATATTATTTAAAATTTTGTGTCTCTTGCCACCTTGAAGCTGAAGATAGCTTATGATATTATGCTATTCATCTTTAAAAAACACTCATAATAAAGTAAATTGGAGAAACTGGCAGTATTAAAACATTCTCAGAAGTCAGTAGCCAAGCTTTCTGTGGAACAAAAAATGCTTTATGATCTTTACGAAAAAAGAAAAGGGAAGGGCCATACCCCTGTGGAAGAACACATACTTTACATGCAAACGGTCTGAAGTTCAACCCCCAGCATATACAGGAAGAGCTAGGATGGACTCCTGCCTGAAAACCTGAAGAGCTACCGCCAGCCAGTGTCAACAATATTTTCCTCAGTTCTGACCCCAATGTATCTGTGGTAGTTTCCTATAAGGCCTTCTCCTTGGGATAATGGAAGTATTGCTGACTTACATATTATGTGTGCATTACATTTCAGGTAAGGTAAAGGTAAAGGTACCCCTGCCCGTACGGGCCAGTCTTGCCAGACTCTGGGGTTGTGCGCCCATCTCACTCAAGAGGCCAGGGGCCAGCGCTGTCCGAAGTCACTTTCGGGTCACGTGGCCAGCGTGACATCGCTGCTCTGGCGAGCCAGAGCTGCACACGGAAACGCCGTTTACCTTCCCGCTAGAAAGCGGTCCCTATTTATCTACTTGCACCCGGAGGTGCTTTCGAACTGCTAGGTTGGCAGGCGCTGGGACCGAACAACGGGAGCGCACCCCGCCGCGGGGATTCGAACCGCCGACCTTTCGATCGGCAAGCCCTAGGCGCTGAGGCTTTAACCCACAGCGCCACCCGCGTCCCGCACATTTCAGGGGTAACACATAAATCCAAAATAGTCGAACAACCCTTTAAAACTGAGAAATGCCCCATAAAAATCATGGTGCAGCACTTACCAGCTACGGTACTTAGCCTTCCTCTTCAGTGCTTGATGTTGTTCCATGAAGTGATGGGAGAGGCTTGGGTGTATGATGGTGAGTTGCATGTGAAGTGGTTGGCTCTGATTTAGCTTCAGAAGTAGATTGCATGGGCTCGTTTGCTGCTGCGTTATTTTTTGTGAGAAACATGGTGATTAGCAACTGTCACTGTTATCCCTTGAGCTGCTCAAACATTTCTTGATAAAGACTGAAAGTGTCTGTAACACCATGTGTGATTTTGAGGCTTCGTTCCAGAAAGGGATCAAAGTCAGCAATCAAATCATTTAGGTGCTTTTCTGTTTGGAAGACTTGAGCGAATTCAAGCGGATTTAAACTTATAAAAGCACACAGTTAAATTACGGAACTTGCTCCCACAGAAGTGGTAATGGCCACCGGCTTAGACGGCTTTAAAAGAGAATTAGACAAACTCATGGAGGGCAGGGCTATCAATAGCTACTAGCCATGGTGACTATGCTCTACATCCAGTCAGAGGCTTCTGAATACCAGCTGCTGGAAACCACAAGAGAAGTGTTCCTGTGTTCGAATCCTGCTTGCTGGTTTCCCACAGGCAACTGTGAGAACAGGATGCTCTTCATTAGTCAATGTTTGTCCAAGACCCTCAATTATTCAACTACTTCCTTGACGCCAACAAAGCAATCAACCCCCACTCGCCAGAATATCTGGACAATATGTTCCACTTTGTTGTTGATTGTTGGAAAACACTCAAAGCCATTTCGACATTATTTTCATAAGTTTCACCAGCATGCATTCACTGATCACTCAATGTAAGTAATGCAACTAGCCTTGTTTAAGTTGCCTTGAATCTGCGAAACACAACTCAGTCGAGAGGTTGGATAATGGAGGTCATATTGGGGGAGAGAAATACAATTTCAACACTGTTAAGGACAAAGTGGGTTGCCTCGGGGTGGCTAGGAGCACCGTCCAAAATCAGTAACAGTTTAAAGTCCAGTTGTTTCTCTTCAAGGTAGAACTTCACCATGGGAATGAAGCACTTGTGAAACCAATCCAAAAATGCTCCTGCAGTCATCTAAGTCTCTTTACTTGAACACAGGAAGGTTATTTTTGTTCTTGCCTTTTAGGACTTTGGGGGTTTTCTGACCTGTACAGCAAACCTGATTTATTAAATGCTCAACTGTATTGCCACACCATCTTTAGCTGCTTTGAAGCCAGGGATTTTTTTTCCTGTTTTGGAGATGTAAGTCTGGTCAGGCATTCCCCCCTAACCCAAAAGAGGCCCATCTTGACAGCATCAGAAACTTGTTCAGGAAAATATCCCTTTTCAGCTTCTTTAATTGCTCAGGGTAGGCTTTTGCTGCCTCTTTGTCTGCAGAAGCAGCTCCACCAATTATGTCCACGTTTTTGAGGTGTGAGTGGTACCTAAAACTGTCATACTGTCATGGCTGGCTTTGAATTCCTTCCCAGGCTGCCGATCCATAGCAGAAGGTTTGAAGAGTGCCTACATACAGGTTGAGAGTCTTTTGTCTCAACATGACAAGCACATGTTTACAGTCCATGTCTTCCAGTCATAAGTATAATGTCTCTGCAGTCTTCACTAAAGCCTTGCAACACCTGCTGTCACAGCCTCACAGGTTTCTCTCTTGAACCTTGATGGCACAGATGCTGGATTCATTGCAGCTATATTTCCACGCCACACTGGAGACCGACATGCCATCCTCTCAAACAGCTCAACGCAGCCACTTTTTCTTGCAGTGTTGGAACCAATCATTGTCTCCAATGTTGCACACCAGTGGAGGGACCTGGCTTGCATTTCATGGCCATGCTTTTTAATCTCCAAGGCTGCACACACCCTCCAGCTGCACCTCTACACTCTCTCCCAAGGCTGCTGCATTCACCCTGCACCTCCAAACACTCCCCCCCAAGGTGAGTGCAATGGTGCAATGGGTTTGTTGACTTTCCCGTTGGATGCTCACCTTTTTACAGACAAGTGCATAAAGTTGAAATTCTGTATGTTAAATGTGCATAAGCTGCAACTTGACTGTATAAGCTCTGCTCATTGCTAAAGCAGTGCTTGCTTTGAGTGACAAAGTCACATTGAGACAGAGGCACAACTCACAGAGCAAGAAGGATAAAGGGCTCATAAAAGGAGATATGAGCTAAACTGCATAGGTTCCAAACCAGTTAAGGCTATAAAGCTAAGAATCTGCACTATGAACCGAGTCTAGAAACTATATAAACAGTGCAATTAGACATATGCTCCTTTAAAATGAACAGCAAAGTACAATTCCTTGTGTTGATTATAAACTTGCAGACATAAGAACTACCGGTATATGTAACTCAGGGATGAGAGGTTGCAATAAATAGACTGATAATTTATTTCTCTAATTATATGAAGATGGTGTCAAAACGCTTTATTCCAGTTATTTATTCTGAACTCTTGGGATACAGCAACTTGGAAATCTTCCTCCAAAAGAGGTTTATCAAAAAAAGAAAGCCAGATACAGGTCAGTAGCTGGTCATGAACTTACCTTTTTCTCTTTTTTTAGTAGGGAGCCATTCAACACCCTGAATGAGGTTACATAATCCCAGCTATTCAGTGATCCCAATGCTGTATTCCCCTGGTACCCAGACATGTGTTATCTTAAGGGATTTCCCCTTTCTTGCTCCAACTGACAACTTAAATGCAAATTCCCAGTGAGCAGACATGGCCACTATGAATGTGGCTGCTATATAGCAAGGAGAAACTCTCTCTCTATTGAAGCAAATATAGATTGACTACCCTAGATATACAAAGTAACTGATTTAAGAGGGGACTGACAGGGCTGGCACCAAGCCTGCACTATTCTGCTACGCATTGAACAGAAACGAGGATAAATTAAGACACAGTATGCAGTGCAATTAAGTACTGTCCCAAGTCTCAAACCTAGGAAGGTTATGCTATACATACGGCAGACTCACAAGACATGAGGTGTCCTACCAAAGAATGCACAAAAGTAGTCACTAAGTATGCCATGCTGACTGCCCATCCCCAAATGTCCTTTCCTTTCTGGGAGTGAAGGAGTCAACCAAGATGAGACTCAGACAGGCTCTAACAATAATTGTGTACATGGTTACCAAAAGCTCTCAATGTGTGAAAATGCAGGAAGCTATGGAAGTTGCTCTGAAGGAACGGTTTCCGGCTGGGTAAGCCAACTGTTTCTGCTCATAGGAGCTAGCAGGAACTAAAAACCACGGGCTGGTGGTAGTGCATTCAGTTCCTTACATTTCAGGCTAGCAATTCAAAATGTTAGAATTAAAGAGGGGTTGCTCTTTACCTAAGATTGGCAAGATGAAAGAACAATGCAGGACATGATTTCTCTTCCTGCTTTTTGACACAATTCATAACTCAAGCTAGAAATGTAGAATGTTTAAAATCATAGCAGTTCTTTGTAATAACATTCAGTGTATTAGAAATTCAAAGAATGCCCTGTAGCTGGCAGAACCACTCTTTTCTAATGTGTTTTATGGTCTGACCCTCTCTATTGCTGCTCAGAAGTTCCACCACGTTCAGTGGAACTTATTCACATTTAAGTGTATATAGAACTTCAGAAAAACATGGTGAGAACTCATTTGTAGAAAAGTTGGAAGTCTTGTAACTTGAACACATGTTACTCAGTTGTTTTATATAAAACTTTTTTGCACCATTGTGAAAGTGTGCTTTACTTATTTATCAACAAAAATCTTTATATACTGCTATTCCTTAAAATTCAGAGTAGTTTACAACATGCGTACATAAAACCATACAAGAAAAACCACACAGAAAGTTATAATCAGAGACCCAGTAACTATTAGCAAAATATCTTTTCCTCATTGCAAGGTTGGTGACACAGAAAGGTTTTCAACAGGTGCTTAAATTTTAAAACAAAGTGCCTGCTAAGCATCTGTTCAATGATAAGTTCACAGGACTGGGCCAATAAAACAAAAGACACAGTTTCTAGTTGCTGTCAAATGAGTTTCATCAACTTAGGGGATAACCAACCACACTCCTGCAGATAATTTCAGTGATTGACCACAGCCACCACAGGTGCTTTAAAAATGGTGTCACATATTGTTGGCCATGTGGCCCCATGAACAGTCTTGCTGCTGCATTTTGCTCTGATTGGAATTTCTGAACGAAGTTCAATAACATTTCCACACAGAGCATGTTGCAGTATCAGGCTATCCCTGTGCAACAATGGCCATAGCTTGCAACCCAGGCAGAACTGGTAAAAGGCACTTCTAGTCACAGAGGACAACTGAGCATCTAGTGATGGAGATGTATCCGGGTGCTCCCAAGCTATGCACCTGCTCCTTCAGAGGGAGTACAACCCTATGCAGAACAGATAACTTTCCAGTCTCCTAGGTAGGGGAATCACCCACTCCAAGAGCCTCTCCTTCCAGGATTCAAATACAGTTTATTGGCCCATATCCAGTCCATCAGTTCATTCAGACACCAATCCAGAGTTTTCACAACTTCTCTAGATTCAAATGCTGTGAGAAACATAGGCGCATGTGTGTTTGTGTGTCACAGGTTCTAAATGAAGGATCTTACATACCCAAAATCTGATTTAAGCATGACCCTTGGTTAGTATTATTATTTATTAAATTTGTATACAACCCTATACCCACTTTCCCAGAAACTGGAAGCAGATACTGCACCTGAGACACAGTTTCTAGCTAGCCTATTAAAACAGGTCTCAGTACAAACTGCCATAGAACATATGCTTCATGTGAACATGTAGTTTTCTTCATTTGCCTGGATAAGGAATGTCCAAAATGCATAGTTTTCTCACTTATTGTAAATGTTTAATATTTGGGCTTTTAACAAAAAAATATATGTTTGCAGGGAAAGGTTGAACAGTCTTAAAATTCAAAATGGAAAAGGTCAAAAGGCATGAAGTGAATCAAATATTAAAAACAATGTGTTCACTGAACTTATACAAAGTCCAAGATATTAATTCATTCAGTCTGAATAAATTTAGATCACGTCAAAAAATGCATATACAGGAGTACTAATACAGTATTATGGTGAGACTGGACTTCATGGATGGCCAGTAGAAAATGATGGTTGTCTACCAAGGTCATCCAGATACCTCACAAGGTTGTTGAGGAATAAAAGAAAGTTTGTACAATGAAGTGATTGTCACCAGAAGACAACGGCAGTAGTAATCAGTAAACATTTGTCAGCGTTGCATACAAGTGAAACAGAGCAAATCAAAACACAGTAATAGGGCAGCAAGTTTACTCACTAGTAAGTGTATGTAGGATAGACTTGAAGGCTACTAAATTCTGCAAGTCTTACTTTTAAATAAACTTACATATGATCAAGCTACAAGAAGAAAAGCAGCAAAACACAATAAATCATAACCAAACTAAGTGTCAATAATGGCCAGAACATCTTAAGATATAAAAAGTAGTACAACTACTAAACACACTTCAATTTCAAGCATCAGTTCCAGAAATAAGTTATACACACAGTAAACTGGAGCAGGATTCATGGCTTTTATATAAAGGACCAAAATGTGGCCTTAATTAGAAATTCAGTGTTTCTTTTTTGTTTTACCACACACACACACACACACACACACACACACACACACAGCATGCCAAATTCAGAGGGTTGCACCCCTGTGACCCCCCCCCCAAAAAAAACTATAGAAGAAACAGCTTCAGGCTGCTGTGAATGCAGTTAAATAAAGAGGATCAAATAGGTGGCAGATCCCCTTCTTACCTGGCCCCGTGGCTTATAGAAGTCTAGATACGGGAGTCTCATCCCTACCCCCCACCAAACTGGGGACCACAATTTACCCTTCTGCCCCTAATTCCTGCCACTTCCACTCCTGTCCTGGGGCTTCCCCCTTGATCTGAATATGAAGCTCGGGCAAAAAGACCATTTTGTGGGGGCGGTGGTGACAGGCCTGCCCTCGTGCCATCCTTTTATTAATCAGGATGCATTGGAATGGGGGTGAAGGAAACTCGCCTTCCAGCCCCGGAAGAGAGTAAGCAGCTGTCTTAGCCTGGAAACCTCAACGAAAGCAGCCAGTAAGGCCGGCGCTGTACTCCTTCCTTCTTGAATGCGAAGAGGAAATTCGGCTACTGAAACCAGAGGAGTTAATTTCGAGACACGAAGTGTGCGTGTCCCTGCGGAAATCATCCTGGGCTTCCAAAGCCAGGAAAGGGAAGAAAGGAAGGAAGGAAAGGAAGGGAAGAGAAGAGAAGAGAAGGACGCCAGGTCCGGGTTAGATTAACTCCCCGTCCCCTCGAGGAAAAGAAAGGAAAAGGCACTTTTGCTTCCCTCCGTCCCTTCCTGGAGCGGGGAGTCGCCTGACTCTGCCAGCCTCGAGCGTTCCTCTCGGCCACGCCAAGGAGGGCAGGGCAGGCGGGAAGAGGCAGCCGAAGGAGCCTCTGTGTCGCTCCAGGCCATCCTTCTCCCTCTTTCCCCACTGCGGGGGACGCCAGAGGCAAGCGCGGCCCAGCCCAAGAACCTCGCCCTGAGGCGAGACTCCGGCCCAAGCGGACGGGTGCCGGGACCGAGCAGGCCGCGGCCTGGGTTCCGCTCTGGGGAGGGGCCGCTCGGCAGCGGCAGCAGGGCGCGCCCGGCAGAAGAGCCCCGTCGACCCGCCTCACCTGGCCGTGGGGCTCCGCTCCTGGGAAGCCTCGCACGTAGCCGTTCTTCAGGCCGTGGTGCCCGGTGAGGCTGCAGCCGTTGGCGCGGGGCTCCCCGCTCAGCTTCTCGGCGCCGCGCTCCATCTTGCCGGCTCAGTCAGTCAGTCAGCGGCCAACAGCCGAGAAACCAACCACCGCCCGTCCCTGCCTTGGTAATATCGCACCGGAAACGCAGCCGGAAGCGCCCGCCAATGACAGGCGGGAACGTCACGGCGGGGCGGGGTCGGAGCGTATTACTACACTGACACGGTGGGGTGGGGTGGTGCGCAGAGTGGAAACGCCCTCGAATGCCAAGCCGGGCGGCGGGACCCAGATGCCTAAGCTCGGCGGCTCGGCGCCCCGAGATTCGAGAGGGCCAATCCCGAAGAAGGCGGTGTCGGTATCGGGGCGGGGTTAAGCGGATGGACGGTCCAATCGTAGCAGAGAGGGGGCGGGACTAGCACGAATCGCCCCGTGAAGGAGGAGCAGAGGCTGGTCTGGCTTGTGCCGGCGAGGCGGAGCTAAAAAAAAGCCGCTGAGGTGGTTGTCTGCGGCGGTTCGAGCCCGACCTTAGGGGTGCGATTCGGTATGGCGTTGCCACAGAACGATGCATTGAATTTAAAGCCCGTTTGGCCATTGAGCTCTTTCCTACTGGAATATTTATTTTTGAAATAAGCTAAATTCACCTCGACAAACCTAGACAGCATCTTAAAAAGCAGAGACATCACCTTGTCCGCATAGTTAAAGCTATGGTTTTCCCAGTAGTGATGTATGGAAGTGAGAGCTGGACCATAAAGAAGGCTGATCGCCGAAGAATTGATGCTTTTGAATTGTGGTGCTGGAGGAGACTCTTGAGAGTCCCATGGACTGCAAGAAGATCAAACCTCTCCATTCTGAAGGAAATCAGCCCTGAGTGCTCACTGGAAGGACAGAACGTGAAGCTGAGGCTCCAGTACTTTGGCCACCTCATGAGAAGAGAAGACTCCCTGGAAAAGACCCTGATGTTGGGAAAGATGGAGGGCACAAGGAGAAGGGGACGACAGAGGACGAGATGGTTGGACAGTGTTCTCGAAGCTACCAGCATGAGTTTGACCAAACTGCAGGAGGCAGTGGAAGACAGGAGTGCCTGGCGTGCTCTGGTCCATGGGGTCACGAAGAGTCGGACACAACTAAATGACTAAACAACAACAAAATTTCACCTCTCCTGGCTGAGATTGCGGTTGCCAAGACGATGCTGCCACCTGAAATGGCTTTTCTGTTTCACACTCTTCGGCATGGATCCCGGACAGGCGATTTGGCAAAGGGGAGCTGGAAACTTTTGGTTTTTTTAAAGAAGCTGCTGCTTCTTCTTCTCAAAGCTTTTTGAACAAGCGAACAGTCTGCGGGTGAGATGGGTTACTCCACACTTACACATGTTATTAGGAACTGTATGTGTGGCTGCATTATTACAGAGGAGAAGGCCTGCTGGCCCACTCATGAGGCAGAGTGAAGCGGCCACCTCGGGCGACAGAACATTTATACACTTCTTGATTGTAAACAAACAAACAAGCCTCAAAGCAGTTTACGAAAAGACAGAATAATAAAATCAAGAAAAAAATACAATACTTTTTAAAAAATAAAAAGTTATAATACTGAAACAGATTAAAATGAACACCAGTATTCCTTTTTTAAAGAAATTTTTATTAGATTTTACAATTTAATATACAACACATTTATCATATAAAAGAGAAAAAATAAAAGAAACTGAAACCACCCCACCCCGATCCCAGGACTTCCCTCAACTTCCCCTTCTGGTTCTTTAAATATTTGCTACTTCTGCTTAATTTTTATCTTATTTTTATGATCTTTTAGCTAAATGCTCTTACATTCTTATCATTATTATACCATTTTTTTCAAATTACATCTTACACTTGATTAATTTCCATATTCTTTTTTCTTAACCTTTACACTTGTTTCCTTAATTTTAAGTGTTTACTCAAACCCTGCTAGTGAGTCCATTTCTTTACAATATTTCTGTAGATACAACATGAATGGTTCCCAGCCTTTTTTAAAGTCTTCATTATCATTGTCTTTGAGTCTTCCCGGAAGTTTCGCCATTTCTGCATATTCCATAAATTTGACTTGCCATTCTTCTTTCTTTGGAATCTTGTCATCTTTCCATTTTTGAGCTAATAGAATCCTAGCCGCCGTTATAGCATACATGAATAACTTCTTCTGCTCTTTTGGCAATTCCTGTCCTATAATGGCTAACAAAAAAACTTCTGATTTTTTAACAAAAGTTATTTTATACATCTTCTTGAATTCATTATATATCATTTCCCAATAGTTTATGATTACTTTACAGTTCCACCACATATGATGAAACGTACGTTCTTTATCTTTACACTTCCAGCACTTATTGGAACTTGGTTTTATACATTGTTGCAAGTTTAACAGGTGTCATATACCATCGATAAATCATTTTCATATAATTCTCTTTCAGACTTGTACAATCAGTAAATTTTAAATCCACTTTCCATAGTTTTTCCCAATCTTCCATTTGTATAACATGTCCTAAATCTTGTGCCCATTTAATCATAACACATTTGACCTCTTCATATTTGGTTTCCCATTCTAGCAATAAATTATACATCTTCAATATTTTGGTATTGTCACCTACAATTTCTCTTTGAAATCTAGACAGAGTGTAACTGAATCCTTTCTTTTTATCTTCTTTAAATACCTAATTTACTCGAAAATACTGCAACCAGTCATTGACATGTTCTCGAATCTCTTCAAAATCTTTCAGTTTTAATTTCCCTTCTATTTCTATTAAGAGATCTCTATATGTAAGCCATTTTTCTTTCCTATTTATTTTTTTAATTGATGTTGCTTCTGTTGGTGACAACTAATCTAATAAATCTTTATCTTTCCCAGACCTTTAGAAGTGATCTCCTGATTATATGATTGTAAAATCTTTTATGCACTTTCTCTTTATCATGCCACAAATACGCATGCCATCCAAATCTGTTATGTCCTTTAATATCTAACAAATCTGTATTTTCTAATTTAATCCAGTCCCGGATCCAAGCAATGCTAGCCAATTTATGTCTTTCAGGACCGGTGTTATGTGGGCTCAGTGGCCACTCCCAGTCACCAGTCTAGCTGCCACATTCTGGATTAGTTGTAGTTTCCGGGTCACCTTCAAAGGTAGCTCTGGCGAGACAGTCCGCGGGCAGGTAGGGTCTCGGCCTGCGTACCAAGTGGAGCAGGTAGACAGCTACTCAAAGTATAAACCCTGGGTAAATGGGCCTGAAACCCCTGGAATCTTGCACTGCTTAGAGATCGGGATGGTAGGCAATAATATGAATTCTACACCTCTGTGAGACTAAAGATTCATAGAGAATATGCTCTCTAGAGTCTTGCTGAATGGTCTGCAGGTGAGCAAAGTGCAAGACTGGTGGATTTGTAGCCAATTACATTGCATGATTTTAAATTTATTTTCTAATTGCTTCATACCCTCCAACATTTCTCTGATGAAAATAGGGATGTTCTAAATAATAATAATAATAATAATAATAATAATAATAATAATAATGGTGTGGTTCTTGTTGTTAATTTATACCCCACCCATCAGACTGGGTTGTCCCAGCCACTCTGGGTGGCTTCCAACATATGTAAAATAATAATAAAACATTAACTGTTTTTTAAAAAAACTTCCCTTTCCTTCAGATGTCTAATAAAGGTTGTATAGTTAGTTATCTCCTTGGCTTGGGGGTTGCATAACTCCATACCCTCCAGCATTTCTCTGCTGAAAGTAGGGACATCCTAATTCTAGGATCAAATCAGAAACTGGGATGCCTTCTGTAAATCCAGGACTGTACCTGGAAAATAGGGGACACTTGGATGGTCTGTTTTGCAGATAAAGAGGTTTCAGTCAGAATAACCCCCCTTTCCCCTAGTTGCAGGCACAGCACATTTGTCTCTCTGTTATATTCACTCCAACTTCCTGATGATGTCACTCTTGTGTGAATGTGTCTTAAAAACAATGCAAGAATTTAGTCTTACTTCCTGGTGCAGCATTTCCTGACTAAATGAAAACACGTAACCGCACGTAAAAGGAAGAGAGAGAAACTTGGAAGTAGTGCACCACAAAGGACACAGGACAGACAAGCATCACATAAGAATGAAAGGCAAGAGAAAATATTCTTCATTGTTTAGTCTTGTCTGAGGCTAGAAAAGGTTGAGGTCTGCCTACCATTAACTAATCAGAAGTATAAGCAATAACAGAGATGTTCTGTATACCTCAACTGCTTGCGTACTGTTACCTATTTTTCTATGTCTTACGTGCACACACACACATGTTATTCTATGACAATAGCTACATTCAGTGTTTGAACAAAGTTTCTGCCATTGAAAACAAAATGGTTGGGGAAGATAAAATATGCAAGTCTGCAATATATTCAAGACTGATTTCCGTATTTATTTATTCCCCATCTCTCTGCCTTATATCCAGAGGCAGTTCACAACAAAATGTACAAATCCATTCAAGAAATAAAATCAATAAAATCAAAGCATTATTAGAAACAAAAAGGGTGAGGAAAGATCAAAGGAAACCGCCGCAAAATAGCATTAAATTGGAACACTGGTAGGATAAATCAAATGCCTTCAAAATGTCAGATCTAGCACTTTATAGGTCAATGCAAGCACTCTGAATTATGGGTGAGAATATGGTATAAAATAGTACAGTGGTACCTTGGTTTAGGAACTTAATTCATTCCAGAAGTCCGTTCTTAAACCGAAACCGTTCTTAAACTGAGGCGTGCTTTCCCTAATGAGGCCTCCCGCCACTAATGCCCTTCCGCCAGTCGGCTTCCGTTCTTAGACCGAGGTAAAGTTCGCAAACTGGAACACTACTTCCGGTTTTGCGGAGTTCGTAAACCGAATAGTTCATAAACAGGGCTGTTCATAAACCGAGGAACCACTGTATTCTGAATGCTCCCCACAGTGACTACCTGAGTGAAATTTACAGGCACTAGAATTGCGACTCAATATACAGACAACACCTTTTCACTGGAGGGGAACACTTCTCTTAGTACTAGCCTTCCCTTTCTTTCTTTCATGGATGGACCATCCCTCAGTGGTCGAGAGCATTTGCTCTATAACCAGCATTTCCAGGAAGG